>NC_139800.1:3222314-3891064 GCF_965231275.1 Zosterops lateralis | reverse complement strand
ATGGAGCTGCTCATCCTCCTCACACCCCGCGCGCGAGGGGGAGAAAGATCGCTCTGATCTCAATCACTCTTCCTCTAGAAGCAGAAAACTAATGAGGAAAGAGCCTAGTGATGAAACACCACTCTAACGCCTTCGTAGCGTGCACTGTGCATTTTATTCTCTCCGGCGAAACACTTTCCCGAGTTTAAAAATCTGATTTCGTTATTCCGTAGCCTCGCTAAAACCTTTATTTCGTGTAGCGGTTACGGTGGAGAGATGCCTGGGAAGAGCAGGGGAGGTTTTAAGGCAACGAAATGGGTTCGAGTGGGGCAGATGAACGCTTGAAGTAAATTTGTTTCCCCCCAGCCAAAATGCATATAAACTTTTTGGTTTGGTTTTTTTTAATTTTTTTTTTTTTTTTTTTTTTTTTTTTTTTTTTTTGTTTGGTTTGGTTTTGTTTGTTTGTTTGTTTTTGGGGTTTTTGTTTGGTTTTGTTATGTTTTGTTTTGGGTTGGTTTGTTTGGTTTGGGGTGGGGTTTTTTTGTGGTTTTGTTTTTTGTTTTTTGGTTTTTTTGGGTGGCCTTTTTTTTTCCCCCGCCAATATATTGCATTTGGATTCAAGGTTCTCGCTGGAACACGGGCATTTCCCGTGTGTAAACCCCTCCGCGAGCGGAAATGCAGAACACTCCAAGTCCGCCGCATCAGACACGATCATTTAGGTTTCAAGCAACCCGACCTGCGGTGCATTTCACTTCCCGTAGCCCCCGTTCGCGTTTGGGTGGCGGGAGAGGGGATGCCGCGGGATGCGGGAGAGGAGCGGCCCCCGGTGCCCACCGCATCCCTCCAGCTCTGCGGGGCCATCCCGAGCCCGATAATCCCCGCAGGTTTGCAGCTCCTGGTCCCGGGCAGCTCCCGCTCCGAGCATCCCTTTGCAGCTGTGAAACTTTGTCAGAACTTTGATCTCGGCCCATCCCCGGGCCACAGGCAGCAGCAGGGGCAACACCCCGAGCCCCGTGTCCCGTGGGCTGTCGAGGCGGGGCCGGCGCTGAGCCCGGAGAAACCTCCCGGACCCCGCTCATCCCTCAGCCCCGGGTGCCTTCGGGGGCTGAGCCGGGAGGGGGCAGGGGGTGGGTGACAGGGGGTGGGTGTCAGCAGCCGCGGTCCCGCTCCGCTCGGGGACTGCACGGGCATCGCCGCCGCCCCGACGGCGGGACAGACCCCCCGCCCCTTCCCTCCTCCCTCTCCTCCTCTATCTTTCTCTCCCTCCCTCCATCCCCCTGCCGGCGCCGGGGAAGGCGTGTGGCGGTGGGGGCGGGCGGGGGGCGGGCTGAGGGGGCTCTGGGCTCGGCGGGGCGGCGCGGGCAGCGCCAGTGTCTCTCCAGTGTCTCTGCAGCGCTCTCCCCGCCGGCCTGGGCTGGGAGCCGCGCCCCTCGCAGAGAACCCGAGGGCAGAGCCGCCCACCCACCTCCTCTCCTCCATCCTCCCGGCCTCCGCCCGCCCTCGCTGAGGCCTCTCCGCCCCGGAGCCGGGCGGGCTCCTCCCGCGGGCATGAACGGCTATGGCTCCCCGTACCTCTACATGGGCGGCCCGGTGTCGCAGCCGCCGCGGGCTCCGCTGCAGCGCACGCCCAAGTGCGCCCGGTGCCGCAACCACGGCGTGCTGTCCTGGCTGAAGGGCCACAAGCGCTACTGCCGCTTCAAGGACTGCACCTGCGAGAAGTGCATCCTCATCATCGAGAGGCAGCGGGTGATGGCCGCGCAGGTGGCGCTCCGCCGGCAGCAGGCCAACGAGAGCCTGGAGAGCCTCCTCCCGGACTCGCTGCGCTCCCTGCCCGGGCCGCCGGGCAGCGCCGAGCCCCCCACGCCTCCTCCGGGGCCGTCGCCCTGCGCTGCCCCTCCGCGGACCCCGGCAGAGCTGGCGGCCGCCGCTGCGCTCCGCTGGGCCGCCGAGCCCCCGCCCGCGCTCCCGGGGCCGCTCCCCAAGGCAGGTGAGGCCGGGCCGGCACCGCGGAACCGCGGCGGGAGGGGAAGGGGAGGGACGGGATCCCGGCTGTCTGTTCTGGGGGATGAGGCTGGGAGGAGGAGAAGGGTTTTCCTTTCTGCCGGCGGGCTGCGTGGGAAGGGGATGGACGGGAATTACGTCGGGTGGGTTTTATCGCTCTGGAAAAGCGCGGAGAGGCGCAGTGACCGGCCCCGCTGCCCAGCCTGAATCGCGGAAATTAGAGGAAGGGGCCGGCGAGAGTCGCCGCTGCCAGCCTGGTCCCCGACGTGCCGCTTCTGGGCCCTTTCCCCAAAATAGGAATGGGCTGCATCCCGCGGGAATCACCGCAGCGCATCTTTCTGCCGCTCCCGGTCCCGCTCCCGGGCTGGAGCAGCTGCTCTCCCGGCTTCCCGCACCCCGGGCGGCGGGATCTCCTCCAGGACAAGACCCGCACAGAGGGGCTCGGACCAAAAGCGGAGCCAGGAGCCGGGAAGGCTTTTGGGGGGCTGTGATGGCCGGGGAAAGCGGGGCGGTGGCGGGGGATGAGCGGGACAACCCGCTCCTCCTGCCTGTCCCTGCGGGTCTCCTCCGGGGCGGGTCGGGGGTGCTGAAACCACCGCCTGCAATGGGCACCGTGTGGGTGCGACCTGTCGGTAACACACCTTTCTGGAGGCCAAATTAACCCTCCGGAATCGCTGTCGCGTTCCATTGTCTGGGCGGGGGCTGAGAGTCTTTCCCGAGAGGGATGTTCCGGCAGGGCAGGCCTCTCCACTGACAAGTTGTGACAAAATTTTCCGCCGTTCCCCGGGACGGGAATGAGTCCTGCACTGTGGCAGGGATGCGGGATGCGGGTTTGGGACCCGCTTCTCATTTTCCGGCCCTTGGTACCACCTGCTTGCCCTGCGGCAGCCTCGTCCCCCGCATCTCTGCCCGGTTCCTCCGGCTGCTCCCCAAATCCTGCCTTCTTTTCCCAAATTTCCCGCTGGTCGTGTCCTCCCTCTGCACACACGGGGCCTCCTCCCTGCCTGGAGGTGGAGGGGGTAAGGCCGGGGAGGTGGGGAGAGGAGAAGGGGGAAAAACCCGCCTTTGATTCCCCGAGAAAATGAAAGTTCCCATCCGCCAGCACGATATAAATCTGTCGGATAGGAACGATATTAACTTGCGCGCTCAACTTCCCTTCACCCTGATGTATGAACTTCCCGGTTTAAAAGATTACAGTAATCACGGGAGGAGAGTGTAAATCGAATCTGATAGCAATAACTTTCGGGGAAGGTCAGGCTCAAGTGAAATGTTACCCAGCAACAGGCGTTTTGTTTGCAAAATACAATCAAAGCGTATTGATGAGAAATCCTTCCTTGCCAGCCAGTCAGCACTTTCTGATAACAGCTTTACGGAGCGAAAAAAAACACAAAACCTCAACCAAACAAACAAACAACAAAACATAACGGAGATGTCCATAAATCAAGGCCTCCGGCGCTGTGCCTGCTCCTGTGGCTGCCCTCGGTGGGGTCGGGCTGGGGGGACCCCGGGACCACCGGGGAGCCTTTCTGGTCACTCAGCCCTCACTCGTCCGGTCCTCGGCCCCTGATTGTCACTGACGGGTTTTTCCCCTCTTTTTATTGACATGAGGATGCACGAGAGCAAAGAGGAAAATGGTCTCCTGAGAGGTTCCTCCTGTCACCTTCCACCAGATTTGTTTTGTTTCCTACTATCCTGCGTGCTCTGGGCGTCGGGGTTTTTTTTACCTCTTTCCTCTCCTTCCATTAACTGTATTAAATTCGTCATAAAACCAGAGGATGAACCTCCTGTCCACACGGTTTCTAAAACACACACACACAATCCCTTTCTCCCCGAGGACGTTATTCTTGTGAGGAGTTTTTTTCACTTCCGAAGGGATATTTCCCTATATATATATATATATATAGGTATATATTTCCCTATATATATATATGGTAAAATCACATCCGTTTGCTTTTATTCCTGCTACAATCTGCCATTTCGGTGGGACAGTTGGGAAGTTCTGAAACCACCCTTGTGGGATCTGTCTCGGCTCACCTGGAGTGATTCCTCCTCCTGATACCGTGCCCATGAACTTTCCTTGCCCACCTGAGTGCGTGTTACGTTTCTCCTAGTAGCAGTTATCAAGACTTTAAAACAACATAATGCTATATTCGTCACCTGATATTTTCAGAGCCAGCTTCTTAATGCAGCGCAGCTGTCTCTGTTAATTTGAGAACAGGGATTAGGCTCCTACAGAGTATTTACATCTTCGAATATAGGGAAGGAAGTCTGAAGTGAAAGCAATTAAAAACAAAACAAAACCCCAACAACACATATCAAGCCAACAAACACCCGACTCCTCCAAACAGACAGCAAAAGTAAAAAAAAAAAATTAAATAAAATCAAACTCCACCAACCAAAAAATTCACCCAAAGCAAACAAAAAAAGCCCTCACTAAAAACGTAGCCTTATTTTGTTTTGTGGTTATGTTTGTTCTGGTATCAGTCCTTCCTAATAATACGACTAAGGAAAACAGCAGGTACTTCTGAGGTACAAGATAATCTGTGTTGAGAAAAGAGCTGCCCTATCAATCAAAGAACGAACTGTTTTAACCAGGAATCAGCAGCAGGAATATTGAAGAAGCAATTTTTGTTCCAAGATATTAGACTGACTTTTCCAGACAAGTTATTAATTTGACAACAGCTTTTCCCTCTCACCTGTTTTATTTCTATTTGGCCCCTTTACAACATTTCACTCTTGAATATTAATGTATAGATAGTCAAGAAGAATTGGGGTAAATATTGTGCCAGATTTATATCAGTTTTATTTATTAACTTGTGTTTTACTGTAAATGTATGTGCAGTTTCATTTTCTGTTCTTTTTCGTGTGTATCTGTATTTGCACTGCATCTCTGGTCTGGGTTGGTATCTGTCTCTGCATGTGTGTTATTTGATGAATGCTGCCCATCTTTTATATCAATAGGAAAATAGTTTCTTTAGTTTTCCCAGGAAATCACAAATGGGATACTGAAATGCAGGTAATTTGAAATAGAAGGTCTTGGGGGAAAAAAAATCCCATCACACACATACACACAAACACACACAAGCCACAAAACAACCCCCCCAAGAAAAAAAAAACAACCCGAAAAATTAAAAAAACAAACCCAAAGCCAGTCAAAGGAACATTCCTCCCAAAATCAAAACCAAAAACCCACAGAAAGAGAAAGCAAACATCCTCTCCCCAAAAAAATAAGAACCAAACCAGCCAAACACCACCACCAGAAATACAGCAAAAAACCTCAGAGCTCACACAGAACAAAATACAACACCCAAACCCCTACAAACGTAAAAAAAAAAAATAAATCTGAGGATGAAATTTCTTCCTTGAAGCCTAGAATATCCTCATGTGAAACTTACGAAGTATGATAAGAAAACAAGCTTTGGTGAAGAGCAGTAGCTTGTAGGTTCTAAACACGAAATTATTTTTGTACCTGAAAATAACAAACATTTACAATTAATAACATGGATGTGACATTCCTACAATTCGGCGTCCACACAGGGACATTTACAATGCATCTTCACAATTTTTTTTTTTGTTTATTTGACAATGGCTGCTGTGTATCTTCACAAAATTTTCGATTATTTGACCATGGCTATTATGCACCTTCACAAAAAATTTCGATCATTTGTCGATGGCGATTTTTGTGCCGATTTTAAACAAAACGAAAATCCCGGTGGCAGAGGTTCCCATGAAGGGATGGGGGGCAATCCCCTGAGCACGCCTGGTCCTCTCCAAACCTTCAGCAGGCAAGGGGTGTTTAAAAGAGTTAAACACAGCCTAAAAATCCCCGCCGCGCGACAGGCTGGGGGTGACAGGGCGGGTGTGACACCGCTCACCGCCCCAGCCTGGGCAGCCAAAAATGCTCTCAAAAAAACAGAAGAGAAAAATACAGCAGCCTCGGAGCTCGGGTGGTAGCCCGCAGAGGGTAATTCTGCATGTGTTGATAGCAGCACTTCGATTTTAAATCGCCAAAATCTCGTTTTCCCTGCGAGTGTAACAGCCCCCGGTGAGATGCGTCACTGTGACTTGTGCTGTGTGAAGAGACTTTTCCCCCGTGCAAAAGCTGAGAGCCAGCGTCTGTGCGGTCTCCTGATGACAAAGATGCAAAATTCAGAGGGATGAGTTATCGGAATTTGCAGAAAAAAAATTATAGGCGAGCCTCATAGGGATATTTTTAATGGTACAGAAAATTAGGCAAATCTGAAATATCCTGAAAATAATATTTTGTAAAGATCAGGGAATATATTTGAGATACCTTACCTGATCTGAGGGTGTTTGTTTGTTTGTCTGTCTGTTTGTTTGTTTGACTGATTGTTTGTTTTAAATAAACACATATTTTCTCCGCAGTGGTACCTGTTGTCATCCCATAAAAATATGCTGTAAACGTGAGCATGAGGTAATTTGGAAATATGCTCTCCTTGCATTCAGTCCATTTGGTAATATTGGTCAGCACAGGGGAACCTATTTATGTGAAAATTAGGGCTATCAGGTTCCTTAAACAGCCTCTCTGACAATGCCAAGACAGGATAAGGTAGTTGGATGTCCCCAGACTTCCCGCTAAGCCTTGAATGTATAAATACTCCATTCACCGAGATTTGTAATAAATGCACAGTGAAGGGATTAGCAGGGAAAGGTGAGTCTCACGTTTTCCCAACAATGGATGAGCTGTGCCAGTGTCTCAGCACCTCCTCAGGAGGATGCACGTGCCAGTTCTCTCTCGGCAAACAATTCCTGCATTTTGCTTTGGCTGCTAAAGCAGGATTTTGGTGCACTGAGCCTGTGAGAAAAAGGAAATGCACATTCTTTATAATACAGAACATTCAGAGTTGCTGCTTCTCTGTTTGCACTGCACAGGCAGCATAACCAGTGTGAAAATGAGTTCCCAAAATGGGTTATCCTGCTAAAAGGAGTGAGGTCTTTGTAAGAGCATCTGTATTCCTCAGCTACACACTGAGCTTTCACAAATTAGCAGCATCCCACCTCTCTGTAGGATGGCCCATCGTTTCTGCCAGGCACAGCCATCCTCATGAGGAGAACCTTGCTTTGCCATGCTCACACTGTCAGGCTGTGCTCTGCCAGGATTTCTTGTTTATTTATGGCTCCCATTGTGGTGAGCATAGTGGCTTCTTGCTCAGCTCAGGCTTGCTCAGACTTCTTTCTCTCTAGTGGATAAATTGTATTTCTAGTCTTTTTTTTCCAAGCTGATCTGTTTAAATGTTAGACTTAGCCCACTAACTGATGAGAAGATGCCCTGCCTGTTCCTGCTGGGAGAGGAAGGCAGGAGGTGGTCAGCAGTGAGGCTCAGGTGCTTGCACACCTCTAACTGGCTCCATCTCACTTGGGCAGGTGGGATGATCAGCACATTTTAGGAAACTTTGCTTGCATCTTACAGCTGCTTTATCTAGTTGGGGTGTTTGTCAGGGGCCTGGAAAACCAAGCAAATAGTTGTATTAGTTTTTGCAGACTGTCCTTCCCATTGGTGTGTTCAAAAGCACTACCCTGTGTGGGTAAAGTGGACTCTGTCAGCCACAGCTGGGACAAAGATCCTCTCTCCAGGCATTGATGCTTCCCAAGAATGTAATCCTGCTCAAGGATGGAAAGCCATCAGAACTGTGTTCTTGGGAAATAATAGTGAAAAATCCAGCAAGTGTACTGACCCCCTTTTTGCATAAGCAAGGATCCTTCCCTTATTCTTGCTGACAAGCAGTCTTGTTTCAAAGGGTTCCATACTCTGGTCAGGTGTTACCAAAGGGTTTTGAGTGTCTGTCTGGAGACAGCATGGCCAACGGGCTTGTTTTCAGCTCCATACTCAGCTCTCATCCTTCTTAGTTTAGTACACAGAAAGCAAGATACCTGGGACAATCGCTAAGAGAGTTTGTCAGGTCCTCACCCTTGGAATTGTTTAAAACTCTTCTAAGAAAGGACATGAGCAACCTGCTCTTTGTCCAAGGCTGCTCCCACTTTGAAGAGGATACTGGACCAAATGCCTTCCAGATGTCCTCTCCAAACCAGACTTTTCCAGAATGTGTGCTTGGATGGGACAAGGCATCAGACATGCTTAAGGGTTTAGAGGAAAAGCTGCAATTCTTGCTGTGGGAGGAACCAATTTCTATAAGAGAAACCAGTTCCTTCAGAGCCAGAGCTGGAATACATTTATTTATTTGAAGTATTTTTAAACCTTCAACCCATAGTCATAACAGGGTGGTTCCACCAATGCTACTGGGACTTCAGGGCAATTTTCATCTCCTAAGTGCCCTCTTCAGCTCACAGACAGTGAGATGGTGCTGGTGAGGAATTATGATGTGAAAAGTGCTGTAGCTCCTCTGAGAAAGCTTTCACTTGGGTGGTGTATTGCTGCCTTGTAACCAGAGAAAGAATCTGAGAAAGAATGGAAATAGCATTTCTGATGCAGGAGAAAAATGATCACAGTTTTCACACGGGAGAATGAGACAGGGTATGTCTAGATCAGGTCACATTATCCTTTTGCAGTTTTGTTCTCATGGGATGTTGTAAAGACACCTTAATTTTTTCAGGATCTCTGCAAATTTTTTTTTGGAAAAAACCCTAGAGTCCTGATCTGTTCACTTTAAGAAGACAGCATCCCCAAATCTCTGTAGGAGCTTTTGGGCTCAGTTTTCTGTTAATTTCTCTGACTTCTCTTTGCAGACATGAACGAGGAGAGGTTGGGTGATGCAAGTGGAGCAGACAATGCCGAGACCTACAGCGACAAAGACACAGACCAAAGGAGTTCCCCAGACATGACTAAAGCCAAAAGTTGCTTCAACCCTGAAAGCCCTGAAATTGTTTCAGTGGATGAGGTCGGTTTTGCAGTCCAGAAAAACGGTGGGAGCACAGAGAACCGTCCAGAGAGCCCCAAGTACCACCCGGAGCAGAACCACCTCCTGATAGAAGGTCCTTCTGGGACAGTTTCTTTGCCATTCAGTTTGAAAGCAAACAGACCCCCACTAGAAGTCTTGAAGAAGATTTTCCCTAACCAGAAGCCAACTGTGCTAGAGCTGATCCTGAAGGGGTGTGGAGGTGACCTGGTGAGTGCTGTGGAGGTTCTCCTGTCCAGCCGCTCCTCGGCGGCCGGTGGGGAGAGAACTTCTGCAGAGTCTGACACTCTCGTTCTGCCTTCCAGCGGGCATATTTTTGAACACACGCTGGGTTCCTACCCCATCTCATCCTCCAAGTGGTCCGTGGGCTCGGCATTTAGGGTTCCCGACACTCTGAGGTTCTCTGCTGACTCCAGTAACGTGGTGCCGAACCCTCTGGCCGTACCTTTGCAGCATCCTTTCCCGCAGCCGCCCCGCTACCCGCTGATGCTGAGGAACACTCTGGCCAGGAATCAGTCCAGCCCTTTCCTGCCCAACGACGTCACCCTGTGGAACACGATGACACTGCAGCAGCAGTACCAGCTGCGGTCCCAGTACGTCAGCCCTTTCTCCAGCAACTCAGCCAGCGTTTTCCGGAGCTCTCCAGTCCTTCCTTCCCGCTCCTCAGAGGATCCCAGGATCTCAATCCCTGATGACGGGTGTCCTATTGTGTCCAAGCAACCCATTTACACAGAGGATGAGTATGAGGAAAGGTCTGATTCTTCAGACTCGAGAATACTCAACACATCCTCTTAGAGTGACATTTGACGTGTGACAGCTAAGCGATGCTCACAGTGCAGCTGAACTCCTGGCCCCTGAGAGGAGGGACATGTGCCCTACAGAACTCTTGCAATTGTGTTAGAAAGTGACTTTGCTTGGTAGTGTACTATAGCAATAAAGACATAACTTATTTAATTTCTTGCACTTCACTGGATAATGCCAAATAGCAATACTCTGGCTTTAGTGCTGAGTGTGTGTTGCAAAGGAAGACTTTATGGCTGCTTTATGGTTATGGGACTCCAGAAGACTCATAATGGAAGCAGAAGCCCAAGGTCTACTTTGTTCCTTAACTCAGAAAAATGGGGATGTTAAACTAGAATACTTGAATGCTGTTTTATAATTGAGAACTCCTCAGGACATAAGAAATCAAGCAAACCTAGTTCAATTGCAAACGGACTGAAACAAGGACCTTTTAATCTTATGCCAGTGATCATCTTTGCAGTGAAAGAAAAGGTAGAAGAAAGTAATGCACACATGCAACCAACATGAGCTGCTTCTGTGCCGTTTGAGCTTGGACACTTTTCAGAGAGATATTATTAAGAGTTATTCTTTTCCCATGGCTAGGTCGAAATGTGTAATGTCAGTGTAAAACCAATTACAGCTGTGAATTGCATGAAGTGTATTGTGAAATGAACACCAGATTAAGCATTGTCAGGTTTATGTAGCATGCTAAGGACTCTAGAAAAATAAACTAAGATGATGATCTTGGTTTATGTCATTTATACTGGGCAAATAACATTCTGAAGATAGAGAGCTGATTAGTTCTCAGCCGGGGTTACAATGTCCAGCTGCAGCAGCTGCAGTCAGGGGAAACCTCTTTCTCCAAGTCTGGGTTTTGCTTCCCTGTAATTTGCAACTGAGATTAGGCAAAAGTTGTCATCAGGGAAGCTGAGGTCTCTTGTATTTTGTACTGCAGACATTTCCAAGCTCAGCTGAGTAAAGAGGAGCTTGCTACAATCACAGAAAGCAGGAAGCAAAAGGCTCTCCCAATGCTTCAGAAGCATCTTTTTTTCCTATTCTGTAGAAGTAGAAAACAAACAAACAAAAAAAGGAAATAGGATGTAATAGTAGGCGTTTCTTTAAAATAATTTTTAGCCAAATGGCAACTTCCCTTTTCCCCTAGAAAAGTAATGGTTTGAACAATTTATTGCATGACTGCATGCATTGATTACCCTGCATATCTTATGTGTGTCTGAGTAACATTAGGAATTGCTTCTGATGAGGAATGCCTCTAAGTTTAATGGCCACGTAGAAGTTTGTTAAGCTTTTAGTGTCATTTTTTTCAACTGTTCACAAGTGACTGCATATGCTTGACAATGGACTTTTACAAAACACACCTCTGAATGCAGATGAAGTGGCTCTCCAGTCTTTCATGTGTGGGGATTAGTCCCACACCTCAAAAAAAAGTTAAAAAAAAAAAAAAAATAAAAAAAAAAATAAAGGCTAGGCCACCCTGAAGTTGGACTCTGAAGCAGATGGGCTTTAAAACTGTTATATAAGTGTATCAGGCATGTTATCTGGTGTCACTGTTGATACGAATGCCTGTGTTCTCATTTGGCATTTCATGTTCTGTAAGTCTTGTGCACACAGTGAATCTTTCATTTTATAAACGTACTGTACACGCACAAAAAGGAGAATAAAATAATGACTTTATTTTCCTTCGGGGATAAATTAACTGAAAGATACTTTATCTTGCATAACTTTCCAACCTGTTCAGAAAAGCATTTTGTTGGTTACGCTACAGTGCAAAGACATAAAAGCAGGGGAAGGGAGGGAAAGAAAATAAATTCCCTTATGGAAGTGCAAATGTGCAAGCATCTGGAATTTTCCTAAATGCAGGGTTTCAGTTGTGTGCTGACAGATTTGCCTCCATTCACGTGGCACTTGTAAACAAATTCATCTCACAGCCACCCCAGAGAGAAAAGTAATATGTAAAATAGATATTGCAAACAGAAAGGCAGGTGGTGGTGAAACGCTGTGCTCCAGCACCACAGAGAAATAGTCAAAGGCTGGATAAGAGCAGACAGGCCCAGGAGTTCCAGTTCTGAGCAGATTTCCCTCCTGCAGAAATCTTAGGCATCCCCTGCACTTCAAATCAAATCTCAGTGGAGATTTTTTGTTTGTTTTGTTTGTTTGTTTGTGTGTTTGTTTCACTACAGATATTGAATCATCTTCAGCAGAAAGACCAAACTGTGATACCTGCAAAAGCTCATGTCCTCTGTGGTCTGTGGGTTTTCAGAGAACTGAGTGTTGGCATTGGGACACATCTTTCAAAGAAAGATGACCCTTGACTAACATGGGATGAACTATTATCACACTTGTGGTGAAAAATACAGATTTAAAGGTATGATTTTTAAAATTCTATCTCTTTTCACAAGCTGTTTTCTGAAATAAGAAACAAGTTAAAATAATCCTTGTCTCTCATGTTACAAGGCATCTTTTGACTCAACTGACAAACACCTTTTTTTCTTAAATAAGGCAAATACATCTCTGTTCAAGATAAGAAATACAAATTTTCATGGTGAACAGTAATTTTTGTTTGACCACACCATATTTTAGCTATCCAGAAGACTTTTTTTTTTTCTTTTTTTCTTTCTTTTTTTTTTTTTTTTAAATATGTGTTGGCCTGCAATGATACCTTCGAGAAATTGCTGCGTTCATCCAGTTGTATTGTCCAGGCTGACCTACAGGCAGGAGGCTGGCCCGTGCAGCTCCTAAAACTTGTGTTTTCCTGCTCCATCTTGTGGCAAATCGAGGGTATCTCCTCGTCGGAGCAAGTACTTCATACTGAGGAAGAGAGAACATTGGTATGAGGAGGGTTGAAGCTGGAGGCATTGATGCTCAGAAGCCCCCTGAGGGGAAAAAAAAAAAAAATTAATGTATCAAGAAGGATGTCTTGAGGCTGGTGAGGTGTCTGTAGGATCTGAGTGTCCAATAGGTATTGGGGATTTTTTTTTTTTTTTTTTTTTTTTTTTTTTTTACTAGTGCAGCTGTGTCTTTCTTGGAGCAAGAGACCTTCAGCCCTATGCTTTCTGCACAGTTCCTGTCTGAGCAGCCCCTCGGGAGCCTCTTTTTGGTGCCCCAGGACTGCTTTTCCTCTTGTCAGAGAGGTGATTTCACTGATTTCCTGTGGGAAATACCACAGGAAGCTCTCTCTGCTCACAGCTCTGCTTGTCCAGCTCTCAGGCCCAGCAGACATCAGTGCAGTGAGCTCTGCAGGGGCTGGCAGAGGCACATTGCCAAAATCCCCATCAGCTGTGACAAGGTGGTTAAGACCAACAACCATGTAAACAATAATAATTTCTCCCTCAAAGGAATGCCATGGAGAGCCCCAGTGTGATGCCCACATTCTCTGGTCTCTCTCACACCTGTAGATAAGGGAATAATAGTCCAAGGGGTGAGCAGAGCAGAGTGGGGATGCCCTGCACCAAAACCATCCCTTGCCTTGTCCTTGCTGGTGTTGTGCTGCTTTCCTGGGGGTCCCTGACTTGTCCTCCTCACGGGTCTGAAGGGCCACCTCTGCAACATTTGTTGTATGCTTGGTGAACAGGCTCACCTCACATTTGTGCTGACATCTTTGAAAAATGGCTTTGATTCTCTCAGTACACTGTTTCAGTGATTCATTCTTTATGTGCATTTACTCAGCAGACGTGAGTGGGGAAATTAGATTTATGCTGAATTTATATGTTAATTTTGATATTGAAGCTATCCTGTATTTGAAGAATAAGATCAATTCTTCAATTTCATTTCTTATGTGATATTGCATATTGTCATTACTGGAAAATAAAATTATTTCTGAATGCATACTATCTAAACTTCAATTTTAGTGGACATTTAGCTTTGACGGATCATTCTTCTCCCTCCCCTATAAAAACTAATTTAATACAGTATTTAACATTCTCACTCTAGTCTGCCACTGGAAGATAACAAAGACAAGACTTTTTTATTCTAGGTGATATTTTGTTAATGTGCTCCCTGCAGCATTTCTGCTCTGTCACAGAATTCATGCATGACTCAGTGTTGCATGCATACCGCAGTGGGAATATTGGTTAATGGTTGTGTTCCTCACTAGAGGTTAATTTAATTAATTTCAGTTAATTTAGTTAATTGAATTAATTAGCAGCAGTTCTTGAGAGCCACAGCTATTCACTAAGCATGCCTGTACTCAGGCCAAATCCTGACCTTAAGCGGAGAATCCAACCCTCAGATCACGACCAGGAAGCAGATGATGTAGAGGATGGATGCAGACAATCATATGTACAGGAAGATTTGGCCTCTACAGATATACTTTAAAGAGCCCTGCCTTCATGCTCTCCTGAAACTGCAACAGAAATAAAATATTTACAGCACCTTAGGAGTGTGGTTTGCTACTTTATCTCTTTGCAAGCTGTGCAGGAGATTAAACTGAGAGGTAGATAGGAGGAGCCCTTGCAAGGTTACATCCTTGCTCTGCCCTATAACCTGAGGAAGAATTTCACCTCCCTATGAGATAAAGGTAACTGCTACAATGACTTAATTGTTTTTATCTGAAAATGCTCAAAGGGTTTAAGCATTCTGTAAATAAGAAAGTAGAACGTAGTGTTTACCAGATCACGTATGGGTAAGATTCTCTTTCTGATTTTTTGTCTGTGAGAGTCTACAGCTTTTCAATGTCTGACCTGTGACTAGCTTCAGCAAGAATTCTCCTGAAAACCTCAGGATTATCCTTAGATAGTCCTGAGCAAACAACTGTCACAAAATGGCTAAAAGTTGTGAGACCTAAGGTAAGCACTGTTTGGGTTCTTTCCTCCTTCCTCTTCTGACTTTATGGACTTTATACATTCCAACTTTCTCCTCTGTAAAACCTAGATAAAACCAGGAATCTTGTGGCAAGATTGTACTAATTGCCTTTTTTTTTTTTTTTTCTTTTTTCTTTTTTTTTTTTTTTTTTCCTCCTAGAGGGAGTGAATTACACGAATCAGCAAAAGGTTGAGGAAAAAAGTGAGAAAGCAGAATTTGAAACACAATGAAATCTGTTAATTTTTCCAGGACTTGTGTGGCTCAGGTAGATGTGCAGGCTCAGGAGGAGCTGGATTCCTGCTCCTCTGTCTCTGGGGAGGGTGAGCACACCCTGGGACTGGGACTTAGGCCAGCAGTACCAGAAAATCTCACCACACAGGGTCAGCCTGGGGGCTGCAGCCCCTCAGGAGTGGGCAGACATCAGCAGGGGAAAGGCAGAGTGAAGTGAGCAGTGTGGCAACAGTGTGGCTGTGAAGGTGCTTGTGGTACCTGATAGAAGATTTCCTGCTTTGCTGCTTGCAGCAAAGCTCAAACCCAGTTTGAAAACACGTTTGGAAACACCTTTTTTTGGAGGCCAGTCCCTCTGCACCATTACTGACATTCCTTCTTGCCGTGGTGAGTATGAACTGGGAAGAGTGAGATATGAAATCCACCACACACAAAAAAACATAAAGGAGGCATTGAAATACTCAGAAATACTTCTGTGCTATTTGTCAAATCTGGATTTTTTTTATCACTTTGTCACTTTTAAGAGCTAAATGACTCATGTCATGAGGGATGCAGAAGCAATCCTCACAGCCCACTGTACCTGAGGGGGAGCTGTGGTGGAAGTTTAAGTTTCTCTCCATATTAATATTAATCCATATAATTATGCCTTTCCATATTAATATTTTGACTCACTAGAAACAGGTTCCTGAAGGGTGCTTGCAGCTGTTCACATTGTTCACAAGCTAGCAACTTCCCTGGGAACTGAAATCACTGTTTCTCACCTTTGAAAATACCTTTTTCTCTAGTAAAATAAGGACAATGCTTAATGTCTGCTATGGCTACATATTCTATGTGTGAAAAAACAACGAGTTCTCAAGAGAAACTTTTCTAAACTACAGAAAACTATTCTACATGGCTCCATCCTTACTCCAAACCCTATTCAGGAGACTGCAATACCCTTCACAGATTTAACCCAGTTCACAGCTCAGTTATTACATTTTAGACCATGTGACTTAGTCACTAGTAGATTTATGGTCAGCTCTGTGTAAGTTGTGAGTTTTCTTCCTTGCTTTTTCTCCTGTAATTTCTTTTTTTCTAATGATCTTCAGAGATATAAACAAAAGGAACATTTGGCCAGGTGTACTTTTCCTTTTTTATCTCCATTGCCAAACAATTAGTTTTCAGGAAAAGGGTAGTATGAGGGAGAAGTTAACTTATTTTTTATTTTTCTCAAAAATTTTACAAAACAATTGTGATAATTTCTAAGGCTCCAAAGAGGAGAGAGCATTAGTTTAACTTGCCCACACATATCTCCTTTTTCTATTCTCACCTATGCTGGTGAACTCAGTACAGGCACCAATCACTACAGCCTTTGCAAACAGGTGGGAATTGGGCTGGATTTGGGGTTGCTTTACAGAACTTTGAAACGCATGAGGAGGGAGGAAAGGAGAGAGGGAGAAGAAGGGGAGGGAATGATAATTTCTGACCTTCAGTGGCTTCTGGGGAGTGGGTCTTTCTGATAGCCTGAGCTATCAGAGTTTATGCCCACATTGCTGTTGCCTTGAAAAAGGAACAGAGTGATCTATGGCAGAGCCAGGGGATGAAAGGAGCTGGTCTCCCTGTGCTGTGCTCAAGCCTCCCTCCTCTCCCTGAAAGTTCACTGCATGAGGTTTTAGCAGACTTGCACAGTGTATGTATATGAAAAGTTATGTCTAATTCTCTAAAACTAGTATTTTCTGACAGAGAAAAACTCAAGCAAACACCTTGCTTGTTGAATTACTGTTTGTCATTCATATATTTCCTGATTTGGTTGTCAATGCTCTCTGTTGTTGTTTTAACATTAAGTTTAAAAGTAAGTATAAACTAAATATTAAGTTTATAATGTTTTTCTGCTGTTCTCTTGTTCTGGCAGTAGGAGAAGTAACTGTGGTTGTGGTGAGAAGCTGTTCAATCACCATCATCCTGCTTTTAGTGGTTCTACTCTGACCCCTCAAATGCTTTGCAGCACCATTCCTCCAGTGTTTTTGCACACTTTCTGAGGCCTGAAAATGCAGGTCAGCTAATTATTGTGATCTGGTTTTAATTCACCTGCAGAGGATTAAAATTGCTGCCTGAAAGAGCTCAAATTGGGTTTTTATTTCACCAGTACCCTAAATAATGACTGATGGTGAAGAATTGGTGACTGCAATCATTCAGGCCACAGTTTCCTTCTCCTCCTTAAACTAGAGAAGTACAAGTTCAGACAAAAATGTGAAGTGTGTGTACAAGATACTTGAGAGTTCCTCGGGAAATAGGTTATATTTTTCCCTTCCAAACGTCTAGAATTGCAACTGTGTTTGAATTCATCCCTGAGTTGAGATTAGAGGAGGAAAAAGCCAGTTGCAAATGACTTTAACATACATTACCCAGACCATGTAACATATATTATTAAAACAAATACCCAAAGTAAACCGTGCCTTGCACAACGTGACCTGGACATCAGAAGCGTGGCCTCGTCTTCACATAAAATGAGGCGGTCTGGCTGTATTTCTGCCAAATTCTGGGTGGATTTGTAAGGGCTGAGGAGCGGTAATGAATTTGGGAGGGAGAAGAGAGAAGAGAGCTCAGCTCTCAGACCCCTTCCTCCTCCCCGCAGCCAATGGCCCCATCTAGTGACAGCGGGGACACAGCACGGAGCCTGGATGGGACCCCTGGACAGGAACGGTCCTGCTGCTGCTGCTATGTCACAGTTTGGCCTAGTGACGTTGTGCCTGGATGATGTTATGGCTGGGTGATGACATTGTGGCTGGGAGATGACATTATGACCAGGTGATTTTGTGGCTGGATGACTTTTTGGCCAGATGATGATGTTATGGCCAGATGATGATGTTATGGCATGATGATGACCTTATGCCCAGGTAATGTTGTGAGTGGATGATGTTGTGACTGGGTGATGATGTTGTGGTTGGGTGATGATATTATGGCTGGGTGATGACCTTGTGGCTGGGTGATGACATTATGGCCAGGTGATTTTGTGTCTGGATGACATTATGGCCAGATGATGACGTTGTGGCTGGATGATGACATTTGGCAGGATGACTTTGTGGCCAGATGACTTTGTGGCTGGGTGATGACATTATGGCCAGGTGATTTTGTGTCTGGCATTTTGGCCAGATGATGACGTTATGGCTGGATGATGACATTATGGTTGGATGATGACATTATGGTTGGGTGATGACATTGTGACTGGATGATGACATTATGACTGGATGATGACGTTATGGCTGGACGATGATGTTATGGCTGGATGATGATGATGTTATGGCTGGGTGATGCTGTTATAGCTAGGTCATGACTTTTTGACTGGGTGATGACTTTGAGGCTGGGTGATGACATTGTGGCTGAGTGACTTTGTGGCCAGATGATGACATTATGGCCGGATGATGATGTTATGGCCGGGTGACTTTGTGTCTGAATGACATTATGGCCAGATGATGACATTATGGCTGAGTGACTTTGTGGCCAGATGACATTATGGCTGGATGGTGACATTATGGCTGGGTGATGATGTTATGGCTGGATGATGACATTGGGCTGGATGATGACATTATCGCCAGATGATGATGTTATGGCTGGGTGAAGATGTTATGGCCGGGTGACTTTGCGGACAGATGACATTGTGGCTGGGTGATGATGTCATGGCCAGATTATGATGTTATGGCTGGATGATGACATTGTGGCTAGGTGATGACTTTTTGACTGGGTGATGACATTATGGCCTGATGATGACATTGTGGCTGGATGATGATGCTATGGCTGGGTGAGGACTTTTTGCCTGGGTGATGACATTATGGGCGGATGATGACATTATGGCTGGGTGACTTTGTGGCCGGATGATGTTGAGTGATGCTATTGTGGCTGGATGATGACGATGATGTTATGGCTGGATGATGATTTCATGGCTGGATGATGACGTTGTGGCTCGATGATGACATTACGGCAGGATGACTTTGTGACTGGGTGATAACCTTATGCTAGGATGGTGACGTTATAGCCTGATATGACATTTTGACTGGATGATGATGTTATGGCTGGGTGATGACATTGTGGATAGGTGATGACATTGTGGCTGGGTGAGTTTGGGGCCAGATGGTGACGTTATGGCCGGGTGACTTTGTGTCTGAATGACATTATGGCCAGACGATGACATTGTGGCTGAGTGATGACATTATGGCTGGGTGACTTTGTGGCCAGATGACTTTGTAGCTGGGTGATGACATTATGCCACGATGATGATGTTATGGCCCAATGATGACATTGTGGCTGGGTGATAACTTTATGGCCAGATGACAATGTCATGGCTAGGTGATGATGTCATGGCTGGATGATGACATTATGCCCCGGTGACTTTGTGGCCAGGTGACGTTGTGGGCTGGGCAAGGTTATGGCCAGATGATATTATAATGAAGGGGGGTCTGTCCCTCCCTAATTCTGCATGGCTCTGACATCTTTCCCAGGGCTCAGTTTGCTGTTTGCTTTGGGGATCAATTCAGTGTGGCAAAGAAGCAGGTGGCAGGGCAGGTGTGTTGCCAGGACTCCTGCCCCTCTGACCTGTTTTTCCAAGCCTGAAGACAAGAGGCAGGCAACATGGCAGGCATCAGCTTCACTGCAGCCTCTGCCCACCCCCAGGCAGCATGGAGCTCCTACAGCTCCACGGGAGAGCCAGCAAGTTCCTATGTACCTTGCATGCTTCTCTCTGAAATCTTCTCTCAAAAAAAGTCAAAGATGTCAAAAGCATTTCTATGATCCTATTTGACTGTGGAAGTGGGTCCAACAAATAAAGAAGGAATGCTTCAGGAAGCCTGTTGTGGTTTAACCCCAACAGTCAGTTAAGTAGCATAGGTATAAATATTTAACTTAAATTGTTTCAGCAGGCACTTGCTGAGCTCCCAGACCACAGGTAGGAAGGAGAACTGGATAAAAAATGGGAACCTGAAGTGTTGAGATAAGAACAGTTCAAAAATTCAAACTAAACTAAGCAATATTAAAATAAAGTACTATCACTGCTAACAATGATGGTAAAAACAGTAATAACTCTTGTAATGAAAAGGACAGGGGAAGAGAGGAATGAAACCAAAGAGAAAGAATAATGCATGGTACAGTTGCTCAACCACCCAGTCAATACCCAACCTGTCCCCCAGTAGTGATCAGCTCCTCTTGGACACTTATCCCCCATTTATATACTGAGCATGAAGTTGTTCTGTGGTACAGAATATCCCCTTGGACAGTTTAGGTCACCTGTCCCAGCCATGCTCCCTCCCCTATTCTTGTGTCCCTGCTCTCTGGCAGAGCATAGGAATCTGATAAATCTCTTACTTAACTCTAAGCACTCCTGAGAAATGATTAAAACATTAGTATGTTATCATTATCATCCTGCTAAATCCAAACCATAGCACTGTGTCAGCTCTTGAGAAGAAAATTAACTCTATCCCAGCTGAAATTAGGACACAGCCATATGACAAACCTTTGGTTCATGTAGTCTATCAGCATTTTAAGGTATTTGATATTGCCTTTCTCCTTTGTCATTCTAGAGACTTATTCTTTTCCTCGGTGTGTAACCAAAATTTTACATTTTTCTTGCTACTAGGCAGTTAAACAATGCCAGTGGCATGAAGTTAATTGGTGTCTGGTCAGTGCAGAGATGTCTGGCAATGTCAATATATAATGGATGTGGTATATACCCTTTCAACAGAGGTTGTCTGTGCTGGACCACTGGCTGCTGGCTGCTTTTTCATATGAAGATGTAAATGTTTTCCCAGTTACCTTTGTCTTGGACATCTCAAGCCTTTTTTTTTTTTTTTTTTTTTTTTTTTTTTTGTACTTATTACCTTGATTTCTCTTGGTTATAGTCCATAGTAGATTATTTCAGTGTGCTGTATCAGAATATATATGATACATATATGTATATATATATGTGCTATATCAGAATATAATACGTCTGCCTGGAAAGTAGGACTAATGCCAGATGCAGAAGTTTGTTTCACATTCTGCAATAAAAACCATTTTGTAGTCAAAACAAAATGCCTGTGGTAATGCCTTGTGTATCTACTGGAAGTAAGAGTTACCTAGGCAATCTTTCTCTTCATGCCAAACAAACCCTATTACATCCTGTCTATGAAGTAGTCCTCCTCCATAGGCTTGAATTTCATCCATTTTACCTTAAAAATATCCTAGTTGCCTTGCTATTTGTCAATGCTAAGGTCTCAATTCTGAATGAGGGACAGGGGAGTTGTATGGGTTTGATTTGCTGTACTTTTATCTGTCTCTGTGTCAGGAATAAATGTGGGGATTGGCTTGTCAGGAGGCAGGGAGCTGTGAAAACTGCAGTTCACCAACATTTCTTCTACATCTCTCTCCAGCTAAGCTCTCCAACAGCACAGGAATTTCCCATTGTCACTACTTAAAAAAAAAAGAAATCCAACCTGTTCAGTATCATTCCTACAATATGGTAAGAACATGCATTGGGATATTTTCCTTGCATTGACACAATTAATATAATGTACCTTAACAAATCTTTAGCGTTGAGAGAGATGGCAGTAATGTCAAGTAGTTTTCACCTTATTTGCTCTGGGTCTTGCGCTTTGTGCTTAGGAAATAGGCAGTGCACAGAGAGCCTTTGTAAATCCCTGTTTGTGTGTATGCTCAGGCCACAAGTGTTTTGTGAGACAGTTTCTGTGCAGAAGCTGGTTGCCTGTCTCCAATGTGCAAGATTTTGAAGTTAGTTGTGTAAATAGATTTATTTTCTAAACTCATATTTGGCTCCTTCTCGGTAGAGTCAGCCAGGGCTGCTTTTTTTTTTTTTTTTTTTTTTTTTTTTTTTTTTTTTTTTTTTTTTTTTTTTTTTTTTCCATAGAGATGCCTTGGTCTGGTTTGTTTTGAGTTTGACTAGGATGTTCATTTTACTTGATGACTGCTTTGCTTTATGTTTGCATCATTTTGAGGTCTTTGGCTGACCCAGAGCTCCATCAAGGGTATATTTAATAAAATAACATTTCATTACAGCAAAGTGAGTTCACTATGTAACACTTTTCAACAGTGCACATAAAATGAAGACTAAACCAAGGAGAGTAATACCTTGGATGTGGCCTCAAGTGAATTTCCTTATGGACTTCACTGCTGAGTGTGGTGTTTTCTGATTTTCCCATTAGCAATAACATTTTTGGAACACATCCTCTTTCTTGTTCAGTAGTGATACTGAGCTGATGTACAACACAGAGTAAAGTTTATGTTACCAAAATTCATTCCTTGAGGTGAGTGCCAGTAGGTTAATACCATTGTAGGGATTTTGTGAAGAGCTCTAGTGTAGAATGTTTTGCCACAATAAACTTTTCTCAAAATTGTCCTTCATGCTGCCTAAAGTATCTGTAATCACAGAAAATAAATCCCCTTACCTGTGAGTAGAATACTTTCTTCATAAAATCTGGCCTGGTCTCAAACTCTCTTTCCTGTGCCCTGATTTCTGACTCTCTGTGACTTCCCCACAATAAAGCTGTTGCTTTATAATGCTCAAGGTATACCTCAAAAGGACAGTGCTGTGTTTATGGCTGAGCGTGGTTTGCACTGGTAAAAGTTCTGATTCTTCGTCATGGGCAACTGAAAATAAAACACTGGAAAATGTAATAAACAGATGTTCTGCTTGCCACAGCAGTCCCAAAGTGCTGCAGCATTTATATCCCTTTCTTCATATGATCAAGGCTCTTGTTTTATTAGAGATGTGCCAAGCCATAAAGCCCATTTCAGCCTCTTTAGCTGTGTTCTGTTACCTTCACACGTGAGAAGCAGGAAATGACTGCAGAGCACAACATCCTGCAGGAGGATTATGATTGGACTTGTCTGCTTGTGTTTTGGCACTGCTCAGAGGCTGCTGTAAACTTTTAGGATTGCAGTGTGCAAGGTTCAGAGCAGAATGCAAGTTATTAAGTTTGCACTCCTAATATTAAAGAGCTGAAGGATCATTTGCCCAACCTCAGGAATGGCTTTGCCTGAGGACAAGCTGTGAGAGGTGATGGTTCTGATGCTGATTTTGATCATTCTGATCTTATTAAGAGAGCTAAGAGAGGCAGCAAAGAGATCTGCAGTGCTCATGTGCCTTGCCACATGCTGATCTGCCTTCTCTGTAACAAAAACAATTTGGTCATTTATACCAACACATCTGGCTTGTCCTGGGTGTGGTGGTACAGCTGAGTTGTAGACAAGCTGTGATGACATACTGTATGATGTAGGATGTGACACAGACACGAAAAATATCTCTTCATGTGCTGGGTATTTTTTTTTTTAATAATTTTAATTGCCTCTTACCTTTGTAGTCATTGACAGCAGCACTGCCAACATTCCTTTGACTCTTTTGTTCACTAAAAAAAATAAAAATCACAGAAGTCCTTAGAGTATAGTTGCACCAAAAACCTGTTAAAATAATATACTTTTGCATCCACCAAGATGCAGAGTGGCCACATTTATCTTTCAAGTTAAAGTAACTTTTGTTTTTGACTGCCAGTATGGCAAGATCATGTTGATGCCAGTTTCAAGTGGGCTGATTGCAAATGTGCTGGCCTCACTAGGCCACATATTCTATACCTATACACCTACATTCTACACTTGTATTCCAACCTATAGACAACTGAACATAGCAGAAAGTGTCTTTTCCTATAGATAAGAATATGTGTCCATGAAGACACAAACAAATCCAATTCACTGGTATGAATATTTCACTTAAATTGTCTCTGTCCCACTATGCAGACATAATAAAACCGTGGTCTGTAGAGTGAAAATGGCTCAATGACAATCCAGAAGTGGTTTTGATGCTTCTTTTGTGATTGCAAACATCCACATGGGTTTGCATATCTGGGGTTTGCAAGTCTTTGACAAACAAAGCCAACTGAGCTCATTACAACTACAGCTGTTACTATTTGAAGGCTTCCTGCACAAGTAATTGGTTTCTAGCTACTCTCAGCTATGCTGAAAGACCAGTGAGAAATATCAGGCCAGCCTCAGGTCCATTACTCTACCAGAGCCCATTCTGCTAATTACTAATTGCTATCCACTGTAACTAGGATAATGAAGGGTAAACCAAATCATACATTCAGAACACAAAGTTGTTTCAGGACATTTGCCAAAATCAGCACTACAGAATGGCTGAAAGATTGGTGGCTACTGACTGATTTGCTAGAAGGTGAAGATGTCTATTTTTTTTTTGGTTTATGTTGCCATACTTGCAGATTTCTGTGGAGGAATTTTTAATATTAATAGTAAGAAAACAAATATTAGCCTGCCAGTCCAGGTTTGAGGTGAGGGAGATTGGTATGGGGAATAAAGCTATGTGCAAGGAAGACAGCTGTTCTTGAGACTCCAGAAATTGGCAGATAATGAGAAAGAAAGACTGCATGAAAAGAGGAAATAGAATGGCTGTTGTCTTCTGGAGGTTCCAGTGCTTCTTTGGAAGAATTATGTGGGACAAGTGACCTTCTCCCATACTACTGAAGGACAGGAAACGACACAGAATTTTTCCAGGGAAGCACATCATCAGGGAGAGAGCTGAGAGTTTTGTATTATTTGATGTATAGAAAGATCATTTTATTGTGGAAAAATTGTATCCAGCATCTCTTGCTGCCATTTCTCCCTGTCTCTTGGAGAAGGTCTAAGGCTCTTCTGGAATTTTGTCCCCCTCCATGCCAATTTGCACCTCCAGATTGCAGAAAGGAAATTCCTCTTGCTGGGTGGTAGATTGGTATGGTGGAATTTCTTGGGGAGAGAAGGCTGTAAGGGCCAGGGGAAGGCAACAGCCCTGTCTGTTCCTCTGATTTCTCTTCTGCAGAGCAATTGCATGTTGCTTCGCGTATCTTCAGCACCCCCACAATTGCACTGAGAGATGTGTCTTACACACCTCTCCCCAACCTCCCAGCTCCCATCTTCTCTACCAGATAAACCACAGAGAGAAAACATCTGCTTGTCCAGGCTGCTGCTTCTCCATCTGTCACTCCTTCAGGAGATGCTTCAGAGAAGGTTTTGATGTGGGATTCCCTGGACAGGGCTGGCACACTGTCCTGCAGAACCTGGATCTTGGGCAGGTGTTCCCCGCAGCCCCTATCAGGAATGAATTAGAGTGTTTCATTCTTGTAAGTGATACTTTTTAAAGTAAACATCCCTGGGTTCCTGTGATGTGTAACTAATGGAGTGCTAAACTCTCAGGGCTGGTTTAAGACTCAGAAAATACATGTGTTGCCAATCCATCATGTTCCTAATACTAATTAACATAGCAGGGACACAATAAAGCCCCAGAACCTGCACACATTACCCAGCTCACGTTACCACTCCATAACAGTCCCTCTATTGACCTAACAAAAGTACACATTGGAAAAATGAGACGTGGTCTTTTCTGACTCAGCTAGAGCTATTCAGCCCAAGAAGAGAGCTGAGGACTCTCATTTATTATTGTCCATTATTATTCTGGTATATCATGGAACAGAGTTCTCAAACAGTGTACAATGAGTGTTACACCTTTGCTGATGTCTGTGTGTGTTACCTGCTGCTAGGCAGGCAGCCCTAACACAGCCAGAGAAGACACTGACTCGTGGAGTGATGTCTGTGTATTGGGCAGCACATTCTGCTCCTGCACAAATGAAAAGAAGAGCTTATTTGTTGATTTGCATCCATGTTATTTGCAGTTAAGTTGCAATAAAAGTCTTATTGTTCGTAAACCTTTACTGATATGATTGTACCAGGCTTAAAGTAGTTCCTCAGCTAGAAAAAAGAATGGTAAAAATTTAATAAAAAATAGTTCTTGACTATATGAACATTTAGTTTTAGGTCCCAGTATTTTTTTTTTTTTTTTGTACTGAAAGATAGTGACATCCCTGCAATTCCCTGCAACATGCTCATTTTAATGTATGGTAATTCCACTGATTTTAAGAGATACATGATGTACAGCTGAAGATAATCTGGAAGGAATCTGGACGGCAAGAGATTATCACATTTATGTAGCAGTCATCCCTAAGTGGATGCAATCTGGCTTTGTGGAAGTTGTGGGCAAGCTGTCATTTACTTCCACAAATTCATGTTTGGGATTTTATGGTGCCTCTCTCTGAACCCAGTGGAGTTCACTCACTGGCACTTGAAGCTTAGGTATATCCTCTGCTGTTGCACATAATTTGGTGTGCTGATTATAGACAGGATTAGTTTGATCATTATGACACGAAAATCTGTGTGGTGTAGGAGTGATGCCAAGTTTTGCAAGTAAATACAGCACAACACATGGCTTGTGTCCTGGGTGTGTTTTCATGTGCTCTTACTTATTGGTAAAAATCTGAGATGAATAATTTTTCTCCTGAACTAGTTATTTGTGAGTATCTTGCTATCATGAATGTACTTGAAAGTCTTCTCATCACTATTTAGAAGAGGGAATTAGTAATTTATAGCTATATATCCTCCCCCAGTTGTGTATCATCTCTAGTACATGGTTAAACCAGATGGGTTCAACTGGACTGACATTCTGTCTGACAAGCCAGTGCTTCTGTTCTGCAGACTGCTACAGGATGGAAACTGTCCCCTACAGACTAGGAAAGTGTCCCTAAAGAAAATATCCCTTGGGTGGAAGTCACAAAGGAGATGGAGATGTGCAGAACAAAGACAGCAATGCAGCTCAGCCCCAGCTCTGTGGCACAGCAGCTCCTCCCACCTCCTTTATGAGCTGAATTGTCAAAGAAGACCTGGCAAGAAACTCTCAAAGCCTAGTTTTGTGGACCATGCTGCCAGTGGACTGGTCATGCAGTGCAGGTAGAATGTCTTTTAAGGCAATACTGTTTAAATATGGGCTTTACCCAATTTCCCTGGCTGTTGGCACAGGAGGTTTTCTATTGACTTCAGCAGAGCTGGTTAAAGACCTTTACTCCTAGAATTGGTTAATTTTATGCACTGAGTAGTTTGACACTTTGCATAGTTGATACAATCCTGGATGTCTAGAGACCATGAATTACCTAAGTGTCACAGATATTAAATCATGAAGCAGATGACAGTGTCTTCTCTATGTCATATGATCTTAATGCACTTTGTGGGATAGTCTCCTTTATTATTGCCAGTAATCCTAAGTGCTGAAAAAACACCATAAGTAAAATAGCATTTTAGAGCACAATGCATCCAATGTTCTTAATATGTATATACACATCTGCAATATGTTAGACTCAGGCTCATGCCCATTTAATCTCAAGGATTTCAATGGGGTGTCTGTATGGAATGAAGGGAAAAGTTTGATCCCAGAATACTCAATGGCTGCACCTTTCAGGAGCCCTTTATGCCTTGGATTTTCACCTAGATTTGTGTTTATAATAATGAACACGTAATTTATTAAATATATATTTATAATAAATTCCACACCATCAATGTTCTGTCTACTGTATGAATCATTTAATGTGCTGCTTGCTCTCCCTTTGATGATTTCAGAAAACTGTGCATCCAGATAAATCTGGCATGTTTTGAGCCACAGTGCTAAATGCCTGTAAGGGATGCTCTCTGCCTATAGACATGATCAGGATTTACTCCAAGAGTCAAATTAAGCCTGTCAATGAGCAGGTTCCCTTGTGAGAAGAAATGGGTTTGAAGCAGTTACAGCTCCTGTATTCCTCTCCAAGGATATAAGTCAGAACAAGAATGGACACTTCAGTTCAGCTCCCTTCTGCAGTGGGACAAATTCACAAGTCAGGAGGATGTACCTCTGCCTGGTAATGGTGTGTGCAAAACCACTTCTTAGCACTGCCACCAAGAGTGCAATAACAGCAGGGCAAGAGAAGCAGCAAATGAGATTGTCCTAAATGTCCCTTAGCAGGTTGTGTCCAGCAGGACACCAGCTCTTCCTCCTGTCCTGGCAATACCCTTCAGAAGGTGACATTGATGTCAGGCCAGCATTTGTATGGACTCTGGGAAGAGCCTGAGTGTTGTGGATAGGTAACATTTTACAAAAGGAAGGCCTTGTAAAATCATTACTTACTCTTGTCACTTTGGCTAAGTAGGAAATGATGCTGGGGGTGACTCAGCTGAATTTGAACTAGAAAAAGAAGTTATATAACCACCTTCTGTTCACATCATGGTGTATGGTGGATGGTGATTGTTGTATTTTAAAGCCTAACTGTTTAAAAAGGCCTGGATTTTCAATAAAGGTGTTCTTTTTTGCACCTGCCTGGGGACTCTGCATCTCTCTGCTTCCTCACACCAGAAGTCCCAATGATGGCAGCTGAGACAGAGGTTGGAAGGAGTCATATTCATCCCCTCTCTAAAATACATAGTAGGAATGTTGTAGAGACCAAGTGTGGCATACTGAGAACTTGTGCCAGTCTGTTTGGGGTACTTAAACCCCCTTCAGTGGAAGGAAGTTCTATTTACATAGTCCTAAAGATACATATTTCTATCACTGTCCCCTGTGTGCTTACTGATTCTCTCACATTTTCCCCACGCTGTTGCTGAATCCAGCCTCAAATGGCTAAACAGAAGATGTGCAGATGTACTTGTCAAAAAAAGGAGAAAATAAAAAATAATTTTAGAAGAGCTCTGGTTACATTTGTACAGTAGCAGAAATTTCTTCTACCTCAAACATCACCTAAAATCTTGTGGAAGGGGCCTCTGCACCCATGCTTTATTTTGATTATGAGAGGAGACACATCAGCATCATTTGCTGCATTGGCAGTAACATCTCCTGCTGTTCTCCCAACTGATGTCCAAGAATCATGGGAGTGAGGGTTCTCCACATACCCATGTGCCATGTAGACAGAGCTCCCTGATTGTGGAATCACAGTAGAAGCTTGTCTGATTTTCAGGGCTTGTTCTCACAAGGATGGATGGTAAAATCCTTCTGAAAGCTTTGGTGGAAATGCCACAGGTGATGGTGATGTAGCCCAGTGTGTTTCCTGCTGATTTTCAGAGAGCCCAATTGCATTCACTCTGCCATGCTGCGAGTGCTGAGATTCACATCCTCTCCCTCTACCACCCCAGGCATCTGTGTACACTGAGCCAGAGTGTGATACTTGTATTAGTATGGTACAATATCCCCACCTAAAAATGGTTCTACAGACTTTCTTGCTAATTGGAGTGTAATAGGTTTGTCCTAGATACCCTCATTAATAATTTGGCCTGAGTGTGGTTTGCTGGCTGGCTTGTTTTAACTGATATATTGCCAGATTTGATGCTGGTTTTCATGCTGACTGCTACCTCAGGTCATCCTAATGATTTCAGTAAGGCTGCTGAGAGACTGCACTGCTACAATCTGGCTAGTTGTGGTTATATGATTGAATTTTTACTGCTAAGCACAGCATAGCCTACCCAACTCATTTGATTTAGCAGGTGTCTTACTGGCATTTAAAATATTTTGCATGTTATTACATTGCATCCTGAGGGAAGAAAAACAAAACAAAACACCACAAACCAGTTTATTAATAAGACTTTTTTTGCTGTTCTGCTAAAATATGGCAATCAAAAAGACAATTTACATTGCAGAGACTTGACCTTTCCTTTCCAGGACTGTAAAATAAAACCCCAACCTCCACACTTTCTGCATCTGGTTGACATTTGAATAAAACTGCCAGAGTGCAAACAAATTTTGAGAAAACATCTCCAGCAAACTTTGCATTGACTCTAAAAATATTCTTGGCTAAGTTACTTTTTAAGGCCATATGTTGAAAAAAAAAATAAAAAAAAAGAAACCCTGAAACTTCACTAGAATTTATTGCAACAAGAGATTTGCCAAACTACTTAAGACATTTGGGAAGATTATAGTGAAGTGTGTTAGTTGCTGACTTGACAATTTGCTGTACTCACTGCTTGCATAGTGGATTCTTGATATTCATGCTGAGAGCTGATCCAACTTTCTAGTACATTTTAGCAAGAGACCTGCCAAATGTCTACTGGCCTATTAAATGCTGGCAAACCAAAGGTCAGCCTTGTTTATGAGCCACAGAAAAGCTGCTATGAACAGCACACGAAACCCTCCTCATGCCTTTTTTTTTTTTTTTTTTTTTTTTTTTTTTTTTTTTTTTTTTTTTTTTTCTTAATTCAAATTTTTAGCACAGGATTGGATGGGGATGGGCTTGGACTTGTTTTGACCCAAAGTCCTTTTAGGTCTGTTCTCATATAACCCAGCCATGAATCTGGAGGCTGCAGAAGAGGCAGTCTTATTTAATTGAGATGTTTTTCTTTTTCCTTCATCAAATCATCACCAGGTCTGTGTGGTCGTGTTGGCAGAGATATGGCCCAAATTGTGTCCCCTTGGTACATCCTCAATGTCTGGGCAGAGCCTCCAGCCACAGAGGGCTAAACTGCCCTTCTTTTACAGTTTATTCCTCTCCCTTCTGGGAGCTCATCCCTTCCTCTGCCAGGGTGAGAAGAAAATGGAAAAAAAAAACCCTGTAAATGGTGAACTCTCTTGCAGCCTGTGCTCAATCCAAAGCTGTCTATGTCCATCTAAATCCTTCACTGAAGGCTCTGGAGTACCTGTCAGGCTTTGACTCACTGTGTCAGAAGCAGCAGTTCTGCTCTGTTCACCTGAACTGCTTTTGATATCATTGCAGTTTCCTAGGACAGAAGGTTATCCTGATATGATAAGCAAGTCTCCCTATAAAGAAGTTGCCCCTTGCCCTCCTTGCCAAAGCAAACATTCTTACAAAGGCAGTCGTGTTACTGTCATGTTCAAAAACTTTTTTCTTCCATATCATGCTATAGTAAATATGCCACCTCAACATTTCTTACCTCCTTATAATATGTCTTTATTATTCTATATTATGTCTTTATTATTCATTTGACTGGCATATAGGAATAACAGAAAATCCCTCCCCTGACTCTCTACCTACAAATCTGTTAGGCAGCAATTAAACGGTCAATTAAAACAGAACATCAAAAAAATCCCCAAACCTCGAAAAAACCCAAACCCAAACTGAAAACCTTGTTTGTTTAAAACGTTCCAAGGTACAATCAGCTTAGAAAGGTCTATGCCACGAATAAAAATCTTAAAAAAAGTTTATTTTAGTGTTGGGGGTTTACTTAAATGCTATTTACAAGAGATAGAGGGAGTCATATATATGAGTATATATATACTTATATATACTTATATTTATAAGTATATATACTTATATAAGAGGGAGTCTTATATGTGTATATAAGACACATACCTAAAATCCACATTTTAACGAAGAAACAAGAGTGCAAAAGAAATTACGATCATGCAGTTTGGATAACACGGGAAAAGTTGATGTCTTTGCGGGTGCTTTTTGTATTTTATTTTATTACTAATTTTTTTTTTTGTATTTTATTTTATTTTTAATTTTTTTTTGTATTTTATTTTATTTTTAGAAATAATTTTTTTGTATTTTATTTTATTTTTAAAAAATAAATATTTAAAAAAATCTTTTTCCCTCTCTTACTCCCCTACTTCCCACAGTTGAAATCAACCGCGAAATTTCAGCATCCTCGCTGCAGCAAATACAAGGTAATAACTCCGTATAGTAAATTTAGGGAGGAGAACCGCTCATGGGCTGGACGGGGCGCAAATGTCGCGGGCACTGCGGGAGCCCCGCCCGGGCACCGGGACCCGGAGAGGGCACAAAAGGGGCGGGCGGGGAGAGGCAATTTGTTTCAGATTAAACGGTGACATCCCTGACCTAACAAGCGGCCGGGCTCGCCCGCGTTTGTCATTGCAATCTGCCCCCGACGGCGCGGGGAAGAGGGCAGGATCAAAGCATTCCTGCGGGGAAAATCGCGCCCGGAGCCGCCGTTTGGTTAGCCTGCCCTAACCTCGATAATAAATTTCTCCGGAGGAAGGGAGGGCAGGGGAGGCCAGGAGCGGGGGACCTGCACCTGCACCTGCCCGCAGAGCCAGGATGCAAAGCAGGACCGAGCGGGAGCCGCTATCCCTGGGGCGAGGAAGCTCCGCTGCTCCTCCTGCCCCTCTGGAAAGGGAGATGCTGCAAGAGGCACAACCACCGCCTGTGAGACCCATCCCCGGCTTCAGAGGGGTTTGGAACACCCACACCCCGACTTGGGCAGCGCACGGGGTGGGGATGGGCGAGGGCTGCTCTGAAGGAACCCCAGAGCATCTCAGCAGCTCTGGCCGCGGGTTTGGGCACCAGAACGGGCGCTGACAACAGCGGGGAGCTGTGCTGGGAAGGTGTGCGGGGCAGGTGGATGCACGGCTGAGCATCAGTCTCCCCTGGCGGGGAAATCAGAGCCTTTCCCGGCCCGTGTCAGCCCAAACCACGGACTAAAACAGGACTGTGTGGGAGAGGCAGTGCCCTAAATCTCTCTGCTCCTTCTCTCTCAGATGCGTCCCGCAGGAGGACGGCAGAGGCACCTCTTCTTCCAGAGGGAGGGCAGGCTGGAGGGGAGCTCAAAGGCGCTTTGCGCAAACAACAGGAGCAGAATAAAGTTGTACAAACACGCTTTAAAATCGTGGCTGGGTTTCACAGCTCCCCGCGGATAAAGTAAACAGGAGGCCGAACTGTTTTGTAATTTACTCCAGCGGACCGCAGAGTCGCACTTTGTAATTCGGTGTCGGTTTACAGACAAAGGCGACTTCTGTTTCCTAACCTAGCAGGTCCTTTGTCATGCTTGCGCCTTTTAAGAGGGACCCCAAGGGGGAAAGTGGAATTCCTTGGGTATTTGCCTTTTAGTCATGCTTCTAAGTCAAACGGTAGCCGGGCTCTCTTTGGAGAGGGGTAATACCTGCCGTCGGGGGATGCGCTTCCCTCTCCCCGCTCTCCCGACGAGGACAAACCTCCCCGGGGACAAACCCTCTTCCCGAGGGGCGAAGGGAAAGGCTGGTGCCGTGATCCCAGAGGAGCTGGGAGCTGCGGGAGCCGGGTCCCCGTCGAGCTCGCCTGAGCCACTCTCCCGGTGTGGCCTTTGTCCCCTGGCCCTTCCAGGGCAGGGTTTTTCCGTGCCGAACCGGCGACCGGCGGCTGCTCCGTGCGCTGGCCGTGACCGGGTGTTTATTGTACACACGGATGCTCTCAGTGTTTGTTACACACGCGCGCTTCTCGGGGAAAGAGAAAAATATTTTCCCCTTTTTAGGAGGCCGGTTTCAGCCATTTGTTCTGCGTGTCGTTAGATTTCCATCGGCGCAACAGTGGTGGGAAAATAATGTTGCCCTGCACGCCTTTTTTTTTTTTTTTTTTTTTTTTTTTTTTTTTTTTTTTTTTTTTTTTTTTTTTTTTTTTTTTTTTGTGTCTTCCTGGGCAAAGTCCGTTTAAATTGACCAGTTTTTGCCCTGCTCGGCGCTGAAGGCGGCAGAGGTGTGTTCTGTCTGTTTCTGCCTCTTGGGAATCCCTGTTTTCAGTGGCGGAAGCACTGAAGAGCTCCGGGCTCTCCCTGGCACGGCTGGGGCTTCGTGGGTGACAATTTCCATCGCGCTCTGACTGGGGAGACAAAGGGACATCACCCATCTCCCGAAGAGCAGCCTCCGCCAGGGAGGGGCGGGAAAAAAGACATTTAGGGGAAATAAAGTTACTTAGGGAAATAAAGTTATTTAGGGAAATAAAGTTATTTAGGAGGAAATAAAGTTACTTAGGGAAATAAAGTTATTTAGGGGAAATAAAGTTATTTAGGGGGGAAAAAACCTCAGCCTCGGTGGAAAACGCTCCCTCTGAAGGGAGAGAATGCTAAAGAAAAAAAAAAAAAAAAAAAAAAAAGGGTATTTTTGGAAAATGAGTATTTTTCCACGCCTTAATTCCCTAAAGGAAAGGATCCCGCCGCCTTTTCAGGCTAGGAAAAAACCACCATTATCACAAGCACCTTCCACTAGCGGGTCAAGCAGCGGGAACAACCTCAAACGAAAATCGCGGGGGCTGTTTGAGGCTTTTAAACCTTCTCCCCCGGGCCGCTCCAGGGCTAGAGGGACGCCCTTAGCTGAACTCAGCCCAGCTCTTCCGTAATTTCTCCTTTTCTTTCCTTTTCCCGGCTTTTCTGGCCCCAAAACTCAAACTCGCCCCTCGCCGCGCGCTCGCTCCCGTGTCCGCTCCGCACCCGCGGGCACACGCCTCCCCTCGGGGGGGCGGGGCTTAGCGCGGCGCCGGCCAATGGGAGCGGCGGGCGCGGGGCGGGCAGCCAATGGGCGGCGCGGACGGGCGCTGATAACGCGGCGGGCGCTGATAACGCAGACGGGCGCTGATAACGCGAACGGGTGCTGATATCGCGGCGGACCCCGCGCGGCATCATCCCCAACCCCGACCCAGCGGAGCTGTGAGCCCTCCAGGTGCGGGGAGAGGGAGTTTCTCCTCTTCCCGAGCAGGTTTTGGGGCAAGCGACGGGGGTTTGAGGGGCTGCTGCGCGCTCCCTGCACCACCTGCCTTTCTTCGGTAAGTGCCGTGCGCGGGAGGAAAAGAAGGGAAGGAATTGTCGTCGGGGAGCAGGTGCGGGTCTGAGGATGCAGCAGAGAGCTCCAGGAGCTCGTACCGCCTTGGGTTTGCTGGAGCGGGCGGCGGCGGCGGTGTGTGAAGTCCAGCTGTGCTCTGCCTGTCTCTCTCCCGAGTTTGGGCGCAGCTGGCAGGAGCGCTCTGGGGATCCTGTGTAATGGGCAGGACTCTGTGATAAGCAGGATCCTGTTAAGGCCGGGCAGAGTCGTAGCGCTGCATCGCCCCGGGACGGCTCCTGCCGCATCCTCGGCTGCGGGAGACGCGCTCCTCCCTGGAGCGGGGTGTCACAATTCCCGGGGAGAGAGGGAGGGAGAGAGGGAGGGAATAGGGGAAGAGGGAGGCGTCCGTCCTGGCTAAACCGAGCCCCGCACGGGTCGTGCGCAAGAGACGGTAAAGGGGCAATACGACACCCCAGGCGGGCTCTGCCTTGACTCCCCGGCCGGGGCACATCTCGACGGGCACCCCGGAATCCGGGCGGGAATCCTCGGCTCCCGCGGGGGCGGGAGGCCTGACCCTTTTCCTACAGCTGCTGGAGCCATGGCTGAGGAACGCGCCGGCACCGAGTGGGAAATCGACGTGGAGAGCCTGGAAGGGGAGCAGGAGGAGGCACCGCGCGGGAACACCGGCCCGGAGGAGGAGGAGGAGGAGGAGGAAGGCGAGGAAGGGGCGGCAGAGGCATCAGCGGCGGCCCCGCGGCGGGGAGAACCGCGCAAGCTGAGCCGCACGCCCAAGTGCGCCCGGTGCCGCAACCACGGCGTGGTGTCCTGCCTGAAGGGACACAAGCGGTTCTGCCGCTGGCGGGACTGCCAGTGCGCCAATTGCCTGCTGGTGGTGGAGCGGCAGCGGGTCATGGCCGCGCAGGTGGCGCTCCGACGGCAGCAGGCCACCGAGGTGAGCCGGGGACACACCTGGGACAGGGATGGATGGGATGGGATGGGATGGGATGGGATGGGATGGGATGGGATGGGATGGGATGGGATGGGCGGCCCCGGGTCTGACGGCGCTGTCCCATCCCTGTCTCAGGACAAGAAGGGGCTGACGGGGAAGCAGGCGAGCCTGGAGCGCAAAGCCGTCTACCAGAGGCACGTCCGAGCGCCCAGCCTCTTGGCAAAGAGCATCCTGGAAGGTGAGAGCATCCCCTGCCCCTCCGCGGATTCCCGCCGCGGGGAATCCCCGCTCAGCCCCGGGGGGACCCGCACATCCCGCCCGAACGCAGCATCCTTTCCCCAAATAATCGCTAAAACTCTCCCCTAACCAGCGCTGGAGGCTCCTGCCCTTCCGGGCTGGGATAGATGTGGCAGAATTTCAGTTCTTTGCCTTCCCTGCGCCCAAAATAATGCTTGAAATGCTGGCGAGGGTAGTTTGAAATTTGAGAGTTACTGTTACAATCCCGCAGTCTTTTTACGCGGCTCCCCAGCGGCGTTTTTGCAGCGCCAGGGAAATTTATTCGCGGGGTGGTTTGTTCGTGGGTGTTTTAATCAGCAAACGGGTAAATTGATTATTATTATTTTTTTTAATCTGAACGCCTGACGCAGCAGTGCCGTTTGTGGCATTAGCAATAGTGAGAGCTGCAAAATAAGATGCTTAATTTTCTCACTGTCGAAAATATTAATTGTGGAATAATGACCTTTTAAAGATTGGGATTTTAGTGAAAGGCTGTATTTCTTTCACCACAATCCCATTTAGGATTGTGCACGTATTTATTCCTATGTTTGCTTTAATTACTTTCTAAACCATATCCCTGTAAATCACTGCACTTCTCAATTCAATTTTTTTTTCTGAAATAAAAAGCTCTTTTCTTTGCCTGTTTAAACTCAATTAATGTTCTAATATCAATATTTAGAAACCTCTAATTTACATCTACAGTTCATTATTTCAAAAAGTCTCCTGTATTCTTTCCTCTAATTTATCTTAACTGTCTTTTTCTTTTCTCCTAGTTCTCCTTGGGATTTTCTGCCTTCTCTAGCAGTGTGTACATAGTGATTCATCTTTAAAAAATAGAAAAGACACCAGCTGTAGATATAGGTATCTTCCTTGGAAAAGGGGAAACCTGTATGAGAGAAATGGAGGTGAAAACAGGTAAAATCCTGTTCTCCTGACTCATGTAAATTCAATGTAAATTCCATTAATTCAATGGAATTACTTGTCTGGGTAGAGCAAACAGGGTTGGACCCTATCTATTATATTAAATTAAGCCAGGTAGCTTGGTAACTGAATGGGCTGGAAACTGAATTTCTATGTTTTATTGAATTCCTAGTTCAGCAGAAATAAAATATTTGAATGCTTTCCATATGTGTTAAAAGTGAATGGTTATCTCTCTCCTTAAGCCTCATAATACACAGTAGGGTTTTGCCTTTTTAATTTATTTTTTTTTTTCCTTTTCCTTCTCCCTCCTTGATTTGCTTGTCTGGAACCACCTCTTTAAAAAAACTACTGATCAGCTGGCTTTGAGGCACCTTATACATGTCAAAAAAAGCAGGGCTTGCTTATCTGCACTGACTGATTGCTAAGCCTCTGTGTCCTGGTGGTGTCCCCAGGGTCTGTGGCAAGAGCACAGTGCTTGGTGGGGCTGGCTCAGGGAGGTTTGTACAGACACAGCTTTAATGTTTTTCTCAAGGGAATTAATTCCTGATGCTGCTTTGTTGTTCCAGGTTATCGTCCTATTCCAGCAGACTCCTACCTGGGAGGGAATTCAGCCTTGCCACCTCCTGTGAGTGACAGGATGAGAAAGAGACGGGCTTTTGCTGACAAGGAGCTGGAGAACATTATGCTAGAGAGAGAGTATAAAGAGAGGGATATGCTGGAAGCCACACAAGCCCTTTTCCTCCCCAACCGTATGGTGCGTGGAGCTGAATACAGCCCCTATAAAACTGCCTTCAACGCTGCTCAAGTTGATAACCCAAACAAGGACTTTTCCAATTTTTTGCCAACCTGCCTCGATCTGACGATGCAGTACTCAGGACCCAGCAACATGGAGCTGATTTCTTCAAATGTCAGTGTAGCTACCACCTACAGGCAGTACCCCCTGCCCTCTAGGTTCTTAGTGTGGCCAAAATGTGCCCCCATTAGTGATGCTCTCCTCTACCAGCAATGCCTGTTGAACGCTACTGCTGTCCAAGCTCTCAAACCTGGCACGGGTTGGGATGCCAAGGTCTCACAGGGTCAGGACTGTCCAAACACTGAGCACGACGTCGTGCCTCCAAAACTGGAAAACTCGTTTGCTCTGACCCACGCGCGGGACGCTCAGCAGCCCCGTAACGAAATGGTCTGCCTCCATCAGGAAGCTCGTGAGAGGTCAGCCTTCTCTCCTCCAAAAAGGACTTTCTCCCAGGTTTCTGACAAGGGTTCCGTGTCTCCTCAGGAACAGGCGCTAAGCAAGATCAGCAAAGGCAGTGCCAAGCCCCCTGCGCCGCTCAAGTTCAGCGCGTTCCAGTCGCTGTTCCATCAGACATTTCCCCGCGCCCCCACGACAGAGCTGAGAATGTCCTTTGTGAAGGAGACTTTTGAAGATGCTTCTAAGAAGTACAGGGAGTGTGCTGTCAAAGAGAGCCAGAAATACAAGTTCACTGTAGACAAATGTGCAAAAGACTTCTTTGGGGCCAAGCAGCCCACGACAAAACTTTCAGCGACTGAGCCGCTGTCGTTTTCAGTTGAGTCCATCCTTAAACGACCTTCTTCTGCTGTTACTAATGGCTCTGAATGAATAAACTTTGCCTTCAGAGTAGAGAGTTTCTAAGCTTTGCTTTCTGCAGAATTGCTCCTGCCTGCCTTATCTCTTAAAAAGGTTTTTTTAAAGGAGGAATTTCTGCAGTAAATGGTAATGCTTTCTTTTATTTCAAAATGATGTACATAAATATGCATGTTTTCTGAAAAGCAAATTTAATTTTTTTAAAAATTGAAACTGCATGTACAGACTGTAAAGTGTTTTTATTTTAAGCAGCCCTTCAATAAAATGAGTTTACTTACAAGCATAGACTGATCTGTGTCGTGTCTCTAGCATCTTGCAGGCAAGTATGCCCTACTTGCAAAATACACTTTTTATTTTGTCTGCCATTATAAATGTACTTACTACTTAAGTTGCTGGGATAAGCAGTCGTTTCTCCTTTGAACCTCCAGTAACTTGGAGAAGAGGTAACAACAGTTCACGTAGGCTAGGGTGAATTCACAAGATTTTTATTTATGTGAGGTTTGGATCAGATTCCATATGCCTTTCTTATTCTGAAGGGGGAGTGCAGGCTAGCACAAAAGACTAGTCTATTCCACACCTCTCTGTAAAACTTCTGTTACTAAAGAGTTACTAGTCTGGTTTTGAGGGGAATGTCTCTAGTCAGATTTTGATAAAAATTCAGCATTTTTTACAGATCAGTTTTCGAATAAAAAGTCTGCTTTTTAGAATTAGTTTTTACTTTTTTTTTTTTTTTTAATGTTCAATTCACTTCAAATTTCTACCCCCTTGAATTCTTCCCTTCTGAGGACATTTCACTTTTGACCAGCAAGAGCCTGAGATTCTTGTTTTGTAGTAATTGAAATGACCTCCAGGCTGTAAAAATTCTGCACATAATCATTACTGCTGATGAGAAATCAAATAATGGTCTCTCAGGTTTTTTTAATCCCATGTATGTGTGTAGGGATAGAAAATAAAGACAGCAATAAAGGAGAATATCCAACAGAAATTATCTGAGAACTGAAATTGCCTCAGGGTTGTGGGAAAAAGCATTGCTAGGTCTCACTATGAAGAGGATGAAGTTTTCTAAACTGATGACTTTTTAAGTTTTTCGCTATATGTTGCTGCCAGCACATCTACCTAGTACTAACAGGCAACCCCTTAGCTACTTTCTTTCCTTAACATTTTAATCCTGCACACGGTGCTCATCCAATTGAGAGGAGTTGATGTTCATTCTTAATTTTCATGGTTTTCTAGGGACAATTTCTGCTCGGTATTTGTGAGCAGAAGGTAATTTTTTCAAACTTTATTACACTCCCTGCACAGGTTAAATGCTTATTTTGCCTGTGAATTCCAGATTCTGTAGTGAAGTCATCTCTCTGAGTGTTTAGTGTTGCTGTAGGGAGTGGTGTTGCAGAATACCACGACCCTTTTTGTGTACAGGAGAGGTCATCTGTCCTGAGTGCTTTCCTAAGGCAGTTTTGTTAAAGCAACAGACAGGTTAGAGAAAACACATTTTACATAAAGTGCAATTTTTTTTGCATAACGCACCTTACAAAGCTCATAAAAACTTTATGTCAGGAAGGTTAAAAGCTGTAATTTAAAAGAATCTTGGGCACTGGCTTAAGTCTCACTTTTCAAAAGAATTCATACCAACATTTTCTTAGTGAAAAATAGGTTTCAAATCCAGTGAGATGCTTTTAAATTTTTTCAGTCTGTCCTTTATCCAGTTGCCATTAGAGGGAGTTTTAACTTGCTTGAACTGAATCTGCTTGTAAATCTGTTTAGCAGTCAGACCAACTTAAGCAGCTTTTACCTGGAATAAATGGAGAGATATTCTTCATAATTCATATTTGTTTGCTTTCACCACTGTTTCCTTGTTTGGTTTTGTTGAACATTAAATATAAAAAGGAGTTTTACTTAAGCAGGACTTCCTTGTTTTTAAAAGTATGATTTGTTTTGGTTTTTGAGCTACTGGTATAAACTAGGATCACAGAAGAAAGAAAGTTCAACAATCTATATACCGAATTAATATAAGGTACTGGAATTAGTCCCACCGAAATATTTTTTCTGCCTGACAATGTGTGCATCTAACATTGTTCAGTTTTACATCTGAAATATTTTTCCAGGCAATCATAATAATCTTGACTTTATTTATCTCCTAATAAAAAAGACCAGAAAACCAAAACACTTTGACAGACTGGCACCTCTTGACCTTAAAAAAAAAAAAAAAAGCTGAAAAAAACCCTGAATTAAAAAAAACCAAACAAAACCAACCTGAAAAAATTCAAATCCTGAACATATACCAAGCATTTGTATTTATAAGTATATATTGATATTTGTATGTGCACACATGTCGTGGTTTAACCCCAGCTGGGAAATTTGTACCATGCAGCTGCTCACTCTCTCCCCCACCCTCTCCAGAGTGGGGAGAAGAATCAGAAAAAACCCCTGTAAAACTCTGAGATAAGAGCAGTTTAATAACTGAAACAAAATAAAATATAATAGCAGTAACGACACCAACAACTATTCTGTAATAGTTGTAATGTCATAGCAGTGAAAAGGAGAGAGACAGAGGAATAAAACTGGAGACAGACAAGTGATGCACAATGCAATTTCTTACCACCCACTGACCCATACCCACCCCATCTCCCAGAAAAAAATCAGCCACTGGGCATGACATTCTGTGGTGTGGAATCACATCTTTGGCAGTTTGGGTCAATTGTCCAGGCCATGCACCCTCACAGATTCTGCTCAGTGCCAGGGCATGGGACACTGAATAGTCCTTGACTTTGGGGAAGAACTACTGAGCAAAAACTAAAACATCAGTGTGTTATCAATATTATCCTCATACCAAAATCAAAAGAGCACTGTACCAGCTACTGAGAGGAAAATTACTTCCATTCCCCACCCCCAGCCAAACCCAGGACAACACACTGTTAGATATATGTATGTCCCAGATTTTTTACTCAAATACCAGTCATCAGGAGAGCAGTGATATTTCTATTACCCTTTGAAAAAATTGAGATGAGACTTGGACAAACTGTTTGCTCTGATAACAAACGAGTGTCACCAGAGTCAGCATTTCTTACAGTCACTTGCTCTTGTCTTGCTACAGTTCCATTACATCACCCTGTACTTAGTTTCCTTTTCTTTCATAGACCCTGGGCCCTACTTATCATTCATCTTGGAAGTTTGTTGCCTCCCTATTGTTTCTTTTTTTCCCTTTACTTTATTAAAAGCGTGTAAAAAGTCCATTTCTCATGGCGAGGATAATTAGTAGCTTGAGCAAGATAGCATATACTTAACATGTTATTTTCCTCACATTGAAAATCACAGTGATTTTCCATGTGAGGAAAAATCACAGTGGTTGTAGAGCACTCTTTAAGCCAACAGCTTCTCTAGTGGAAAAGAGGAGAAGGCATTGCTCTGAAATTGTCTAGTACTCACTGCAAGCCACTGTGTTGTTGGTAGTAAGTAATCTGGTAAAATATCTTATGGCCCCCATGCTCTCTGCTTCTTCAGTACAATTTCTGTGGCATTTTTGGGTGTGTGGATGCCTGTGTCTCCTGTACAGTGTAGCTGGTTGGAGTACAAGATTCACATTTGTGCTGTTGTTATGGGTGTCAGGTTGCAGAGCTTTTATCATGTAATGGTAGAACATGGGAAGTTCAGTTTCCTGGGGTTCAACTTTTGGGGTTTGGACAGGAGACCAAGGTTCTCTGCTGGCTATGGAGCACAAAACAGCTGTGGAGAGTAGTATGAAGAACAATTATTCATTAGGTCTGCAAAATACCATTCCTGAGTGATGGCACAATCAGAGACAACCAACTACTTGTTGGGAGTACAGAACCTCCATAGGCATGCTGAGACAAAAAATGTTTATAAATGCATAGAGGGGTATAAATGTAAACAACTAGAGGAATTCAGAATTAATTGCACCCCAGGGAGTACCTGGATATTGCCTGGCCTTACTCCCCTGGCCCAGGGGATAGCTGCCTCTTTCTGCCCTGGCATCTTTGGTATAAGAGCAACCCTTGAACATACTCAGTTTCTGGAGCCTGACTACAAATTTTTGAAGTGGACTCCTGAAAGTGGGTGGCAGTACCCTTCCTTGGCAAGGAAAGCATTTAGCCTCAGTGTTTGTGGTGCAGATGTTAGGCTGGCCTGGGGAGGTAAAGGCAAAGAAGTGGCAGTGCTTGTCCTCGTGGGCATTGAGAACAGGAAAATTGTGATGGGGCTGTGGAAAGTGGGGAGAGACTCCCTGCTTAATAGGGTGAGTTTTCTCTCAGGCATTGGCTTTTCAGAGGTGACTGCACAAGCACTGAATGCCTTACACAAAATCTGCCTTAAAATTGTCCATTGTCTTGGATGTCTTTGAAGCAGCAAGTTGTGGTGCTGGAATTGAGGAAGATCCAGGCAAGATTACTGGATAACCAGACACAAATCACTCAGCTGGTGTCAAGACCCAAAAGCTTGTGGAATCATCACCTGGAATGTCTTTGCATTCTGGCTTGAGAATAAGACAGCCCTGTGCTGTCTGCTTGTCCTTCTGCTGTGAAAAATACTTCTCCGAGTTTTGCAGAGCTCCTCATCTCCTTGTGGTCATAAAAAGAATCACTTTTTGGCCAACTGTGAAGGAAGAAGTCCAAACATAGTTAACATCTCTGGAGCTTGAGCATTAACCAAACCCAAGCTGTCGTTGTTCTAGAATCAGAGAATTTGACACTTGCTCAGTTTCTTTATTTTAGGTGTAAAAACAGGGAGGTATGTTCTTATTTTAATTTGAGAGCTTGTTTGCATGACCAAATTTTCAGTTTCTGTACCAAACACTTCCCATTCAACTGAGCTTGATGTGCAAGCTAGCACCAGGAGTTATTGACCATGAGGTATGAGATTCCCACTTTATTACTGAGTTTCTCCTCTGAATTTCTGCTGGTTGAATAGAATAAAGTCCTTGTAATTCCTCCTTTAACTCAGATAGTAGTGATCAGCTATTTTCTGTTTGCTTGCCTTGAAACCTGGACAAACAGTGGCTCATACAAGAGGGTCTGCTGGGGAAGCATGTGGAAAGCAGTGTAAGGGATGTCACTGTGACTGGAGACACAGAACCAGTTGGTATTTTATGGGAGGAATCATCCTTCTTAATAAACAAAACTTCCACAGTAACCAAGAGAAAAAAAAAATTGGTTTCTCATATTCAGTTATGTTGAGATATGATGTTGGAAGAATTTGAAGAACGAAAAATTACATTTGAAAAGGGCAATGGGCTTTCCCCCATTTTTATAAATACTAATTTCCACCTAAGGAAAACCAAAAAACCTGCATGGCAAGCCTACAGATGTGTACACCAACAGGAACCCAGTAAGGGGCTTATCCACTTATCCATGCAAGAGGAAATATAGAAATAATTTTAGAAGAGATACAAAGTTTTTAGGAATGCTACATTTTATGATAGCACTGTCTGGCTGAGAGCCTCTGCATCTACACCTTACTGTGTTTAGCCAAATCTGGGCTTGAACTAGTAATTTCTTTAGTTTAGCTGAACAGGAAACAGGTAAGTAGAACTACTACCATATGTGATATATTTTCTGTATTCGTATCTCAAGAGCTAATAGTGGCACCCATTACACCCTCCCTGGTTCTCATCTACCCACGGAACCTCCTCTATGAATTGGCCATGGCCAATCTCCCCTTTTTAAAGTCATACAGAGGGTGTGGGTGAACTGTCCACCTTCAGGGATGGTTTGCTTCTGGGTTGTGAAAATCACACTGGAGCTCATCTTCTGTGGGAAGAGGCTATAAGTAGTCACAGAACCATTGGAACAGAGATTTAGAAAGACCAGAACTATGTATACAGAGAGAAAACCCAAAACCTTAGTGTAAACTATGTATTGGTAAATGCAGAGGGTTTTTTACACATTTACAATACATTTTCCTTTCAGGAAATTTTAAACCTGGAGCAGAATGTGTGAATGGAGAGTAGGGAAAAAAAAAGAACATCTTCAGAAGATCTTAGTGCCTTGGAGATGACAAATGTACAGGTCTCGTACACTTCAACCCATGTGCAAAAAAATGTATTTTATTGAATCTTTCATTTAATTTAGAATATTTATTTATGCTTTTTACCATTTCAACTGTCTTTGTACTTCAAAGCAGTACTACTTCCTCTAGTCTATCCTCAAACATATTTAGTGGTTGGAGCTTACTGCTGTGTGATAGAACCTCAGGGTAGAATTGAGTGGTGGCACTGAGGCTGGATGACAGCTCTGGAGCTCAGTGCCTCTCCTGCCCAAGCAGGCTGTTCAGGGCTACATTCATATTGGATTAAAGCTACTTTTAAGGATGGAGACTCCACAGCCTCCCTAGGCTGCCTGTTCCAGTGTTTGAGCACCTGCAAAAAGAAAAAGATTGTTTTCTTTTAGGATGGAATCCTAAAAATCTTTTAGGATTTTTTTTTCTTTTTAGAAAGGAAAAGAATTGTTTCTGCAAAGGAAAAAAGTACTTTTTATTTAGGTGGAATTTCCTGTATTCCAGTGTATGCCTGTTGTCTTTATTCCTGTCCTGGGCACCACTATAAGTTCTATCTTCTTTTCTCCCACTAGATATATATACAGTCATTAAGGTATGAGACTTCTGAGACCCTGAGACTTCTGTTCTCCAGGTTAGACAGGCCCAGTTCTCTCATCCTTTTCTGATATCAGAGACACCCCAGAGCCTTAACAATATTCAGGGTACCTTTGTGAACTCACTCCAGGATGTTCTTTTGTGCTGATGAATCCAGCACTGCACACAGTAATCCAGAGAGGAGGGACCAGTTCCTTCCACGAGCTGGCAAAGCTTCCAAAAACAGACCAGGGTGTTCTTGGACATACTTGCCAAAGAGCACACTGGGTCAGCTCAGTGTCCACCAGGCCACTCTGACTCAGGGCACGTAATGAAAAACTTGCATTTCCCAATACCTCCACCATTTTCACTGGAATTAAAGAAATTCTTCTTAAAGTAAGGAAAGGAATAGTTGAGAAATTCTCAAAGCACATCACCAATTGTGCTGCACATCCAAGCAAACCTGAGTGGTTTAAAGAGATGCTGAAACTTCATCTTGGGCTCCAGATGAGGTAGTTATGTTAGAGCACAACTAAAAATCTTTAATAGAGAAGTTCCCTCAGCTTCAAACACAATGTCCATCCCATCTCTCACTGTGCCTTTCCTTATTATTCTTTTATAAATGGAAGGAGAAACAGGAGATATGGTCAAAAATTATTTCCATTCTCATTCAGGTAGACTGGTCTAGGATTTGAATTTGGGGAGGCAGGGCTTCATGCTGAAATTGCTTAGCCTTCAGTCTACCTCTAGGATGTGCACAGGGAGATATGGTAGCTTGGTCTCTTTGGAAACTGTCTCTGTGTGGCACAGAGGCACAAGAGAAAACAAGATCAAGACTGACGAGAGGGGCTGGTAGGTGAGCCCTGCCTGAGTTCCACCTTGCTCCTGGCCTTTGAGAAAGTAGGGAATGACAACAGGGTCCTGGCTAGTGATCCAGCACCCACACACTTCCAGCTGGGCAGGGAGAGCACAGCCACAACCTGAGTGTCAGCCTGGCTGCAGGGGGACAGCCAGCTGCTGCCACAGCCAGTGAGTGGGTGGCAGCCAGTTTTGGAGCCTGCTGATGGAGATTTTTCCATCAAAAAGCTTTAGTTTTTTACAGACAGTGGATTATCCCCTCCATGCAAAACCACTTGCATACAAAGCTGCTGTGTCCTGCACATGAGCAGCAAGTCTGGACTAACAATTTGCAGATGTAGCAGTGAGGGAGCATGTTCTGCTAGGGATGAAGGCTTTAACCAGAGGCTCTGCAATGCAAAGAAGTGAGAGGAAAAAAGTTTTTGGGATAAAACTCTTCTTCAGTCCATGAAATTACCTGCTCAGAATCAGAGGAGAGTGGCTCAGGGATTTTGAACTAAAAACAATAGAGAGTAAAGCCGTGGAGCATTGGGCACTATTTATAATGATTTAACCTCAAAGCCATGGAGGTGTAGCTAACCATAAAGGGGTTTGTGTCTAACAGAGGATATGAGCCAGAGGTTGTGCTGAGTCCATGATCTTCTGTAATTTATGGCAACCAGTAACAAGTCCAGACCTACAGAAAGGAAAACATACATATGTTAAAACTGTGTCCTTGTAGCATCTTAATTCAGCTTCTGCTGTTACTCCCAAGCAGTGGGACAGAGAAACTCAGAGTTGTCTTGTTTGTGGGAGCAAGATGGGAAGGGGAAGGGGGTTCCTCTGCAGTGCAGTGAAAACAGACAGCTAATCTTTGCATTCCACCACTTCTTACTGCTCACTGCACAGCAGCCCTAAAGCACACAACTGGTTGATATGGATTAATGCCATAAAAGAAGTGGAACACTGGCATGTGTTTTCTTACGTGTTTTTGCTTCAGTTTTTGCTCAGCACTCACTTTGACATTTGCAAAAGGCAAGTCAAGCCTTTCTGCAAGACACACATTGGTTGAATCCAGGGTCCCAACAGGAGGTTGAGAGCTGGAATCTCCTTTCTTTGAGCTGGATTCTCTAAGCTGGATTCTCTGTTACACTACTGATAAAAGTAGGGCTTCCTCCTACCATTTTTTTTTTTCCTCCTGGCATGGAGACTTCTGTCTGGTGTATCTTCTTCATCCAACATACTATATCTGTGGGCCTTGTTGAATTTGCTCTCCTTGAGAATGTTGTCTGCAAATGAAATAGTTACCAAAGCAAAGTAAAGTAGACGTGAAACATTTTGGGAGACTGTTAAAATCACATTTGTTCTCATGTGCTTTCCTGTCATCCTCTCCCATGCAGTTAATCTTACATGCTTTCCTAAGCTCCTTCCCTTCCTGCCACACATGATATTTCCCTCTGTCTAGGACATATGAGTGACTCCTCCAACATAAATGCTTTGTTCCTTGCTTGACTTTACAAGTGCCAGCAGTTGAGTATCACTACTACTTGTTCTTAGGACTGGGCTTTTGTGCTACAAAACAGCCTTCCCCAGAGTAACTTGTAAAGGTTTTCTACAAAGCAACCAGATCAGCATGCTAGTGTGGAAGCTGCAAAACAAACAAGGAATAATAACATATCTCCTACAGCTGCAAAATACCACATGTGGATGAGGATAATCCCTTCATTAGGTTCTGAAGACAAAGTCTCACCAGAGAGTATCATAAAACTAACTATGTGTTGTCCCTGAATGCTGGGTTTTTCATTTGGGCATATGAAGAAATTCAAAAATGTGCAGAATGGAAATCACACGTAGTGGAAAGCAGCCCCATAATGCTGGGAGTTGGTAACATCTGAAAGTGAGTAGCAAAACTGACACATAAAGGTGTGCTCTGAGCCAGTTTATAGCAAAGGATAAAGATCATATACTGCACCTGAGTCAAAACAGGGTAGGTACTACTCCCTAGTAACTGTATATCCAAAGAGTCTCCTGTGTAGTGATTACACCAGAAAATGTATGGAATACATTACAATTGCAAGTGTTACTCTGACTTGTTATTTCAAAAAACTCCATGAGAGTGGGATACAACCCAGGGCTCAGTCTGGCAGTCATAACCATCCCAATTTCCATTGTGGTCAAAGACAAAGCAAAGACATTCATCTCCACACAGCCACTTGTTAGAGGACATAAGTTTTTCAGCAGAACCATTTTCAAGCTCTTCTGAAGCCCTGTGCTTTCTGGTGCTGGTTTGCTGAGTCCAAAACAGCTGAGTCCAAAAGGTGACTCTCCAAAATGCTTGAGTGGGGCATTTTCCATTTGCTTATTGTGTGTGCTTAAAAGTGGTTATCTTGAAACTGTTGTGCCACTGGTTTTCTCAAGAACTTCCAAATGCTGCTTAACTCTTCAAAGCAAAAAAAAAAAAAAAAAAAAAAAAAAGAGGAGAGGAGAGGAGAGGAGAGGAGAGGAGAGGAGAGGAGAGGAGAGGAGAGGAGAGGAGAGGAGAGGAGAGGAAAGGAAAGGAAAGGAAAGGAAAGGAAAGGAAAGGAAAGGAAAGGAAAGGAAAGGAAAGGAAAGGAAAGGAAAGGAAAGGAAAGGAAAGGAAAGGAAAGGAAAGGAAAGGAAAGGAAAGGAAAGGAAAGGAAAGGAAAGGAAAGGAAAGGAAAGGAAAGGAAAGGAAAGGAAAGGAAAGGAAAGGAAAGGGAGAAAAGAATCAACAAAACCCAAACAACCCCTCCAACCAAAAAACCTCAGTCCTATATCTGATATTTCATTAAGCAACTGATCTGATTAATTCTTTCCTACAGTTATTCTGAACCATTCTCTCCTTGCTGTTGTTTTATATGGAGGAAATATGTTCTTGTGTTAAGCAAATACAACTACAGTGTTTGGGAGATTAAAACCATGAGACAAAAAGCTGATGTACATGCAGAAACTTTGATTTGAAGTTCAGAGAAAATGAAGGCCATCTGCCGTGCCATCCACAGCAGCTTACTGCTAAAAATGTTTATGAAAACAAGATACAGTGAATAAGGAGGCTGATGTTTTGACTGAAAGAAAGGCCAAAAATCCTGTGCTCAGCAAATCCAGGTGACAGTACCTGCATGTAAAACAAAGTCATCTTGACTTCTGCCAAGTCATCATTAGAGAACATTGATATTGGAAAAATCCACTTGTTAAATTCCTCTATATTTTAAACTGCTGAATAAGATGCGTCACTGATGTGGAAATGATCACAATTTCCAGCTCTGTTTGGCAACTCCTGGCTTTGACAGGGAGACTGGTAACTGGTTAGACTTACTGAGAAGTAAATACAAGCCATCTGCTCCTAAGAAAAGGGCAGAGTAATTTTGAAGGAGCTGGCAACACCTTCCTTTGGTGTCTGCCAGGTGAAGTGCTCAAATTCATGGGAGGATCTAGTATGATAATGCATGAAAGCATCAAGATGTGTTGCATTTTCTTAAGAAAAACTTCTATCAAGAGAAGGGTTGCACCTTAGGGAGCCATCCAGGGCCAACATCTGGTAATCTATTGCTAGTCTTTCCAATTTTGGGTAGATTGTGTAAAACTTGGCCTAGACAACAAAGAGATGGCTTCCATATTTCAGCCTGGTTTTCACAGGCTGCAGGACAACATCCCATGCGAGCAGGATTCCTGTCTCTGCTTCAGACAATGCCATGGTGAGTTTGTGGGCTGGGCCTTTGGCTTTTCACTATGGGGAGTTTGGAAAAAAAAGGGGGAAAAAAGGCAAGAGTTTCCAGAGATCTGGATCAATGTATGGGAGTCTGAAGTGACCCAAGTGCTCATTTTGGTTCCCACCAAAGCTGCTGGCGAAACTTTTCTCTCCACCCCTCACCTGAAAGCTGAGAGAAGAGCACTGCACCAACAAGGACAATTGGATGGGGTGACACTCTGGTGTCAGGAGCCTTGGTGCCATGAAATCTTCATCCAAGGCCTAATAAATGTGTGACTGGACTTCTGTGTGTGGAGAGGAAAGGGTGAATCAGCAGCTGCTCTATCAGAGTGTCTTGTCTGTTTGCCAGCCAGCAGCCTCTGGCTACTTCTTCCTGCTGGGAAGAAGCACATGCAGATTAATATATTCTTAAAAATGGGCATCCTCACCTCTATCTAAAGATCACTTGTGTTGACAAAGTGATGCAAGACCCTCACAGTTCACCCAGCACATACAGAGATTTCCGGAGCACTGATGTTTGCCCTGGGCAGAGGCAGCATGGTGCTCTGTGTCCTTTCCAACAGGAGACCTCTTCCTGTGGGATGTGCTTTGGGAAAGCTGGTTCACCTCTTTGTTCTCTTGTCTACAGCCTCCTGCTGAGGGTAGAGACACCTTGTTAAGATTGATGCACTTCACTAATAAACTATATATCCTTTTTTTGCTCTGATAACTCCAAGAACTTCGTAAGAGCAGTAGGAACTTCCATCCCATGAGGAAATTCTTTAGCAGTTTGAGGGAAGATCAGGGACTTTTGGGTGCTTTGCTGGGAGAACAGGGTGAAGCAGGCTGTAGGAGGGTCTAGAACAGATCCCTTATCCTAAATTGCTCTCACCTGGCACCAGGAAAAAACCTCACCAGAGGATCCAGTGAGGTGTGGAGGTTGCTCTCCCAGTTTGCACAGCACCACACCTTGGGGACAGAGCCACATCCACACACCCAACATTTCAACTCTCTCATTTCCTTGCTAGCCCATACCCTCTGTGGTAAAGTAACCCTAACCAAATGTAATAAAAAACAAGCTTCCACATGCTGTAATCACTAGACACATTCTCTCTGAAAAGGGACATGTACATGAAGAAGGTGAAGGACAAGCCAGGGATAAGAAAAGAACCATGTAAAATCACTTTAGCATGTGGCTGCTAACATCAAAATCCTCAACATTTATTGCATGATGCTTCATGCCCTCAAATGCTTTGCAGAGTTAGCAGAGTCCAGCCAGGCCCCTGATAAGAAGTGTGGCTTGGAGCTGATTGGAATGTGTGCAGGGCTCAGTGAAACTTCTTGAAGATTCACCTTAAAAAGAAATAAGCTGAGCAGTGAACCCTGAATGAACTTTCACTGAAGTGTTTACTTCAGTGCAATCAAGTGACTGGAGCAATATTAGTGATGATCATCATCTTTATTGTTGCAATATAATGAAAGCTAGCTAGATACTCTCAAAGCTTCTTGGAAGGACTTCCTTATAGTGTACATCCCATAGCTGAAATACAGATCCTGATACACTCATACCATACATCTGTTCCCCTGACTTTTTAACCATAGAGTGCTAGTTTATTACTGAGCTTAAGGATAAAAGAAGCAAGAACCAAAAGTAAAAAAAAAAAGTTTCCTCTCCACTAAGTACATTCAGATGTCAGCCTCCAAAAGCCCTATACAATGTTTCATTCCCAGATTGTTTTACCTTCCCAGTTATGAGGCAATGTTGTTATCAAATAGGTTTAATCACAGAAGGCTTGGGTTTTAAAATGGGAAAATATTATTTGAAGATATTATCGATAAAGTAAATTAAAATTAACTACGGCATATCAGCATGTCAAAACTTCCAAAAGGACAGGTTTGTGAAATAACTCTTATGAGTCTACCATCAGTTCTTGCTTTGATGAAAGTTCTCAAGAATGTCCAGACTGAAGCTGAGAAGTCCAGCAGTGATTCATGCCACACATGAACACACACCTGCTATGTGTAGAAATATTTATTGCTAGTTGTTGTCCAGAGGGAGATGTCCAGCTGACCACTGGACAGCACTTAGAGTTTGTGCCATTTTACTGAGTGAAAGAGAATAAACTTTTCAAGAGCTCCTAAGAAAACAATTTACATTTCCATATTTAACTTTGGCAAAGGTCCTTGCTCAGCATGTGCAGGGGCTTCCCAGTGGTCACATTCCCACCCCAGAAGGTGTTCAGATATGGCATTTGCCTGTACCCACAACAGATACACACTATACAAGAATACACGAGTATTTATGTCTTGCCAGGCAACTCTTCATTGGGAGTGATAATGTTAACCTTCCTCTTGGTTCAGTTTAGCCAAAAGAGCATTTCAGCTAAATCCAATCTCCTTCTATGAGTTTCAGAGATGGGCAGGATTTTAATGACTTTTGCATTTTTACAACACCTTGCAATCCCTTCTGATTCTGCAGGCAGCCTGGAACCAGAGCATTTGACTTCTGTGGAGAACTTGAATATCTCAGCAGAAATCTCATGGTCTCATGGAAGACTTAGTGTAATAACAGAAAGGGTGTATATAGATGATTAAGTTTAAAACAAAGTTTGAAAAGGCTAGATATTGATTTGTGGGCTTCTTTGTAGTATCCTCTTTTTCGCTCTCAGCTCCCTGCTCACTTTCCTGAATGTCTTTTCTCATCGGATACAGAAATTGCTGAAGCCACTTTCTTTGCTACAGCATCCTACATTTCTTGGAAGAGTCTGACAAGACAAATCCCTCTTCCTTGCTCCACTGTGTGCAGCTGGAATAGCTTTAACAGAAAAGAATATACTCTGGAAGATCTTTATTACTGAGCTACATTCAGAAATAAGCTGGTTGCTCAAAACATAACAACCAAAATATAGAGATGGGGCTGGAGACTGCTAAACTGTCTTGTGCCCAAAAATAACCCTTAGAGGTCTCTTGAGGGATGTGGTGCAACAAGTGGGTGGAAGACTGGGAGGTGTTTAAAAGTACTTTTAGGAAAGCTGGATGCACATACATTGTTCCAAGCCATGAAGGGTACCCTCATTCTTCCCTGTGTGACCTGGACAGCAGCAAAAGAGTGGGAAATTGTCTAAAAAGATTAGAGAGTCACAAATGAAGTGTCTGTGCTTGGAATTTAACTTTTTGATGCCTGTTAGCACAAGTATTGGGCTATGATTACTTGCTTCTTTTCTCCCATGGTACACACAAACTGTCCTTTCAGGGTGCCACAGCATGTGACTAGATGGCTACAGGGAGAGAAAGTTAAATAGGTCTGAAGTGCAGAAAAACTTTAAGCTGAAGGGATAACATAGCCAGGAGAGCATCCCTGCTGTTTGCATTCTATTGCTGCCTAGATAAGGAGTTATATGTAGACTCCTCATGGTCTCTCCTTTGACATCTTCCTGGTCCTGAAAGCCTCTTCTGCATGTTGTCAGAGAGTATCTAAGCCTGCTGCTTCCCTCTCCAACCTGAAATATTCACAGGTCCCTTGCTAGGGGCACACACCTTCACAGGTTCCTCTACTTGAAGGAAAAATATTTATTGCTTCTGTTTAGAGTGATCACCAGCAAACTAGGCAAAGGACATATAAATTGTGGCGGTTTGGGCTTGTAGTTGGCACCTGTGGGTATGGCCCTGGCAGATAACAAATCCCAGCTGGGCTGATGAGCTTCTGACTCTTCTGTAGTCAGTCAACACCAGAGCAGGATCTGTCTCTCAGGTGCTCCCCCTGCTCACAGTGCTCAAGCTCCTTTGGGTGACAGAGCAGGGAAAGGCCAGATTGCCAGAGGTGGGATATGCAATTCTGACCTCTTAGGTAAACTTGAGACCTGTGTGTCCTGTACAACACAAGGCTGATGCTGCTGGGCAGTGAGAGAGAGGAAGGAGCACAACCACCTTCCCACAAGCTGTCTTTTCTGACAGCTTAGATATGCTTGAGGAATTGCTGTGACAGCAGTTGATGAGCAGGAGTTCCTTGATGATGAGCACTTTCTCTGCCAGTACATGGTTGAGGCACCACATATTCCCTTCATTGCTACTACCATTGTGGGTTTTTTATCTTCTTTTCTTCTGCCAGAGCCAGGATTAAATGCTTGGGAGACACAGTTTTTGTGTTTGGACTCAGATGTTTATCAATTCTTATTTATGGTACAGTCTCACAAATTCTGAGTTCTAGTTAACAAGGTGAAAAATGGCTGTATCTTTATCTCTTTGCAAGTTCTTTTAAGCACAAACTGTCCAATTATCAGATGATACCTGTATTATTTTTTACTTTTAACTCAATAACCAACCACCCGTGGTCTGCAATGTGGATTTTTTTCTACCCAAGTACAGGAAACCACCCAAACCCATGAAGAAGAAGGTGAAAGAGAAGGATTTTGCCTACTCCTTAAATCCTCCATCCTGCTTTATATACATTACCATATTCTAAAACCTTAAATTCTTAAATTTTCCACCATGTGATATCACACACTTCTATTCAAACTACACACCCATAATCCCAGTGCTATCAGTCAATTTTGGAGGTCTTCTCCATAGCCTCAGGTCAAATGCAGTGTTCTCTTGAGGGTCAGTGCACAGAAAGCCTGAAATTCTCAGTTTCCAGGGTTCCAGCATATCCCAAAATTTCTATCCCCTTTCTAGTCCTGCAGCTACTCATTCCCCAGATGTGCCCACTCTTCAACATTTCCTTCCAGTTCTCCTTGGACACATTTTGGCACATCCATGTATTTCATGCATCAGATGTCTTCACTACAGACATCTAAAAACCATCTTTTATGGGGGTTCTTAGTGATGCCTTTTCCTGGTCTTAAAAAAATTGAGAGCCAGACAGGGATAAGGGGTCAGGGGATTTACCTTGGTGTTTAATAAGGGTCCTTACAGTGCACTGTTTGGCCAACGTGGGATGAGACACAATGTACACACACTATGGGTCACATATATAACATATAGACCCTACAAATCAGCATATCTGACAAGGATGCCCCACTGGGAGGCTGGATGAATGGTGTGATATTCTCCTATCTGAGGAATCCTCCCCTGGATGGGCCAAATCTCCAGTTTGCAGGATATGTTCTAGAGAGGATCTTGGTTTCCTAAGACATTGTAGGATTTTCTGGCCTCCTACTACAAAGCCTTTAGGAAGTTTGGTCTCCTGGCATAACAAAATACCAGGATTATGCTAAGTTATCAGACTTAAGGAATTACAAGTATGCATTGTAGGAGTACCGAAGATACATGGAAGTTATATTATATAAATATATATATATATATATATATATATATATATATATATGAAAGGTATATAAAAGAAAGGGCAAAAAATCATCTTGGCATCACTACTGCAAGGGCTTCTGTGCTGGGCCAAAAGGTGCTCCTCAACATCCACCTGTGTGCTGTCTATAGGCTGCTTGATAATACCTCCTTAGCAAATCTTTTTATTTGCCCCTGTGATGTGTGTACTCAGCATCCTTTAGACCCAAACCATTGTTGAAGTCTGAGACTAAGACTGGACCCAGAAATACTTGGGTGTTATACTCAATACCTGCTAGTGTTCCATCAGCAGTTTGGAATATAAGGTGTCCACTCTGAATTTCATGACTCACTGGAAAGGTCTCCACAACCCTTTTGTGTCTCTGGTGTAAATAATTCTAAATTTATTCTAATTCAGTGTGCCTTTCTGTGTTTCATCCATGTGGTAAGTAATAGAATGGACCATGCTGTCAAACTTTGGGAAGCTGTGTTTTTAAAATTTTGTGTTAAAACCATTTTTTCTAATACTTCTGACAGTGATTCTCTGAGTGACCTAACCTACTCCTTTGCAGCACTCTGGGTGAAGCATTTACTCACTCAAAGGCTGCTTCTACCTCTTCCCAATTCCGCAAGTTGTGCTCAACTGAGCTGCATCTGAGCCTTAAGCCCACTAAAAGGCCTGACTTATTCCCTGACATACACTTCCTCCTATTTGATAGTATTACTCTGGTTCAAGTTTGATGATGTATGCCTTTTATTATCAAGGCTGTAGGACTTGAGTTCATTCTTTTATCATCCTACTGTGAGCTTTCCATGCCAGGTGTGGGTGAGCTTCCCATATATCACGAGTAATCTGACTTTAGCCAATGGAGTGTTTCCATGTGAATGGGCATGGGCCATGAGAATACATGAAGGCACTGCTAACTCTGCATCTGTTTCTTGTATTCTTGCCCAGTGAATGTGCCCTTACCCTTTAAAGCTGCTTTTTTGGAACCAGGAGGCCACACTTTTTAGGACTGGCCTGTGTGAGCACTGCAGGAACATTCCCAGCCTGATGGCACCCACAAGGCTGCTTAAAACTCATGTTTTATGCAGGGACACAGTAATTACATGTAAAGCCAGCTTAGAGCCCACATGCCCTTCTCTACAGAGGAGTTTTCTCATGGTGATTAACACCACAATCAGCTTTGCTTGCTGCTGTAATAAAGCTCAAATTTGGGAACAGACAGGCTGCTTCCCTCTGTTGATAACAGAGCTGAAAGCACAGCCAATCTGAATCCTGTGATGATCTTTGGCTAGTTTTAAAATATTTTCTGCTGTTGCCATCCAGTATAACTCATCTGAATAACGATGCTGTGATGCCTGAGGGGACACAGGCTGGAAAGACAATATATAACTGCAAATGAAGTTTACTGTGCACAGATACAAACACTGAGAAAATTGGTGACTTTTCTTTCAAACTTAAGTAGTTTGTTTAGGTGATGGTCCACCCTGAGAAAAGCACTGCCTGCTTTCTCTGCATCTGCACACCATTTGTGCATTCATAAAACAACAAACCACTAATTCCCAGTGACCGTGGAGAGGCAAAACAGTGGTTTCCTCACTTACATTCTTTTTGAAGACACCATCCAAATCTGATTTTTTTTTTCTCCGAGCTCATGTGCTCTCAGTCTTACATCGGTTGTGAATTGGGCTGACTCCTTACCACCCCCGCAGTCCAAATCGGAGAATGGGGTGAGTTCTGCGGTTTTGGAAAGGATGTGACCAGGCTGAAGGCAGCTCCCAGAGCCTCTGCCCTGGCTGCTCTCCTCCACTGGCCGCAGGGCGGTACTGCCTGCATCCCTGCTCCTGCATCCCTGCTCCTGACCCTCTGCTCTATCCTTCCCACCAGAGCATCCCTGTTTCCCCCAATGCCCACTAGATGACGCCTCCGATTTTAACAGGAGCTCGTTAACCGTAGGAGTGGAAGATTTTCACAGCTTCACTCTTAATATTCCGCATTCTACATCTCTCAGTGTGTGTTTGAGTCTGAGTGATGCAAAGAGCTAGAGATCAGGTAATACACGAAAACATCTTCACTGGTGTGTGTTTTCAAGGACTCTAAGGGGCAGAGGTAATATTTTGTACTTTAACACCCTGTGGCTACCCGCTGCAAATACAATACTGTTGACACGTGCAACTTGAAACCAGAACTCGAAAAGAACATCAAGAAACCAGCAACAGCATCAGCAAACAGTTACATTACAGGCACTCTCTGTCTTGTGGTGCATACCTTTTGTACCTATGCAGGAGTAAAGGAAATGGACAATGGAGGTCTCAGTTGCCAAAGTCCTTTAGCTGCTGATACGCCTCAGAAATTCCTGCAGCAGAGCTAAGTCAGTGCCCTAGTTAAAGAATAGCAAGGGACACTCCTTTTCACCCACCTGCCTTTTAGAATAAATATAGCTGAGCCTATAAAATCAAGGCAGGATTTTATTTTAAAGTTACACAGTGCAGTTAAGACTAATGTTAAATACGGACCATAAAAATAGACCGACTAGTCATTGTTACAAGTTACAACAAGTTCATTTATTTAAATTATCTTGATTGGTTTACAACAGGCAATTACAACTCCTTCCTCTAGGAGCAGGTGCTCTTGCTTTACTTTGTTATTTCTTTTCTGCAAGTGGCATTGTAAATGTGGGTGGGGAAAATGAAAATTTTACACAGCAACATGTTCCTATGCTTGGATAAGGCAATACAGCCTTCAGTTTGCCAAAGGCTGAGGGTGAAATCCTGTCACTTGAAACTTGAAGTGTGTGAGAAACACAGCACAAATGGAGTGTGACTGTTTTCTCTGACAGACCTGGGCCAGTCCCTGCAGTGCTTCAAAAAAGAAAAGACAAAGAGGAAAGTTGGGTTCTAATCAGGAGGAAGTAAGTGATCATGATGCTAGATATAACAAGCAGTCACATAGACCATCATGTCAAAGATATTTTCTGAAAGCTGTTTCTTTCTAGTTTATTAGGAGAAACCGAAACTGTTTACAGGTCGACCTTCCATGGCTTTTCTTTTTTAATCCTGGAACTCTTGAAACTGCCAAGTGATTCTTGCCCTAGTTTCATTGTCAGTCCTCCTGAGAACTTCAGAAATGTCAGTTAGCACAACTGTTGGCCAGTGGCTGAAGGAGCAACTGGGCTGTTTTTCATATGTGTGAATCATATTAAAAATGCATAGAAAGTTTTAGATTAACCAAGTTTCACCCTCTGTGCTACCAGTTATTGCTACTAATCAGCACTTCTGTTGCTGTTTACAGCCTCTTCTGTAATGCACAGAACTGTTTCTTAATCTGAAAAGAACAACAACCAGGCAAATTGCTCTTTACATCACTTCAAATGGCAAAAAATGTTCAGGATTTCCTTACGCATTAGGCAGAAGTAAGAATGGGAATATGTCCAGCATTTTTTCCCTTCCACTAATGCATCCAAGCAGCTCAGGTCACAGCACCACTTCATACCTTCTGAGTGCTGTAAAACACCACAATACCCTCACATTCCCAGAGTGGGCAGGCTCTGACTTGTGACTCCTCAGATCTGTTTGAAAATCTTCCCTTCTGAGCAGTGCTATGTCCCTTTCTCTGCAAAAAGGCCTCAGTGATTCCAGGGATCCATAAAGGGGAGGAGATGTCTAGACTATGCTTTTCTTTCCCCTTGGGTAGAAAATGGATAGAAATGGATGTGATGTATTAACATCCACTCCTTCTGCTCCCTGTCCTGGGACATGACATGGGCGAAGTAACATTCCAGCCTGCAGTTGTTAAAACATGCTGTCTAGTGCATGGCTTGACACAGCTTGCCTTCTTTGGTTAAACAAGACCTACAAGCAAGCCTGCTAGACATGATTTTCCCCATAATTAATTTTTTTTTTTTTTTACATTCTTCTGCAATAGCATTTGAAGTATTTTTGCCTCTGGCTAAAGAGACAAGCTGAATTTCTTGGTCTCCAGGTGGTGTCTAAAATACAACTGGATAGTAATAAACCTGTTTAAAATGTTTGAATTCAGTCATGCAGCATAGGAAGCAAGTTGCATAGACTTTCTTTAGCTTCCAGTTCAGGGCCTGAGCATCCTGTGGCCACACGCAGCCCATGGGTGATGTGGAGAAGAACTCCTTCTGCTTGCCAGGCATGAGAGAGTTGGGTGATGGGTTGGGTTTGAGGTGGAGCAGGAGCTGAATAGCAGCTCTGCTTTGGGCCAGTGATTTGTCTTCTCATTACCAAACATGAGCAAGCCTGAGCACAAAAAACCTGGTGAGGTTGCAGGACAGAGACCTAAGACAGTGAGTGCATAATCTCTCTGCCAGAAAGCTCTTCATGGGGCTGTGGTGTGACTGCAGAGTTGTTTTGCTCCAGAGAGTAATACTTTGTTGAACCAGACTTCTCTGAAAAAAAGAATCAGATCCAAGATAAAAGGACAGTGAGTTCTCATTATCATTTTTGTGCCAAGTTGTTATGGAAAGTATTTCTGCTGTGGAGTGGCATGAAAGTGACTTTTTCTTTGTCTTCCTCCTTTCTGGGGAAGACACACTTTCACTGACATGCTTGGTGATTTAAATCTCCACAAGTGACATGGTGCTCTTCTTCAGCAGGCCTGTTCACAGCACATAAGGCTGGAAAATCCCAAATGTGCAAGGCTAATCAGTAAATTTGAGAGCCCACCCTGGAAGCACTGGTTAGGAGACCTTGTACTTGGATGTTCCTCAGACCAACTTCCAGATCATACCCACAAACCCTCTCTCAGAAGCTTGATGCTCTTTTTGCAATTTCACTTTATTCATGTCCATTCTCTCACTGAACCTACAAAGAAAAATAAGAGGAATGCTCTTGATTTGTGTTGATTATGTTTTTATATGCTTAAGCTCTTTGATATCAACAAGAGCATTTGAATGCAGAAGTGTTGCTCAGCACAGATAAGGAACACAGAATAAGGGAAATGAGTTGTATATCTGCTGCCTTCTTCAATCCCCTTCAATCAAGAGGCTCTAAAACATTATTTTGGTAGAAATGTCAAATATATCCCCTACAATACTCTGAAAAAAATGCTGTTTGTAAGAGAAGTATAAAAGCTACCCTCTAATGCAACTTGGATGGGGCAGAACCCTCCCACGTCTGTTGCAAAGAACTTCTCTGTCCCCTTTTTTGCCCATTATCAAGCCACAAGACTCTACCTGTGCTTCACAAAGAGCAACTTTGGTAGTGTTTACACAGGTGGGCTAGGCAAGGGGGTGTGAAGGCTTTTGGCAGCTGTGCAAAAGGCTGATGTGAAACTGTGAGAACATGTACATTTCTAGGGTTGAGTTATTTAAAACACACATTTTTGAAAGAGCAGTGAATTGAATTCCATGCTTGCAAAAGATAAATATAATGCTAACACAACAGATCAGAGGCTGCAGTCTGGTATTCATTGCCTGAACACAACTCAGAGTGGCTCTTTAAGCCTTCCCACAGCATCAGCAGTCACTGAACCTCCACCATGGTCTGGAAGGATTACTTGTGGAGGGCAAGAGCTTAGCTCATTTCCTCTGCCCTTGCAGGCCTTGGTCTTTCTGTTGAGGCTGCTGCTTATGTGACAGCCTGAACAGCTGGTGTGTAATGGGAATATTCTTGAGGAATTCAAACTGGGGACTTAGATATGCAGGGGTTTCCTCCCCTGCAGGAGTTATTAGAGTTGCAGTGGTAGGAACAGAATTTTGGGGGTTCTTTCTGAAGAGAGACAGGAGAACCTCAGTGTGGAGGAGGGGAGGGAATATATGTCCCCTCGTGGCCATCTTGAATCTCCCAGGGGTCAAGGTGAGCAGCAGCAGAGGTTCTGTTATGGTGGTCCAGTGGAGCAGAAGTGGAGGCAAGCTGCATGAAAAACTAAGCAAAAGGCTGTGCTTGGTGAGCCTTCCCATCCTCCAGGAGCAGGGGTGGGCACAGAAAGGTTAATAATCACCATCACCCCCACTCAGGGCATTTTTGAAGTTTACTCTGTATTCCACCATTCATGCATAAAGCAAAAACACGGGAAAGAGGCAGGGAGAGAAAGAATTGACCAGGGAGAAGGTGGCTGAAATGGGGATTCATTTCTCAGAATGCAAAGCTAAATTCATGGACTGTATTCCTAGGACTGCAGGGTGTCATTTCATGGTGGTTCTGTTTCCTTGGCACAGATGGACACACAGTGAGCAGTATCTGTCCTGGTGAGGCCCAGGGCTGATGCTCTCTGTGCTTTGCACAGTAAGAGTTTCTCTGAGGTAACTCAGGCTGTTTTTCATGAATTGGGCATCTAATGGATAATTACAGTGATGTGTGGACTACATACAGACTGGATGCAGCTCCACCAAAGCTTGCAAGGGCTATGGAGAGAGATGCTTTTCTTGTCTGCCTTGGGTTTGGGTCCCTGTAGATTCCAGTGCCTGAGGATTAGTCCCAGGGGTTGAGGGGAGGGCATCTCTGCTCCCTGTTCAGCCATTTCTCACCCTCAGCTGCCCTGCCATGGGTTGGACATGTTCTTTCTCCACAAGCTGTGATCATCACTGAGCTCCCTGGCTGAAGCAAACATATTGAGAAAGGAAATCTAACAAGGCCAGCCAAAGCCACAAGATTGATCCATCTCAGGGTCCCTGTGTAGGACTGAGGATTTCCTGGCCCTCAGTTGTGTGCTCCAGCTACAAAGAGTCATTCCTCACATGGTTAGAAATTGAATATCATGAACAAATTAATGAATTTGTTAATGATATATGATGTATTCATTAAAGAATATCATTAACATCACTGCTAGATGAAAGTGTGGAATGGCAGCAAACAGAGTTCATCACACCTTCCCCCATATGCCTTACCTTTTTTTTCTCATTTTCTGCACATATTTACGCTCAGATTCAGAAAAACTCCTAAATCTCCTCATCCTGCATTTCCCCAAGCCATTGTAGTGTAACACACACATCTGGGGAAGGCTGTTGAAACATTTTAGCTCACAACTGGCACAAAAAATTTACTTTCCATGCAGAGCTTCCTGAGACAACAACCCAGTTTTTGGCCAGTCCATCCCAGCATTGTTTGGCCTGTGAGATGGACAGGGCAGGGAATCTCCTGTGGGATCCTGGTGCCTTCACCCTGCCAGCAGGGAATCTCACAGCTGGGGACCAGGGCTGGGGTTGTCCCCTCTGCTGTGTTTGCCACAGGCACTCATTAACCATGTTTGGGCTGCTTGCTTGTCAGGGCCTTTATTGTGCCAGTTCTGCTACCTTTACAGGCTGTGCTACTTAAGCTAACAAAAAGTTTGTAAGGGAATAGGATATGAAACACATAAATAAAAGTATCAGGTATCCCTAAAACATGTGTGGATTAAGCTGGTGAAAAGGTGAAATTTCTCTTCCCCGTGAGTTAATGTCTGTTTTTCTTGGAAACTGTACTTTGAGGGCTGCCCCCCCCTTTTGCTAAAGTGATAAAAGATACGTTTTCTTATCTGAATGCAATGACATTTTAAAAGGCTCCCTTTGTTGTTTCTAAACCTCCATGTCAACAGTTATACCTCTTATACAATTTTCCTCATATTTACTTAATATAACTCTACATTGTGTTGATATAAAACTAGACAGCATACTTTTAACTTCTCAGTACTTTTGTTGGATGAAAATCTTTACAATGCCAGACTAATCTTTCAGGACTGACAGCATATTGGCATGGCATGACAATCTAAATCCACGTTGGAATATGTTTATCCATCACCTGGCATTACGATACTTTTCTTTTTTTACTTCTGGCTTCTAGACGCTGTAACTTTTGTTTCAAGCTGAGTGTTTTTAAAGGTCAGGTGTCTCACTTCTAACTCTTCCTTACAAAAGGGTTTTGAAACTGTTTATTCATAGATATCAGGAAGGTATTTCTTAAATGAAATAAGAAAAACCCTTTGGACATAACTTTTATTTTGCTAGCCTTTGTTAGGTAATTCCTCTGTTAATAATTTACTTGTGAATTTGAAGAGAAGAAGTTTATTCTGTGACCATAAGGATGAAAAATTCAATTTTTACTTTCTAGTAAATACAAAAGGAACTACGTTTTTCAGAAAAAAGAATCATTAGTATTAAATGTGTTTTGGATAAAAGAGAGGGAGACATCCTGATGTGGGAAGAGAAACAAAATTAAAATTAAAATCCTCCAAACCCATTTTTTTCCCCAGCAGTAACCATCCGCAGAAATAGTCTGCAGTTCTGCAAAACTATACCTGAAAATTTCCACCCTGATAGTGAAACACTTCCTGCATTTATTGGAATACAACAAATAATTTACCTTTTTTGCTTCATTTAAAACTTGTTTAGAAAATACCATTCTTCCTGCCCTTCTGAGGCCATTTGAATACAGAGTTTGCTAATTGGATCTACCCATCAGTTTGAAACTCCTTCTTAGAACGGTTATAATGACCCATGGCATGGAACCCCTTGTCATGAGCAGCAGAGTGAATAAGCTGTGCTCAGAAAAGGACAGCAGGTTTAACCTGTGGCCAAATGGAACAGAAGGAGCAATCATGAGTGGTAATGAATGTTACATGGAAGATGCAGAAGGAAAAACCTGTGGATGCCAGACTTCATTGAAGAGTTTAACTCATTTTTGTTCTCTCTTTCTCCTGAGTTCCCACTCAGCTCCTGGAAAAAGAGCAGACATACTGAGACCCTGTTTCTTTAGCTTGTGACAGAGCAAAGCCAGGAATTTGCTTTTTTCTCTTCCTTCACTGTGAAGAATCAAGGTGCTTGGGTAGTAGTTTTGAAGAAGCAACCTGGCTAAATATCATCACCAAGCAAAAGTTTCCTCAGAAACTACAATTTCAGGATGACACAGAGAAGAATATGGGCTGAAAATCCTTAAAATGGAAAATTTTATGTAGCTGTCAATAAGGGTGAACACTGAAAGAAAAATTAAAAGGGGAATAGAATTATTCCTTTAAAATAGTATAAAGGAAGAAAGGGGGAAAACACAGCTATTCAGGAAAGGCTATTAGGTAAATTCCCATGTTATGACCTGCTTAAAGATGAAGTCAGAGTGTTATTAGGATTTGTTTTGACAATAGACAGTATGAACTTTACTCACCAATATAATAATGGAAAACAATTTGTGTGTGTCACTTTTGCTTGCACATTTTTCAGGGATAAGTTCCTGCTGGATTAGTCTGCACTATGATTTCTGCTATCACTGTTGACTGAAAACAAACCAAAGGCAAAGTTAAAATCCTGCTATTTACAACCAGCCTGGAAAAACACTATCAAAAACAGCTAATCCCGGGTTTGAGTGTTCAGTTAAAGCCTACATGTGAACTGAACCCCAGATAGAAAAACCCATCTGCATCTATCCCTCACTTTCAAGTGGTAGTTCTCAACCTTGAGCTCTTTTAACTGAGAAATGAACTTGGTACAATTCAATGTCTTTAATGCATCAACAAGCAACATCCTTGCTTCTGGCTTAAGATATTCTAAGTACTAATCTTGGAAGTAGCCCAGGGAACTCAATTGTACAAGTGTATGTGAGCTGTGATTGTTTAATGATGGTATTTCAGAGGAAATATCGTTATTTTATGATATTTTGGAGGAAAATAAATTCTAGTCATGTGAAGACTAGAAAAGGAGTTCTAGTCATGCCTACAGAAAAGGAAGCAAATGTTGTTGTTTTCTCATTGTCTGTGCTCCTGGAAAAGAGCAGGAATGGGTGTGTAGAGTCAGAGGAGGAAAACACCCAGAGAGGAAGGGGAAACAGAACAGAGGTGACTTAATGTGATTTCAAGTCTTATTTAAAAAGTCCTCTGGAAACAAACCACTCCAAAGCTTGAGAGTGGAAGGACCTCTCAGAAAAGTCACAGCCACGATTTAGGATGTACCAGACGTGCAGCCAGGGGCTAATTAGCAATTTATAGCTCTCTGCAGCCATACCAAGAAACCGCTGCAGCCAATGTCTGTGGAACTCAACAGTGCTCACTGTTGCAAGAGCGACCTGAACAACCTCAGCCTTCCTGGCTTGTCAGCTTTGAAGGGTGTTTAACAGGTCATTCATTGCAGCAGTGGATTAGTGGAGGATGAAAAATGTATCATTTCAGTTCCTCTCTCCCAGCAGCGAGCAGCTGATGCCATGGCATGTTAAACATGTTTATTCAAGCAAGCTCTGCTCCTTTTACTTCTGCTGAATAAGTGCAAGTTCACCTCCACGGCATTTAAATGTTGCTGGCACACTGACTGCTGTGAAAGAAATGTGCATTGTTGTCTGGGATTGAATGGCTGCTTAACACGGTGGTGAAAACAGAGAGCTGTGGAAAAGTTCTTAGAGGTAATGGGTTTTCAGTAGCCATTCTTGAGTTCTCCTTTCTGGCTGCTCATGTTACACAGGGAGTGACATTTACATTAGTGATCAGCAGAGTGACCACCCATCTAAAAACCTCGTTCAGCTGTTGGAATGGTGCACCCAGGTGTGCTGTGATAGCTCAGGGGAAGCCTTGAACTTGCTGTGAAGTTTTTTAATCACTCATTACTAAAGGTTTTGGGGAGGTTCTGTGAGTTCTGTGCATGCTGCACAAAGCAGGCTGTGGCTAACTCAGGTATGGGGGGAAATAAACTCACTCCATCACTTGGACTCAGTAAAAGCACAGGCTATTCCAGGTCTAGAAAAGACAGGTTTTTTTATTGTTCTTCTCTTACCTGGTTTGGGCAGTGGTTGTGCTTTTGAAGTGGTATAATGGTGATTTTGATCCAAGGCCTTTGATTCATACCTTCCTCAAAATTTGCTCCAAAGTAAATCTCAAAAAGAAAATGTGTTTTCTTCAAGAAGTTTTAATGGGTTACAGACTACTTAAAAACTGTTAATCCCAAAATCTCAAGTAATTTGCACATGATTTTTTACAACCATCTTTATTTATTCACCCACTTCCAGGTCAGTCTGTAATTCTCTTTATTAACTGCAAAAGATTGCAGTTAACTCCATCTGTGGTGCCCATCATGTGTAGGTCACTGGAAATACACAATTTATAGTTCCTTTCTGGTGCCTGTTGTTTATGCCAAGTCCTTGGGGATCTCCTGGAAATTATACCTCAGATACACTGCATCTGTATAAAGCACCTGGATGACCAGTTATTTGTGTACTGCTAATGGAAAATAATAATTATTTTTGCAGTTTGGAAAATCTCCCTTGAGATATGTATTTTAACAGTAGTTTAAATTGCATTTTATAGGAAGGAACAACTATAGGGGCAGGAAATTTGGAGATAGCTCCTGTGATGGCATTGACACTTTAATATTTTCTGCCTCAATGGTGTTGATGAAATATTGAGATGGTGGTGATGAGAAGGAGAACTCTTCTCTTCGAAGTCTGGTTTCACTGGGATTGTATTGCTTGCCCTTTCATTTTAAAACAGGGAGAAAAGTCCCCAACAATACTATGATTTTTTTTTTTCTGCCTATACTTGCTAATAAGAGGAAAAGTCCTTGGTATAGGGGGAACTTTCTGTGCATGTGAAAATTTGGAGTTTCATGTCCCCATAAGAATGAAAAACATCCAGGAACTGCAAAGCTGTACCCAGTATCAAATAAATAACATTTGTGGTAAAGACCTGGATAACAGTGCACTAATATTTTCAGGAATCACCACATTAATGAGCTGCAATAATACACGCCTTGGAACTTCTGCCAGGTGTCTTGATTCCATTGACAAGGTCAATTTTTGCAGCAGCCAGGAAGAGCATGGTTAGGACCCAGAGATTTTTTCTATACCCCATCACATCCTTGCCAGGGACAGTGGGAAAGGAGTCTCTTCCAAGGAGAAAGGTTTCCTTCTGGTCAGGTAAACGTGATAGAAAGAGAGATGGGGTAACACTGGTTCCAAGCTGGAAAGAGCAGTTGGATAAAGCTGGTTCCAATCCACAGGGAGAGATTGAATAATACCATTTCCAAGCTGTATGGAATAATTGAGGTGGTGTGGCCGTGGCCAGGTCAAGCTCTAGAGTGCAGATCAAGCATTTTCACAGGTGAATCATCCTCTCTTTTGTACACTTTGTTATGAATATTGTTGCTGTCAGTGTTTGTTTTCTCATCTCACTGCTGTTTCCAGTAAATTGTTCTTATCTAAACCCATGGCCTTTATCTGTTGTACCTCCAGTTCTCCTCTATCCCACTGCAGGAAGAGGAGGGGTGAGAGAGCAGTAGCATGCTTTGGAGAGTCTCAGGGCAAGCACGAAACTGAGGAGTACCCTTTTAAACCATGCCACAAAGCTTTGCCTGAGCTGTGCTTATGGTGCTGAAATCCTGCTGACAGAAGGTGTGCAGGATGGCTGACACCCTGGACTGATCTCAGAGCAAAGAAGAGGGAAAGGAAGGAAGAACAAGGAGCTGTGTGGCTGTGACAACCAGCCAGGCATGCTCCAGGCAGCTCATCCTTTCACCTCGGAAACATGGACAAAAACTGGGCAGCATCCAGTGGCAGCAGTGAGAAGCACCACTCCTTGTCAGCCAGTTTCCTGACCAGAAAGGAAAGCAAATGGCCCCTTGAAGGAAATGAATTGCTTTCCCAACTTGGCATCCCTTCAGACTCCCAGACCTTCCATATAACATCTCTGGAAGCAGACCAGGTGGCAACACAGACTGCACCAATGAAAGCCAAATCCCATCCCTGAGCAGAGATTCTGTTCCCTGAAGGGAGAAGTGCCAGAATCTCCATGGAGCCCATACTGACAACTTCACAGTGTGTTATAGCTCTGGTGGCACATAGGTGTAATAACGAGGGGCATCAGCATTAACTACTAAAGCAAAATTCTGTTTAAGTAGGTTGCCTCTGTAAAGAATTATTATCCTAATTTTGGTTGATTTCTAAGATCTCCATAGCTTGAAATGACCCAGGTTTCATCTTTTCTTCTTCTCTTCTTCTCTTCTTCTCTTCTTCTCTTCTTCTCTTCTCTTCTCTTCTCTTCTCTTCTCTTCTCTTCTCTTCTCTTCTCTTCTCTTCTCTTCTCTTCTCTTCTCTTCTCTTCTCTTCTCTTCTCTTCTCTTCTCTTCTCTTCTCTTCTCTTCTCTTCTCCTTTTCATAGATGCTCTTTTGTTCTGCCCAAACACTTCATTTTGTAAGAAAAAGAAGGCCTGATCAAACTTGCCTTGGTAGATGTCTGACTCACTTCTCTTGGGCTCTTTCCACTTTGGCAAAAGGCACACTGCAGACATGAAAAGAGTTGGTGAGGTGTTTAATATGAGAGACAGTTCCCTTGCAGGGAAACAAGGTGGTGAGAAGGAATCTCTGTGTTTAAAGAAGACCAGAGTGGTAGAACTGACACACTGAAAGTGATACTTTTGTGCTGAATTTCTTTCAAAATTAATGAGTTGGGTAACTCTTTTTGTCGTAACTGTTTAAATATTTGAATTCTTCAAGGCATTTTGGTGTTCAGACATGGAGTAGGAACAATAGAGAAGAGGAAATAACATTAGCAAATGTTTTTCTCAGTCTTTGATGCTGTGACAGAAAAGCTCATAAATGATCTATGGCCCATTGAACCTTCTCCAATACTACTTGTAACTTTTAATGACTATGAAGTGTACTCCATGGGCTTCAAAATGAAAATTGCTGAATAGAAAATTCTTTGATTTGGAAAGGAAAGAAAGTCGTAATTCCACAGGGAGGCTCAATAAACTGAAGAGAGACAATAGAGAGGGAAGACTGTACAACTGTTTGTATAGCTGAATGTACATTATTTTTCTCAGATGCATTGATTATATTTCCAGTCTGGAATAGCTTACCTTTTAGAACATCAGTATAACAAATGTACAAATTTATATCTCCACGGAAGATCTCTTTCCATATAAAGTGCCTCCAAAAAAAAAAAAAAAAAGGCATTTAGTATTTTATTATTCCATATTAATACTTGACAGTTATAGTTTAGAAGTGGCATTCAGATAAATAACCAATTTATTACATGTAGAGTCTCCATGGAAGAGAAGATGGTTTAAGTCCATGCTGAGAAAGACTTTTATGATGACAAGTGATTAAGTCATTCCATCTGAAAGATTTCTTGGCCTTGGCTCTGGACATGATATCATAAAAAATCAGTCCATATCTTGAGAGCTTTTTTCCCCCTCTGCTCTTGCACTGAAGTAGAACCTTGTCAACACAGGAGTTTGCATCATTAGCATGAATGTTTGGTTTCCTGAAATGGAACAGAAGAGAGAGCAAGGGAGTCAATGGGAGAGCAAGGGATGAGTGGTGAAGGCCATGCATGGCTTTTATGGGATTTGCTGAAGAAAAATGCAGGCAAGAAAGAGAGAGCTTGCTTACTCTACTCTCGGGTTGGTTTTCTCACCCGAGATTTAAGTTGTTTAAAGTCCTTGGCCCTCTAAAAGCCCCGAGTCGCGTTGGTACAAAGAAGCGGAGTCTTCAAGGCCTTGCTTTCTGGTTTCTCAAGTTGTTTATTATTTGATATCACAAAGTTTTTCTCCGCTCCCAGCCAAGGTCCGGACAGCGGCTGGGACACGAGGCGACTGCCCACTGATGGGACGTCACCTTACATTTATACAGATAATTACGTATAGGATATTTACTATTTCACACCAATGCCTAGTGCTTACACTAAGAGGGTCACTTCTACTTTGACCCAATCCACTCTAACTACCTTATTTCATCACCACCCCAGAAGATGGAGGATGAGGAAGAAGGAGAGGGACACGAGGTACCACCCAAATTCCACCATCTTGTCCCCCATTTACCTCTATTCTAAGAATCCTAAAACTACTGAATTTTGTATGTTCTACTGTGCTAAACTACTATTTTCACTTCCTGGTGATTTGCAATTCCTCTCCTAATGCTGGAAGTTTCTCCCATGGGCTAAGATCAAACTCAGTGTCTTCCTGGGCTCTGTGCCAAGGTTTCCAACCCCCCTGGACCGATTCCACACCCCCCTGTCCAGGGCTCAAATTCTCTTTCCCAGGTCTCAGGTCATCCAAGGGGATCTCCTGGACTCCAAGACTCTACATGGCAGAAACATGTGCTTTTGTTCCTGCCCAATCACCTGGTGATCATGTACCTTTATTAATCCTTTGAGATAGAATTGATTTGTCACTGAGAGTGTATGGATGCAGGTTCTACTTGATAGTGAGTTTTCTGCCCTTATTTGTTTGCTTTTCAGAACATGAAGAAAGAATGTCTGCTGCTCTCAAAAGACACTTTCCTGTATCTAGTATATCTGCTAGTGAAAAACTGTGCTAATGCTCATATTTTTCTCTAGTGTCCTTCTCAAGGCTGACATTTTTTGCTTCCATAAATTCCTATCACTTTTTTAAAGGAAAACCTTTTTACCCCTCTGACCTTAGAACTTGGCCTTTAAAACAGCTCCTCAGCTATTCTTAGTGCTGCTCTATTTTTCTGCTATGTCTGCTCTTAACTTTCAATATTTCACTTGTGAGTGATCATTCAAGGATACGACACAAGGAGAACTCCAGGAAATTACCACCCATCAGGTGAGAAACTGCAGTGTCCATGGACATGTTCCTAGTTTTCCCCCACTGCAATCTAATTGGACATAATTAGACTACACTTTTAATGACTATGAAGAGACTCTACAGGCTTCAAAATGAAACCGCTTCTTGCTTGTGATGTGATGCTCCACCACAGGCAGTATCTCCCTGGTATCCTTCAGCTCCTTTGATCTCATCTAGTAATAGATGTCAGGGTGATCCAGGGAGCAAACAGTTTCAGTTCTCATTGATTTCTCCCCTTTTCCTTTTGGGAACTATAACACAGTTACAATTTAGAGCCTTAATTGCCAAGGTGCCCTTGTGAAACAGGCAGGCACAACCCTGTGTTACATGTACCAGCCAGGTAAGTAAATGACACCTGTCATAGTGGCAAACACTGTGAAAAGACCCTTCTGCAATGAGGTATTCAACAGCTAAATTATTTGGCTTTATCCATACCAAATTTATTTCTTTCTGCATGGATTTTTTCTTCCCAGGGATATCCTACTCATCAAATTTTATTGGCACACCTGTAGGTGTGGAGAAAACTGTACATGTAAATGTTCACTGAGGCTGAATTTTCAAAGAGTAGAAGTACTCATGTGAGTTGTAGGTGCTGGATCATTTAATTTCTAAGTGTCAGATCCTCAGGAGTGTTTGCTTGGTGACTTGTATGTTTCAAGGGAAGGCAATGTTTATAAAACCAACTCTGAGCCAGTCTTTTAGATCCTTGGTACTTTAATTAATGCATATCAATATGATCCTGAAGAACAAAAAGATTGTCAGGCTACTATACCTGCAAATCATCTTATATCTGAAATTATTTCTGCTCTAGTCAAATCAAACAGGTAAGAAAAGGCATGAGAGAACTCCTTCAACTTGTGGTAACTCCTGCTAACATCCAGCTGTGCCACTTGAGAGTGTTTATTTTGTGGTATGTGCTTTTTCTCCCTGGAAGCTTCTCAAGTGGCAGAATGGGATCCTTTCTAGTATAAATATTTTGGGGGTGATAAAATTAAACTCTGTCACTCAATTCTCTTCACGAACATTATTATAATAAATAGTTTTTCCAAGACAGAATTTTGATGGTGAGCTACTTCGTCCATCAGCTGAAAAAAAAATGATACAGGTTTAAAAGCCCATGATTTTGCTTAAAAAATGTGTAAGAATGACAGCCCTCCAAAAACATTAAGATAAAACATAATGCAACTGTGTGTTGCTTTATTTGAAAAATTATTTGCTCTTTTTTTACTTTGAAACCACAGGCCAGTCCTCTTCCATGACCCTTTTTTTTTTTTTTTTTTTTTTTTTTTTTTTTTTTTTTTTTTTTTTTTTTCCCTCTTTTTCTTCTTTTTTTGGTGATGTAAATATGCCACATTGCTTCATGCATGGAAGTCCCTGATACTGTAGCTAACACCTAGGGAGTTGGCTTGGACTTGCTCTGGCATAATTGATTTACTGTCCTGGGTGAGAAACCACATGGAACAGCCTCTAAGCATAATTATGACCAATTGCACCTGCACTCCTTAAAGCAAATGCTACCAAAACCCCAACTCAGCATAATTCTACTCTCCCTGCTACCTGAAAAGAATAAATCACTGAACGACTCCATGGAAAGAATTTTATTTCTTAGAGGAAATAAACATTTTTCATAAACTGCTCCAGAGTTCAGGGAAATATGGGAGCCAAGAAATTAAAAGGGCCCATGTGAGGTGGTGGGCTTGAGCTGTGCTATTTGATTTGTCTCACTGTGGTCACACCTCAGTTGCTCAGAGGAGCCTTTGGAAGTGTAGCAGGACCTTTCATTGTGGTGTAAAATCTGTCACGTTCAAGCAAAGAAGATATATCAAAAGGTAATTTTTCCCCTATTTTTTTCCCCCCCAAATTTTATTTTAAGAAATGTTTTGAATTGCAAGGCAACTAATTTTTTTCCCCCTAACTTTAATCTGTATTTTTATGTGCCCTTTGGGACAGTGGTAGTTACATTTCTTAAGAATGATTTTCTAGGTTCAAAATGTAGCTTATATTCACTTACATTTAATTGCAAAATTTGCTGTGTTGTTTTCTTAAATTTATTTGAAAGTAGAGAAGAAGAACATATTGCAGTTAAATACTATTTGTTAAAGATGGCATTAAAAATTTTTGTTGAAATATTTCCTGGGCAAAACTCTATGAAACTTGAATATTCTTCAAAATACTTGTTACCTTGGAGAAATAAAGAACTCTCTCCTCCCAAAATATCTTTTTTTTTAATGAATTTTTGGTACCTAGACAAATACCTTTTTGAAAAAGATGATAATGTTGAAAAAATCCAGGCAGATGTAATTATTTTTTGGGGGGGAGGGGTGGGGGTGGGTATTAGGAAAAATAGAGTTTAATGAACAGCTGTGTTTCTTACAGACCTACCATAATAAATCAGCATTTGTCAGTAATCAAAAGAAAAAAAAATATATCAGGTATCAGACATAGTCTAGTTTCAAGCTTCCATGGGGTTATTATAAGCAACAGCAAGCAAAAATATAGCCAAAATGTATTAAAATACATGAGGACCTTTCTTGAGGGAAAAATAAACCTTACCCTTCTCTTTGCAGTTTGATTTTCACTCTTGGCCAATGCAAGCTCACAAAAGTGAGTTGTTTGGCTGTTCTGGCTGCACCTTCAGGTTGTGGATGAATCCAGGGCTCCTCAGGCCGGGGAGAGCACTCGGGATGTTTTAGTGGAAATTCAGGGAGAAGCACAGAGCAGAGGATGTGTTGGAACCCTGGTCACTGGGAATTTTAGACTTTTTGTGCTGACAGGCATTGACCCCCAAGAAAACATTGCATTTGACACCTGAGGCAATAAAAAAAGCTTCCAAAGTTGAATAATAAGACTAAGATTATAAGTATATAGTTTAAATAGAAGAAGTATAATATCACATAGTAGAAAGCTTAAAATTTAAAATTTTAAAATATAACAATATATATAACAAAATAGAAGTTATAAAGCAAAAGCTAATCTTTCTTTTTCACCTTCTTCTTCATAAATCTAAGTAATATTTTGTAATTAAATAAAAAAATCCACATTACAAACCCCAAACAGTTAGTTATTAAGGTAAAAATAAAAACAATTTAAGTATCATTTCTTAATTAAACAGTTTATCCTTAAAAAGCCTTGTTAAAAAAAAACCCCAAACTCCTCCTTTAATTTATTAACCCTAAGTACTATTAAACTCACTGTTAGTAAAACTATAATATAAATAAAAAATTAATAAATATCTCAATCCAAACAAAAATACCTAAAAGCATAATATAAATAAAAATTAATAAACATTTAAATCTGATCAATAAATACCATCTCGCACATTTAATCCCAACCCAAATAAAATAAAATAAAATAAAATAAAATAAAATAAAATAAAATAAAATAAAATAAAACAAGGATGGGCTTGGCTGGCCTGACCTTGCCTAAGGTTGGCCCAGTATGCAGTGCTGAGTTTGCCCAGCTCAGGAAGGCTGCACCAGAGTGCCCTGCAATTGCAACCCAGCTTCGTCTTCTACAATGCTTCACCTGCATTTTGCTGCCAACAATTGTCTATGAGTCAGCAGAGATGCCTGGATATATTGTTCCAAATTTTCGGCTGGATATTGCCACATATGGTTCAATTTTCACTCAGAAAATTATGTTTTTCCTTTAGAGTTCTTCTGATGTCTTACAGCATTTTTCTGAGTTACTCCTACTTTTCTTCTGACACCTTCAGCACACTGGTGTATCACAAAGACTTTATGCTGGCTGCACATGATAAAGATATGTGTAAATTAAAGACAGTTTTTCCAGAAGAAAATGTGGGGGAAAGAACCCCATCCTAAATGATGCAATAGCTCTTTCTCAGGTAGACATGAAAAAAGGGAACATATTTAACCTGGAGTTAATTTTAACTACCTCCATTAACAGAAAAAAATTAAATTTTCTTCTGAAATCTATCTTAATCTCTTCTAATTTGCAGGTGGTGCCCTGTTTGTTTGTTTGGTTTTTTTTTTTTTTTTTTTTTTTTTTTTTTTTTTTTTTTTTTTTTGTTTTGTTTTGTGTAAGGTTTGGAAAGGAGGCAAAAAGAAAATCAGTGATTTCAAGTTTCAGTTTTTTATTAAGTGTCCTCCACTGCCATTGAAAGCCTGGACAATGTCTGACATGGTGAAATCTATGTTTTCTTGTACTGTCTGCATGAGGCTGACTTTATCTGCCACAGGGAAGTCCAGGTTTGCTTCATAACAGTATTTTCAGGCATGTACCTGACATCTGTTGATTGTAATCCAAGGTCCCAGAAGTTGTTTGCTGGAATGTTTACACAGCACAGAAAGGAACGTGACTAAAGTTATTACATTTTCAGATTTGAGTGGCAATTTGTGTGCACCTGATGAACTGTCTTCCCTCTCATCTCTTGTTCTTCGATGTGTATATGACTTAATGAGCCAAGACTTACCCTCTTGTGATAATGGTAGAGCCATAAAATGGTTTGGATTGGAAAGGATCTTAAAGAGATCCACCCCCTCTGCCCCTCCATGGGCAAGAACATCTTTCACTTGACCAGGTTGTTCAGAGTCCCATCCAGAAAAAAAAAAAAATTGTCAAGAATTGCTGTAGGAAAACCATTCAGCAGCCCAGAATTGTGCTTTTCTTCCTCAAATAATCCCTGTCAGAGATGTAATATCAGATTGTCATCCTTGTAAGGCAACCACTGTAGGGCCCAGTTGGCAGTGGCCTGCTGCACACCCCAGGAGAAAAACCACCAAAGCAATTTCTCATAAACTCCAGCTGAACCCAGTAAAATATGGGCCACTCTGCATGCTGCAGTAAATTAATGTGACCTCCATTTATCTTTCATATTATAAATATTTTCTGTGGTATAAGGCATTCATTGCTTCCTTTTGATGTCAAGGAAATGAAGGAAATACATTTCAGTTGCACTTTACAGAATGTACTTACCTTCAGTCATTGCTGTAAATATGCAGTGATCGTATTTTCTCTGTACAAAATAAATCAGAATGTTTTGCCAGTTAGCTCGCTCAAGTCTCAGCTGAAATTATGACTCGTGTCAGTTTTTCTCTTGTTAGTAAACTTCTTTGCTACATCACATTTTTAATGCATTCGACTATTTCACAGTTATAGTTAATGATGTGTTGGAATAAAATCAAGGTCTGCTGAGTATCATTTTTCAAGTTTTGCTTAGAACAGCACGGTGCCCATAAATAATACTGGGATTTTTACAGTGCCCCACCTTTGCAGTGCCTAAAGCCCTGAACAGAGGAAAGAATGCAGGATTAGAGGCATCAGTCACTGGCATATCATGACAAAATAAAATAATGAAACGTGATCTTATGGCACCTAGGGAGAACAAGAAGAAAAATAATAAGGGAAGACCACAGAACCAGCATGTGGGAAATAGCTTAAAAGTCCAGTATTTCTAGAAGGACAGTCTTTAAAAGTGGAAAGGAGTGAAAGAAGACCAAAGCAGGTCTCAACCACTGCAGAGATATGTAGACATAAGCACATTTACTCACATATTCTGGGGATTACTCCAGACCTTTGGTCTCAGTTTTCTGGGATGATGCTAAGAAACAAGTCACTAAAGTATCAAGGCCTCATTAGGACTAGGGCTACTTAGCAAATGTAGTGGTATTAATCCTTTGAGATCAAATTGCACTTGGCATGTCATTGGGAGTGTAATACCACTACTATCTGTGATAGCCACGGATACTACTTAACCTTTAGTGGTATCTGTGACTTTCAAAGCTGAGGTTGATGCCAAAGGCAAGCACTAACATCCTTGGCTAGCTGGCCTTGAGGTTGCTTGCCTGCTTTTGACCCTTTAAGCCCCCAGAGATTTAGAGGTTTCTTGCAAACTTGGGTCTTGGGAAGATCTCTGGCTTCAGGTCTCTGTCTGATGTAGAGGATGCCAAGGCACAGCCTTGTTGGGGCTTCTGGTTTAGCAGTTATTGGTGCATTGGGTCCATGCAAAAAATGCATGGGATCTCTCTCAGAGGCTGCTGGCTCAACATTCACTAGTGATTACAGCAGATGAAAACAGGAGGCAGTGCCCAGGAGCTCTGGTGCATGTGAGGGGCCTGACAGCTCTCATGTCAGTGCTGGGATGGGACATGGGATGTGGAAAGAAACAGATACTGCAGATGGCTGTGTACTTGAGACATGTTTAAATGTGCTTATATAAGTGAGGAGAGGTGTGAGGAGAATTGTGTAAAGGAGGTTTCCTGCTGCCTCTTCTCACTCACTCTCCTCTTTCTCGTGGATTCTACACGAGACAAATGTCAGCCAGGCAAATATGGTAGTCTGCATAAGACTTTTCTTTTTTTGCTCCCTACTCCTTCTGCTCGCCTTTTTGTCCTTGCTCCCTCTTTTGAGTCTGTCATCATCCCTTTCTCCTTCTGAGAACACCATTTCATCCTCCTCTCTTTCTCTTCTGCTTCTGTCACAGCTTTCCTTCACTATGCTACTAACCACAAATCCTTTTCTCAATCTTTGCTTTCATTTTTCAACCACCAGAAAAATTTCAGCCATGCAATGCTTTGATGCTTCCCCAGCCTGTCTGGCTCTGGGGGAGAGCCATATCAACTTTGCTGATATGCAGAATTTTTCTTGCACTGTTGCTCCCTCCCATGATCCCTGCAGGGATCATCTCTCTCTCCATTCATGCTGCCAGCTCTGCTCCAGGAAGCCTGGGCAGGAGTCACTAACCTGTTCTACTTTCTTGGCTCCTCTGCCATGGTGAGCACTGCTGTGTGGAAGTACAAAGCACACAGTGACAGTGACAGCTGTGGTGAGGGAGTGGCTGGAGAAAAAGCAGGTGAAAACAGCTCCCTTATCACATTGCTGCAGTCAAGTCTTGAACCAGAAAAATACATGGTGGACTGGCTAATTTGAATGCAACTGGTTTAAGTGGGTTTAGATTTCAACTAAAAATAACCACTCAGCCTTGGCCACAATCCTTCATATTGTGTCTGTAGAGTTTATGGGAACACAAGTTAATTGCTTGTGTGTTTCCAGAACTTCTACGGTATTTAATTTAAGATAACACATGAGGAAGTGTGTTTGCAGTTGAACTTAAGTTCTTTTTTACCTCCTCAGTTTATAGTACACAAATGTTATTTTTACAACAAATTCTTCCTGGTCACTCTGCAGTAACTGACAGATCAGATGCAGACTGAACACAGAGGTTGCTCCTCTTGACGTCAGTCACCCTCCTAAGCTCACTGCTCTGGTATCCTTACTAGTTGCAGAATAACAATTCCAAGGGAAAGCAGAAGGCTGTGTTGCCCTGGGCTACTGGTTTGGCATCGTTATCAGTAGCACATACATTAAAGAAGAACATGGCCATAAGCAATTGAAACAGAGAGGCTTAGGTGCTAGTGAATTTTGGAGAAACTGTGCAGAATGCTCTTTGATTTGAATATAAAGTCTGCAAAAGTGACAGCACTGCTTCACCTCTTGGAATATCAGTGTTGCCAAAACCATAGTGTGATTTTGGTTGTTTTAAAAAGTACCATATCAGGGATGAAAGTGAAGAGTCTGACAGTGTAGCTAACCTGGGCAGTGAAAAATAACCAATAACTAAATAGCTGTAGCTAACTTGTGCAGTGAAAATAACCTCAACCAACCTCCCAAACTTGGAAATAGCAAAGAAGGAGAAAAAAATATTTGTGGCTGATCTCAAAAAAAAAAAAAAAAAAAAAAAAAGGAGGTAAAATGAGATGAGCTTAGGTCAATCTGATTATTTGGTGAAATCTGGTCCAAGACCGTTAGGCTGTAAGACTGCCTAGGAAAAGTGAAAAGGACCACCTTAGAGGTGGGATATCCAAGAAAAGTTAGTGCAAACTTTCTAATATAACCTAAAAATTACTGGTTTACAGTTCTGTATGAGTAACATCTAAGATGTCAGGCACTGTGCATTAGCTGTGCCTTCACCTGTGTTTCTAGTCAGGAAGGATCAGACTTTTTTAGTCCTTAGGTTGCCAGAGAGATGATGAAATCTCTGTCACTGAGATAAAACAAGCTTGGTAAGGTCAAGCAGTCTGACTTCAAAACTGGTCCTGCTTCTAGTAGAGAATTAGACCACAAGCATCCAGGGTCCCATCCAATCTATATTATTCCATGTCTCTATATATTGGCCCTACCTGCTTTCTGATGCAGGGTTTCAAGAATAAAAACAAACAAATGAACAATTCCACATTAAAAATAGCATTGGAGTTTTCTTAGAATTATTTTTTTTTAATGTGAATTATTTATTTTTTTCAGCTGTGGAAAATTTCAATGCACAGTTATCTCTGTTTTCTATCATACTGAGATTTAATAAAATATAAACTATAAATTAACAGGTAAAATTATTTAAGAATTCATAACAGAGATGAAATACACATTGCTTATTAATTGTTGGTATTGGTTATCTGTTTTAAAACAGGTGCATGCTAATATGAAATGCTTGGTTCTTCCCCTTTCCACTGGTGTATGAAACAGAAAAGCAGCAGCTGAATTTATTGACTTGCTACCTCTGTCCATGCAGTACCTTCGAAATCTGGAAGGAGTGTCTGCAGCCAGGAGAGGAAAAGGAGGCATCAGGTTTTTCATTAGTACAACCCCTAGAGCATACCTTGACAATCACTTTCTTGCCCATTGGACAGAAGATATTGAAGGCCAATGAGCCTTCTCAGAGAGATCTGTAACAATGCTAAACTAGTTCATTGATAGTAATTGGAATTACTCTTGCTTTTTCAGTCTCTGCTGTGAGTCTTCTTTTGTTTTCTTCCTGTATGTTTGCTAAAGGAATCCATATGTCTCAAATCCTGTGTTTTCCAACTTCCCTCAAACATAGCCCTTGAGGAATCAGTACCTGCTCTGTGATGGAAAAGTAAAAATGCCTTGAAACTTTTGAGGCAGCTGTTTGAGTATTTCTTTTAACCTGTTCACCTGCAGTTTCCTTCTCTCCTTTGATATCCCTGACCAACAATAGTTTTCAGTAATGCTGGTTAATCACTCTTTTAAACACCAAGCTTCCCAAAATGGAAACAGTTCAGCTTTAAAAAAATCCCATACAAACCTTCAGTTCTGTCTTGAGTCTCTTCTGTTTTGTCCATCTTTCCCTTCTACAAGTTGGATCTGAATGATATTGCTTGGGATGGGTGCAGTTCTCATTACAGACTTTTCACTCCTGGTTTCTCCATTTCCATGTCAAGCTCATGAACATGTGTGTTTGCAGCCTGGGGGTGTTATAAATCCTCTGCCTCGAGCAGAACCAGGAGGTAGTTCAGCTCTATTGTTTCATAGGGAATTACAAAGCTCACATTAAGAGCTTGTACTTACCTTAAAGAGGTCAGTGGCAAGTTGTGACTGCTGATGGTATTGGAAAAAGCAGATAAAAATGCATTTCATGTTATGAAGAAGACAAACAGCAAGCATAATGCAAGTGAAGACAGATAGCCTTTTCTTCACCAAAGTATCTATTACCTCTGGACAGACTACTTAAGAAAACTTTAAATCTAACCTATGGTCTCATATTACCTTTAAAAGGAAAAATAAACTCTGGAAAGTAACATAAAACAGTCTCTAATCAAAACTATTTTATCACAGTCAAACAACTCAAAGTGGTTAACAAAAGCTTTTCATTTCACTTAATGATGACAAGCAGAAAGTGCAGGTTTGCTCTTGGAAGGGTAGAAGGTAACTAACAAAACCCACAGGTGACAAAGGAAGCTTGTCAGACACAAACTGGGGATTGTTTTATGAACTGTTCCAAGCAGAACCTTAATCATTTGACTCATCGGTTAGCCCTGAGGACTCTGTTTTGCCCAAGCATATTTTCCAATACGTGTTTAAAGTCAGAATTTTGTTTAACTTTTAACCTCAACACAAGCAATCTGTACTAAAACTGTTCCATCAAGTGCCTGAAGAGATCTCAGGAGATTTGTTGGCCTCAGTGGGAACAGCATTCTCCATTTTCTGTGATGCATAATACAGAGAGAGAAGAAGCCAAGAAAATGCAACATTCAGTCTTTAGTCTGTTTCCCATATAGTCTATTTTGTTAAGCTTTTCCTCTGAAGAGAGTTTATACATTATCACATTTCTGCCTTCTCTTTCAGGAAGCTGTCCATCATAACAGCCTTTTGCCACATTTATTTGAGATAGTAAAATTTAGTACAATACTCATGGCCTTCTAACTTCAGCATTTTAAGCATCCTTACATCTGATGTTATCAGTCAAACAATGCAAAATATTCCAAAGACGTATTTCTTACTGTGCACTCACCACTCCCTCACCTTACTTATTTGTGAGTTAATTTATTTTCCCTGTATATTTCCACCTTCTGCTCAAGAGGTATGGGTGATATAATGGGTGCTAGTCTTGTGGTGACAGCAGGTTGTCATCACAAAGTGTTTTTTCCACACCTGTGGTTTCATGACAGCCTATCCTAATAGATTTTGGTTTCTTATCAGCTGGGGTTCTGCTGAGTGTGTTTCACAGTGATACTCATCTCTCCATCCTACATGCTGATGGTTAGAATTTAGCACTGGGGACAAGGAATTCATTTGTAATGTCTCATTAAGACACAGTGATCCATCATTGTAGTGCTGTGATTCATGTACTTGCAGAGATAGCAGAAAGCCCTGAAAAATTAGTTTGTAAAAGGATTTCCAAGATTTACTTCTGGGAAGACTTCAGCTCATTTTCATAACCTTCTTGCACACAGGATCACAGAATCAGAGAAGAGGCCTCCAAGATCATCAAGTCCAACCCATGCCCTAGCACCTCAACTAAACCATGGCACTGAGTGCCACATCCAGTCTTTGTTTAAACAAAGTCACATCCAGGGATGGTGACTCCACCACCTCCCTGGGCAGATCATTCCAGTACATTATCACTATTTTCATAAATTTTTTTCCTAGTATCTAACCTGTATTTCCCTTGGCCCAGCTTGAGACTGTGTCCTCTCATTCTGTCAGTTGCTTCCTGGAGAAAGAGACCAACCCCACCTGAGCACAGTCACCTTTCAGGGGGTTGTAGAGAGTGATCAGCTCACCTCTGACTCTCCTTTTCCTCAGGCTAAACAATCCCAGCTCCCCCAGTCATTCCTCACAGGGTTTGTGTTCCCAGCCCCTCACCAGCCTCGTTGTCTCCTCTGGACACACTCAAGTGTCTGAATGTCCTTCCTAAACTGAGACAACCAGAGCTGGACACAGCACTCAAGGTGTGGCCTCACCAGTGCCCAGTACAGGGGAGGAATGACCTCCCTGCTCCTGCTGGACACGCCATTCCTGATCCAGACCAGGAGCCCTTGGCCTCCTTGGTCACCTGGGCACACTGCTGGCTCATGCTCATGGCTGTCACCAGCACCCCCAGGTCCCTTTCTGCCTGGGCACTGTCCAGCCACTCTGTCCCCAGCCTGTAGTGCTGCAGAGGGTTATTGGGGCCAAAATGCAGGACTCAGCATTTGGACTTACTAAATGTCATCCTATTGGACTCTGTCCATCCATCCAACCATTCCAGGTCTCTCTGCAGAGCCCTCCTGCCTTCCAACAGATCAACATGTGCTCCCAGCTTAGTGTCATCTGCAAACTTACTGATGAAAGGCTCAATCCCCTCATCCATTCTTTGGCTCTACATATTTGTTTGTCTCTTTCAGTGTCCTTGATTCAGCCAGAACAGAGCCAATTTTTCCACATTAGGTGTGAAGAGGGTGGAGCCTGGAGCCACATGGGTGTGTCTACATTGTTATTCTATACCATGCACATCACTGCTGGGGGTAGGGGTGAAACTGGGGGACTCTCACTTTGGAGAAGATGTGTGTGGTTTCTTGTTGTGAGCAAATGTGGTGGGCATAGGGTCCATCCACCATTCTTCATTGTCTCAGGCTGGTGATGCAAATCACCTTCTCCTTTGTACACTGTTGTTATTACTATTGTTGCTGTTACTGTTTGGTTTTTCATCTCGTTGCTGTTTCTAGTAAATTGTTCTTATCTCAACCCATAATCAAATAATTCACCTTTTGTGTCTTCCACTGGAGCAGTGAGAGTAATGGTTTGTGGAGTTCTTTCCAAGGGAAGTGCTAACTGGAGGAAGTTCTAAGTGGGCAACACTGTTACTAAACTGTGAAAATCTGATATTTTTTCTGGCATATTTTGGCCCTTAAATTTTGGCACTGTGGTAAAGAAGGAATGTGGATGGAGCCCTTCTCTGCTGTACTGCACCAACTGTGCTCAGGTAAAAGACTTCTTCCTGCACTGCTGAGTGGTTATGTGCTTTCTGCCTGTGCCCAGCATGGGGTACTGTCAGTGGCCAGCAGTCTGGATAACTGTCCTGTGAAAAGGATGCAGTTTGTGATGGTAGAGATCTTTCTGATGTCAGACAATGCCTGTCATTGCTGCTCTATATTCCCACTGTCTCCATCTATAGCTTAACTTATCTGTCACCATGTTTTCCCACACACATCCTTTTTTAGTTCATTTGGTTTTCCAGTTTGATGTATTCTTGTGGAAGTCTGAATGTCATGAGTTAAAGGCTTTTAGACAGAATGTTATGCTTATTTATGTAGGGGCACTACTCCATACCCTCTTTTCCCTCTGTAGGTGTAATACACTTGTGAACCAGACAAGGAATCCTCTAGTATCTGCCCATTCCAATAAAATGTGAATTACATATTTGCAAATTTTTGCCTCATACAAGTTCATCCACAGACTCTTGCTAGCCCGTCATTTACATTCTTTGTCTTTTATTTATGTATTTCCTTCTGCAGAGTGACAGGGACCCACTCCCTTTGTCATTTCTACTCTTCTCTGTAGTGTTATTCTTGTGAATTAGGGGAGTGCCAGCTTTGCTTAGGTTTAGCAGTTTTGTGTAAGTAATTTAAACACTTTAGTCTCATCTAGAGTTCCTTGCTGAATGCAGAGAAGTCTGCTGAAGCACCAGCCTTGGAACAGCTGTAGGTATTCTTTGCTCTTCCTCCAGAAGAAGATCTGGGTCTTGTGGAATTTACTTGATGCAGAAGTCAGTCATTTTTATACAGTTTGGTAATGCACAGACCTATTGTTTTGTCAGACACTTGATTACAAGTTTTGAAAAGTAACCTCTTGAAAACAGCGTTTTTTTCTGTGTTTAAAATATGTCCAGAGCTTTTCTAGGAAGTAATTGATTCTTCTAGCTGGCTGCTGATGAAAGGTGCAGTTGTAGCATGTGTGGTGGCCTGTGTACATTGTGGTTCAGAGGCAGACTGCTCTGTTTTTGGATTTCACTTTTACTGAGGCACACAGTCATTTTGCAGCTGTTTTGGTGCAACCTGAAGAACGTGCAGCTGCTGAATACATTATATTTCATGTCCAGAGGCTGGTGTGATTATGGTTTAAATTTTAGATTTTTTTCTCCTTCAGTGTTCCCAGTTTTGAATTTCATGTATGGGCAATAACAAACCTGTTCCTAACTCCATGTCCAGCCCTAAGCGTAGACAAAAAGAAAGCAACCTCAGTGTAAGGCATAGATTCTACTTCTTTTTTCCATTTACACTGTCCTTTGTAATCTTGAAAACAGTGTTTTAGGATTCCTGGCTATTGCTATGCACATGTCTGATTGTAAGATTTTAAGGTGGTGTAATGATGAGCAAAAATGGTTCCAAGCAAAAGAAACTCAAAAACAATTGTAAAAGAGTTATAGAAAAGCAAGTTTTCCAGGTCCCAATCAGCAGCACCAACAGCCTTCACAATCTGAGTAAAAATGGGTTTGGTTACATCATCCTAGTTTCCAATGAACAGGTGTCAGTGTCCACACAAAGTCAGCAGTAATTGGTGTGTCTGAGGCAGCCCCAGGAGGGTCAGGATTAAATTATTAAATAATTAAATTTCCCAGGCACAGAGTTATGCTCTTCCCCATGCTGCTGGTTCAGTAAGCTCCAGATGAAGGTCCAAGGTAGGGCCAACACTAACAGAAAGGCAATGTGTTTCCTGCTTAGAAAGTAGATGCTTTCCAGCACTGTTAATCCATGGTCAGGTGCTATACCTAAATTTATAAGCCTAGTGAAAGCTCTTTTGTCACGTGCTTCACTCAGTTTCTGACAACACTTTCATCCATAATCTGAAAAAATTCCATCAGATTTCTAAAGGCTGAAGTTAAGTTCTGCTTAAAAGTTAAAAAGTCTAAAAGAAAAAAAGTTATGCTGAACATTATTCTGTGCTGAGACAAAGGAATGAATGTTTAAACATGTTTTCTGTAATTTCTTAGGTATTAATCAAAAAAAAGTGATGATTCTTCTCATTAGTGAAGTCTACTCTGTGGCCTCCTGCAGTCCAAATATGATAGTTTTATTGAAAGAATCAGACTAGACTGGGTTTCTTGAGGTGGGTATTTATGCTATATTTTAGAGGTTTTAGAACATTTTAGAACATTTTAATTCCTTAGCCAATGGTCGCAATTGCAAAGTTTTCTGAAGGCTTAAATGCCAACGTTGCTACAATGACTTCTCAGGAAACCTGATTACCACCCCAGACCACTCAACTCAGGTGTTCTTGCTGATCACCCACAGAAGATTAACTCTTTCCACTGGGAGACAGCCCAGGATATGCAGTGGTGCTGCAATGTATGGCAGGGATCATTTTCCTACTGACTTGTCCAGGAACAGACATAGAACTCAAACCCAAAGGAATGGCAAAGGTGGAGGAAACTCAACTAATTCAAAAGGCAGATGACCAAAGTATTCTACATTGACCCATCAGAAAATTATTTTGGCAATGGAGCTGCTGCCCTCTTCTGCTTCCATCATACACAATAGACTGGGTTTGCTACCTCTCACCAGATTTCAGCCAGTTCAGGGAAAACATGAAGCTGGATCAGAGAGCTGGTTATAATTCCCTGAATTACATTTCTCCGTAGACAACCCTGATACTCCAGTCAGTGTCTGCACTGACACAGCAACTGCTTTGAAATATGTCAGCCAAGGAGAGCAGTGTAAAGTACCTCCTGACCTCACTCTTCCTATCATCTCTTTGACACTAATAGGGACATGGCAGAGGAATACCTTCCTGGGGGCTCTCACAGAGGATGAGAGGCTGCCTGATCTTTCAGGAGCTGCTTCTCAGAAACCATTTCACCTAAAAAAATATGATGCAAGCATCACGTGCTCACAAATAATTCAAGAACACTTCAAGGGTTTTCACCTGTGGTTGAAGGGAATGACTGATGGTGGAAAGAAGAAAAGAGGAGAAAAAAGGGATGTGGATTTTGTAGGTTTCCTGTCAGAAATGATGGATGCTGGAAGAACATATTACCTTTTATTGCACGTATGTCTCTGATGGCTCTGTTTTCTGTTGCAGAGTGTGCTGAAAAGGGAATTCTCATGTGTAACTCTAAAAGCTGACTTTTTTCTCAGTGCTGCCCTTATTTTGTCAGCAGGCATGGGTCTACTTCCCAGCTGACTGTAGTCTCTCTTTGGAAGAAACTGCATGCAGTTTAGGTGGTTATGACAGCAGGGGGACTAACTGCATTCACTAGAGTCAAACATAAATGGTGTCTGAGGACTGATTCTAGGCTGCAAAGACAACAAAGACAATCTGTAAAAGAAGTCCTCTCTCCAGTCTTGAAAGTGACCTTTTTTTTTTTTTTTTTTTTTTTTCCTCAGTAGAAGTGGTATGGAAAATTTGGGAGATATTTATCTTTATTATTCTTACTCTTTTTTTCCCCCACATATTTTCATGCATACACTAAAAATACAACTATTTTTGAAGGCAAACATCTCCATCAGAGGTAGAAGAAGATTATATGAAGCTATTATCTTGTCATAGTGTTAAATGGGACAGCTTCTTGGCATAGTGGTAGAGAGGAGTTGACAAAGAACTATTGTGTGGCATATTGTTCTGTGGGACTGAATCTAATATTCTGAAATGTGAGGTTATGGTTTGTGTGCTGATGGGAATCTGGATGAGGGAATCATTCTTCCTTCAATGAGATCATATTCCCTTGTTCCTCATATACCTCACAGAGGAGATATGTGGGCAAATAAATTGCTACTTGTAGAAGTGCATTTTTTGTTCAAGGTTTCTGCTTTCCTGAGTTTGGATAGGTATATTTTGTTGTATCATATCTACATATAAAACAGTATTCCTACTACTGTTTTATGATGTCTCTCACAAATCCTATGTCTGTACATGGAAACACTTAGAAATAAAATTTTAATTAAAAATAAGAAGTAAAATATTGCTTGACTATGAATAAAGCATCAGGTCAGTTTATTTCATCTGTGGCCAGAATAAGACTCCTTTGAGATTACTCCAGCCCTCAAAATACAGTTTTCCTATCCTATTCAAGGCATCTTACTAGATTCCTTGTTAAATGGAGAGATTGAATTTCATTGGGATTCCCAGTCTACTCTGACCTTTTTAAGTAAACCATAATAAAAAGCACAAGTAGAATCTGACACCATAAGGGTATGCCATATTTGGGCCAGCAGGTGATAGTCTTTGATATTTGTGGGGACCATCAATCTGTCATTTCTCTGCATTGCATATGCCAGTATAAGAGACATTAGACAAACTAAAATGATCTCAAACTCTCTCAAATATTTGTAAAATTTCCCACCCTCTTAAATTTTTCTAAAAATTAAAAAAAAGAAGAAAATCTCCTGCCAATAAAGAATAATCCTTTTATTTCGAAGATCAAAGATCGATACCCTATCTGAGCCTGGCACAAGCACCTACATCTTTTTAAACTGTTAAATTTTTATTTGTTTCCATTCAAATGCCAGACATAATTTGTTAGAGATTTTTCCAGACTGATGCTTGTGGAAGATCTCCATAACAATCATATCTCTTCCACGTTATAGCCAGGTTGCCATATGACACAATTTCATAGGTTTATTTTGGGTTTTGTCCTGCTTGTCCTGGAATTTGTTATAGTTTTGGCACGGATTTTAATAAAAGCAAAAACCTGGTCATTCTTTGTATTTCATGACAAGGCTGAAACAAAAAGCATATCTGAAAGCAGAGACCAAAGCATTTAATGGTAAATGATAGCAGATTCATCACCAGGTTAGGCACTTGAAATATGGCAGTCCACTTTGAAAAGTTACAAAACCCATTGCCTACCATTATTCTCTGCAGAGGATCTATTGCATCTGTCTGTCAGTTCACATGTAACTTGAATCTCTTGACACAAGGAAAAGGTAAAATAAAACGCTGTGTAAAAATCGCTGTGGACTTGCAATGTACCCAAATATGATACTCTAGTTCAAAGAATGGTGTTTGAACCAGACTACTGTTACTGACAAACATGTTATTAATGTTCAGCCATCAAATGCTTTTGATTAAAGAGAAAAATCCTGTAGCATTAGGGAAAACTATTTCTCCTTTCCGCGCCACCCCCCCTCCCCCCCCCTTATGCTGTGGTGGAAGTACTTAGAGAAAGGAAAACAGTTTTCTTATTAAAAAAAAAGATTAATTTCACCTGCACTATATTTTTATCCTCTTCGGAAATCAAGAATAAAGAAACACTGACTTGACTTGACAGTATTTTATCTATAAATGACACAGAAAAATACTCCTTAGCAACAGGAGCTAAGTGAGCAATATATAATGCTGCATGAAACATTTCATTGAGAATCCTAGCTATGTTCCAGATGTCCTTAGGACAATTTTAGAAAAAAAAAACAACCAAAAAATAAAATACAGAAAACAAGATTTGGCCCTCTTAGTCTTAACTAGAAGGCTTTAGGATGTTCTCAGTAATGGGGCCCATTGTTCCACAGATCCCATATGTTAAGTGCCAGATTTTCAAAGGTATTTAAAGACCTCAGGAGACAGACAGACACTTCTGAATTTTCAGGTGCAAGAAGCCAAATTAGATGCTTAAGACCTAGGATAATTTGATGCCAGACATCTATGCATTCTGCTCAGAATGGTTTGAAAATCCAGTGAGTCTGCAGTCACATGCTTAGATCCATAGCCACATTTATAACTAAATTTGAGTATCCCAGAATTGTCAACCCTGGCCCAGAGCTCATGAAAATCTGAATGTTTGCAGAGGTGTGCACCATTCTACCTTACCCTTGAGCCTGGTGTGTCTTTTTGTCCTGTGGCTGCCAACTGCAGCTCAAGATTTTGTGTGTTGAGATTGGCCTTCCCTTTTGCAGGTCACCCTGTGTCCTCTCATGATTTGGGTCCACGATGCTGGATCTAATCCTTGCTAGCTCACCTGTTCTAGGTTTCCACCCTCAGTTCTCTGTCTGGATGTGTCTCCCAGTATATACGCCTCAATGACAAATTCATTGTCCTCAGCCAGCAGACAAGTGGAGTTTAGGGGAGGGCATCAGCTGATGTTTTAAGTTTTAGCTTTCATGTATTTCAGATTCTGTGCTGCCCAGGGGTGCAGTTCTGAGCCTCACATTATAAGTCCTGCTCAGCTCTCTTCACAGAGCAGGGAGACAAAACAAATCCTTTTCCTGCTGGAGACCAAGGACAAATTTCAGGCTCAAAAGCACAAACAAGGGCGGGCTGAAGGGAGGAACAAGAAGGATGAGACCTCACAACCTGAAGCTGGAATTGGACAATTAAACTTCAACATGCAAATGGACAAAAACTTATAAAAATGTAAGACCTTATGACTGGTCAGCCATTTTTTTTGTGACCATTCTCAATCCACCTTGGGTGCAGCCCTGGTCAGGCTCTTGTCCTGCCCAAGGTGTATCCTGGAGGCCTTTCAATAAATACCTACTTTATTCTCTAGCTCTGTCCAGTCTCTGTTTCAGGTCAGCCTTCCCAAGACATCACAGGTATGAAGAAAAAACTAAGGGAAGGGAGTTTTCCTTATGCAGACCTGCCTGTCGGTGGAGCTGTGCCTGTGTTTGTGTGTTGGGGTGGCTGAGATCCTCCAAGGGCACAAAGCTGCGATGTGTGAAAAGATAAAGTGTGGGTGTGCTGCAAGTCCTGGGCACTCCTCAACAAATTTCCACTGTTTTGTCTTGGAAAGTGGCTGGATCACCAGTGATAAGCCAGACCAAGGGCTGAAAATCTTCAGTCTGCTGGGGGTGGAAAAGTAGAGATGAAGGTCATGCTCTTGTTCTCATTGTGCCTGTAATCGGGCAGATAAAGATCAAACTGCATCATACAAAATCAAGATGCCAGTCATGCATGAAGAGACATAATTATAGACCTCTGTACCTGTGCAGGATTTGGTTGTAATTTTATTCTTCCAGGATGGTCCTGGAAGAGGACTGGCACACCAGAGAAGGAGCAAATGTCACTTTTTTTTTGCAGATGCTGGTTGCAGTGACAGAATGAAAGAGATTAATATATTCGGTGAAGTTTTTTCCACACGAAGTAGAGTGCTTTTTCTTGAGTTACACTTCTTTGGCTGAGTCAAGCATTTCCTGCGAGGACTGGATATATTCATGCTCAGGCCCTGATCCTGCAATCTGATCTAACTGGGGGAGTTATGTCTTGTGCAAAGATGAAAAGCCCTCACAGGATCTCTGCCTAGGTGAAAAGGTCTGCCAGGGTAGAACTGATTGCAGAACTGGAACCAGCAGCTGTAAACCAAAACTGACTCAGAATAAAATACATAAGTAGAACTGTTCACTCCTGCTCCCCAGTCTTCAGTAGACTTTGAAAACCCACTGTGCTCACAGGGAAATAATTTTTCAAGGACTTATTCCAACAAACTGTTCAAAGATTTCTACCTTTGCAGGCTGACTTACTGGTTTCTATTACATTTTTTTTTCTGTTTTAACTTGGGCAATGTTCTCCAAACTGCAGACAAAGCTGCAATTTGAGAAGTTATTTTCCCTCTGCAAAACAGTTTGCAATTCTTCATTTTGTAAGGAGTCATAGGAAATCCTAAGGTGGCTTGTGGAGAATATGATAAATTTGCAAGGCATACTGTACTTAGAGAAAAAAAAGATGGAAAAGTTCCTCCACGCTTATTTTCTCCCCCATTTATAATCATTAGGACTTAAATGCCCCATACATCTCTGTCATTTAGATAAGAGGCATTGATTGCTTAACTGCTGCACAGACATTTCATACACCTGGTTTTAGATGACATTTCAGGGGTAGAACTGTAAAAAGTGTTCACAGTTTGCAATGTCAAACTTTATTACATAAAGTCATAAACAACCCCAATTAGCAGAAAGCTTGTTCATAGCCAGGGTTTTAAGACAGTTCATTAAATGTTTCCTGTAGTTGGGCAAGGCATTGGATAAATAAACTGACCCCTGATTTATAATAAAACACAGAAAAGTCTTAGAAAAGCTTTGCTTTCCTTACTGATTGATTTCTTGTCCAGCAAAGCCTGAGGAAGGGGTTAAGTAGAGATCTTGAGGGACCACTTGACATCTGCCACACTTGCGACTTTTTGATCTTGTTTTTTTTTCCTTGCTTTGAGGGATGCCTTACAGTAAAGGCCATGTGTGCCTGCGTGTGTTTCCCAGAGATGGCCAGGGCTGGGAGGGGCAGAGCAGCCAGGGGAGCAAAGAAAACAGCTCCTTGGTGACAGATCAAATGAAGGAAAAAAAAAGAGGAGAAAGGGGATTACATGCTCTGTAATCATGATAATAGGAAGGAAAACACTGGGGGTCTCAAGTGTGAAAGCCTTTGTCCAGAGGAATGTAAGCGTCAAGGATGGTTTGGTATTATAAACCAAAACTCCCTGAGGACCCTGCCTGGAGAGGAGCCCTCTCCCTCTCCTCCATGTGCAAATGGGAACCCCCACAGATGGAGAGCATTTCTCCTCCTGGGCACCACAGGCACTGTGTGGACACCTGGGACCCTAAGTAACCCCTGGGGTCCAGGCAGAGGTCTGAGCACCCAGACAAGACTCATTCTGGTGAGTGACAAGCTTAGGACTGGTAGTGGGAGGTCACTTGTCCCCTGGAGAAAGCCACTGAGCTGGTCTTCTCTTCTGATAATTTTGGAGTGTGACAAATAGATTTTCTTGTACTTCTTCCTCCTGGTCTGTTTTAGTTTTGTACACCCGGTGTGGTGTTTCACAGCTAGGGGGATGGCAGCACCCAAAATCTGTAAATGCAAAAAGGATTGACCAAAGTCAGAGAGCCCACAAGAAATCACCAACTTCTATTTGTAAATACACATTTGGTATGGAAATTTGTTAGTCCCTGACATACTATATTAGCACAAAGCAGCAAACTTTGGAGGAAGGGATAGGCTGAAAAGGATGAGACAAAGGAAAAGAAGAATTAAAGAAAGAGAGAGTAAGAGAGTGAAAAAGAAAGAGAGAGAGAGAAAAAGAGAGAGAAAGAAAGGGAGAAAGAGAGAAAGGGAGAAAGAAAGAGAGAGAGAAAGAGAGAAAGAGAGAAAGAGAGAAAGAGAGAGAGAGAGAGAGAGAAAGAGAGAGAGAGAGAAAGAGAGAGAGAGAGAGAAAGAAAGAAAGAAAGAAAGAAAGAAAGAAAGAAAGAAAGAAAGAAAGAAAGAAAGAAAGAAAGAAAAGAAAAGAAAGAGAGATCCTGTTTTTTCCTGTTTTTTCTCACACTTTATTATTACCAACAATCCTTGGCTGGCTCCACAGCCATCCTGCTCTTAGCATTTCAGGCAGGCACATTAGCCCATTCTGGCATTCTACATCTCCTCACTGGCCCCACCAGCTTCTGGCTCCATTAGTTAAAAAACATATTGTTTACAAGAGGGCAATTCAGGTGCTTGGTGTCTGGACACCACCACAGGGACTGTAGCTGATAGCATGGAGTTGGTCTGCCTTGGAGACACCTGCTCTGTGATTATGGGCTCAGAGCTCTGAGATCCATGAGGAGACTTCAGGGCATGGTACAGCCTCCTGCAGTCATGGGCTGAGGGCAGCAAGTCTTTCCCTGAGGGTCCTGGGGTGCCACTGAAAGGTGGCAGCTGCAGTGTCTGTGGGCACACCGGGAAGAAAGTGATGCTTCTTTGTTCCCTGAGTCACACACATCTTCTTGAGTCACTTTTTCATCTTATGTACTTCCCTGGGGAAAATGGAGCTAACTTGTTTCCTCAGTCAAGTTCATTGTTTATTGTGATATTTTGTGGATGAACAACCTGTTTAATTTATTGTTTACCCATCCCTCAAAGATCTTTTTCTCCTACTTCTTTCCCTTCCACCTCCTTTAGCTGACTGACCTCCATTCCCAAACTGTATCTCAGTGATGAACTTGACCAATCACTAACCTCTACAATCCCACAAATGTGGATGTTCAAAACTGCACTCAGCTTTTAACCCAACAGCGTGGCTCCATCTCCAGGTCTGTGAGATTAGGATTTACAAAACAAGGAGCAATAAGGTCACCTTCATGTGAGCAGAAGGGTCAATTTCCTTCTGGTGATCCTACTTTTTCTTTGAAACAGATATTTCCCAGGAATGGGTGTACCACAGCTCCCTGTAATGTGGAATTTCCCCAGCCTTCCTTGCTGCAGCTGTGACAGATAGCTGTGCAAAAGCTGCTGGCCCATGTGCCAGCATCTGGAAGTTGCACGGTGACAAGCCCAAATGAGAAGTCATCTTGCTTTCATGTGGCACGATTTCTGAAAATCTGGGGTCTCCAGTGAGGACTTAAACTAATCTCACATAGTTTATGAGTGAAAATCCATTTACAATGAGAATGACCCCCGCTGACCAAGAGTTTAAACAAATGCCCTCTGTGTGCATTTCCTACAGTGGGGATCAAGTTCCATAGGTATGATGTAAGCAGGCCTCAAACAAGCCTCTCACCTACACACAGAACAGAAATCATTTGCAAAGAAAACCGAAATGACAGCCATATGCATGGAATGTTTTATATGCCACAGCCAGGCTTGCAGGCTCCAAGAAGGAAGATCTTCTGATCTGTCGACGCAATTGAAAACAGGTGTCCGACATGCTGCACATAAAGAGGTATACAGGCAATCTGGGAGCTCTCTGGAGATTCTTTCAACTTTTGAAAATATGGAGACAACTTCCCAGCCCCCAGTCCCATCTTTCCCTCTTCCCATAATTCCCATCCTCCCCCCTCCTCCCAGAAATGAGGAAACAGCTAGGCCAGGGTGATGCTGCCCCCATTTAGCAAAAGAAAATGTGAAAAAGATTAAGGAGGATCCATCAAAATGTCAGCCTGATGTTGAACTGCTGGAAAAAAACCCCTTTCTTAATTCAAGTGTCTGTCACAAAGACCTGGGTGACCTTGTTTTGCAAGTGAAAGCCTTTGACTGTGACCCAGGCATGCTTCCTGTGTCCAACTCCTATTTAGCAAATAAACTAAAAGTACTGCCCATATTTACGGTAAACACCTGATTAGGTTCTACCAGGAAAAAAAAAATACAGCTGGATAATACAGGACCAGATTAAGTTTCCTTTTTATTTGTTGTCACCAAATGCTCCCAATCTTTTTGAGCGCTAAGGCTCGTTAAGTAGATGTTTTAAAATGGTGCAACAGACAACGCAGCTGTATTTCATTTATAGATAATGGATGCAATAATGTAATAACCCAACCAGGTATGTTGACTCATGAGCTAATTTAGGTGTAGATGTTACAGCACTTGTGCAGCTGGAAATGTTGCCATCACACAAATCAGTTGCAGATTAATGGAGTCAGGTCCCTGTCTGCACTAGGAAGAGATGAAAGGTCCCAGTCAAATATAAAAACAAGTTCTGAAGAGTTATTGTAAGTTTAAGCAGTACTTGAAAAATATTTTTCCAACCACAATGCAAACTGTAACATGAACTTGGAATTGCTTAACTATATGGTGATTTGGCAATTTTATATACAATAGGCTCATAAAGCTGAGAACATGGATAAGCATAAAAGAGCACAATCTATTGTTTAGAAGGTGAGACAGAGGTGAGCATTTTCACTTCTATTATTTGCTTTGATACTGAATTATGTCAGTAAAGCTGTCTGGTTCTCTGTTTCCCGGTGTAGTTCTCAAGTAATGATACAATATAATGGTGTATATATGTATTAATTATTTCTATAATTGTTTCTACTGTTTTTGTAGTATAGTTACTACTGCTAACTCCAGGACCTGCTGGTATTTGGCAACATGACCAAATAGAAGGTAGAAAAAATTTCCTTTAGTCTCTACACATCCCTGGCACCTTTTGCCTGCTTTGCCTCCTTGGAAGAGGAGTAAAAAATTTTATGCATTTTCTGAGTCTTTCCTGTAATCTCTGGAAAAAAGGAAAAAACACAGGCAATTTCGAAGTACTATGATGACAATTCTTATCACTTACAGTGTAGCAACATTTAAATGTAGCAGTGTTTCCCTACCGTTAACTGGGTGAGTCACTTTGTATATGCCTCTGTGTTCCTTGCAGTGAACTTGATGCTGCTAGTGATCAGCTTTCCTGAAGATAATTAATGTAAAAATCAATGCAAAAAAAAGTAGTTCCAGAAGATACAAGAAAAATAGGGCTCTTGTGAGTTTATGCCTCAAAGCTGAGTTGTCTGACACCTTCTGCAGCGTAAACACTGACCAAGGTTTTTCCTCTCTTTGGGATAGTCACATTATTTTTCACCCATCTGACTTGCTGAGAACAGATCATGGTTGAATAAAGCCTGTAGCCTCTGACTCATTGCTCTCTCCCCACTATTTTACTATCTCTTTACAGAAGATGCATGAAAAGTATTTTGCACTATGTCCTGTGCACATTCTAAAACTGACAAGCAATGGCAAGGTAGCAGTACTCAGAGGTACAAACAGGCAGATGAACAGAGACACATAAAAGTACGTTTCCTCAGGAAACAGGCTAAAACTGTTTCCTTGACTTGTTTCTACCAATCTGTCTGTTCTCACTGGCTTTGCTTTCTTTCTCATGCTGCTTGTTTCAATAACCATTGAGAAGGATTTTACTGAAAATGATAATAGGTTAGACAAGAGTTTTAAAGATTTTTAAATTTTTTTTTACATGAACCCATTATAGAAAGTAATTTTGGATGATCTCTCTGAATCTCATTTACCAGGAAAAAAGTCACTTCAGGCTGAGCATTTCCAGACTGGCAAGAAAATGCTAGCCAGACCCTTCTCTTGTGAAAATGGAGACATTTCTGTGGGCTGGTATTTGATTCAGCAATTTCACAGCAATGGGTCTAATGCAATTTATCTATGGTTTTAGAGCATCCAATTTCAGTCACTCCTAAAGAATGCCATCATGAGTTTATTATGCAGTTGATATAATTTTCTCTGTGAACACGAGAAAAGGAAACTCTTGGCTAGAGGGAAAGTATAGGAAATTAGAATTAGTGTTAGAATCCACAGAATGACATACATAAATTTTTAGATTTAGATTTCAGATTTAAACATATTTTTGGACTTTGTTGCTTAGTTTTTTACTATTGACCCGTGTTTGGGTTATGGAACGATTGCTGATTGAATATGTGTACTGAATTGCTGATTGCTGGCAGAATTAGCAAAAAAACCCTTACTCATTAATGTATAGTGGGAGTAGAACATCTTGGAGTTAAACATTTTGGAAGTATAAGTTGCAACATATGAGCTAATATTTGGGGAAACCCTGCTTCTTTGACTATAACTAAATGTGAGGTCATGAATGTGTGGAACGCACAACAAACAGCAAAAACATCCTGTTCCATGCATGGGACTATTGTGGAAATTCTTCTTGCATTTCTTCTCAGTGTGAAGAAACCAGGCTTTTCCTTGGGTGTCCCATCTCATGTTAAGGTGGACATGAGCACAGATTTTTGTTTATTTTAGCCTCCTTTTTCTTAAACTTTGTCCTTCTGTTTAATATAACATATTAAATACTTTGACTGAAATTGCCTAGTTGTTTTTATATTTATTGCTGATGTTATGGGAAGGAAAAGCAGCATTTTCTTAAGTCTGGCTGTACTTTACTGAGAGTACTTAGCTGACCAACAAGATGAAGAACAAGAGCAGAGGTTTGAAGGAGGACTCCAAAGAGGTTAAAAGGAGGGATAAAAAAACCTGTGAGTTATAGATATGCAGCAACTGGCCTTAACCTGAAACCGTGTTAGGATGAGTGGTGTGTGCAGAATCACATCAGTTCCAGAACATGGAGTTCAAATCCACGATGCTTCAAAGCAATGGTTTCTATTTCAATGCAAATTTGACAATGATAGATGTTAATCACACTCCTTAACGAAGAACCAGAGGCATAAAAGTGAGTGGTGTGGCATATGAATCCCATAAAATAGAAAAGAACCACATGCAGTAGGCATACTTAACTTCTCGGGGAACCAATCAACACTTATAAAATGTGGCTACATGGTAGCACACAGTACTTCAAAGTTAGCATAGTCTGCAGTTAAAACGAGAACCGGGTTTTACAAAAATGTCAATTACAACTGCAGGAAAAACAGAGCAGAATTAGTCGCTGAACTGAAATAGTTTTCTTGATAACAGAAGTGTCAGGAACATAAATAACTAGCTCTGAAAATCAGATTTTTTTTTTTCCCTTTTTTAATTCACCACTATTAAGAGGAAAACCCGTCTGCTCTAACCCTGATCCTGAAAGGGTTTAATTTACTCGCCCAATTTCAGACACGAGTAGTCTCAGTGACTTCAGATGGAGGGTAGTCCCGCTGAGATCAATGGTGGTACTCACATATATAACATTAAGTACATGCATGCATCTTTTCAGCACCCAGATCTCAAATGCCTACCAGAGAAATAAGTGCACCTGGAAATAAATATCAAAGTGCAAAGAGAATATTTTTTTTTTCCGGACTGAGATGAGTATTCAGGAAATGGACACAATAGCTCATATGTGATACATTTTATCACTTCTGAAAAGCGTAAATGGAATCACTTGTGGAAAGTGCAGGAAGATTACGGCGCAGGATTTAGGGAAATTGCAGTCTGCAAGTCTCCCGCTCTCACCAATCACACGTTTGCTGGGATCATCAAAGTTTTCCCAAATGTCTTTGTGAGTGGGATTGTAGGTGAAGTTGAACATTTATGGGCTCAGAAATTTGTCCAAGGTTCTCATTTTATTTCAATACGAACTCATGTTACTTCTGTTGAAAATTCTACTGACAGTCTCATACATGTAATTTATGACACTTCCTATCAAGATGTTTAGCTGAATTAGAAACACTTGTGAAGAAGCCCGTCTGCAGCCAGTTAAAGAGCATTTTTGTAGCAGAGGTGAGGGCTGTTGAGGCAACAAAGGAGGACTCATCTTACTTTTATTCCAAAGACTGTTGATCAAGCAATTGCAGCACAAACTGCTTACAGCTGTGGCTTTTGTTACGGTGACAAAGAACGTGTTTAAGGGTAGACAGAAAGCTGTGCCATGTGCTGGCTTACAACGACCATGAAGTTTACACACCAAACAGTCCAAAGCATATTTCTGCAACTTCCAGATTTCTTGGTGAAGTGGCACTGATTTGTTCTCTCTTCCTTGTCATTTGTTTTATTGAGCTGGTTACCTGTGTGACTCTCCTGCTTTTCCAGCTTAACACCATGATATGTAAGCCTTCTAGCTCACAGATTTGGTTCTAGGCATGTGAGCACCTCTATTTAAATAAATAAAACTAAAATTAAAGATGCCCGTAGGTTTGAAGGCCATTATTGTTTACCTAGTCCAGGGAATGTAGTTGACACCAAATGAGAGCATTTAAATTGCTAAAATTCATCTATCTGAGCCCTTTTAAAAAAATCAGACAGCTTATTTATCTGTGCAAACTAGAGAGACATCTCTCTGTTTTTATTCAGTTGCCTTTTACCTGGGTTCTGTCTTCCCTTCAGAGACATAAAAATTTCACAAGAAAATGTTAAGAACTGTCTTGCTTGTGAAGTTAAATCATTGTCTGCCTTCCAGTTGCCTTTCCTGGGTGCAGAATCCAGGGTGTGAACACTCACCCCTCTGTCCCTACTGTATTACCTGGATGCACAATGGGACTACAGGCCAAATTTATTTCATGTTTAGCTGTCTGCAACAGACAGAGAGCTGTCTGCTCTTGTAAGTCAGTAGTCCACTCTGCCTTCATGGTTAGTAGATAAGCAGCTCCAGAGTTTGCCTGTCTTCAGATGAGATTTACTGCCCTCTTGAGGTATTTATCTTTCTCCTCCAAGAACAGAAGTAGCTTGAGAGACCTTGTGCCCCTGTGTAAGAAGTTTGTATCAACAACAGCCAGCTGACATAACTTGTTGCACTAAGGAGCATGGGCTGCAGTCCCCTGGAAACCTCACCACCTTCTGCACAGGCAGTTTAGAAACTGTAGAAGAAACTGGCAAAATGATCTGAAATCGGTTTGGATTATCCTATTACGATGTGGCTATATGGTATTTCCTTATGTCATGGTGCTCTGCTGTGTGGTAGGATGCTGCAATTAAGTACCCAAGAAATGATTCATGGAACACGAGATTCGTGTTTGTTCTCACCAGAACACCATTGACAAGCACTGCCTCTGAAGGCTTCAGGTGCCAAGGCTTCTTGAAAATGTGCCACAATGAGTTGGGATAAATGGGCTCCTGGCCAAATTTTCTAATTTCATTTATCAATTTCATTTTTCCTCTATCTGGTAGGACTTGCTTCAGCCTGGCTCCTGTCTCATACTCTACTGGGTTACTAACCTGATAACATTGGTTTGAATATCTGCTTACTGCTGTTACCTGGATTTATTTTTTGTTACAAAGACAGCATTTTAGCTGGAGGCACTCAGCTCTTTGAAGGCCCACAAAATTACAGCCAAAAGTCTCAAAAGGGTTTTGAAAAATCATGGCCACTGGGATGGTAGTAACCTATCTGAGGGGAAATAACTTGTCATGCCTTTCTGGAGAAGACTCTATTGTCTCCGAGACTTCTGCTTTTGATTTTCTTTTGGTTGGAGAGTTTATTTCAAAGTTCATTTCCAGATTAAAAATGTCATACTTTGATCCAAAAAACCCTTTATTTTGCAGAAATAAAGTTTATCCTGTTTAGATACAATCATACATGTCAGATTTTTGGTATCAGGCAAGTTGTAGTCTATGTATATTAGAGAGACACTTGCTGCTTACATACTTTTTTCTTTTTTGTGAGAGAAATATATTAAGCTGGTCAGAAGAGATACATCTTTGGTGAATAAAAATAAGAAAGAAATGGATTAAAACCCCCTTGTAGGATCCCTAATGAGTACCTCTTAGGAAAAAAAAACCTGCAGAAAACCGTAAAGATACTATGAGATAAAGATATCATGAGAATCTCACACTAATCAAAATCTTCTGTGACTACCTTATTAAGATACTTGCTTTAGGAACAAAACATATGGTAGAAGCTTCAAGGAGATAGTTCACCACCAACAAAAATGTAAAATGCTCCCAGTTCCTTCAGATATTTAAGTAATGCTTGCTTAGGGTGTTTCATTCACTAGCAAACATGGTGATTTGTGAAGCAAAACTAATGTGTCCCTGGGAAGTTCCAGCATGAAATAAGACTAGGTGTGAAAGCCTGTCAGGGTCCAAACAGATATGATTTAAGGGGAAGCACTCCCTGAAAATGTGAGGATGAGTGTTACTAACTTAATCCATATGATAATTTATCCCCCCAAATGTATGACAGAATACAGGGCAGAAATGCATGAGACAGACATTAGTCATTGTCCACAGGTCGTATTTTTTCCATGAATTTATCAGCAAGGGTTGCCATGCTGTGTTTAAAACATTTGTAAAACAGATTAGTATGCAAAGATGAAAAGTAAAGGAGCCTCCCTATGTTTACTTGCAGATGCTTACACAGCTGGAAAATTTAAAAGAACTTTTTTATTACAAATGTATCTCTGCACTCTTACACAGCAGTAGAAATAACTGAAAGCTAGGTGTCTAGGCAGATATAGAAGTACAAGAATGTGGCATTTTGCCACCAATGCTGTTATACGTATAAGTAGGTGTATGATATAATTTCCTAGGGTTTCTCTCTTTCTTTTGTAGCATGAGTATTGCCAAAATCAGAATGACCTGATTTTTTTGTGTGTGATCCCAGATTTACTATTATCAGCACAAAACCATAATATATATGGCACTTACAATTTAATCTAATATTAGACTGTACAGAATCCATCTGTGAAAGCACAGGAAAAAATTACAACCTCCATTCAACATGTAATATTGGGAGAGAACTAGACGTAGGGAGAGCTGTGGGATCATCTAGTTAATCCCTCTAAACTGTAAGGACTAATTCTGGGATATTAGTTCATGGCACAATTGAAAGAATATATCCTGGTTTGGGGACATAGTATGAGATGTGCTAGAAAAGCCTTTGCATTGTAAGGTTGATACCACACCTTGGACAGAACAACCTGAAAATAGGACAGAGCAGTGCAAGAGGAAATCTTAACTCTGCTGTCTAAGTCATTACCTGCTCCCTGCCACATTTGGTGTGTCTGACATTAAAAGAGGTGACTTCTGAGCAAGTCTGACATAGTTCTGTCAGAGGAGTGGGTGGACCAGGAACATCTCTGCACTGACCCAGTGCCCCTGGGACACATGAGGTGACACTACTGTGCACATAAATGGAGACGTGCTTCTGGCAGCTGCCACTCAAACTAATGTGGCTTACCCAAGGCAAAGGCACTAACCAGTTCCTTCCAAGAAACACACACCATGTTGCATCAAGCTGTAACTGTGCCACATCTTATGATTTTGTGATTCAGTCTGAGCACATGGACTGTGCATAGGTATGGGGAAAAAGATGTAGTACTTTAACTGGGGGAAGAAATCCCTTCAGGGCTTAGGAGAGTATCCACAATATATTGAAAAGGGTGAATGAAGAGTGCATGTGGTCAGGTTGCTTTGATATTTGATTTCCCTTGAAAGTCACACGTCTTGACATTTTCTTCTCAACTGAAGAGCTTTAACAGCAAATAAAGCTGCTTCTCTCAGACAATCAGAGGTTGATTAGGTTCAAGTGTGATATAGAAAACATGCTAAAAATAATGTGTAGTGACTTGACCCTGGCCAGACACCAGGCACCCACCCACTCACTCACTCTCCTCTGCAGCTGGACAGGGGAGAGAAAATTAAACAAACACTTCAATTTAACAATGGATTGAGATAAGGACAGGGAGATATCCCTCATCAAACGCCATAATGGGTAAAATAGGCTCTAATTAGAGATATGAATTGAATTTATTGCTAGCAAAATCAGAGCAAGATAATGAGCCCCCCACCCCTCCCTCCTTCCCAGCTCCACCTCCTACCCCAGTGCACAAGGAGAGAGGGAATGGGGGTTAAGGTCAGTTCATGACCTGTGGCTTCTCCCACTGCTCAGGGACAGGAGCCCTTCCCCTGCTGCACTGTGGGGTCCCTCCCATGGGAGACAGATCTCCATGAGCTTCTCCAGTGTGAGCCCATCCCAGGGGCACCAGTCCTCCCCAAACTGCTCCATGGGGTGCAGTCCTTCAGGGACAGGCTGCTCCAGCCTGGGAGCAGGGCCCCTCTCTCCATGGGTGTTCCATGGAGTCACAGCCTCCTCTCAGGCATCCATCTGCTCCAGTGTGGGCTCCTCCATGGGCTGCAGGTGGATCCCTGCATTCCCCATGGACCTCCATGGGCTCCTCTATGGGCTGCAGGTGGATCCCTGCATTCCCCACGGATCCCCATGGGCTGCAGGTGGATCCCTGCATTCCCCATGTGTCTCCATGGGCTGCAGGTGGATCCCTGCATTCCCCATGGATCCCCATGGGCTGCAGGTGGATCCCTGCATTCCCCACGGATCCCCATGGGCTGCAGGTGGATCCCTGCATTCCCCATGTGTCTCCATGGGCTGTAGGTGGATCCCTGCATTCCCCATGGGTCTCCTGGGCTGCAGGTGGATTCCTGCATTCCCCATGGATCTCCATGGGCTCCTCCATGGGCTGCAGGTAGATCCCTACATTCCCCATGGATCTCCTTGGGCTGCAGGGGTACACTTGTCTCACCATGGGCTGCAGGGGAATCTCAGCACCTGGAACATCTCCTGCCCCTCCTTCTTCACTGACTTCAGTGTCCATAGAGTGATTCTCACATGTTTTCACTTTGCTCTTCTCTGGCTGCCATTATAACTGTGCAAATGCAACAATTTTTCCTTTCTTCTTAAATCTGTCGTCACAGAGGCGTTACCACCATTTCTGGTTGGCCCAGCCTTGGCCAGCAGCACTTCTGTCCTTGGAACCACCAGGGATTGGCTCTGCTGGATCTGGAGGAAGCTTCCAGCAGCTTCTTATAGAGCTTGCCTCCCCTTGCCTCCCCAAAAACAGGTTATGCAAACCCAATACATAATTGAAAATACTTTATAAAACCAAGAATCTGTAATGAGTTGCTCCTGAAATGGGACTATAATGGACATGATATTTTGGAAATGTTAAATACAGTAAAAACCTGTCCCAGGGATTTAAAAAGAAAAATTTTCCCTGTGGGTCATACATGAATTGATAGTTCTGCAAGTTACTAAAATGCACTGTGCAGGTGAAGGTGTTGGCTATGGGATTTACCAATTCAGCTTTCTTCTGCTTTTGGAAGTATTTCTATTGCTCACCTTTGCTATGAATTGTGAGAATGAACTCTACAGCATATTTTTTTCTGGCTTTAAAATGATTTGGCTTTGTTTGCACCGGTAGCTTGCCCCCGTGCTATGCAAAGAAAAAAAAAAAAAAAAAGAAAAAGAATAGTTTCCCAATAATTTGTTCAAACTATTCCTGATATTTACTATCAGACCTGGGCCATCTCCTCCACTGAGCATTCCCTCCTTTTCACCAAGGAGTCTAAGCATATTTAGTTTTTCTTCGTATGGAAGCTGTCCCATGTCTTTGATCACACATGCTGCTGTTTTCAGACTGTAAATCTTGGGGCACAAACGTCCATTTAAACAAAAGGGCATCATCTGTGAGGGGCTTCACTCCTCTCTGGCAGCAGGTGAATAACATCAAGTCACAACAAACTGCTAATGTGTTCCACCTTGGCTCTGACAGAGCACTGATGGCTTTCTATTCCCTTCAGCATCTACACTCTGGACCAAATGAACAGTGTTTCTCTTGTGTGGTTAGTGTTTAAGGCTTCATTGTGTACACGACCTTGAAAGATATATTTTTATAGGTAAGCACTTCATAAAATATTTTTCTGAGGACATTTATCAAGAGAGACTTTGAGAAACTGTAAGGAAAGGGGAAGGAGAAGGTGGGGGAAGAACAACATGTGCTTTTCAGCTGCCACAAGGTCCTGCAGCAGCAACCTTCATGTGAGAGGCGACACTTTGCACATTACAACAGGGAATCAAAAGATTTATACTCAACACTCCATATATATGACTCTCCATGGCATCATTTTGAAAAGGTGATTATTGGTTTGACATGGGCGAATTTTTTTTGCATTAAATGCTGAAAGTTCTCTATGTACATAGCCATAATCACCTGATGCTGCTTTTTCTTACTGCATAGATTTTAATAATAAATAATAATCATAATGACACCTGAATTCTCCATAATTATCTCATTTGTTTTCCAAGAACCTCAGGGCTGTTATTTATCGCTTGATATGAATGCTCCCTGCCCCTCTCCCTCTGCTTACACATGAATGTAAAAGAAGTGCAGACGTACGGGAAGTGCCTTACTTAATTTGATGGCAGCTCTGTTCATTATTATCTCCCTGAGCTGTGGTAATTGTAGTTCAGTTGTTGAGAAATTATAAAACCAGAAGCCACCAGAAATTCCCCTGCTAGGTTTCTCTGTGGGATCTCCCATTTTCTACCCCCAAAGGTACAACATGTTCAAAAGCAACGCGCTGACTGTGGAAAAGATGTCAGGCAACACCTCTTAAATTCTTATAGAAGTCAAGGGTTGAAGCACTCATGGAGTTTAGACAGGACCACTTAGTAAATATGTTCTCTATTCTTGAGTTTACATGGCAGCTTGGGCTAATGACGGTCTTCCCCCCTGCACATGCAAGGTGGGAGGATGGGGAAAAGGACACAAAAACTAGACAAGGAGTCACCAAAGTTAGAGAGAAAGGTCTGATTGTGGGAGTTATTACAGCAAAACACCTGCAAAGTGTAATCTTTGTCCATGTCTGGTTTTTGAAGAAAAGTTGCCTTTTTCTGCTAATTTAAGGTACACACAACAGAATAATTCCTCCTCTTGACCTCCTCTCTCCATATTCTTAATTTTACAGATGAACAAGCTGATTTGGAATAAAAAAAGAGCTGGGCTCAACTGTAGTTGTTTTGTGAATTACTAAGTTCTGTAGGGTGTTTTTGTCCAACATTTGAACTTTATGTTTTTTTCTTTCTTTTTATCCCTATCATCTTATTGCTCAAACTGTTCAAAAGGGAAGAAGTCAGCAGTTCTGAAACATCACCTGAAAAATGAAGTGCAGAAGTACATGTAGGCAAGGATTTAAGTTTTCCAGAAACTGACAACAGTAGATAAAAGCCTGTCCAGCTTCCTGCAGCTGCTTCTGTAAAAGACTTGGCTGGTAAAGGCTTAGAGAAGAAATGACATGTGCCCCAGCTGCGACCAGACTTTCCCTGAGTGAAGTTCTGGTCGGGCAAGTCTCCTGCTGCTGTAGCTGTCATGCCCTCCCCCATCCATGCAGCCTGCAGTAAGGGTTATTTCACAATCTCAGCAACCAAAAAAGCAGTAGGAAGTATTTTGAATTGCTTTCTGCCCATGCCATTTTATTCTAGATCTTACAGTCTTTTGGCCTTGACTTGACCCAGCCTCACTCATTGGAGAAGACCAGCCTCACCTGACAGGAGCTGTCAAAGGATTTTTCTTCTCCCTGCTTTCTTCATCAAAATTAATCTAGATTGTAAATCATTGGCTTCTCTTGTTAAAAAAACCCAGAGACAGCTTTTCTAGTAGCTCACTGGGACAAGCACAAAGTACAAGGAACTTATGACCTGTTACTAGGGATTTCCTCAAGTCTACAGTCAATATTAGAAAAAGAGATAATGACAATTTCAAATCTGAAATGCCTTTACTGTATACCAGATACAAATGCAATTAAACACAAGCTTTCATTTCCCACCACATTTTCCTTCTTTGAACCTTCCTGTATATGATTTTTCACTCTATCTATCTATCTGTCTATCTGTCTGTCTGTCTGTCTGTCTATCTATCTCTATATCTTTTCTTCTTATTATTTTTTTTTCTCTTGCATCTCCTCTATTTTTTTTCCCATATCTTCTGCAGTTCACCTGTGCCTTTCTTGTAAAGTCGGGGTACCTTGGAGTGTCTTCTGCAGGGCCAGAAGCTGGACTTGATGATCCTTGAGGTCCATTCCTACTCAGGATATTCTGTGATTCTATGACTTGCATCTTTGCGGGTGTTTTCTGTGCATTCAGAGATGAGAAGTTTTCTGGTGCAGCTATTTTAATTTCACTCTGAAAAACCAACTGAGTGGCCTTAGCACCCATCTGTGATTTGGTTGCACGGTGTTTCTCCTGCCTTCTGTGAAATTTGGGGAGAGAGCTAAGAAGTCAAATGAAAATCCTAGCTCAGACCAGGGGAGCCCTGTGGTCCTCCAGGTTTTGGTAATTATCCTGTGATCCCACAGGTAGGATTGACCCTTTAGGTAGAGGCTGGGAGCATTCTTCACATAAATCACTATACTCTTGCCTGCCCAGCTAGTGAGTGAGTTATGAGCAGAGCTGGCCAGAGCAAGTGTTTTCAGGACAAGATGCTGAAAGCAGAAGTCTCAGCAGATCGTTTTGGATATATGCTGACACAGCAGAGTTCAGATGATCCAGGAGCCAGTGCTCTTTAAATAAAAGCTGTAACCCAACAGCACATGCTTGGAAGAGAATTTAAACCAAAGCCTTGAGCCTTGCTGCGTTCCCCTGCTGACTAAGTTATGTAGCAGCTTGCAGGTAACAGAGAAAGTGTTTCTTTTTTCCAGCTGGATCAGAGGTAACCAGGCTCAGAAATGGCAATGAATCTCTCCAGCCACATGCACGTGTCCCACCAGACTACTCAGTTGGTTGGTTCAATATTTTGTTCTTTCTAGAACAAAGCAGCTGGAAGAGAAAATTTTAACCACACCAAACCATCTTGAATCTCAGAGCATTACTTTGTCCTCAAGATCACAATAATGAGAGTGTTCCTGAGCCCATTGCCTCCAACAACATCGACTCTACTGCACTTATAAAAATATACCATGATTTGTGAAAAACCATGAACTTTAAAAACAAAGTGTGGTGGTGTGTGTGTTTTTTTTTTTTTTTTTTTTTGTTTTTTTTTTTTTTTTTTTTTTTTTTTTTTGGTGTTTTTTTTTTTTTTTTCTCCCTTTTAAGTTCTGGGAAATTCACAACGGTTATGAAGCAGAATCTTCCATGGATTATTGTGCCTGTGCATGATATCTCATTGCATTTCTCTTTACTAAGGGAGTGCTGTTGCTTTTGATGCCATCACCAAGTGTACAGACAATGTTTTCCAAGAATACTTTCCAAGAGGAAGTCATAACAGAAAAGACCTTTCAGTTTCTAGTTTGTAGGTGATGGCACTTTGTGTTTTGTTTCTTCTCCCATCTCATAACAGTGGTAAGACCAGGTGAAAAGGAAATCATCTCTACAAGAGAAAACATTTTCCTCTCAGCTGGATCACTTTCAGTTACTCTATACTGACAGCAGTCTTTTCAATAATCATGAAAAATAACTGTTTGCAATGAAAAACTTTTTGTTTTGGCTGTTCTGACACAGGTGAGGTGTCCAGTTTCTGAGGTATTACCTGTGATACCCAGGATTTGCAGAATGCACCCCTGGACTGAAAACTCACAAGTTGCTGCTGTAATTGTCTGCAGGGGGGTGTAAGCTGCTGTGACTTGCATGCCCAGCCATACTTGTTTTAGTTACACTGAGACATGCTAAAATAAAGAATGGACAGTGGCCCCAAAATATAACTGCTTGTTTAAGAGAGGTTTCACATTGAAAGTAATCTGGGAGCACTTCCTGAGTACCCTAGGTGCAGCCACTCCATGTCCCACACTCCTACTCCAGCAGAATACACCATGAACACTCCTTGCCCTTGAGAATCTGCTACTGAAATTGCCAAGAGCAAGTGGCAAAGATGTATTCAAGCCTTGGCTGGTAAAGCAAAGGAGTAGGGAATTCCCAATGGTTTGCTGTATTTTCTGAATTGACATATGTTTTCTCATAGCCAAATCCAGGTCATGTTAAAAGATCAAAGTTTTTCTATTTTTGGTGAAAGACCCCCTGAACCTCATATGATCTGTTGCTAGACTGGGATCTACCACACAGGAACTGCTATGTTTTAACTAGATTGTGCTACAAGAGCAGGGTTGTACTTGAAGGTATTTGAATGCATTTTTTCTGCTGTTAAACAGGACTCTGCATGTAACAGAGTAGCTCCATTTACACAATTTACATTCTGGCTCCTTTCTACATATATAGTACCTCCAGTAAAAAATTTCCTTTTGCAAATTAGTAGATTAGACTAATGTATTTTATAAACTGATTTTTTTTTCTCTTCCTGAAGTTTTATATTCTTTCATTAAAAACCCCAAATATTTTGGCATTCAACTGTATTTCCTTTGCAAATCTTTAAAGCAGCAGCTTTGCTTACTGCCAGCATGACACAACGCAAAAACATACTTTTCCTTACAAAAAAAAAAAAAAAAAAAAAAAAAAAAAAAAAAAAAAAAAAGAGAGGAAATTTGAAAAAGTGTGGGAAGGAAAGAGAGAAACTCAGACCTTTTCTCTCTGGTCAGGCCATCCTTGGACTCCTTCTGAGCCCTGTAGGGGGCTGGCAGGAAAGAATTTGTAGCCACAGGGACACGTTATCCAGAACCAAGGGCTGAACCTAATTGTAAGCAGATTTTGCCCGCCTTCTTTTGGATGAATGATGGCCCACTGGCATGTGACCTGGCTTGGCAATTTCCCTGCAGTGTCCAGGCTGCCATAAGGAGATACGTAATGTCTAGAGTGATAGGAAACTCTTCGGTGCAGATGGTACAGAGCTGCCTCATAAAATGACTCACTGTGAATCCTTACAGAAATCTCAGCTATAAAAATGATAATGGAAAAAGCACAAGAAAATGCAAAATGCCTTAAGAACGATTTGGTCCAAGTCATGTCTTCCATTTGATGTACAAAAAAAGGCATATTCTACAAACAAACCAACAACTTTTCCCCTTCCATTGTTTTTGACTGGCCAGGGAAAATCTATAGGACAAAGTACTAGAATTGTGGAAGTGGAAAGAGCTTTTGGGGGAGGTAAAATGACAGTTGGCAAAGTTCTGACCATTCCTTAGGGAAGAGAACTGACTTCCTGGGAAATGCTTAGTGCACAAAAGCTCTGCTTTTGCCTTTTCTCTACTCTTCCCAAAACACTTAATTAGTAAAAGATGACACCTGCATTTCTTTTCCATGTTAGTACAGAAAGAGACTCTGAACCTCTGTGGGTGGAATTTTCCCGGCAATCCCTGAAGTGATTACAAACATGTATTTTAGAACACTTGCCATTTAATTCACATTTTCAATTCTTTCCTTCTTTACTTTGAATTCTCACACATTTTTATTTGCTTTTCAGTATAATTTGTTGAGCATTTTCCAGGATTTATCCCTCATTTAAAGCAATATCTCTGCAGCATACTAGAATTGTCTGTGACTTTTATTCAATTTACTGTGTTCAGTAAGGACAGGAAGTAACACAAGACCAGAAGTAACACAAGAATCAGAAGAGGGGAGCATTGAATATACTTTTAGCCTTTCTCCTCTTTCTACCAAGGGAGATGATATCAGAACATTGAGTAAAAACATACGAGTAATTTTGAAAGTACTATCTGCCTGCAGGTTGTATGTGTTATTGTGATGGTGATACAGGGCACCCTGTGCTCCTTCTCCACAGATGCTATATCAGCATTTTAATGGGCTTTAGCAGCAAATCCTCTAATTTCTCCCACTTACCTCACTTAGCTTAGATTTGTGGAGCAGGTCCTATGAGAATAGAACAAAATTTTCTGTTAGAAATCAACTCCAAAGTTCAGCTCCATGAATTCATCGAGCCCTCTCCAATCTCTTGCAGGGGTAGCAGGGTCAGAACAAATGTCTGGTCCTTTGAGCAGCTGCAAAGAGTGCAATTATTTAGGATGCTTGGTACAAGGAATCACAACAGATCTAGTGAAAAAACAGGATTGCTTGGGCCTGCATGGAGCATGGGTGAAAGGGTTTTAACACAAATTAGTCCTGTTAACTCACATCCACACCTTTGCACTCCTTCCCCTGCTCAGCTTTACCTCCCTTACTCTCTCCTGAGTGTCTCTCTGAAAGAGCATGTGGCACCACAGAGATGTAATATAACTGTCTTTCAAGGACCACTGAGCAACCCTCCTTTCCCCCTCAGCTAACTCACAGTGCAAATGTTGTAGATGTCAGCCTCAAGACAAAAAGTGCTCTCCTCAGAGCAAAGAATCACTCTCTCTCATGACTCTCTCCATCTGTACTGTCTGTGACTTTCTAACTGCATCCAACTTTTCCTAAGCCAACCAGATGTTCCCAGACACTTCATTCTGGAGTTTTAATTCCAGAGCATCTGTGAAGAGCCTCTGTAGAGGTAAGGCATTACTTTCACTCCATGCAGACAGATGGAGATGGAAAAGAGGAGCCAGTACCTGTGACACTTGTTGACTGGTGGTGTCACTGTGCTCTCTGCCTGCCATCTGATGCATGCACTGAATTTGTGTCAGCCTAAGTGTCCTCTTTTGCCATAAAGTCCTATTGGGATGGGAGAGTAAAAATGCTGAGATCTCAGCAAAGCAATAATGACCCTGTTTAGCTCTCTGAGACTCATATGTGTTTCAGTAATAGATTTCAGAGTGAGCCCTACCTGTCTGCAATGAAGCAAATGAGACAAGGGGCAGGTCCTTAGGGAGAGGGAACCCAAACACAGTCACCTGTGAGGAAACAGAGTAATGTATGCAAAGGGCTCAGCTGTAACAGCAGGAGTTTGAACGAGATTATCTCTCAGTGCTCGTATGATCTTCATTTTTTGAGAACTCTGGAGAAATACTTGTCTAACACATCAGAATTCAGCTTCATATTGACTTTCTGAAGTTGTGATCTCTGCTGTATAGTGCCATTGCCCTAACACAGCAGAGCATTGCAGAACAGCACAAGGAGTCAACAAGGAGTTTGTATTTTGAAGATGCAAAATTTTTTTGGCAACACAGCACTGATTTGTAAGCACATCTTCAACTTACCATCCAATATTTCCCCTTGCAATTCAGTTGAGGTTCCCCCAGATTTCAGTCTGAGTCTCTCTGTAATCATAAGATCCAAACCAATCCATACAAGATGTAATTTATTCGTAAAAAGGAAATTAATTCTGTGTTTGCATTTGATATGCAGTACATCTGCTACTCTGAATTTGCACCACACTGCAGAACACTTTATATGAAGGATGTAAAAAGTTGACTCTGAGAAGTTATGGGGAGACTAGTCAGAAACAAAACCCAGAATCTTTCTCTGCCATGATATAAAATAAACTATTTTCTGTCTATATAAACAATTTCATTTCAGAACCAAGCCCCAGGAATGTGGACCTATGATGAAAATGTATAATTCAATTTCAAGTGGAATATTTGGTGATAAAAGTACTCCCAGGAATAATATTTAAAGAAGGATTTACATTCTTTCATACTTCAGTTACTTGTTTTCTTCTGGCAAAGCAGACAAACACATTTGGATATTTAACTCACTACATCAGAAATTGAGTTTTCCTAAGCATTTCTTTATATGCACACACATAGTCACACAATTTTAAAAGCCAGATGACTGTCTGCAATTTTATTTCAGATTTGTCAAACTCCAAGATCACTAAATTTCAATGTGAAAAAATTCACAGAATAAGTGAGATCTTAATTAGATTTGTTAATTAGCTTATATTTCAGCAGAATCCTGTCAGCATTCAAAACTCTTTCATTTGTATGGCTTTATATGATATTAGAATATCTTGGCAATAGCAAGTTTGCAATTAAATTACATAATAATTTCTTTCTATTTTTTTATAAAGACATTTATAATGTCTTTATAATGTTTTATAAACATTTTTTTGAATGCTCTATATAAGCAACGAACACCCTGTGTTCCATGTTTCTGACACTACTTAAAACTGTAGTCTTAAAAGGCTTCAGTGGAATAAAAGCTCTCTTTTTTTTTTTCCTCTTCAGCCAGCCAGTGAATAGATCCACAAAATAAGCTTTTCTTTTTTTTCTCCTACAGAAATGGCTCATAAAACTGCATTTTGCTGGGTGGACAAAAATCACCGAACAAATTACAGTGAATTTCCTGCATTGCAATCCTCCAAACATTCTAAGGAAATAATGGTGAGTAATGGTGCAGATCTGTGCTCTTTCATGTGCTTCATTTCAAGCCCAGACTTTGTCTCAGCTGACACGGATGCAAGCTGCAAAGTTTGGATTCAGGTTTTTTTAATGAGCATTTTGAAAGTGTGTGTATAAATAAGGTGGGTGTTTTTTTTTTTTTTTTTTTTTTTTTTTTTTTTTTTTTTTTCTTTTTCTTTTTTTTCCCAGACTGTAACACGGGAAGGCTCCCACTGTGAGGTTTGGATCAGATCTGAATGTTTGGGTAAGTTCTATTTTGGTTTCTAATGTACTAAGTTCACAGTGTGCCATAAACCGCCTCTGTTAAACACGAGCATTGTTAAAACATGCACGAGGCTTGGCTCAAGTTGTGCATCACCTCATGGAAGCCAGAAAAACTATGGGCTGGAAAGAGCCCCTGGCTGCAGTATATGACCCAGTGAACACCTGGATTTGCTGGAAGTGACAACATAAATGGTGTATTCATAGTAACCATATCTAAGAGTTGCTTAAATATTCATTGCCCCAGTTCAGGTAAGGAACCTCTGAAATGTTTCTGGTGCTGCAGGAGGGACTGTCTGGGGCACCACTCAGCTTTTGAAAGAATTGGTATTTCTGGCCATGTTGTTTAGGAAGCAACAGTACTTTTACGACCTAAAACAAGGTTTGCTTTTGAATTATCAGTAAAATGTAAGTTTTTCCAGCTGAGTTGAGTGCTCCATTTGCAGGCACTATGACTGAAGCCAGGAGGTGTTTTTTACCAGAGCTGTTCCCTGCCACTACAGAAAAAGTGTGTTTTCTGACCACTCACATGTGTAGTTTTCGAGTCCTTGGCTCCCAACAGACTTCTCCATGCAATCTACATTTTGCAAGCAACTTCTTTCCTTTTAATGCCTGTAACTCCATTCCACTACCTTCCCTTTGCACAGGAAGAGGTGAAGGCAGGGAACTATAAATGTGATAATAGAGATTTTAGTGGAAGTTTGTGGCCTGACTGGAAGTGGCATGTGACATTGTTCCACTTTGGAAGCTGGGATGTATCTAACCATGACAGCTTAAAGTGTTGTTATGCCCCACATAGGCCATTACTAATTCAATTTTAATCCTTGGGAGAAGCTATTCTGTACACTACATCTGCCAGGACTTGTGAAGGTAAGGCATTGCATGGGCTGCATTTTATGCACCACACTAAATAGAGATTTATGTGCCAGCTATGAGAGGTTAACCTAGGAGAGAATGTATTGAGAAAAGTCAGAAATAAAGTATATTTTTTCCCTGCCATGCCATAAGATCAACTATTTTTTGTCTATATAAACAATTTCATTTTAGAACTAGTACGCAGGAATGTAGACCCATGATGAAAATATATAATTCAATTTGAAGCTGAACATTTGGTGATAAAATATTCCCAGGAATAATATTTAAAAAAGGATTACATTCTTCTGTACCTTAGTTGCTTTCTTCCTCTGGCATAATAGAGTCTCTGAGTACATTTCACCCCAAACATCTCAACTAATACTTGATGAAGTTTCTAAAACAGCTACCACATTATTGCCTTTACGTAAAATAAATACAAAGCTTAAGATTAGCAGCCTCCTCTGTCATGCAGGATCCAGAAGACTGTGGGCTTTTACAGTGTGGTAGCTCTAATTTTGGACACAGCTGTTGACAACTGTGAAGTCTATTTTGTCTGAACAGAAATGCTTAGAAATATCCTTGATTTCCTTTGTGGAAATAAGTAAAGAATCTCACCCATACCACAAATACTTTGAAACCACTGAGAGGGACAGTTGGAGATGGTTATGTCTGAACTATGCAATGGTTAAAGAGGATTCTGAGAGCATCAGAGCCTGTGCTTTGGGCAGGACATGGGGTGGAGGAATGTAAAGGGCTTTGCATTTGCCCTCACCATGGATCAGTGACCCTCTGTGGTGGTGGTGAGCACAGGAAAGAGACCTGGGTTGTGTGGTTTGTTCTCCCCTGTGTTAGTCTGCAGTCACCAGCCTGCTGGTGAGAGGAAGGTGACTCAGAGCTGTGCTAGCCCTGGTAAACCAGACATCTTGTTTTGGAAAGACAGGTGTCTGCCAGGGAAAAGCCAGAACTTCCTTTGGAATGGAGAATGTAAATCCCTTTCCTCCAAATTATTATACTTTTGGAATTAAGGGGGCTTTCAGGCAAAGGTATGGGAATAAGAATAACAGTTCTTTACTAGAAATGTTAAAAATGTAGTTAAAACAACACCACCACCACCACCAACACCACACCACTGACAGAGTCAGAACACGACCTGACACCCTGTTGGTCAGGGTGTTGGGAACAGTCCAATCAAGTCCTTCTGCAGTGACAGATGTGGTTCTGTTGGAACAGAAGTGATCCTGTAGAAGGGTCCAGTGGTGCTGAGATGGTCCTCCTCAGGGAATCCAATGCAAACAGGCTGTGCTGGTGTCCTGGATCTCAGGTTTTATCCAGGTAGGAATGCTGGGCTCCTCCCCCTGGGTGGAGCATCTCCCCATGGGATGATGGAATTGTATCAGCCCTGCATTGAGCCTGGATGGCTCATGAACAGCAGAGATCCCCTGGAGGGAGGATGGGTGGTGGAAGAGATAAGAACACTGCCCCAGCTGGTTTTAACAGCTGCCCATTAACAGAAGACACCAGCCCCCTCCCCCCCAGAGTTATGAGATAAATAAAAACATCTCTTCAACTGGTTTCAACAGCTGGGACTAGAATACATCTTGCATTGCAACCCAAGACACCAGAACTCCCCCCAGGGGGCTGGGTCTCTGGAGAGGAGCTGGCAGCCCTGTGCTTTCAGCATGCTGGGGGTCTGGGGGCAGGTTTGCACCCCTACCCCTCCTGAAATACACCCAGGGCATCCTAGCAGAAGCTGAAAGGCTGGGAAAACTGACTAAGCAAAATCACTGCATGGAGAAGCCTTGGCCATGACTATAAATCTACCAGGGGCTTATGGAAAAGTCATTCTGATCTGTGTGGCTCTTCTGCTTGTTCATTATAATGATTGAGAAAAGTAGTTCTAAGACTTTGACATGGTCACCTTTAAAAAAAGACGTATTTTTGCAATACTACCAGAATGCTAAACTGACTCTTCTCTGATATTTGGAGCTTTCTGGCATGCAGTCTTTTTGACATAAAATATACTTATCCCAAAACTCAAGTGGACCTTTGAGATTTTGAAGTTGTAACTATAGCAAACATAACTTAAATAGGGGGAAAATGTTCTGTCAGTGTCATTTCAGCTCTAAATGTTGCAATCTATTTTTCTTCTTTTTGGTCTCAAAACAGATCTGGTAATATAGAAGAATTCCAGTGGACTATTTCAGTTATAAAAGAAAATGAAGTTTGATACATTACCACTAAAAGGACTTTCAAAAATACTGTGTCAGGATGACCTTCAAGGAAAGTCAGGCCCAATAAAAACACTCAACACAGCTGCGGTATCAACTCCTTTTCCTGGGATCCCAAGGTACTGCAAAAGCTTTCAGTAGTAGGTGGTATTTGCTTTTCAGCCCAGCTTGAATTATTTCTATATTATGTTTTATTAGATCTATATGTGGCTATTTTATGGCTCTTTAATGTTTATGATGTATTTATTATCATTCCTACATTTCCCCTGCAGCTCTACTGAAGTGAGACTATCTAAAGATTGTGGGGCTATTTGTTATTGTACCTTTAATTTACAGCCACCTCTTACTTTACATTAGAAGCATTCAGCAGTGTAACTGACATTAATTAACTCTCACTATGTCCATCTGAATTCACAGTACTATATAAAATGCAATTGAAGTAGAGGCAAAGCAAGTCCAGGAGCAGCCTGGACCACGAAACAGGTTTATGAGAGGACCAATGGCAGATCCCTGTTTCCAACCCCAAGCTATAAATTATGTCACTAAGTGGATCAGAAGCCTTGCTCCATTTGCTCAAACAATTGCCACTCAAACTTAGAGGTATAACAGTAAAGCCCAGCCACTTCTTGATGAGGAGTGTTGGCTGGTAGCAGAGTGAGATGGAGTTTGGTTTGGTCTGAGGAGCAGGTCCAGCCTGAGTGAGAAGGCAGTGTTGGGTATGGATGGCAGCTCTGGTGTTTCCTCTGCTGCTGCCCTGTCTCATCATGGCTTTGGCATTCAGGCTTATGAAGAGATAGCCATGCCATGAATACTGTCTTGGGGAGCCCTGCAAGCCTGGGTCCTTCCCATGCTTGTCACTTACTGTCTTCTTTCCTGTTCACCAACTCTGACCCTCCCCTGAGAGTCCTGTTGCTGTCTAATATCAGTTCAAATTTTGGAATTAAGGGACTTTCAGGCAAAGGTGTGGGAATAGGAGTAACAGTTATTTTCTAGGAATATTTTATTTTATATTAAAAATATTAAAATATTTTTGTCCCTGAATCAGATACCAACAACGATTTGCTCCTTTCCTCCTGTCCTACCAATTCTTCATCTCCTCCTAATGGAAATAACTCATAGTAAGACTACAGGATCACAGGAAAAACTAGATGGGAAGGGATCTCAGGAGGTCACCTGGCTCAACCTCAGCTTACAATCTTCTCAAGTCTTTTGTGTCAAATTAATAATGACAAACCATGGTCCAGTTTACACGTGTAAAATAACAGAATACTAAAGAGCACTGAAGAAACAATGGTGACTTTACACCACCTCAGCTTGCTTCCACAATGTGCTGGTTTGGGCTGAGATAGAGTCAATTTTCCTCGCAGTGGCTGGCAAGGGGCTGTGTTTTGGATTTGTGCTGAACACAGGGTTGGTAATACAGAGATTTTTTGTCCCTGCTGATCAGGGCTTGCACAGAGCCAAGGCCTTTTCTGCTTTTGGTGCTGCCACACTGGGGAGGGGACTGGGGGTACCTGGAGGGAGATACAGCCAGGACAGGTGACCCCAGCTGACCAAAGGGATATTCCTCACCATGTGGCACCAGCTCAGTGTATAAAGTGGGGGAAAGAAATAGGAAAGGGTGGGATGTTTGTGGTGATGTCATTTGTCTTCTCAAGTAACCACTGTGCATGATGAGATCCTGCTCTGCTGGAGATGGCTGAGCACCTGTCTGCCCATGGGAAGCACCAAATTTATTCCTTGTTTTGCTTTGCTTGCGTGCACAGCCTTTACTTTCCCTATTAACTGTTTTTAGCTCAGCCCATGAGTTTTCCAGCTTTCATCTGTCTGATTCTCTCCTCAATCCTACTGGTGGAGGATTGAATCAAAGGTTGTGTGGTACTTGGTTGCTGGCTGGGTTTAAACTACAACACACAGCAAAACTATTTTCTTAGATGCACATTTAATTGGTGATTAATTGTTTGGGATTTTTTTGCTAGTGTTTGGAAATAAGTTTGTTCAAAATCTATGTCATTGTGTGAACTTCTGCACTGACATATTTTCAGCCTTTATGACTGTCCCTGGACTGGATCTCAAGCTTGTAAAAGGCTTGCTTTCTTCCACAGTAACCATGTGGACACTATACCTGATTATAGCAGGGGCATTTGCTGGCTTTCATCAAATAGAAATTAGCAAAATTGGCAGAGGCCTTGAATGCCATGCAAAGCTTGAACCTTACATGTTGAAGGAAGAAGATTTTCCTAGCACAGAAGTACTGCTTCCCAGGTGGCAGCTTTCTTGGATGACTGTGGATGCTGAAGAGGGGGACCCTTATTCCTTTTCTTTTCCCGTCCTCTGGTTTTCCTATATTAAAGAATTGCTTTTCTCCTGCAATGGTTATGTTACACAGATGAGTGTCTCTCTGTGATATCTGTAGGTCACAATGCCACATACTTGGTGCTTGGATGTTATTCTCACACTTGTGGGAAAACATCCCTCTTCATTGATAAACCAAACTGATAAACCAAAGGACAACTTTATGATTAGATAACATATAAAGGACATTATGGTTTTTAGGCTGATAATAATATTTCTTTGTGAGACTTACTTGGATTATCTTTTTTATAAAATTCTCCTCTCTTCCAAACACTTTCAAATCATCCCACAACAGAGGTCCAAAACCAAGGTGTGCTCCAAGCTCAGATCCTTGAGTTTGCTGATTATCAGTAGTTCTTAGACTATGGCACTATAAACAAAGCTGATCTTAGAAACATAACTGCTTGATAAAAGCATATGATTTCAAAACCACTCAACAAAATACTCATCAGAAGGGATCTCTTGCTATTGCTCCCCACATGCAATCAATATATCACTTTAACTACAGTGCTTTTACCCTCTGTTTATCATCCCTTCTGAAGCCATGTGGAATACTCATCTTCTCTAATCCTTGTCTATAGTATTTCCAAAGTACTTTACAAGCCTGGAGTAATGGACTTTAATGCCTTGCAGCAGCTGAGCTGGTAGCATATATGATACCTTAAATGTAACAATCAAAGGAGCATGCAAGATTTTGGTATTTCCGCTGACTTGCAGATGTGCAGTATCCAGGTCCAAAAACAGTAATGTCAAGTTTAGACTAAAAGTGTTTAAAACAAAATAATGTCTCACTGCTCTATGTCAACACCCCTATAACATGAGAGGATATTCTCTGATAGAGCACCAGTATTAAATATCTGTTATCTGAGCTCTACAGTAATTTCTTTTTTGTATGTTTGTCCATGAATAACCTTGCTCGAGATTTATGTAACAGAGTGTATTGTTTTATTAATCTAGAGCATGTGGTATTCTCCAGGTGCTAAGCTTTGATCTCCTTGTCCTTCCATGTATTAAGTTTTCTGGTTCTCATTGACACTGATGCTCTTGATTTAAGGTAATCCTCTTATTGTCGGGGACAGGAAAAACTGCAAGTGAACTCTGCAGTGAACCTGGAATCTTGTTCTTTTCTTTCGTCTCAGTTTTGATTGAATCTCCACTAAATTCAGTTCAGCAGAATCCAGCCACTGCTTTTAGGAGTAAAAGTATATCTTTCTGCAACATTTTATGGCATGGAATGTCGTTTATGGCACATTATATTACAGTTTGAAATGCTAGCATTCACTAACAAGAGGAGCTGTGGTTTTATATTAAAACAACTGAGCAATGTAAAAAAAACCCTCTAGAAATCCAAGAAGGCAGTTTTCCTGTGGCTGTAACAGAAGGAAAGAGTGTGAGTACATGTGCAGTGGAAAGCATGGGACAGGGGAAAGGAGAGTGGGACAGTGAAAGAAAACTGCTGGAGCAAGGCTGCTGGCATGTAGGGTGAGGATGAGACATGACACAGTTGACTTCTGAGGGATCATCAGAGGAGCAGCTGCTTCTCCTCAAGTTTTCTCTTGCAGCTGGCACTGAGTCCCCCTCTCTCACCTCTGCTCCACTGTTTTTTCTCACTTACCTTGACTTTTTTTTTTTTTTCACAGGGGTGTGCTGACTTGCAGCAACTTGGTTCTGGGAATGGGAGTTGCTGGGCTGGGGTGGTGTGGTGGGCTGGCATGGTCAGATCAAGTGTGAAACCAGCTCCCTACCCTCCCTCAGCCCACATGCATCCCTGACATGAGGCCAGAGAGGTCTGCAGCACTGTGCAAATATGGGCTTTTCTTTAGGGCCAGTGGGGTGGTCAGGAAGAGATATTCTGTGCTTTGAAATCAGGGATTGCAAGGTGGGTGGAGGCATTCACTAAAACATATACATCACTTGAGATTTCACTGGAGATAGGACATGGATTCCTTGTAGAAGTCCAGGGCAGTACAGCTCAGAGGGGTCATCTAGCTCACTCCCATATCCCAGCCCAGCATAACTATGCCAACATCTCCTTTTTCGCAGATGGGTGTCTACTTTGCCCTTAGTGAGCTCCCCTATTTGGTATAACTCATTCTCCATGGCAAAACTTCCCAACGCTTTTTGCTATGGGCATTAAAAACTTCTAACATTGAGCCTCATTCTTTCTTGCTGATAATGAGGATATTTTATTTTAAAAATCTTATTCAACACATTTATTCCTTCCACACTTTTTTTTTTTTTTTTTTTTTTTTTTTTTTTCTGACATCCTCAACACAGGAGGATAGAAAGACTCTTACTACTGTCTCTCTTTGGTCTTCCCTTCTCCAATCTAAACAATGAAACACTTCAGGATTTCCATGAATATAATTTTTTTTCTAGTCATTCTCATGACTCCTTGAAGAAAGGGCCAAGCCTCTCTCGCACTACAGACTTACCAAAGCCACATGGAGTAGACAAATTAACTTATGCATCCAGTAGATTAGACTCTTGGTTATCCATTTTGGTAGGGCAGTTGAATTTTTTTTCCCCTGAAACTAGTTCTTTTTGACATATGGGCTGCTTGTGCACTGAAGGTACAACCTTCAGCCCTTTTGCTGTCTCTGCAGGGGCCTGCCCATCACCTTTTGATGTGGATGATTATTATTCCTTAGAAGCCTTGCATCTCTCAGGGATGGATGAACTGAACTGGAGATCTCCTGGAGATCCGGAGAACTCCCAACCTCCTGGAGAACTGAACTGGATTTTTTGAACTGGAGAAACTTCCAATACTTCTAAGTGTTTGGGGCAGATAGCTTTCTCATTCAATTCACAAACATGGAAAGCTGAGCAAGGACAAGGTGAGAATTCAAAAGTGATCTCGAGAAACTGAAGGGCAGGTCTGAAAGAGACAAGACTGTGTATTGCTTCGCGTATCTGTCTCTCAGGTCAGCTCAGCGTCAGCTGGGCCACCCTGCTAGCTGTGATACGCCCAACAGTACCTTTGCGTGGGTCCTTGGCTCCGCAGCGCTTTTGCCTTAACTGTCTCGGCCGTGGTTAGAAAGAGGGGACACTCCAGGCTCAGGGAGAAAAGGTTTTATTCGGGTAACTCAGGGGGCAGCCCCTGGTTCCAGGCCTGTGCCTCTGGGGAGTGACCCCGGGCCTCGGTTACAGGGGGTTTTTGTTCCCCCAAAATCTCAGGGGTGGACACAAGTTACAGAGACCAATCACACAAAGCCAGGTGGGTAAGGTCAAAATGCAATACACAACATTAACAAATCAGGTGGATTTGGGATGTGGCCCTGGGAGACCCACCAATCCCTGTCAGACACCTCTCCTGAAGGTCTGGGGTCTGGGGGATGGTGGACATGTGGGGGAGAAGTACAATGGGATGGGGGAAAACACAATAGGACGATCGAAACCCAGGGCAGAGGATTAGAGTTGTCTTGGCAACTCTTATCAACCTCTGATAAGCACATTCCAAGACAGTAACTTTACCTGGCTAGGGTTAAAGTCCAAATCACATCAAACCTACAACTAAGAAACTTATGATACTATTCCAGCACCCCCACAACTGTGAATTGTTAATATTTCTCCACCAGGGCTGCCAGCTGTGCAGAGGTGCTCCCTGCCCCTGGCCAGGTGTTGTGCCCTGATGCTCCACCACCTTATCAGCCCCATGCTCCAAAAGTGCAACCTGGAGTCAGTGGGAGCAGAAATCTCTGAGCACTTCCCTGTGCCCACAAAGGTCAGTTTCTTTGGGTCTCCCATCTCTTGACACTTGTGTTAATGCTGTGAGGGCTGGCCTGAAAGAGGGAGTTTGGCTACACTCTGAAATGTAGCTCCTACCAAAGGGATCTGGGAGTAAAAAAAAAAATAAAAATTAATCTGAGCAGTCAGGAGGCAGCTGAAATAATTTATGGACAGGGCAGAATATACATAGCTTCAAAAATGTTGTTAGGTTTTGTAATATGCAAGGAGGACTGTGTAGTGGAGCATGTGTACATGGAAAGAGTACAAATATTTTGCCAGAATCCTTAGGGTATTGGGAAAAGATTTCCGTTCTACTAGTTGAATTGTCGTGAGGGATTTCCAAGGGTCAAGTTCCATATTGCAAGGAGGATATGAAACTTTTAGGCCATTTATTGCATGGACATGTAAAGCAAAGATTGTGCATGCTTAGAGGTTGTAAAAACAATTGACTCTTTTATGTTTGAAAAGAGGCTTTGTGTCATGGGCTGTATTGCATCACTGAGTCTTAATCTCTTGAAAGGCATGATTGAGAAGACGGTGCTGTGCATGCTGAAGGAGTATGGCAGGCTCATTAGAGCCTCTACAATGAGCCCTCACAACAAGTGGCATGGTGGAAGCTGCACATCCACATGATTCGTGCAGATTGCAAAATATGAAACTCAGCAGTGAATATGATACATCTTTTTAGAGGGGCCCAGTGAACTGAAAAAAAAAATAAAAAATTGTGCGCTGTGCACAAAAAAATTCCTGAGGATCCTTCCCTTGTGCTATGACCACGGGGAATTTTGAATAAAAATGTTTTGACTGCCTGGCATATTCATGCAATACTTTTCTATTATTGTCTAAATAATAGAAGTCTCTTCTATTCTCTAAATAGAATATAGAAGTCACTATATTCTCTAAATAATTGTAGTCACTTCTTAGTTGTGAGGAAGTAGCACAGCATATGTTCTCCTTCTTCATTTGTAGGTTTGGAGGGAGTATTTGGAGACCTAGAAACACATGCTTTTAAACACTGGAAAACTTCATGCATTTGTTGTGTGGGGAGTGTTGGTCCACAATACATTTGAATATGACATTAAGACCCATATAAATGAGAAAAAGAGAGTAAAAGCAGAGATATGTCATTGAAGGAAGTGTTTATAGTTCCTCTGGTATTACCAAGATGGAGAAAATAACACCACCATTTCATGCTTTTTAGCAGAGCCAGATTTCAATAAATTCTATCAGGATCTTTCCCTTTAACACTAATATTATCCTTGTAGATGTCTCAAAAGATATTTTCTATTTAGAACATTTTCTGTTGTGTCCCTAAGTGGTAGACTCAAATGCAGTTTTGGTGTTCTCTCTGTCTAAGCAAATCTTATATTTTCTACCTATTACAGCTTAGTAATATTATACAGTACATGACCTAAAGCTTCCTTACACACAAACCAGAAAATTACTATTTTATTTTACAGCCACCCCAAATGCATATAAAAAATCATCTGGGAAAGAGGTTTCTAATAGTTGATAAATCTGCCAAAAAAAATCGCACTGTATTTTATGATTAATAGGAAGATGTATGCATAAGAAAATCAGTAGCAATCAGGAATCTGTATGATACTGTATATTATAAAAAAATTTAGCTAATATTATCCAGATGAGAAACCACATACAATGCTTCAACATTTCCCTCTAATTTTCTATTCCACAGCAACAGTGAAGGAAACTTTATCTTCTCTTTCAGTCTTTTCATGAAAGGTCTTAATAATTCTTTAAAACTGCACATGCCACAGGGCAAAACAGCAACTAATGCTTTGTAAAGCAGGTGACCTGTCTGTTGTTCTGCTTGGTTGTGCATGCCAGTGCATTTTTCATTTAAGAAAGGAGCTATTTCATTGAGCCATTTCAGAGACAAAGAGTGAGATTCCTGAGGCTGATAAAGAGTGAAATGAGGAGTAAAGTGTCTAAATACAAATGTTTAACTCATCAGCCCTGTTGGTGGACAGAATGCTATTAGTTTTGGATTTCCTTCATTACTCAGTCTGCAGCTTAAGCTACTCTGACATCTTTTTTATTTTTCTTCAGCAGCAAAATGTTTTCCAGTTTTTACACCTTTTTTATCCCTCCCTGTGGATAAGCTGTCCTCTGTCAAAGATTCAGCTAATTCAGGTACATTTTATTTTGTGAAGTATTTTACTGCTTCTTCTTTCAGTCCATAGCAGAGACTGAGATGATTTATTGCTATCAGTAATAATCTGAATTGCTGAGAATGTTCCCAGGGTTTGAAAGAATGGGAAAGCACATGGGGAAGAGGAAAAGTAACAAATCCTACCCTTGGCCAGCTTGCCTTGTTTTAGCCTACTTCTTTAGGTTCTGGACAGTTAATCTGCATTATATGTAGTCTTCTTAGGTCTTCCCTAAAGACTGACATTGTAAAAAAAAAGAGAAGATCAAACAACCAGCAATTTAGCATAAATTCAAATTAAAGCATGGTTCTATCCAGAAAAGGGGGCTGTAAAACTAGCACCTTTAAACTCAACAGACTCCGCTAACATTAAATTGTAAAAACATCTTTTACTGATGAAAACAAGCTTTGACTGTTTTTAACACCTTGTCAGAAAAGTGATGCCTGAGTGAATTGTATAGCATTGTCTTGAACTTCACCAGCAAAGTCATGTGTTTGTCAACCTCTGCACAATTATTTGGAGCAATGAAATTTCACTGGTTTTACTGCAAGGGTATTTGATAACAAGGTGTCATTGGCCAGCTGGTAACATTCCTGGGTCTACAGCCCACTCAAAAACTGATGGGTGAGCCTCAGCTAGAAAGGACATGGAGTAAATGCTGAAGCCCAGGAGGAAAACGCAGATTAGTGAAAACTGAGCCTGAAAATCAAGAGTGTTTGGAACAGAAATCAGTAAGAAATGTCAGTACCTTGACTTTCAGAAAGTCCCTGAAGGAGCAAAGTCATGGCTAGTGCCTAATACAAACATGGAATGTGCTTTGCTAAAGCAGTCTCCAGTCTACTTGCAGGTTTCAATGCTGAAGATTTTAATATAAGCAGTCATATAATTTCCAGTAGAGCTATTTTTAAGCAGTCCCATTGGGAATTCAGACATTCTGAAAGTCTTTCTGATCTAGGATGAAAACCTGTTCAGAAATTTCCTTTGGGAACAGTCAAAAAGGAAATATCCAGCACAGCAGTCGATTTCAGAGTCTCCAGACGTGTCCTGAAAAAGAGGACCCACCCACTCTAGATGGGGTCAGATAAACTCTGGAGTGCAGTACTTACTGCTGCTTCTTCACTTGCTATCTGCTTAGTGGACATAGACTGCAAATTTTTCAAGATTTTCAGCTGGCATTAGTACTCCATGTTCCTTGTGTCCCTGGCAGAACTTGGTTGCCAGCAGCTCTTGTCCTCCTAGATGGGTGCAGAAGATTTGGGAGCCCAAAACCTGCTAGCTGAAGGAGGACAGGATGGTGATAGTGTCCCAGAGAATGGGTCACAGCATCACCACGTTCACTGCTTGTCAGATGTCTGGGTATCACCTCCTGTGTATTTCCTCCCTTATTCAGGTGCTGAGCTGCTCCTCCCCACTGTTATCCAGGTGGTCCTGCTGATGACAGGGATTTCTGTTCAGCCCTTCCTCCTTTTTCTGACATGGGGAGTGAAGATGTCAGCTGCGTTCACTGCTTTCTGCACTGCAACAGATTGGCTGGACACTGCAGCTGGATGAAAACCTGATCCATTTCACACTGGCTTTTATGAAAAAATAAGTAATGATTCCCACCCCAAACGGGACTGAGATGGCGAATTCATGATCTCTTTCAACAGACCTTCTTTTCTTTCTTATCTTCTCTTCCAGAATAACAGATCTTTGTCCTAATTTACTCCAGTGCATCAGTAAAAATGGAAGAAACAAGAGTCATGCTTTGCTGCTGCTGGGACCCTTGTTGCAGTCCTCACTCAGCCACATCCAGGCTTTGTGTATCTTCACCTCTCATTTTTCATAGGAGGAGAGGAGAAGCACATTCCTACCCTCCTGTAAACTAACCTGGCTATAAAGCAGTGAAGTAGATTTCAGCCAGTGACATCTGGTTTTGTCTCTGAATTGAACGCTGGACTCTGCAGCACGGTAATACTTTCCACAAGAGGCCAGAGGGGTGGGAAAATAAGAAACTTCTACAGGTTTGTCTTCTTTATTAAAACAAATGGATCACCAAATGAGTAGACAGTTCACAATTCATCAGGGAAAAATCAATACAGAGGAGGTTTTTCACTACAGTTTATTGGATAGAAAGCCTTATATACTTAAATACCACAAGGACATGGGAAGCCAGGTACACCTCCAAATATTTCAAATAAAAGCAGCATTTTCTAAACACAGGCAGTGATTTTCTTTGTAAATAGGTTTAACCTTGGACCTTCTGTCATCTTGTATTTTTACACAGGAAATTAATTTTCTACATCCTCTGTGTGCATAGAGAAGACAGAAAGTCAAAAAACTCCACAGGATTTCCAAAAAGCCTCCATATAAATTTTAAAATTAAACAGATGTTATATGATAACCATTAAATCTAAGCTATGGGTTTCAAGGTTATAAACTATACATGATGTTCTGAAGCAAGAGATGAAATAAATTTTTTTTCATTTACTGAAGGTTTTCCAGATCAAAAAGATCAGGATTTAGAATGAATCCGTGTGGGCCTTGTGTTCCAACAAGAGTTTATAAACATCCAAAACAAGTAAATGCTCTCACAATAGCTAGTAAACACCCATGGGTAGAGATGTTCGGTGCCTTTCCAGCTCTGCTGGGAATGCAGCTATGCACTGCCAAGAGCCTGTCCATTGAGATATCCACCCTCAGTGGGCTTTGGAGTGGCTCCAAGGTGAGTTAAAGGGTGACTAAAGGCTGTCTGCTTGCCTGGTCACCTTGCTCCAATCCTTGATCCATGTCTGTAATTCCAGAAGAAGAAACCCCCACATCTTGTATTTTCTAGTTCAAAATTGCTGTTACATTACTGGAAAAAAAAAAGAATTGGAGATGGTATGAGATATGTCCCCCTGCAGAAGTCCTTCAATGTGCAAGGGAAAGTCTTTCCAGTCTTTCCCTGCAACTGGAAAACTAAGCAGAGGTTATTAATGACTGTCTAAGCATCATGGAAATAGCAAGACTCTTCACACTATTACCTGATCTTTTATGCCAGGCTTGTATTTCTACTCACTGCAGAGGAACCTCAAATTGTTCCCACTGTCCTTCAAAGAGGAATCCACTCTCCTTCATGGATCAAAACTCAGGGGAAGTAAAAATGTACACTTTCCATCCTGCTGGTGTTAGATTTTACCTCCAAATCATACAATATTTAGTCATTTCAGTGCTGTAGACTTTCTGTGGCCCAAAGAAAGGTGACTTTCTGGGCTGCCTTTTATCTTCCCAAATATGTCCCTGTTCAACCTCATTTTCCTCTTGATTTCCTCCATCTGGTTTTTGTATGACCCTGTGCAGCTGTACAAGGTGTGTATGCACAGTCTTTTGCTTGTTTCATCTTTACTGAGATGCCTTTCTGCTGAATATCTGCTTAATATGATTTTTATTTGGGTCCATTTCAGTTTTAATTTTACTTCTGGCCTTCACGACAGAGCTGCTCTGTCAACTTATTTGTTTTTTAGCAGCTTCTGAATTTAGAGTAATTCAGTCACTCTGGAAAATTAAAAAAATCTGAACTCCATACGGTGCACAGTATTGAGTAATTAATCCCATTGATGTTAGGGCTTTTCCTCCCAAATAGCATTAATTTAAAGAGTGTAGGGATACCTGGGAAAGTAGGAGGACTATTTCTTTTGCATATTTCTTGGAAACATCAGGCGGTGCATTGTGGTGTTTCTGCTTGGCCTGGACAGGAAAAAAATATCAGGAACATTTAAGGGGCTATGAAAATATGTTACATTGCCCAAAAGCTCAAATTAAAACCTGCAGGATTCCACCACAACCTGTGTGGTTGCCCTCTGAAGGCTCTGAAACCCTAAAAGTGCTTCTTTTTTTGGAGGGGCTGCAGAAGCACTAATGGAAAAGCCAGAGCTGGCCTCCAGTTCAGGTTCATGGCTCTCATGAATTATGACATGGACTCTGTTCATTCTTCCTAGCTCCACCTCATGCCTTCCCTGCCCTGTCCTTTTGATCTCTACCTAATCAGTACGCAAGAATTAAATCTGTATTGTAATTTCTTATGATTGCTGTACCTTTTTTTTTTTTTTTTTTTTTCCCTTGAAAACCAATGTTTTCTAAGGATTCTTTTGTGCAATTCTAGGGAAAAACGGGAAATCTGTAATCTTGTTTAGAAATATCCTACATACAGTGTGTTTCCTGGCATTTTATACCAAAGCTATTAATTTAATGCTGTTTTCCTCACCCACCCACAGAGTTCTACTTTTTTTTTGGATCAATGCCAGCACTTGCCACATAATGCACAGTTGATTGTGGCTTGCTAGACTGACTACTGCATTGGACAAGGTGCAGATGGATGTAGAGACTATTTTTAGGCAAGTCCATCACAGGAAGAATCAATGCTTTAAGAATCAAGTTGGCTCTACAGTGGTGCTGAGACATTGGGAATATATTGCTGTAGTGCCATTGGGTTGGGGTTTTTTGTTTGGTTTTTGTGTGTGGGTTTTTTTGTTTTGTTTGTTTGTTGTTTTGTTGTTTTTGTTTGTTTTGTTTTTGTGGGTTTGTTTTGTTTTGTTTTGTGTTTTGGTTGTTGTTTTTCCTTCTCTTTGAAAGACCAATGAAATGCTTGAATAAGAAAGAGGCAGAACAGAGCCTCAAGCTTGCATAGTTAGTAGGATGGGAAAATTGAAACAATACAGACAGAAAATAAAAAAATACCACGGTAAGGATACTCTGCTCTTGGTTAGACACCTAGAGGTACCTTTTATAACGTTTTTTAGCTCATACATATACTTTGATGTGCACCGTGCATACTTTTATCTGATTAGTCTTTCAAAAAAAGATAAATCAGATCATTCTAGACACATCTGATTTTTTAAGAGCTCCGAGAGAATTTATCTTCATTCAAAAGGATATAAGTTTAACTTTTTCTCTACTTTTTTAAAAAAAATCACCTGATACCAATTAGAATTCCTTTACTGCTGGGCTGATTTATGGTACTGTAATACAGCACTGAAAATATGAAAGCAGAGAAGCAGTATTTCAAAATGCAGCATAAAATCAACAATAAAAATGTATATTTATAACCCAAAAAGTATGATTTCATCCTGGAGAATTACCAAGCTAATAGCAGTAATAAGCATGATTTTAGTTGTACCATATTGTACTTATTAAACACTTCAGGGGACTTGTGAATAAATCAAATCACAGGACCATTTTTGGATATTTGAACATATTTTTAGATATTATAAAAATGTTGAAAACTATCACAACTGGTTATCATTTGCTCATGTTTTCCAAAAAAGGTTTTAATCATAGACCTCATTGTTACATCTTTCAAGATACTGGGCTGATGCCTGCAGGCTGGAAGAGTAACTCCATTTAATAAATGTAGATTTAATGTCTTTTGGAGATAAAATTAAAGCACAAAAAGTATGTGCAATAACATGAATTATACTCACTATCCCAGGTAATCTTGTTTGGTGCAGGAAGGATGTTTCAGAGGAAGGAAGAAAAGTGGTTTAGTAATAAAGATGGGCCATAACCAAAACCCTGGAGCCAAGCTCATGGGATACAATGTGGAAAGCATGGATTCAAACTCATTCTTTGCAGATCTATCACTCCAGCCTTGGAGGAGGGAAGAGATTTTTCCTATGGAAGTGAATGAGTGAGGTAAGAGAGCTTTCTATTTTATTCCCTGCAACTCCTACTACCTGTAATACAACAAAGTTCAGAGGACTCAGGTAAAAACGACATTTTACTATGCTAGGTGCTGTACAAACACACAATAAAAAAAACACACACTGCTTTGAGAATGGTCCAGGACAGACAAATAAGATGAACAACTGGAACAGGAGCAGATACAGGTAAGTAAGAACACATTCTGTTGTGAAGAAGCTAGCAGAAATTGAAGTTTGCACATGACTGGAATTTAGACACACGTTCAAAAAGCATTCCCTGGTCAACCCAGCTGTTTCTGCAAGACAATAAAGGAATAGTTGAGTCCTACAGAAACTAGACCCTGTAAGTAATCTGGTGTTGTTTGAGCTCCCAGAGAGCTATTTTTTTTTTTTTTTTAATATCAGTTTACAATTATCAATACACACCACTTGAGGACTTGGCCCCATGTCTTCTGCTTTCTTGTTGGTGAGACAGCATGGTCCATTTGAAATTTACAGATGTAGCAGATGAAGTCCACCAAAGAAAAAGGCTTCCTCCACGTTGACCTATTATGGGATGGGACTATCACTCTGTAACTGTAATTTTGAAAGCTATAGCAGTTCCTTCATATTTTCCTCATGCCTGATCTTTGCTTAAAAACAAAAGAAAAAGTTCGTTTGATTTTGTTCTCAGTATATTAAACAATAGAGTTGTAGGAAACTGCTGCCTTCAACCAGCCTTCTTTCCACCTTCAAAACAGCTTGTGCTATTATTTTTCAGAGTTTATGCTGAAACAGATTCCTTCATGGTGTGAACACCATGAAATGACAGCTTTCAGCCCATAGTGAATTATTCTGGCTCAGTTAAAAACCATAGAAAATAAAGATTGTAATAGAAATACTGGTGAAAGTATTTATGATAGTAGCAGGAACAAAGCTCTGTTGTAAGTTTTTCTGGAAATAGGGCCACAATGATATGTTCACCAATCTGTTCTGATGTAATCATAAAGGAAAAAGTGTTCCTGTCAAGTTTAATCCCAGATTCCCCTATAAGCCAGTGCATATTTTCAATAGACACTATCAATTGACAAGGGGCATTAAGAAAATATTTTTTTTTGTTTTACAGTACCCTGAGTGAGGGAATAAAAGGGCATCCTAATGACATTCTTTAGAAGCAGCAAGACAAGCAAAGTACAAACCACTGTTGCACTGTGATTTGAAGAAGGAAATAAAACCTTTATTGTCCTGATTGCAAGGGCCTGCATTGTACTACCAGTGTCCACAGAGGTGCTCCCCCTGGATAAAAGAGCTGACTGGTTTGGTGGCCCCAGGACATTTTCACTGTAGATGAAGATAAATAATGAAGTAGATGAAGATAGATTTGTGTACGTTGTTCTGTATGTGTTTTATATATATATACAATATACAATGCATAATATATACAATATATAATATATAAATATATTATAAAAAGATATTTTCTAATATATTTATATACATAAAAATAATATTATACCTCTATCTGTCTGTCTGTCTATCTATCTAATATCTATCTATCTATCTATACAGCTTGCTTTCCTCAGCTACATGCCATGAATAAGCAGTGGTCTAGGAAAAAACAGACTAAAAGCATCTAACCTAAGCTTTATGTTTCCTGCACAGCAGTCTGGGTGCAGAAACATGTCAAAAAGCTCTATATCTCAAAGCAGCCAATGAAGTAAAAGGGACTGTAAAGTGATTGTTTCACACCGTAAAGTGTGAAAATGAAAATTTATAACCAGCTTCTGTATCTGCCTCTTCAACATCAGAACTGCACAGTGCAGACACATCCTGGCAGATCAGGTTATAACAGTGGGGACCAAAGAGAGTCTGATAAGGTCCCTCAAAAAAGGGTAAGCTTAAAAACTAAGTAAATTTGTAATCCACACCTGAAAAAGTGCATGTGGGACGGTGTTTTTTTGACAAGAGGGTCTGTAAACCTTGTTGTGTCTCCCCTGCAAGCTTGGGAAAATGAAAGGAGATGCCTTAAAGTATCTAAACCCCCCAAAGACCACAGGGTCTGAATGCACAGGGAATGACATGCTGGAATATTATGCAGAGACTGCATTTATCAAATAAAGGTAAAAATTTATCTGACTTTCAAAGTTGTCACCTTTCTTAATGCTGCTACATCTCTCCTTTCCCTTCTATTTGTTACCTACGTTTTAAATTCCTGTCTCCAGTTTTAAAATGCATTTTGATGGCAGTCATTCATGTACTACAGAGGAGCTTTACTCCAAAGGAGTGAAAGATTCCCATCTTTTAACCTGGGACTGGCCAGGACTAGTACTGTGAGTGTGTGGTTGAGGTGGGAGACATGTCTGGTTTTCATCTGCTGTTCATCCATGACCTAAGAGACTCATTTGTGCTCATTAACTGGGTTCAACACATCTCTGCAGCCTTCCTCTACTGGCAGGAGCAATGTGTGAAGACAATGAGGGCAAAATTGCCATGCCTTGTTTATTTCTTGAACCTTTATGACTCATGATAAGGCAGTCTTACAAAAGGAATTACGTGCATTATCTCACCATAAAAAAAGTTCTGATATACATATATATATATAATCTTACAATGGACTTGAGCAAAAACAAATGTTGAAACATGTTGGCCAATAAAAATGGAAACACTGATTTTTAATTTTTTTTTTAAGAATACAGTACAGTATTTTGATACAGTCCACAAAATATTGTGTGAGGAGGCTAAACTCTTCTGGAAAATTCCAGCTGGACTAAAAAAAAAATGGGTAGAAACTTAAGCCATATATTCCCGCAGCCACTGCAGGATTGTACAAGGATCATCTTAATTAGTTATTTAAAAAATGTGTAAGTGGCTTTCAGGTTTATGGCAGAAACATAATTTCATTGAATATCACTTTGCTTCTCTCATTTTTCCCTCCAATAAATTAATTGGAAGTAAAGCCTTGGGATTTACCCCTGAGGGGAGGCATCGTGCATTTTTCCCAGAAATGTCTTCTGTAGTACATATTACTGGCAAATAAATAAGCAAAACCCCTGAAGAGGTGCATCTGTGCTGAGAAATGTGTGCTTGCTCTAGCTTCTGATTTTGTTTTGTGTTAATTTGGAGACAGACATCTCTTCCATGAAAGCTTCTAAGAGATGGTGAACTTTCTGTGTGCACATGTGTGTACTTATGTTTTTTGGATAGCATAAATAGAATATATGAAGTCCAAAGCTTCACACAAATAAGCTACATTTGGACAAAGAGAATTCTTCATCTGTTCATTTGAAAAACTCCTGTTATTTTCCAGCCCAAGAGAGTATATCTTTAAAGTGTTCACATCAATGTCTTTCTTGGAATGAAGGGCTTAAAATTGAACAGGTGTAGCCTCAGCAAGGCTGACAGTAGGGGGACAGTCCCTGCCCTGCTCCTGCTGCCCACACCATTGCTGCTACAGCCCAGGATGCCATTGGCCTTCTTGGCCACCTGGGCACTGCTGGCTCCTGGTCAGTCCCTGTCACCAGCACCCCCAGGGCCTTTTCCTGTGGGCAGCTTTCCAGCCCCTCTGCCCCAGCCTGTGGCACTCCTGGGCTTGTTGTGAGCCAAGGGCAGGACCCAGCCCTGGGCCTTGTTGAACCTCCCACCATTGCCCTCAGCCCATGATCCAGCCTGCGCAGATCCCCTGAGCAGATTTCCAGAACTAAACAGATGAAACAGGACAGGATTTTCTGAGTTTCCCACAGTGAACTGAAGCTGCCCACACTGCTTTCTGTCCAGAGCACAGCCCTGTCTAGTCCAAGGAGTTGACTGCAAGTCACTGTCCAGTGTTCTGCTCTCTAAGGGATTTATTGTCCCCAGTTGGGCATTCTCCTCAAAGTCTCAGGCTTTAAACTAGACTCTCAGCTCTTCTATAAAAAAGAACGTTTCTAGTTCTTGTGGATGTTGAGAGGATGTTTGAGTATGAAAAACTGAAGTGTCTAATTTTAACAAACTAAATATACTTTTTTGTAATAACTTAGATCTTTTGGGGCCCCAACACACCTTCTGTATTTCTACATTGGCAGTACTGTGAACTGCAAGACCATACATTCTCTGACCTGCTTTTACATCATATCTGAGAAGGGATGTGATTTTTGGCTTGAGAGAAAAATGAAACTGTATTTTCAAATGTCTTCTTGTGCAGTCCCTTTTTGGAAATACTCAACCTGCACTTTTTCCATGAAGGTCTTTCATGGCACAGGACATCCCCAGCATGTTTATGCCTCCTGTTGTTTGCCCCAGCTACTACCACCTCTCTTCAGACATTTTCTGGTACAGACTGAAACATAATGGGGTTTATACCACAAACAGCATGAAGTGTCTGCTCTGTTTATGCTAAAGACTCCTGTTAACCTTTAATCCTCCTAAATCTTTCTCAAAACAATGTGAAACAATCTATTTTTACATTCTTCCCTGTTGCCTGATGCTGGTTAACACCATAAACAAATTTTGCACAGTTTGAGAAGCAATTAGAACCTCTTGGGCCAGGGGACAGCACTAAGGGCACTGTCTCCACTTGCCTATATCCTTTTCCAACACCCAAAAAAGGGTGATTCTGAACAGGGTGAATGACTTTTGGGGTGGAGTGGGCACATATAAGGGGGAGCCACAGGTTTCCCAGATGCCACATGGGGTGAAGTCCCTCTCCAGCTTGGGAGTGTTTCAGGAGGTGAAGGATCCAAACCCTCTGAGTGCCCCTCCCTACCGACCCTGACCCCATTAGGGGCTGACAGCTGTGAAAGACATAGGAAGCAATTAAAGCACACTGTATTAGCCACAAAGGCTGATGGGCCCTGCTCTCCAAAAAGTGCAGGTCTGCAAAAGAGATAAAACCAGGGACCTCGAGTGCTGTAACACGCGGCTCGGGGGCTTTGTGCAAGTCTATCCTCCTGGATCTACTTGGGGTTATTTATTTACTTTAGGTTCGTTTGAAAACTTGGAAGCTTCAGGCTACTTACCCAATTAACCTTAGCACCTGTTTGGCTGGAAATGCTTAGGGAGCAGTGTGAGCAAGCCGTGGATTTCCCCCCCGCCCCCCCCCCCCCCTTTTTTTAAGTGAAGGGAATGGACAGAAATGTATTTCTGAAGAAAACATTATTCCAGCCTGCTCTCAGGTCTGTGGTGCTGGGGTTTGTTCCTGATAATGATTTAAGTGGAAGCTCCTGCTAGCATCCACCACTGCTATAGCAGAAGACAATCATGATATCTAAATCAATAGATTGTAGTGAATGGCTGTTGTTTTAACTTTTGCCTGCTTCTGTTTTATTGCCTGATGGATTTTGGCTCTCAGTTTTCCTCTTCAGAGGCCTACAATCCGCACCAAATGTTTCACATTACTCAGTGTGAAAAACCTCCTATTCTTTCAGATTTTTTACAAGTTCATACATCCGCGGAAACCTGATATTTCATATTTCATTCTGCTTTGTGAATGTCATTGTGAGGGATGCTGGTTCACATGCAACAGGCCTCTTCTGTCTTTGATCAGCTTGACCGCAACTAATTGTAAATGGAGAACAAATGAAAGAAATATTTATAAATTTCATGGGAATTCAGGCAGGGACTAAGCCTTTCCTAATGCCTCCATTCACAGTAAATGTTTATTGAATACTTTTAGTCTACTGTGTACTTCAGTATTTATACAGTTACAAGTATAGTTAGGTTTAACTTGTTCTGAGTAGGTCCAGTGAAAAAACTCTCTCATGTCTTTCATTCTGTTTTCCTTCCTTCCTTTCTTGTCTTATTTTTCTTTTCCACCCCAAAGCACTCCTTTCCTTTGTCTTTACCTTACAAAACAGGCTGCTGGCCAAAAAACAGAGGAACACCACAGTTGCTGGGTTCCAGAGCCTACAGCTGTAAGAAGGGTAAGAAAGGGGGGAAAAAAATGACCGTAAAATTTAAAACAAATTTTGAGGCACAAAGCTGAGTTGGGAAAAAAATCAAATGAAAATGTTAAAGATTTGTCCAAAATAAAGTCATAAATGCCCTGAGCCAAGTGAAACAGCTGCTAGGTCATGCAGGCTAAATCTGAAAAGGCAACACAACAAGAAGTTAAATATTATGAAGCTAATAAGAAGCTGCCAGCATTTTTATTTTTGCCTCTCAGTCTTTGTGCTCAGGGTGCTTTTGCAGAGGAAAACATCACATTAAAAATAAATAAATCTTTGAGGTGCCTAATCTTATACATATTTGGTTCTATCAGGGATGTTGCAGAGTAGAAGCAGCTCCTTTGGCCAGGGAAATGCAGAGCTCACAGAACCTCATGTGTTATTTGTCACAGATGCTGGATCCACTGGCATGTGCTGCTGGCACCAGTGGTGGCAGACAGGCACTGGGACAGGTGCTGGTCTGAACTGGAGGCTCCACAGTGAAATGTGAGCTGTGCTGAGCAGAAATGAGAGCAAAGCCACTCGGTTCAGCCTCTTGTGAAGGTCCACGTCTTCCACTTATCCATCAGCACCTTTTTAAACTGCTTCATTCGTATGGAAAACAGGGAAAGGATGGAAATCCCTGGGAGGACAGGGCGAGGAAGTGGGTGTGCAGGTGTGAAGCTTGACACCAGTGTAAGGCAAGCAAGGAGGGCTGGCTTTTGTATGGAGCGTAGGAAAGTAAAGGATATAACTTGTCCCTTTTAAACACGACTAGAAAGAAAAGGAAAAACAGCTCAGACCAACTGCGAGGCTAGGAATTCATTATGATAATTTCACTTCCCTCCCGGAGCGCATTCCTTCTGTTCTCCCACAGTTTTTTAGTATTTTTTTTGTGTTTGTATTTCTCCTCTTTAAGCTCACCGAGGCCAGGAAAATGCCTCTTTTTCCTTTAGAGAGTGCCTAACACTTGTGGGGAGATGATGAAGAGGCTTGGAGCTTTGGAGCTTTTACAACAGTAAAAATTTGAATCTAAAATTATCAAAGAGGCCATGGATTTCTAAGAAAAATTTCCTTTAATGTTCCTTTGCAGTACCCCCATATTTGAGAGGGAAAAGAGGGTGAGAAGTTTGGAGGAGATGAAACCCAGATAACGTGATACTGAAATTTCCTTGAATTCATTCTTCTAACCCTTTTTTTCCTCTTTGTGAAGGCAGTAACTTCTTAAAAGCAGCTTTATGCTGTGACATGCAATCCTGTACACGAGGTTTGTCTAATTCCTGAGCTCCTAGCAATGAATACGCACTTCTGTCAGCCAAACACCACATGAATTGTAAAAGTAAAACACTTGATAATCGGCATTAAATTAAATCACAGAGCAGAGATGGAAGATGATTATGGTCTGTGCTTTAAGTATTATTTACCTTCCCACAAAGAGCATGTCTAGTCTTTCACAAACAGAGTGTATAAAACACTTACTTAACACGTAACCCGAGCTACGAAAATTGTATTACAGTTAAGTGTTCTTATAGCCACAGGCTTTTTATCACAATCAAGGGAGCAGGGAAGAAAAGTGGGAGAGGAAAATGGAAATAGCTAAGGGAGGACCCTGCCTTCAGGTTAGTGAATGCATGAATGGCATTGCAAGGCAGAGGTGTTGCAGAAGTGCCACCAACACTGGCAGAGCCACCTCAGGCAGTGGGACCTGCTGGGACACTGCCTCCAAGGCACCTAAATGGAAAATGGTCTGCTGCAAATGCACCTCTGCTCTCTCTGAGGTCCAAGTTAGACCACTCTTAACAGCTCTACTGCTCAGCTGATGGAAGATGATACACGAATCCACATGAGGAGAAAGAAAATAATATAATAAATGTCTTTTATAGGACAGCCACTTCTGTCTTCCCCGCACTGTTATCATGACTTTTTCTAAACCTCTTCATTAAGTGCCTTACAGAAAGAGACATGCATAAGTAACTATTCTGTAAATTTCACCTGACAGCACATGCCCTGGCCAGCCTGCTAGTTGTCACAGTTAGGAAACAAATTCCCAGTGCTGCTGTAAAGGTAGAGAAGAGGAATAGACTCAAAGAAAACTGAACTAAATTCTTGAAAATTACCCACATAGCTCAAACTGGTCTAAAAAACCTCCCCATTTTTCCTGTGTTTAAAATAGACTAGATGTGTGTGCACACGTAATCTGCTCATATCTTATCAGAAACAAGGTGGAGTCCATTTACAGAGAGACAATTGATATGCCATCCTCATTTGATTATTTGAGATCAATACTCCACATCCTTCAAAGCTGCATAATTTTTCCTGGACACTGCTCTTCCTATTCCAAAGTCCTTGGGCTTAAAAAACTCTAGGATAGTTGGTGCAGGGGAAAAAAGAAACCAAAATAATTTCTAACATTTCTGCACAGCAAAGGCCAGACAACTTGAAAGTTATCTAATAGGAAATCACACAGCAGGCAGCACCTGAAAAGGATTGGTTCTCACGTGGACATATTTTTTTGGTGGAGAATTTTTTGTTTCAAATTGATCCATCCGGATGGAAATTTGTACTTCTGGGGCACTTGGGAGACAACTCAATTCTTTCTTCTCATGTGTACTTTAAATTTATTTACATTTATCTAATGTGTTGCAAAACTGGATTGTGGTAGTGTAGTGAAACTCCTGTAACTTCTCAAGAGTATGTGATGACTTGATTTGGAATAAAAAATAATCAGGACTTGTTATTTAACAGTGGAAAAAACAGCAATTTTCTTCCCCTCATAGCCCAGAGGTTACATTCTGCATATTCCTTACCCTTCTCCAAATTTAATGCTGATTTTTCTGACAAAACTTTTTGGTGCTTTGTATTTCTGCCTATTAAACATTGCAGGGTGAGCCCTACCTCGTTCAGCAGCACGTTACTTGTAAGTGATGGAAATAGCTGCATTAAGCCAAAATCTAGCCACTGACAACAGACAGAACAAAATCTGAACCCAGATTTCTCACCAGACAAGCAGCTCACTGGCCTCTCTCAGCCTGCTTGACCACAATTTTCTGTAACAAACACAATAGCTGGCACACACTTGATATTGAGCAAGTGCCGTTTCATGTTGATATTCTCATTCAATTTCCACATGTTGGCAGAAACAGATGGAACTGGATTTTCTTGCAATTACTATGAGTCTAGGGTAACAACTCCTAAATCTGCCTTGGAGGGAAAAGATACAATGCAAATATGCAAACATGGGGTAACAGCCTGGAGACTAAAGTACAGAAATACAACTTTATGTAAAGAAAAACTAAAACTGATTCAGGATTTCTTGGTTAGGCTGCACCATATGAAGGAATCTCATAAAACTTAAAAATTTGTACAGAATATGAAATTAGTTGGGAGTAGAGTTGCAGTGCCCTAGTGTTTCACTAAGACTTTAAAATGAAAACTATTAGTTAAGTAAAGTCTGTGGGGCTTAAAGTTTAAAAGGAGTTATTTTGTTTTCCAAGAAAGCTCTTTCATGAAAATTGCAACATCTGCTCCCATCTCTTTTGTTCTAACCCCAATATATTCTTTTGAGATCACAACATTGAAAACATCCACAGAGTAGAAAATATGGTTTGAGGTGTTTTTTTTCTTTAAATTCTCATCTCTCTGGCTCAGACTTTCAAAAGAGAGTTATGTAGACTTAAGCCCAAAAGCCTTATTTATTGGAATGGGAATTTAAACAGAAAATAAAGGATTTTGTATCCAATTGATCAGCCAAAATGTTACTAAACTAAAGCTTAAGGGACTAGAAAACGCAGCAAGGGAACCTGGTATGATTATCAGTTTTAGCTACAAAAGGGTTAGCATAGAAACTGGAAAATTATATTATCTTCAGGCTACATGAAAACAGATAGGGAACACATGTTGAGCCTGATCCAGCAAATGCTTTTGTACCTGCTAAAGAGCCACAAACAGATCAGTTGAATGCACTGAGGACATGAAGAGATGTGCTCCCTGCTCTGACAGGAACAGGGTAAGATGCTGCTGCTTTTCCTCTTATTGCTGATTATTGCTCACCCTGCACAGTGAGCTGACAGCACCAAAAACAGATATAAACAGGCAGTGTCCCTGCTCCTGGACAGAGTCAGCACTGAGTTTCATCCCAGTGACCTTCAGTGCCTCCAGAACTGTTGCTTGAGCACTAATTGTAAGGAATAGGGAAGGATTTTGGAAAGACTAAACATAGCCTGGATTCACACCAGCTCCAATTCCTCAGAAGAAAAAAAATACTTTCATAACAGAATGATTATTATTTCCTAATATAAGCAGCAGTTGGGAAGATGTATTAGTTATCTGTGGTTTTTTTTTTTTTTTTTTTTTTTTTTTTTTTAATGGACTAAATAATAATAATAAAGTAAATAACAAATAACATGTACAAGACTTTTTACCCACACTTTTTGGTTTTTTCCCAGTTGCCACAGTCATTTCTGGAAATGGATCCTTTGTTTAAAGAAAGTGTGATTCAGACATAAAGTATGATAGCTTACTCTTTAAATATATTTATGTAAAATTGTAACTGAGTTTTTGCGAATTTTTATGATTCAAAGAAGTGGAACCCATTTCTTGCATATAGATGAATTATATATCTGATAAATAAATGTTATAGTGATTTATTAAACAGAAAAGATGGAGAAATATAGAAGTAAGGATTTAACACAATAATTTGCAGCAACATTTCAGTGGTGACAAACCAAAGCCACGAAATTCAGAACCAAAATTAAGACAGAAAGTGATTATGGCAGTGGTGGCTAGGAGAATGATTTGGATCTGGATGGCTGTATATGTGGTCATAAACTTCTGCTATGTTTTAGGCTATTATTACCCAAGATCTTGGCTTTTAGCCCTTCACTAAGCATGATAACTGTACATTTATTTACTGTAATTTCTGCCACAATATGATAAAGACTTATGTTTGAACCAGAATGGTTTTTTTCCTGTAAAGAAAAAGAGTTATAAACTCCCAGTTTCATAAAAACTGGGAACCACCAGATTTCACCAGCTGTCTGGACTTGACAGATAAATATTGGTTCTGTTCTTCCCAGGACTCCAGGTGGGCTGGATTATGTTTGCTGCCAGGTAACTGTATATTTACCCTGCTGGTCTCTCTCTAATCACAACCTTGGATTAATAATTTTATTTTTTATTTTTAATTTATTAACTTGTACTTACTCAGTAGTTGACAAACATAATGCTGATTACATGATATGTGTACTTGGAAAAAATACAACCCAATGCACAAACCCTGCCAATTAGAGGCACTGAGATGTAGTGAAATTTATAGTTACATTGAAAAAGCTTTTAGGGTAAAAAACAAGAGACAAATAGCACTGTAACCAAAGCTCTCCCAATGCTTGGAGGTGAAGAAAATAATTTAGCCTTATTCCTATAAACAAAATGAAACAAAACAAAACCCAAAAAAAACCCCCCAAAAAACCAAACCAAACCAAAAAACAAAAAAAAGAAAAAACAAAAACAAAACAAAACAAAACAAAACAAACAACAACAACAACAACAACAAAAAAAAAAAAAAAATAAGGAAAGGAAGGAAAGGAAGGAAAGGAAGAAAGAAAGAGGGAAGGGGTAAAATTTGACAAAGTCAAAGTTCCTTCTGTCCAACCTTGTTTGGTGTTAAAATTCATAATTAAAACTTCAAAATTTTATCGTATCCCCTTTCAAAGTTCTGCTGTGCTTCAGTTTTCTGAGAACAAAATCTGTCCATCTTGTCTGCCTCATGAGAAGCAGTTCCCACTCTTTTTGAAGGTCTGCTGTCCAGAAGTCTTTATATTAACTGAGAGCACAACATACATTATGGCATTTTTTAATGAAGATCAGGGAAGCAAGAACTCTTGCTTAATGAGAAGAGTAAACATTATTACTGTCTCAGTCTTAGCAGGAGGTTGATTGGTATTATACTCACATTTAAGGTGAGGAGAGGCACCTTTTGCCTCCATCCACAACTGCAGAAAGGAACTAAGTTCTAAACAAAAGTAAGATTAGAACACAAACAAGGTTGAATGTTGGGAACCAGAGTGATAATCTATTGGAGTTCTCTCTGAGCCAGATGTTCTTAGGGTCCATGAGGGTCTAACACACTCTGAGAGTGTTCAGCACTGAACAGAAACGGCTTGAAATAACTTGCTAAATGGTATGATCAAAGGTATCTTGAAAAAGCAAAAAGGTTTTAATTAAAGAAGAAAATAAAACAAAAGAACAAAAGCTGTGCACAGTGTAGGGACAGGTCCCACACACTTGATACAACACCCCTAAAATACGCAAAGAAGCTTCATGCTCTTCCTTAAATACTGAACTATTTAGGTGGGTTTTTTTGGCAAACAGACCAATAGAAAGTGACTACATTTCTGAGGAGCAGCTAAAGAGACCTATCCGTGATTTTGTCTTGAGCCAATTACTGCCAGGGGAGCAAAGATGGTTTTCTTCCCTTGAAAAGTCCTGAAGTGAAACTGAGACACTTTTCCTTACATAGAAAACATCTACCTGGTGCACTGCAACAATACTCCAAGGCTATTTTGTCATAAAAGAGGAAAAGGACAGAAAAATAGAAGAATAGCAAAATGCCACTAATAACTATGAGAAGCACAGGAAAGGGGATAACACCATGGGTCCAGCACTGGCTCATGGAGTGGGATGAGTAAGATCTGCATGGGTGGAACAGGTGTTTCCCTGGTGAAGTGTGGGTTTGTTATCTTCTTTTCTGTCAGAGCCAGGATTAAATGCTCAAGAGACGCAGTTTTGTGTTCAGACTCAGATGTTGATTAACTCTTGTCTATGTTACAGTCTCATAAACTGTGAGTTCTAGCTAACAAAGTGAAAAATGGCTTCATCTCTATCTCTTTCCAAGGTCTTTTAAGCACAAACTGTCCAATTATGAAATGACACCTAAATTATTTTTACTTTTAACCCCAATAACCAACCACCCTTGGCCCTCAATGTGGACTTTTCTACCAAATTACAAAATACACCCAAACCCATGAAGAAGAAGGTTAAAGAAGAAGAACTTAGCCTATGCCCTATATCCTCCATCTTGCTTTATATATATTATTATATTCTAAAACCTTAAACTCTAAATTTTTTACCCTGTGATATCACACACTTCTATTCAATCCACACACCCATAATCCCAGTGTTATCACTCGATTTTGGAAGCCTGTTCCATGGCCTCAGGTCAAATGTAGTGTTTTCTTGCCTTCTCAGCTAATGTATCAAACATTTTCTGCTTGCTCACCTGATGCATCAATACAACATTATTTTATGACCTTCAAACAGGGTTTTTAATTTTGTAAAATAAAGCTGTTTCTAAAGTTTTTGGTTGAGGCAGTTTAAAACGTTACCTTCCAAAGCTTAATCTTCCAAGAGGAAACAGAGAAACATTCCTTACTTTTTACCCAATCAGTACAGTAGTCACAATCAAGAAGAGGAGAATTCTACTAATACTAAGCTGTATTAGAACAAGCACCACCAAAAAATCATGGAGGGGGTTAGTTATTTGTGACTCCTCACTGAGAGGCACAGAAGAAGCCATTTGGCATCAGACAACCTCTCTAAAGGGGTTTTATGCCCATTGGTGCCTCGTATTTGGGATATCACAAAGAGGCTTCCAAGAATCATGGAAGGTGAGGATTGTCATCTGCTCCTACTCTTTCATGTAGGATTGAATGATGCTGCCACAAAAATATCATGAAATACCAGAAGTGACTTTATGTCCCCTGGAAAGATGTTCGAGGAATTGGGAGAACATTTAATGTTTTGCTCTGTACTCCCAAAAAGGACTGGGTCTGAGGCAGGGTGAGATGAGTGGCTAGGGGGAGGACTGGGTGATGCCATCAGGGCTTCAGCTCCCATGACTTTTATGGGATGTGCCTTTGGGAGACTGGGCATATTGACAGCAGGTGGGGTGTACCTGACAAAGTGGCACAAATCTTGTTAGCAGGGCTTTAAACAAGATGCAGCAGGGAGAGGAGATGCTCTGCTGGGTGTCAGTGAAGAGCTTTCAGTAGCAGGACAGCAGGGAAATACCTGTAAATCATCCCAAAATAATTAGAGAGGACTCTTCCCAGAAGATGAGGAGGTGGATAGCCCAGCTGAAGTGCCTCTACACCAATTCATGCAGCACAGGAAACCAGCCAGATGAGCTGGAAACCATGATGGAATTAGAGAACTATGACCTAATTGCTGTCACAGAAAGATGGGACATGAGTTACATGACTGGAGCACTGCAGTTTAGGGCTACAAGATTTTCAGAAGAGACAGGCTGGGAAGGAGGGGTCAGGGTGTTGTGCTCAATGCTAAGGAAGGGTCAGATTGTGAAGAGCTGTCTTCAGGATCAGATGGGGAAGCTCAACAGCCATAGGTCTATGGAATCTGATGAGATGCACTCCTGGGTCCTGGAGGAACTGGCTGGTCTTGTCAAGCCAATCTCCATTATATTTGAAAAGTCATGGCAGACGGGCTAATTCACCCTGAGTGGAAAAAGAGAAACACCAGTTCCAGTTTTAAAAAAAAGGGGAAAGAAAGATCTGGGGAAGTATGGACCAGTGATCCTCAGCTATGTGCTTGGGAAGATCATGGGATAGGTCCCTCTCAGAGAGTTCCTGAGGCACATAAAAATAAACTGCACACCAGACAGCAGTGTGTGCTCACAGTCCAGAAATAAAACTTCCCAAGTGCATCAAAAGAGAGGTGGCCAGCAGATGAGAGGAGGCTATTCTGCCCCTCACTTCTGTCTTTGTGAGGCCCCACCTGGAGTGGTGCCTCCAGCTCTGGGGTCCCCAGCTCACAAAAGACAGGGACCTGTTGGAGCAGTCTAAAGGAGTTCACAAAGAAAATAAAAGAGCTCCAGAACTTCTCCTGTGAAGGCAGACTGAGAGACTCAGACACTGTTCAGCTCAAGAGAACAGAAAGCTTTGGGGAGGATGTTATTGCAGCCTTTCAGTTCCAAATGAAGGCTTATAAAAAGAGAGGGACAGGGACATTTTAAATGGGCAGATAGTGACAGGACGTGGGACAGTGGTTTTAAACAGATTTTAGATATTTAGGTTAGATGTCAGGAAGAAATTATTTACTTAGAAGATGGTGGAGCACTGGAAGAGGTTGCCCAGAGAGGTTGTCAATGGCACATCCCTGAAAATGCCAGGGATGGGGCTCTAAGCAACCTGATCCAGTGGGTGGCCCATGGCAATGGTCTTTAGGGTCCCTTTGAACATAACCATTCCATCATTCCATGAATCCGAAATTCTAAAAAAATGTTTCTCTTTAGGAATTAGGTGTATTCCCACCAAGAGACTTGCGCATCAGTGTGTGTCCTGGGTTGCAGTGTAGGATGTACACAAAGTATTTATTCTATCACAATTTTCATGAGCTGTTAAACAACTGGTGCTCTACTGTTCCCAAGCCCCTGCCTTTGGGCTCTTCTGCTCATGGCCCATCAATGCCTTGCCCATGACTCACAGGGAACTCCCTCCAGGGGTTATCTCTGTTTAATGGGCCATCGAGGACCCACTTCACAACTCATCATCCTATTGTGAGATGCTCTGCCCAGGGGGAGGAGCCAAGCATTCCCACCTGGATAGAATCTGGGATTTGGGACAGTACAAACAGCCCTTACCTACTGGATTCCCAGAGGACCAGAGCTACCAGACCTTTCTACAGGATCACTGCTTCAGGAAGAGCACCTCACCTGGACTGCTTCCACCATCCTGCTCAGGTTATGTTCTGACTCTGTCAGTGGTCCTTTGTGTTATTGCATTTATTTTATTTTATTTTTACCTTTTTACCTTTCTTCTTATTAAACTGTATCTCTGACTTGGAGCCTCTCACTCATTTTGCTTTCAAACCACGACAGTGTGAAAAAAGATGGATCAGGGTTTTTTGAATGCATGACTAGAGCTAGGATCCTTAAATGGATATTATTGCTAAGTAATTTTGCTTTCAGAAATGCTGCAAACCTGAATGGTTCAGTTTTAACTACTTAAGTTTAAAGCTAACGTTTAAAACCCTCACATTTAATGGGCAGCTTTTGACTTTTCCAGTAATTATTGCTTTAATTCTTAGAACTGAAGTTCAATAAAAGATAATAATATAATTGTAAATAATTGAAGATGGGCTCATCAGCCTTCTGTACATTTTTATATTTTCATTAAAAAAATAACAAAAAGGATAAAAATAATGAAATGTAAGAACTCAAAACAATTTCCAGGGAATGGAGACTATAAGTTTGCATTTAAAATCCTTGTTGATGTTTTCAGTTCTACAACAGGCAAGGAAAGCTGTATTTGAATGCACATGGTCTATATTGAAAGTCTCTATTTCCAATGTCACCTTGTATTTATCCCCATTTTACTCCAAATTCAGTACGTGGATGCTTAAAAACACAACTCTGTATTCCTGAGCCTGGGTGTCACCTGCTCTTGTGGATGAAGGTAGAGCAGTGAACAGAAACAGGTTCCTAAAACTGGAGGTGAGATCTAGAGATGCTGCCAAATGTTCTGTCTCAGTATTTAAGAAACCACAGGTTGCTTTCGGAGGCAACGATAACTCAAAGCTCAGGGCTGGTTTCTGTAAGCATGTGAATCTGTCTAAAAGCCATCAGAGTTTTACCAACCTCATTGAAAACATGCTTTGGTAACCCTTCTGATGAGACACAATGGATAAGTTAGTCACGAGTGAAAGACAATAAATTTGGGGCAAAGTGTGTATTATTGCAACAGTCTGCTGAAAAAATCTGCTAGTATAGTATTCTCTTACAGCATAATTTATGCAATTAAGCATAAATACATTCCTAAGGTATGAAAAACTTTTTTTTTTTTTTTCTTAATTACAGTAAATTTGGTGCTTTTACAACAAGGAATAAGTCACTGCTTAGCCTTCATTTTATCCTTGCTTCTTTTTAACAGTTGTTAGAATGAGAGATGGGACAGAGTAGACTTTCCAGCCTCCCAAATTCTCTCTCACTCTTGACTTTTGGAGTCTGAATACCTGACATCCTGGCTGCATGAGTTTTCCAATTAGATGGCCTTACAGAGCACCAGCCTAACCCACCCTGGCACATCTTGTCCTGCAGCCATGGCCTGAGCAATGCTCCTTCTAGACCACACACAACTGGCCTGAGACCACTCCAGAAGGCTTCCTTTTTACTCCTCTACCCCTATTTATCCCCTCTGCTCCTGCTTTTTCTGCTTGATCCCACAGGATCCCTTAGGATGCTACTGAACAAAACACCCCAGTGTGTATCAGCCAGCAGGACAAGGTCACCAGCAGCATGCACAGAATGTGGAAGCATCAGGCATGTGTTGAATTTTAACCCCCTTATGACAAGTTTGTAGGGGTTTTAATTACTGATGCACAGGGTGATGCCAGTATTTAAGGTACCCACAAAAAATTGCAGTATAGAGCTGCTTGTGCCTATGGCTTTAAGCTTGGTTACCTCTCAGCTTTCCCAAGCCTTGAGTGATGATTTGGGCCAGACCTACAGAAAGCCCATGGCAGCTCAATTTTTTTTTCCCTGGACAAGAGAAGGAAATAAATTGGTACCACTTGTGAATGCCCCACCCCTGGAAGTGTTCATGGCCAGGGTGGATGGAGCTCTGAGCAAGCTGGTCCTGTGAAAGATGTCCCTGTCCACAGCATGGTGGCTGTAACTAAATGGTCTTTAAGGTCCCTTCCAGCCCAGGTTATTCTATGATTCTATGAAAACCCTGACCACCAGTGCTCTTGCTAAAGCAGCTCCATCTACATTAGCAATCCTTTTGCTCAGACATTCTGATTTTTTTTTTAAATATACATATATATAAAAAAATATTAATATATATATTATATAATATATAAATATATTTATATATTTATATATAAATATATAAATATATAAATATAGTATACAGTATATAATATATAAATAAATATATATTATACCTATTTTTATATAGGTATTAACATCACAGATAAAGAAGTTTGTGGCATGCATTTCTTTTACAGAACTTTGACTAAGGTTTAAAAATATGTTGCCTGTACTTAGAAAGCAAACTGAAACTGCAAAGTGGCAATTGGTTATCTTATGTCACTCTCCTAGTAGGCAGTATTTATTCAGATTTTCAGATGTTTGTGGATGTAGGTAGCCCAGAGACAAAGCCCAGATATTGCTTTTGTTCACAAGTGTTTGTATTGGAGGTGTTAAAAAGTTCCTTTTGAAAGCAGCTCTGCCAGTGCACTTGCAGTGCAGGCTAATGTGAAAGTTAGTATGCTGTCAAAAGCTGTAGTGATGGGTGACTATGACAAATTAGAACTCTCACAGGACAAACTTCTCTTCTCTTCTCTTCTCTTCTCTTCTCTTCTCTTCTCTTCTCTTCTCTTCTCTTCTCTTCTCTTCTCTTCTCTTCTCTTCTCTTCTCTTCTCTTCTCGACTTCCCCTGGTGAAACTTTAAGGCATTTCTTCACGTCCTGTCACCAGACATTGGAATGAAGAGACCAACACCTCCATCTCTTCTCCCCTTCAGGAGGATGCTGTGGACAGCAATGAAGTCTCTCCTCAGTCTCATCTTTCTTTTCTAAGCTAAACAGGCCAAGCATCTGGCCTCAGTCACTTCCTGCAAGTCATGCCCACTAGTCATTCCATCCTCTTTGCTGTCCTCTTTTGGAAACATTCCTGTGGAGGTGTGAAAGGCAATTCCAGTTTGATTATTTTTAAGTTTTGTGTCGAAGTTATAAAGTTGAAGTTATTATGCGTGTTTAATGGTTGACTCCTGTTCCCCCCTTCTCCTTGCCTTAATGGTACAATCTTAAGTTGTTTACCCCTTTACTGTTACCTGTCAATCATTGGTTATATAACTCCTACCCTTGTCCATCACCTTGGGCCTCTCCCCACTTTCCCGAATCTTCTATACCTGGCACTGGGTGGTTGGACGAAGTTAGGAGTTTCCCCCTCCCATAGTTATGTTATTGGTTTATATTATAATTGAAGGTCTCTGAGCCACACCCTGATGATTCCTGATTTGTCTCTCACTTATCCACCCCTTCTGTACCACCCCCGTTTAAAAGTTCTTGCATCCTGAGTTTCAGGGTCTCTCCGGAGAACTGACTCAGGGGAATAAAACCCTCTGTTGTTGGAACCCTCAGAGTCCCATCTCTCTTTTGATACTCATCCCGTAGCTGTGGTCCTGCCAGCTTGACTCAAAGGCCCCTGTGTTGCGGAGGTGTCAGGGCTGACAAGTGCTGGCAGCACTTGGACTGTCAGTCACTCGACAGCGGATCCCCGCACATTCCAGCATTTTTATACTCTTTTTAAACTGTGGGGCTCAAACTCACAGGGTCCTTGAGAAGAGGCCACACAAGGCTGGGACAAACACTTTCAAACAGTCAGCTATGCTGAGCTTAGTTCAGCTCAGGGTCTCTTGTGGCTCTCTGGGCACATTATTGACTCTCATTGAACTTACCATCAATTAAAACACCCAGATTCCTTTTACAGGGGCCAGTCCAGTGTGTTGCCCCCCAGCCTATACATCCATGGAGGATTTCAGTGTTCCCAGTGCATCATCTGGCATTTGTTGTTTTTAAAGAAGGCTTTTCTGTCCAAACTTACATGGCCTGGCAGACTGGTGTAGATAAAGCTTTCCAGTTGCTGGAGCAAAGATCATACAGGAGAGTGATGTGGCCACACATAAATAATTTGGTTTTTTAGGCCAAATAAGCCATCACTGCTTTACATGAATCAGTTGTGATCAGCTTTTGACACAGAACCTGAGAAAGGCTCAACACTTGCTCTTGAGCCTGTTGTTAGGAGTTTACCCACTCCACTCTGCCCTCCTTGTTTTCTCCAGAATGTCTTAATTTCAGAATAATTACTCTGCTCAGAAAGAGGGGCATTATTCCAGACTAATATACAAGGAATGCACATTGGGGAAATATTCCGAAAGAACCCAATTAGGCTGGGTTCTGTTGGGGTGAAATAAACATTCTACAGTAGGCTTGGCTGGATTCTTTCACAGGAAAGCTTACAGAAATGTGTTTGTCTCTTGAAAGAACTTTCCCAACATAATATTTAATGATGACATGCTTTTGCATGCAAGTATAGTCCTGTTACTGAATGGGCTGAATGTTTTTGGTGGACTTGTTTTGTATTACAATGATGAAGCATAAAAGAAATAAATCTGTATTCTACGTGCTCATACCTTCCTTCCACTTCTGCCCCTGACATTCACTATAGTCTTACAAATTCAGGATTAAGCTTTCATCAAGTATTGCCAATGATCTGAACCATGAGATGTCATAGATTATGGTCTCAAAAAACAGAATCGAGTAAATACATTCTGGGGCCTCCTGGTGCTCCTAGCTAGGCTATTCTTTATCCTGCTGCATTGATAAATGCCAGATAAATAAATCCCCTTCTCTCACACAGGAATAATAATGGAATCATTTATAATAGCCTTGTATGTTAGCAACAGACAGGAACAAGGAAGATGGTTTTCTGCAGAATGACTTGACCTGAAAGCATTATCCCTCAGTCAAACAGGTTAACCAGAAGATCCTGAGCATTTACTTAAACTGGCAGAGAAAAAGGTGTGCTTAATCCATGTTGCACTTTTCACATTGACTAGACATGCCTCCTAAATGGTCTCTAACACCGTAGCCCATGACATACCACACTTAACAAGGCTCTAACAGCATTTCCACTGTAACAGAACTAAAACACATGGCTTGTAACATAACTTTGAAACTTACAGCACTTGTGAATTTGGACATGGTGCAAGGGTAAGCAACATGTGGTAACCACTCATCATGAGCAAATGAGCAGAAAAGCCCCATCTTGACATGGCTTATTATGCCTCAAAGCTGTAAATGTAATTGTTGGGTGAAAATAAATTAGTTGTTATTACTATGCACATTTTTTAACGTAGTTTATACCCTGCACTTTTTTGCAGGTTTTCTCTCAGGGTTATTCACACAAGGTCAGATAATTTGGCAATGTATTAACCTCCACCAATAATTCTATGGATGGTAACAGAATAACAAAAGGTGGGATGGAAATGCCCAACTGATGCATCAGGTATCCGAGTGGATTCAGGTTTGTAACCACATTACAAAACAAATTGATCAGTGAAAACTGTAGCACATTTTGTTTTGGCCAGGGTTATTGATTTAGAAATCTGTTAGACTAATTTTAGTTATTTCTTGCTTACTGTTTCCTCTAGTTTATAATATTCTTAGTATTAGAGTGTGTGTGATGTTTTGCTCTCAGGAAGGATAAGTGAGCTGGGACCTGATCTTTCTCATGTTGACTTCACTGGAAAGAAGAAAATGTCTAAACCTTTCCTAACCCCAGCAACATCAGGAGTGTAAGAGTTCAAGTACCTGCTTCCCTCTGCCTGTAAAAATTCTGTGGTGGAAATGAACATTGCTGTCCAAAAAGGTAACATGTAGAAGTACTTAGCACTCATAAAATCACCCACTTTCATACGCACTTTAATAAGTGGCTGTGATTTACATATGAAATATATCTGTAATAAATTTCCACAGAGGGTATTTTTTTTCCTCCAGAAGCATGCAAAACTTTTTAGTTCCACACTGTGTGCTCCTATTCTGATCCTCCACCTGGCTGTGGTCCTTTTTATGTGGGAACATTAAACTAATTTCACTTGGAATGTACAATGGTTTCTCAAGATGATGCACCTGATACTAAAAAGCAGTTCACAAGACTTCTTAGGAAGACAGATTGCTCCCCAGAGGCTCCTTCTGCTTTGTATTACAGCTCATAGTCTTGCTTTTAGCCCCAGCTCATCTTTGACAGCCTTCTGCTTCACATTTGGCATCCTTGTGACATCTACAAAATGACTTGGGGGTCAAGAAGTCAACTGGCTTCCTCATATGCTTCTGCCATTACCAGTGGCTGTGCTCAGGCCACGAGGGAGGGGAGCTGTGGGTCTGTCTATGTGTGAAACAGGGAGAAGGAGAGACAGGCAGGGAGACTCAGAAGTGATGAAAACTATTTAAAATTTTCTTTCTACCCAGGTTTGTGATGATTTCCACCCAGACACAGCTCTCCTTTGCTTCCAAGTTGAAGCTTGCTGCAGGTTTTTTTATCAGGCCATCCAATGCTTGGAGCTCCATAATTTTTTGCCACACTCGAAACACACTTTGTTTCTTGGCACCAGCAGATTGAAGGCTTATCCAGAATACAAAATATTACTGTGAATCAGTGCAAGGCCAGTTCCTGGGGTGCAGCTACAGCAGGGCATTAAGGTGTTTTATTTGCTGGCCACTGAGAACCTTTACCAACAGGAGCTGGAAATGGGATGCCTGAAATGTGAGCCCAGAGAAAGCTTGGCATGAAACATTTCACTTAATGAAAAGGATTTAAAGAAATATGAAGGTATTATATTTGCTATTAAAATATAGGTAAAATACTGCTTTGCAGTGTCCTGCATGTAAGCTGTAACCCCAGCAGAATCCTGAAAGTTTAGGAGCCAAACTGAACCTAAATCTCCAGTTTATGCTGTGGTGAGTATCTCAGATTAAAGTAAATCCACATTATCCTGCTTGTTGTAGTTGGGATGTTTTGGGTTATGAATGCAGCCATACAAACAGAGTTTGAAAGAGATTTAAAACAAGCTGATGAACAGAACACTCAGAAAGCCACGTTATCAGATACAGTCTGATTAGAAATTCATACACTGCTGACATGCAGAAAACAGCATCTACTGTCTGGCATGACAGAGATAACAAGTGCTGAGGTTCATTCAGATGCAGCAAATCAAATGTCATGTGAAGTTAATAGTAATTTAATAAATTAGCGTAGGCTCCTGACAAATTCATGTTATAAATGTATGTCCTAACACTTCAAGTTATTTTTATGTCTGTTAGTAGAAGTCCTGTTGCTTAGCCTGTGCCCTCAAAGGGTGATTGCTGGAGGTGTAAGGAAACACAAGCATTCTATCATAATTTGGTATGCATTAATGTTCTGCGGCAGAGCTTAAAATTAAAGCAAAATATTTTCTTATCTCATGCAACAGAAATAATTGCTGTGAACAGATGTGTTTATTGAGAAATTTATTTTGAGGTATTTCTTCTTTTTTCCCTTCAGGCAGGTATGAATTAAATCCTAGGCACACCAGAAATTCAACAAAGCTTGTACTACCCTTCAGTGTCTCTGCTGCACTAGTGTCAGGTTTTTAACCAAAACAGGTTAAATTGCACTGCATGTAGCAAAGGTCAATATAAAGACATGATTTCTGCATCTAAGAACTTTCAAATTTCTGCAAACTCTGTGAGTGAGTGGTTAGGAGGTTTTTCCACAGCTCTGAGCATTTGCAAAGTATTTGTACAAGCCCATATATCAGACTCAAATTCAATACAAGCATGCAAATAAAAAATACAGTAGTCATGTAAATGAAGGAAAAGGTGATTGGCAAGTCAGCATAGATTTACCAAGAGGAGAATCATGCTTAATTAAATGGGCTTTATTCTAGGATAAATGGGTTTGTGGATGAAAAAAGAGCAATGGATGTAGTTTTCCTTGTTTATTTTGTTAAAGTTTACATTTAAAATAATGCCTTTCACAATGCCCAAACTGGGACATTGCACCCTGAGTGGGGGGACAGGTGAAAACTGGTTGGATTTAAGGTTTGTGCTCAAGGGGCTGTGCTCTATCCTGAGGTGGGTAATAAGTAGGATACTGCAGGGTGTCTCCTGGGATGAGTTATTGCTGCCCAACGTTACTACCACTGGTGATGTTGCAGAGAGGAAAAAGTTTGCAGTGGACAGCACATTTTGTGTGTTTGTGTGAGGAAATTTGGGAGGAAGGGTCTCATGGAACCTCATGAAATACAGCATGAGTAGAGACTAAGCTGTGCTCCAGGAGGATAGAGATCTGTTGCTTCGCGTATCTGTCTCTCAGGCCAGCCCAGCGTTCGGCTGGACCACCCTGCTAGCTCTGATACGCCCCAACAGTACCTTTGCGTGGGTCTCGGCTCCGCAGTACCTTTGCCTTCGCTGTCACGGCCGTGGTTCAAAAGAGGGGACACTCTTGAGGCTCGAGGAACAAAGGTTTTATTTGGAGATCACAGGGGCAGTCCCTGGTCCCAGGCCTGTGCCTCAGGAGAGTGACCCAGGACCTGGCCTGCAGGGGGTTTTTGTTCACCAGAAGTCTCAGGGGTGGGTACAAGTTGCAAACCAATGAAACAAAGCAAGGTGGCTAATGCCAACTGCAATACACAAACATCAACAAATCAGGTAAATTGGGGTGGGGTCTCTGGGGGATCCACCAACCACTGGCTGACACCTCTCATAAGGTCTTGGGCCTGGGAGATTGATGGACAGGAGGGGGGAGAAGATACATTGGGATGGGGAAAAGACAATGGGAAGACCAGTCTCCAGGCAGAGATTTAGGTTGTCTTGGAAACTCTTATCAACTTCTGATAAGAACATTCCAGGACAGGGAGCCTTACCTAGCTGGGGTTAAAGTTCAAACCATACTAAACTTATAACTAAAAACCTATAAAACAATTCCAGCATCCCTACACCTCGAGATCCTCAGGGATGCAGCCTGGGGCTGGCAGGGCCAGGGAGCACCTCTGGGGTGTGGTGCTGAGTTCTGGCAGTGAGCTGAGCTGGGTCAGCCACATCCCTGAGCAAGAGTGGGGGCAGCAGCACTTGGTGTGGTGAGCAGGACACATCCCCAAGAGGCAGGAAAGAGCTGGGACTGCCCCTTTTGCTTAGCACATATCAGACCTGAGCTGGCCACTGCATTTGATTTTGGGCCTCCATCAGAGGGAGCATGTCCAGCTGGGAAGAGGGGTGCTTTCAGGGTATACAAGAGCATAACTAGAATTGATGTAAAGGAATAAGGAAGGTGCAGTTGAGCTGTTCACAGTGGTGTGTGGTGGGCCAGGGAGTTCAAGCTGTCTCAAGTTTTGAGGTTTCAAACACCAGCTCAGGAAGCTCTGAGCAGCCCAATCTGAGCCCAGAACTGACTCTGCTCTTTGAAACTGACTCTGCAACTTTGAAAAGTTGCCTTTCCCTTAAGTTCAACAGATCATCCTTACACAGGAAGAGAATGAGGAGGAGTCAGCCTCCTGCACTGGAACAAGGAGTGGTTGGTTACTGCTTTGCTGCAGGCACCAAAATGACAAAGCCCTGATGATTTTCTAAGAGACCACCTAATATTTTCTGCATTATGTCCTGTAGTTCAAACTGAGGGTTACTTTCAGCAGGTATTTGAGCAAGTATGTCTTAGTGCTTCATCTCAAGAAACGAGCAGTCATCAGGAGGAAGTTAAAGACCTGGTGTGACATTTCTGCCATCAGACTCACGGTATGTTCTTCATGCAGCCAACAAAGGCACAAGAACTGAAGAAAAAGGGTCAGGGATGGATCTGGTACCTTCCTCTGCCTGCCATAGCAATGGTGAACTGTAATCCAGATTTTAGATGCCAGCAAAGACAAATGATCCTCAATGCTGCTTTAAGGATGGATTTTTGGCACTGGGAAATAGGAAGACCATGGATGGCCTGAGTTGTGAATTATTCTTCCTACCAGAGTAATAATTTCTTCATTAATGTTTATGCCTCAATAGCATAGATTCCCTTGTTAGCTGACTTCATGACATTACCTATAATCAGGGAAAAATATTCAAATTAAACTTGAGGCCATCCTGGAAGTAAAACATGGCATGGGCCAAAAGCACTTACTTGCCCAGGACTGTTACAAGTGAGCCAGCAAAGGATGGAGACACTGAAGCAGGCATTTCCAGAGACCCACCATCCAGTTAGAATATGAAACTTATAAGGTGAATTCGTATTTCCAGGTGTGGATAAAAGCTAGGGGTGCTTAAGTCCAGCGTCTAAGTTTTGTCCAAAATTAGTTCAAAGCAGTAGACCAAGGTTTTGATATTTCCAGTGTTAAAAATATAGTAAAAATATTATTCTAGGATGTAAAGAAAAACAAATATAAGTAAAAGTCATATCTATGAAAAATAATTGTCAAGAGAATGAATTATAACCATGTATTTCACAGAAATATGCAAGAGAAGGTTTCAGTTGTGGTCTGACTTCGTGGCTTTTTATTTTTTTATTTTTTTTTTATTTTTTTTATTTTTTTTAATTTGAAGCTGAAAGTGGTGTGGCTTGGCTTTGGTGGTTTGGTTTTTTTTTTTTTTTTTTTTTTTTTTTTTTTTTTTTTTTTTTTTTTTTTTTTTTTTTTTTTTTCCCTGGTAAGAAAACCCAAGTTTTAATTGGAACAGATGCTGTTTAAGTTCAAGTGGGGTTAATAAGCAGGAATGCTTCCACTATAATAGATCAGACCAAGGAAAAGTAGAAAAGTCACTCCATTCAGCCCTACCTGAAGTCTCCTGATCCTCAGAAAAAGAATCAGATGAAAGCACATTCTGTATAAATAGCTGTAATAGCTGTAAATAGCTTCTGTAAAAAGTAAGACATCTTTTCTTTTTTTTTAAATTACAATATGATGACATTCAAAGAAATTTGAGTATTGCTGACAACTGATAAAATACAATGTGTCTGTTGCTTTATTAGGCAGGAAGATTAATTGATTTTTAGATTAAACACCTAACAAGAAGTTGAATAGGATGAGACAAATTTCAAAAATAAAACATCCTTTCTTGTAGGTGGAATCACTGCACAACTGGCAGGAATTCTCTTTTTCTTAATGAATTTGTTCTTTGTCACCTGGTGACAGATCTGACCATCATATATAGAAAAATTCATAAGCAAAGCAGTAGGTTTTGTGCAGCATCACAATCTGTGTGTGAGTTGGAGAGGGAAAATAAAAAATTAGCTGAATGTTGGAGCTCTGTGTAAAGTGGAAGAAATTGGAATCAGTTTGTAAGAAAAAGTGCTCATTGCAGATTTGTGCTGTTATGACTGAAATAACTATGGGAAATGCTTCACATAAAGTCCATGCCATTTCAGAAACCTAACTTTACATAAACTTTTTATACAGCCAACCAAATGAGTTTTTAGTGGGTAAATTCTCTGTAATGTAACTTGTATGTCAACAGGCAGATGTCTGAAGTAATGAAAGCACTCTGGTTACATGTGTATTGCAGTTACAATAAATAAGAGTGATAAAGTTTTGTTATCATGTGCCAAACTCATGTTCTAGTTTAGGTTTTCAACAAAAAGTGTGTGGAAATAATCACGCTCTAAGAACATTTAATTCTTACAGTAAGTTTAGTTCAATAAAACAGCTTACAAGTGCTCTCTGCAAGAAGAGATATTTACTACATGCTGGTGTTGAACAAATATTTAATGTAGAACTCTTCACACACTCATGAAAATGGCATCCATCCTGCCTTAGTTCTTTTTTCATTATTTAATTATTACATGTTACCTTGCAATCTTTACAGGAAACTCACCTTGTTGCTTTTTAAAAAAACTTGCAGAATTTTTAAAATTATAGCAGATGGGTGTGACTGAGGTTTAAATTTGTGTCACAGTAAGGTTTCCATTAGTTTTTATTAGCAGCCACATGGAGTTGTGATGGGAAAAACTGGAATTCTGCCCTGGCCATATGTCAGCACAAAATGCAAACCTTACCTTAGTGTTGAAGGAGACATCGGGCTGCTCAAACCTTTGGTTCCTCCAAGGGAGTGAACCTTTAGGGGAAAAAGAAAGTCCTCCTAGACCTTATCTTATACAGTTTTTGCTTTTTATCTTTCTACTTAGTTGTAGAGACTGGAGAATGAACTAAGATTCTTGGGACCCTCTTTATTATGAGATCTACCCCCTCATTATCTCAGGTGATCAGAGCATGGTGCTAATAACATCAAGATGGTGGGTTTGATCCCAACATGGGCCATTCATGAGGAGTTGGACTCGATGATCCTTGTGGGTCCCTTCCAACTCAGAATATTTTGTGATTCTCTGATTTTTGGGCCCTTCAGGCATTTGCACCTTGGAGGATGATAAATGTGACATGTCCCATGTGTCCACAGCAAGCTGCCCACTCTGCTTTCCCTGAAGCTAGTGGGAATTTGCAGTGACACCTATGGGTTTTTCATTTTTTTTTTTTTTTTTTTTTTTTTTTTTTTTTTTTTTTTTTTTTTTTTTCGTTAGAGGAGGGCTTAAATGCTTGAGAGATGGTGTTTGTGCTTGGACTTCAAATCTTACTAATCTTTATTTGTCGTATAGTCTTACAAGTTGTGAGTTTTAGTTAATAAAGTGAGAAATGGTTGTCTCTTTATTTCTTTACAAGGCCTTTTAAGAACAAGCTGTCCAGTTATGAAGTGACACCTAAATTATTTTTATTTTTAACCCAATAACCAACCACCCATGGTCTGCAATTCAGATTTTTCTATCTAATTACAAGATACTACCTAAACCTATGAAGAAGGTGAAAAAGAAGGACTCTGCCTATGCTCTAAATCCTCCACCTTGCTTTATATTTGTTACTATATTCTAAAACCTTAAACTCTAAGTTTTCCACTGTGTGATATCACACACTCCTATTCAAACTACACACCCATAATCCCAGTGCTATCACTCAATTTTGGAAGCCTGTTCCAAGGCCTCAAGTCAAATTTAGTGTTCTCTTCAGGGTCAGTCCTGTCAGCACAGAAAATCTAAGATTCTCAGTGCCCAGGGTTCCAACAACACCAACAGCCCTGACTCAGCTGTCTCTGATTTTAGTTCTGAATGGCAACCACTCTTCACTGGAGATTCACCCCAGGAACAGCATCTTCCCCTTGGTCTGCAAGTACCACCTGGTCTTAAAACTTCATCAAAATGAGATAATCAAACTGTTTCTTTCCATGCAGGGTGACGGATTTCTTGCAAGATGTAGAACCATTAAAAACAAATTTTGACCAATGTCTTAATGTTAAAACATTTATAGTGACAGCACTTATGACAGTTCAAATCCTAAGATCAATCAAATGTTCATCTCTGTTGCAGGAATTTCTGTCATCAGATATCTCAATCATAATGAATATTCTCTATCCAGTGACTGACATCTAAAAGGTAGATAAAGCATGGGCATGAAAATACTTCTAGGAGAGAACTATAGGTGTCACAAGCAGTCCTCATTAAAAAAAACCCAAAAACCAGATGAGAGTTGTATTCTTGCCAAGAATGCCAAAATTCTGTAATGCTGTTAGTGACTCCTCAGTATTTTATAGTAAAGATGAAAGAAACATTACAGGAAAAAATAGGTGATGGGCTTTTTGTTGAAAATTCTTCCAGAAATGCCTCTCTGCTGTGCCATCTCATCCATCTCCTCTCCTCAAACAGCTGAAGAAAAGATTGGAGACAGTCTCCTCTTCTAAGGGTCAGCCAGTAAATAAAGAAGCCAGATTTTGGCTTGCTAACTAACCGAATTGCCCCGAGGGGAAAGGTTTAGTTACAGTTTAAAAAGAAAGCAAATACTTCTTTGATGAGACAGGTTTGGATCTCTTGACTCTTTAAAATTGCTTCCTCCCTCGACTGCTACATTTGTAATTCGCTGTATCCTTTTCCATTCCTAATCTAAACATAATAACCCATCTTTCAGCCACGAATAATAATCCAAAACCACTCCAGCCCCCTCTCACCCCTCAGCCTGGGATGGCAAGCAGCAACAAATACAACTAATACAACAAATAGTGACTTTCTTGTTTCCTACCCCGACCGCGCAGGTAAATTCTAAATATAGTTATAAACTTCACATGATTCAAACCTTAGAGCTGTCAGCCAAAGCCCACTGAAGTGTGTTCAAACTGCAAATTTTATGTACAACCCAATATTCTTACTAGAATTAGGGTGAGACTTCAACCTATTCCCTGGGATATCATTTGACGGCCTGTTGTTGGGGGCTATAATTTCACAGGAGTGTCTCAAAATTTCAGCACAGTAACCCAAAACTCTTAACCTCAATTCAGCCTTGAACCTGATCCCCAACCTAAACCTAATCCAAAGCAGCACAGCCTCTTTGACCTAACACTGATTACAGGCATTTCTGATGGAACCTCTCCACTCCCTCTCCTCCTTTTTAACACATCCACACTCTCCCTCCCTGTGTCACCCTTGGCCACCAACAAAAAAAGGTAAAGGCAGCTGGGGAAGGGATGCAACTCTGTCGAAGTTCTTGTGAACCAGGACTAAAGAAGATTTTATTCCTTCCCTGGAAAAAGAAAATGTTATAGGGAAAATATGTTGCAAGGAAAAAATATGTGGTGGAGGAAAAATAATGTTAGACTTATTTTTTTCTGTTTCTTTTTTTTTATTTATTTTTTTTCCTTTTTTTTTTTTTTAAATTTATTTTTCCTTTTTTTCCTTTCCCCCCCCCTTTTTTTTTTTTTTTTTTTTTTTTTTTTTTTTTTTTTTTTTTTTAAATTTCAACTGCTGGTTTTGGAGTGTCTTTAAATTTTTCTTCTTGAATGCCTAGAGAAATGTCCCTTAGCTTATATACACCCCTAAATTTATCCTTTTGTACATAGAAAAAAACTGGGATATAGCACCTTGAAAACAAATGAATAAACAAGGTGTTTTTCCTTTGCAGAATGCTTGGAAGTTGCTAATGGGAGCCTGATGAATCAGAAAATTTCTTAATCTGATAGTAAATTGTTTGTCAGTTTAGATCTGCTTCCTGAGGGGTACCTTCTACCTCAGTCCTGCTGAACTTTAAATAGGGTGTGTATAATAGTTTTGGAACCACATACCAAAATCTGAAGTAAAATTTATGTAAGAGAAAGAAAGTACTCATTCTCTCTGTCTATCTTGTACTATTATTAAAAAAAAAAAAATCTGAATCTAATGGAGAGCTTTCTTATTTTAATGTCTTAATATCAAATTTCTGGGGAAAAAAAAGCTTAATAAAAAAACCTCCTATGGCTTTTAAGAAATGTGATATGCATACATAAAAATAGATTAGTTTACTGTTTGAAGGATTTCAATACCAACACAAATAATGAAGATACATTGAAAATGCTGAGTATTTTCATAAGTAAGCTGATGCATTGGAAAGAAAAAATTGCAAACTTGAATGCAGTAGATGTTTATGTAAGATGAAGCATTTTTAGCAATACCCCTTGTACATCAGAGTGCAGTTGGCATTAGCTCACACACCCTGCCTCAAGGAAGACCAAAACTATATCTTTACTGAAAGTTTGCACCAAAGATAAAACAAACTGAACCCCCTTCAACCTACAGGTATGAGATGTAAATCGTGTAGTAAAGCAGGGAACTGCCTGGCCACAATCTCTCCCAGGTAAATTATTCTGAATTCTGGGTAGCTACAGTTACTTCTGAGCTGATCTCTGGCCAGCCCTGCTTTTCAGATAACCATATAAACGAGTTATTTTTGGGTCCAAACCCCAGACAGAGACGTGTTCCCAGCTGGAAGAAGGAGCAGACTCACACTTGGGGACCAGGAGGGTTTTATTCAGGCTGAAGCCCAGGTGCAAGTGAAGATTTCTGGGGCTTACCTGCTTTTAAATACAGGGGTGTTGCCTTTGGGAATGAAGGGGAGTGATTTAGGAACATGGTCATTGGCATGGCCATTTTGGGGCAAAAAGGGAGTGGGGAAAGCTGAAGCCTGGCTGGGTCACCAGCTTTTGCCAGAGCATTCAAGCCTTAGAGTGTGGCAATGGGTCTTATCAGGGAAGGTTTACAATGACCTGGGAGAGGCTTTTGTAAGGGAAACTACAGGGATTTGGGAAAGGGGGGTGGTAGGGATGAGCCATTACAGAAACTTAATAACAAAAACATACAGAACTTTAGAAAACCCAAAATTCACACTGCAACAGGTATCCTTCCTGCCTGACTGATAGGGCACACCGTGGTCAGCCTGCAGACCCCACTCCTCCAGCTCTGCTGTGACTGGAGGCAGAACACATGACCAGATTTTCTGAGGTCAGTGATCCTGACCTGTTCTTAAAATCACACACATCTCCATTTTAATCAAATGGAAATTAGCACTCCCACGTCCTAATTTCTGCATGGATAAGCTTCCTGACTTCAATAAGCCCCAGTTCTTTATGAAGTGCTGCATTTGGCTCCTTGCTGCTGCTGTAAAGATACATTGAGCTGACATTTAATTTAGTGCACAGCAACTCTAGCTGAAGGAAGCTGGCTCACACTTGGTGTTTGCTACATTACAAGAAATCATAAACACAGCACGAGTTGGACCTTGCAAGTAGAGTTTTCTTTTGTGTATCCCTGTTAGGGTATTAAGTACATAGAATAGAATTTAAGAGTTTTGTTGCAGTAAAAAAAAAAAAAAAAGTTTAAGAAATTACTTTTCGAAAACAAGCTTTACGATTAGGAACCACTTTAAAAACTATGCTAATTCTTTGAATATTGAATAGTCATTAGACTAAACAGTAGGGGACTTAAGCAACTGCAGGCTCATGATGTGGTAAAATCTGGAATCTGTGCTACTGTATTCAGGATGAGTAATTATCACAATTAAAATGACAGCAAGTAGTAGCCAGTGTGATGCAAGGAAATCTCTACTGGGAATGGGTGGAGAGCTCTGGTCCTGTCAGGTTTTCAGAGATGGTGGTAGCTCCCACCTCCACTAGCTCAAAAACCTAATGGAAATCTACCAGGTTTGGTGGATTTCCAGAGAATCATGGTGAGGATGATGAGGAATGTAGTATTTCAGATGTCCCAAGGGGGAAGAAGAACTTAACTTTAGTCTAGAATCAGGTGTATTCAAACCCTGTGAAGTCAATGCTGAGTTTTCCCTCAGGTGGTTCTGTTTTCTAAGTGGTTTTATCCCAAGCTTTTTTTTTGGGGGGGTGGGTTCAGGTGTGTTTGTTTTTTTGTTTTGTTTTTGTTTTTGGTTGCTGTTGTTGTTTTGTTGTTGTTTTTTATTATTATTTATTTTTTGTTTTTGTGTTTTCTTTTCGGTTTGGTTTGGTTTGGTTTTTAATTTTATGTGTACACAATTTAGAGTAAAAATTGAGTTCAGCTCTCTCTACCATGGTAATAAGTGCACACAGAAGCCCTGAGAGTCATAAAACTCCTGCACAGAAAAAAAAAAAAAAAAAGTTAAAAAGAAAAAAAAAAAGTAAAATAAAACACACAAGAGATGTTAAAAAACCCAAGCTATTTCTGGACCTAGTGAGCCCTTGTGTTGAATCCAGTTGCAAAACCATGAGAGCACAGGTGCATGCCACATGACCAGGTGATCATAAAGCAACTCTAGAATGTGATCTTGAGGAGTCTGATAATGTTTTGTCTCTGTAATACATCCATCCCAAGGTGCACTTTGACATCTGTTTCATATTTAGGGTTTCTTTTTTTCTTTTATACTAGTAGCTTTAAGGGAAGTCAAGCAGATGAATATCTACATTTAGGAGGCCATATGTTAACAAGGGGCTGTGAGGTGACATGATAAGGTTGGTGAGGCACGTTCACCATGTGCAAAATTTCTGAGCAGTGTAAGAGGTTTGTAAACAGATGGGAACTCATGAGCCATTGCAAGAAGAAAATCTCTCTCACAGGTTACCCTCTGGCCAGTCCTGAGGATTTGGCAGGCTGGCTTGTGAGATAACTTTATTAGTTACAGAAGTAGTGGAGTTAGACAAACTCCCTGTAATACTAGTAAAAGCCAGAACCATATTTCTCACTGTAAAGGAGAGCTCTAAGCACAAGGGACACCTGCTTACTGCTGTCTCACTGCTCCACTTGACAGAAGTTGTGCTGAAAGGGAGTCAGGAGTGCAGTGACTTTCCTTGCTAAGAAATATTTGCTGTATCCAAAGCAAAAAGCCAAGTACCAAGGAAGAACTAAGTGGCTGTGAAGCCTCAGTTTTGGAGTGAGTCAGAGATAGGAGTGACTGATTTCTCACAGAAAAGAAACCTCTCTTGGGAGCACTGGTTTGAGCAGTCTGACATGGTAATTTCTGAAATGTGAAAAAAGCAATCTACTTCCATAGGTTTTCCAGAACCCTCATGTTCCAAAAGGCATCTCTTGTCCTTGCTCTGAAAAACAAAATTGTGCATAACATCTTTCATTTGGCAGGCAGTTTTGATTTGAAGTCACTTGCTTCTCCATTATGGTCATGTGTACCCTGTTCTGTTCCAGCCTTGCAATGTCACTGTGAATGCAAAACCCAAATGCAACTTTGCTCAGTGTTAGATTAGGTTCTGCACATTGCAGATCAGGTTGTGCACAGCTCATCACAGGGTAATACTGGTGTTGTCATCTGCTACTGCCTGAAGAAAACAGGGGCAGACATTTCAGCAGCTGTGACCTGTTAAATGTATAAATATAATATATAATATAAGGTATTCATTTGTTTAAGAAGCTTTTAAATCTATTTTCCTTTATCTTTTGCAGGTGGTGTGGGAAGATTTTAAAGATGTGTTATATTAGATGTACTAATATTGTACAGGAAAACACTTATTCTTTTTTGCATATTAGTCAGGTGACATATTTCTATAAGTAATATCTTAGGACTCCTGAACAGCACACAAAAGTTTCATATTGACCATTCATGAGTTCCCCAGTGAGACTTAAGAATTCTCAATCCCTCATCTCTTGCCCTGCATTAAGCAAAGAAGGCTGTTGAGATTAAAAAAAAAAAAAAGATTCTTCAAATTGCAATGAAAACAATCCAGTTTGAAGATTTGGTTATAATATGGTGCCAAAGAAATATTTCAAGCATGTTATAAAAATAAAAATATTACATTTTTGTTGGCTCTAAAAATAAACACAGTACTAAAAAAGAACTGGCTGAACCATCATTTATAGATGGTTGAAGGAAGTAATTGTGATTTGAGTCCTGTATAAAAGACATTAGAATTATCACAAATGTATCAGCTTTTTTGAAAATGAAAACCTGATGAGCAAGGCAAGACCTTTTCATTTATTTCACACCCTTCTAGGAAGAAATAAAAAAATCAAACATAGGGGAAAATATATGACATCTGTGTCAATTACGTGCCCAGCCAGAGAGAAATTGTTTCAGCTAGCTATTCTGAAATATGGATTACCCTCACAGCCCTGACTAAAATACGTTGCAACTATGTCTTCCTCTGTACACCCAGATTTGAGATAATTTCTCCAGTAATCTTCATCTGAAAAAAATCCTCCTTCGTGTCTGAATTTCTTATTGGGATTATGTAGCTGTGGACCACACAACAATGATTCTGTAGGTAGTTTTATAGGGGAAACATGACAAGGAATTTGGAATTTCACTGAAAAGTAACTTTAAAAAATTTAATAGCAACTTTGAGCTAAGAGTCTTCATTGGAATTTATCAGGTTTGGACAAAACTTTTAGGTGTTTCTCAGGCTCAGGAAAAATTTCAGTTGAAGACCCCAAGAAGAATTATACATTCTAGAGTCTTAGAAAGGTATATAAGAGTCAATTTTCTTTCCATCCGTGGAAATCAGGATGAATAAAAGGATGTGAATATGGAGGGGACCAACAGTAACATCAGGTCTAGTCCTCCAGTGTGATGCACAGCTACACACTACAAGCCAAATTTAGAAAATACAATGTCTCTTTTACAATGCTATTATCCATATTGATCCACAACACTATTTTTAATATGTGGCAATAAAACAAGGAGTTGTACCAGCTGGTAGAAGCCACAGCTGAAATGATCTACTGAGAGAAAGCAGCAGAGATCTCAATCTGAAATTATGATTGCATCATTATTGAATCTGCTGCATTTAACATTGTTAATATTTATTTGGTCAAAGTAAATTTGGTCTCTGTATTACAAACATTTAGCATATGGAAGTGGTTAAACTACTTTTGGTAATGGGGCTTCTAAGTTGCTGTGGTGCATCTTAAAAGTGTTACCTTAACTCCAGCTCATTCTGATGCACCTTTTTTTATCGAATACCTGTTTCAATTTGACACCTTAAATCTGCCAAGCTGAGTCATAAGTGCCCCTACCTTATTTCAAAGACATTGAGAATGTTAGGAAACTCTCAGACAAAATGGGGCTGAGTTTGGATTTTGTAATGAAACCCAAAATCAGTCAGGTTTCTCTTGGTTTTGTGTTTCATTGCAAGAAACTCTAAGATGGGTACAGCCCAGAGTGCATACATTCATAAACAGCAGTAAAAGTGCAGGGAAAAGAAACAGTAGAACAGACATCAGATTTTTCTCTGCAGTCAGCAATGCCTGGAAAGCTGCCCTGTTTCATTGCAATGCAGATTTGCAGACTTTGGCCCAAAAAAGACCTGTTGGCGAAGTTTGATACTGAAAAGTAATCTTCTTCAGGAAATGAGTACCAAAGAATTGTTATACCACATAATAAGAAAGAAACAATAAAGATCCCTGGCAAGAAAGTAGTTCTGGGTTGATGGACAACAGTCATTATAAACTGGGCTTTCAAATAAAAATACCTTCATCCTTTTAAAAGGGTTTCTGTATTTTAAATATGGACATTCACATCTCAGACTGGAGAGCTTCCAAGTGACCTCCTGACTTTAAAGGTTAAGCAGTATGAGAGAACAATTGCAGACACTCAGAATGAGAAGGAAAATATGATTTTATAGCTGGAACAGACTATAGAGTATCTCTTCTAATATTTCAAATTTGAATTAAAGAGGTAACTATTGGGAATGGTTCAAAAACAGCTGAGTTTGGAGAAGTGAATGAATCTACTCTTTATATTGCTTCACAAATACTACTGCCCCAGTCACTCCATTTAAAAACAACGTGTAAGGGCTTGTCTGCACTAAGTGTCTGATGTTGGTGACAAAACTGCAAGTACACAAAAGGCTGTGACAATAGTTCTGGTGGTGAAGTAATGTGGTCAGCTATGACAAGATCTGTGTGCAAATTAATCAAAATAAAGAGGCAAGAATCCCAAGAAAAAGAATCAATTCAGACATTACTTCTCCCTTGTTGGACCACTAAATTTTGGCCCTCATTTAAACTTTTTAAGGCCTTGTCTTCTCCATTTTTCTTTATATTATCATTGGCTTATTACAGGAAAGTGCACTCTGTTTCCAGGTTAATGGTTGCCACATTTGTAAGAGATGTGGAGAAGGTTGGTACAGTGCTGAAAGGGGGCTGAACAGAGCTTAAGGTGTTCTTATGATCCTTTGAGATTCAGCAAAAGGAGAAGAAAAACCAGGAGAAGATTGCAGAGTGTTACCCCCCTGCTCCTCTCTTATCTCAGAAACGTTTCAAAACCCCTCTTTTCAAATTACATTGCTTTTAGTAGGTGATCATCTGCACTATGAGTATAGGAAAAAGATGAGCCTCTTTTTCTGATGGGCCCTTCTACCTGAAAATTTATGCATTTTTTTGGTGGAGAGATATTATTCAAAAAGGTCTGCTGGTGGGAACTGATATGGAATTGAAACATCAGAAATCCATGTCTACATCCATGTCCACAGCAATGAGTATAATCTTCTATATGAATGAGAATAGTCTTCTTCATTAGTCTACACATTTTGTTAACATTTGCAGTATTACTAAATAATGAAAAAATGGATTAAGTTTAAAAATAATGATGGAAATTCTTCTCAGCACCACCTCTTCAGAAAATAAATAAATTGGTCTAATTTGGTGTTTATAATGGAAGATTCTCTCCAGAGTATAAGTGGGCTGAAATTAAAGTATGAAATCCCATTGTCTTAGCTCAGGCATTTTGAGGCATCTGGAAATTGTTGTCAATTGGATTTTAAAAGCAAAACTAAATAACAAAGGGATCTGAATTCCCTAGGGAGTCCATGATGTAAACATACACTGAGCAGTGCCATGGAGATGCAGCAATTTCTTCTTCCTGTACAGGCATCTAGGCTTCAGCTTAGGCAATTTTATTTTGGGCTGTGATTATTTATAGTACATTTTGTCATTCAATATTTTTCATAAAAGCTACCAACGAAAAGATACTACATTGTAGGCTTCTTTTGAATTTTATTTGCAATAGATGTTAGTCAGCAAAGAGGTGGCATGCATCCTACAGGATGATGCACTACACTGAATGTCTGTTGAAGAAACACAGTTACAGTTTGCTAAAATTGGTTCTGAATTTAGGAGACAAATCTTACTATCACTGCTACCTGTATGAAAAACAGAGCCAGTGTGGTAAAGAAACTAGACCCTATAGGGGATGAATACATCAGATTCTCTTGGTGTGAAGCAGCACTTTGAGTTGGTTAGGCACATTTGGAGGTGTATAAATCAGAAGTTGGGATTCTTATGCAAGACTCATAGAAGCAATCACAATTTTCCTTTGCTTTCCCAGTGTATTTTTCTTCACAGTGAAAATCAGAGCCATTAATTGATGCCTCTGTGGGCCAAAGCAGCATAAAATCTAATCTTCCCATGGTCAATAAAGGGCTAGAAAAAGAAGTGACTAGACATGATTGTGTTAAAATTTTAGAAAAGACCATATCATAGCACAAATACATGTCTTCTATTGTGCTTGACAGATATCTCTTTAGTCACAAGAGAAACATGGTCATAAATGATCATCCTTGCAATATCATAATTGGGATGTTTGTAAAAATCATAAATGCCTACTAAGTATTAATTATTATATATCTGGAGATTAAGTCTATCCAGATATATTACTGATAACTGAAGTTTTACAAGCATATTTCAGATACAGACTCCACATTTGCTCATTATGCTGTGGGAGCAGTGGAAATGGTCCATGTCATAGAAAAACTAGAAACGTAATTTAGTGTTTATAGAAACAGACACAAATACTCTAATTCAGAAAATGTGTGATTTGTTTTTTTTTGTTTTAGAACTGCTGTGTTAAAACCAGTTCAATCACCAAAGTAGCCAAATCACACCCTGATGTATGAGATTATCCAAGCAATAACAAACATTTGGAGAGAAGCATTTAGGGCTGCCACTTGCTGTTTTAGGAGTGTTGAGCACACTGCAGTGAAGGACACAACCTGACTGTCTTTCCCAGAGAGCCTAGCCTCCCTCTTGGTCACCTGCAGTCTTGTGAACAACAATTCACAAAGAAACACACAGAAATAGGGATATATTAGTCATTTGTCTTGCAGTTTCTCTCTTTCTATTTTTTGATCAATCTGAAACGACCAAAAAGAGATAAACCAATTTATTACATATATCTTGGGCTTGAATCTCCAAAAAAGGCTTTCATTTTTTATGTTCAGACATTATCTACAGCTATTACATGTCTTTTACCTTCACTGAAGTGTTTCTGTGATTAGTGACATACAGTGCAAAAGAAACTTTTTTTTTTTTTTTTTTTTTTTTCTGCATCTCTCATGTGAAAATATGAAAAATGTTGTAAGAAATGTAAGATTTTCTCAGTTCTGTGTGCTGCTTTCAGCCTGGTGTGATGGGGGATGGCAGCCTGCTCGGGGAAACATGCAGATGGCAGAAGAAACGCATATTTAAAATTCTGTCCAGCTGCACCATATTGTCTGGTTATCAAGGGAACTGTGAAGAAATGAGAGATTATGGGGGCAATTCTGAGCATAGAATTTTCTTGCTCACAGAGCAGGAGCTGCTGCAAACATTCAAATGTAAACAAACTACAGCATTTAGAGGATAAATACGATAATTAATATTCCTGGAGGTGTAAAGAAGGGGCTTGGCCAGTTCCAAGGGCTGCTGCTGGACAGCTGCAGTGCAATTAACCACGAGACCCTCCAAAGTTTGAGCTGGGTTTTGTTGTTTCACCTCCATCTGCCAAGTAATTCTTCAGTAAGCTGACATCACACGTATCATCTTTCCTTGCAGGAACACATTGTATGCTCTGCGTCTGACAGATTTTTTTTTTTCTCAAGGCTTCTCCTCTAACAGGAAAAAAATGGTCCTTTACAGGTAGTTTTTGTGATTAAGATGGTATGTTTGGGAAAGGAGGGTGACATCAGGTGCCTTACTAAAGTTTTTGGATGTGACATCATGACCTGAAATACACAACAGGAGGTAAAAATCTGTTATTTACACAATAGTGTCAAATCTTCTATTATGAAATGCAACTTGACTATCCCTGGTATTTGGCGGTTTTTTTTCTGATGCTGTCACCAGTTCAAGGAGTTTTGATATTTATATGAACTAAACCAGGATTTGCAATCTTACACTTCTAACTTTTTTTTCAAACATTACAATTGCATTAATATTATTATTGTATCTGATGGAATCCAGGAAATGCATCCCACTACATTAAAAAAAAGGCACTTGAAGGTACAAGGAGGGAGTAAAAAGACACTCATTTTGTTTCCCATCCCATGGATTCTTTCAAAATCATAGACCTTAAAATTAGTAAAATACATAGTTATGTTTAAAGCAAAAAAAAAAAAAAAAAAAAATCAGTTCTCAAATCCTACTCTCTTAGCAGCAGATTGTACTTGTCCTTCTGTACATGCTTCATGCAAATTCAGAGAACATATACATAAAGATGCACATTAGAATTTTTTTAATTTTTTTTTTTTTTTACTTGCTAGAAGAGGCATTATGTGACAGACTGAAAGTAACATTTTAAACGCTGTGGAGGAATTATAATGAGAATTGGATCGTTCGTGGCACACCCCAAAATGTTTGTGATTATTTCAGCCTCATAAAAGTTGCCAAAGTCTATGAAAACGCCTTTTGTTGTCCTGGTATGGTGTGGTGGAGAGGTCCCAGATTTCCTATGAATCTGAGTGATTGGAGCAATGCAGCTGGCTGTGTTAGGTGACACATACCAGGACTTTGAACTACCTATAAAAAATAGGTCTCATTTAGCATGTAGTATTAGGTATTTGGCATGCAAAAAAAAAATAAATTGCAAGGCTTACCCCCTTGCCTTCAGCCAGTCAGTGCGAGCAGGCAGAGCTCTCCCACACAGGAGGGAGGTCTGGGCTGCTGGCTGGAGGGAAGGCTGGGAGGGAGGCACTGGGGTGCTGGAAGGAGAGATGTAGTCCATTTAAACCCTGCCCTAAACCTGTCCCAGGAGTGGGGGACAAACAGCCCAGAATGAGCAAATATGTCACGTAATGATTATAGGTTTGGGGAGGGTTGTGTCTCAGCCATGGGACAGTCACTGTCCAAAGAGAAAAGTCTATAAATGAGTGTGATTGGGTTTTCTGAAGTTCTGTATGGTTTTTGTTATTAAGTTTCTATAATAGTCCATCCCTACCCACCCCTCTTTCCCTAATCCCTGTTGTTTACCCTCACAAGAGCCCAGTCCCAGCCCATTTTATTTTATCCATTGACACACCCTCGAGGACTCTGACAGAGGCTGGTGACTCAGCCAAGGCTTCAGGTATCCCCACGCTCCTTTTGCCCCAAAATGGCCATGTCAATGCCTCCTGTACCTAAATCACTCCTCCTCATTTCCAAAGGTAACACCCCTGTTCTTAGGGGCAGGTAAAAGCCCCAAGCACTGACTCGCACACTCACACCCTGGGCTTCAGCCTGAATAAACACCTTCCTTAACAGGAATAAACACTTTCCTTAGCTTCCTCCAGAAGGAGTGTGACTCTGCTCCTTCTTCCAGCCAAGGACACGTCTCTGTCTGAAATCTGGACCCAAAGGAATAACTCGTTTTTATGGTATCTGAAGAGCGGGGCTGGCCAGGAGATCTGCTTGGAAGATCCATATCTGGTCCCCCAAGAGTGGGGGACAAACAGCCCAGAATGAGCAAGTGTGTCATGTAATAATTATAGGTTTGGGGAGGTTGTGTCTCAGCCATGGGACAGTCACTGTCCAAAGAGAAAAGTCTTTTCCCTGCAGGGTGGGTTTCTTCTGGAGGTTGTCCCTAATCCCATGTTTTGATGACTCTCTAGAATTTAACCACCTCTGTGGACAATGACCCCCAGACTATCCTAACACAAGATTTGTAGCCTTAAGGGATGTCCTGCAACTGACCTGCAACATACACTTTCTCTCCTCTCTAATACATTTAACCATTGCAAGGCATTTGTTGTTTTGTCGTCTCTTCTGATTCTTGTCCAAGTAGATTTGGGGACTAGCAGTTGGGACCCGGGGCACTGAGAATTTTAGACTTTCTGACCCCCAAGTAAAACACTGCATTTGACCTGAGGCCATGGAAAAAGCTTCCAAAATTGAATGACAGCACTGGGATTGTGGGTGTATAGTCTGAATAGAAGTGTGTAATATGACATGGTGGAAAACTTGGAGTTTAAGGTTTTAGAATATAGTAATAAATATAAAGCAAGATGGAGGGTTTAGGGCTTAGGCAAAGTCCTTCTTTTTCACCTTCTTCTTCATGGATTTAGGTGGTATTTTGCAATTGAATAGAAAAATCCACATTGCGGACCAGGTGGCTGTTTATTGGGTTAAAAATAAAAATAATTCTGGTGTCATTTCTTAATTGGATGGTTTATCCTTAAAAGACTTTGGAAAGAGATAGAGGCCATTTTCTTACTTTGTTAGCTAGAACTCCCAGTTTGTGAGACTGTAACATGGATAAGAATTAATAAACATCTGAGTCCAAACACGAAATGCTTCTCAACCATTTAATCCCGGCTCTGACAGGGAAAGAAGATAAAAAGCAACACTATAAACACACATTGATAAATACATACAAAAGATATTTCTATATCTCATGAAACTAGGCATCTTGGTACTTCAATTTTATCAGTACTCTTTTCCTCTGCTTGAAATTGCAAGTACTCAGCACGGGGATGTGTGTCTAGTCAGGGAGATAAGACAGAATTGCAATAGCAACACTAACTTGGTACAAGTTTTCGTGGGCAGACCTGCTCCTACTTGTCACTGTCCAACTTCATCCATATGCACAAAAATAGTGTATTTTGAAATATACTGAACAGCAACCAACCAATCACACAGCTAATGCTGTGGGGATCTGGAACTGAGTACCTTCTTGTCTGGTTTGCTGATTTTCTTCACCCCATATACTCATTATGGTCCTACCAGGACTGGTTTTTTACAAACAATCTTTTTTGGACTCTCAAGTAAAGGTGGAGAAGGTGGATGCACTGCAGGATCTTGACTTGCTCCGACCTAGACCTGTACCTTGCCTTGGGAGTCAGAATGTGAAAAATCTCAAAAAACATCTTGTTTCCAGCATGAATTATTACCAGAACCCAAAGTAGAGGAACTAACATTTTAAAACCAAAAGCACAGCAGCCCTCCTTTTAAAATTAATCAGCTTTTATCTCCTAGACAAGACATAAGTTTTTATGTATAATTTTATTTTCCCCCTATCTGCTTACAGAGGCAGGTCCTTTCAAAGGGATTTTTCTTCAGCCCATGTTTTCAATGACAATTTAACATTCTCATTACTGTGTTCTCCAGATCAATCAGAAGCAGTTCTCTCTTCCCACTGACTCTGAAGTTCATCCCTGAGTCTGACTTGGGAGTATCCCAGCCTCTGCAGGCTCCATTCTCTTGGGTTGTGATATGTAACCAAAAGTGTGTATTTTATTTGCCATCTGTTGAAAAATCTGAAGTTGGGGAGGTGTTTTTCTTTATCTCTTCTCTGACCCATTCCTCATAACTTCAGGAGGAGGGGGGGAGTGCCTTCTGTTAATGGGCAGCTGTTAAAACCAGGTGGGGCAGTGTTTCTTTATCTCTTCCACCACCCATCCTCTCTCCAGGGGATCTCTGCTGTCCATGGGCCATCCAGACTCACTGCAGGGCTGATACAATTCCATCATCCCATGGGGAGATGCTCCACCCAGGGGGAGGAGCCCAGCATTCCTACCTGGATAAAAGCTGGGATTCAGAACACCAGGACAACCTGTTTACACTGGATTTCCAGAGGGAGACTGGACTCACCTCACCACCACTGGACCCTTCTACAGAATCATCTCTGCTCTAAGAGAACACATCTGTCACTCCAGGAGGACTTGATTGGACTGCTCCAACACCCTGACCAACTGGGTGTCAGGTTGTGTTCTGACTCTGTCAATATTTCTAAGATTTTTTTTGTTTGCTTGTTTTTTGTACTACTATATTTGTATTTTTAATAGTCCTAGTAAAGAACTGTTATTCCTATTCCATATCTTTGCTTGAAAGCCCCTTAATTCCAAAATCATAATAATTCAAAGGAAGGGGGTTTACCTTCTCCATTCTAAAGGAAGGTCCAGACTTCCCTGGCAGACACACCTGTCTTTCCAAACCAAGACACCCATGGAGAGTGTTTGTCGCACTTTGTCTTGTACCATGCTAGACCACCGGGTCTGCAGCAGCAATAATGTTGCATTTGTCCTCAGGGCAGAAGCCAGCTGCCCAATTTCTCCTCTGGCCCTTTCTGTGTCACTCAAAGTGATCACTTCAGGAGGCAACTAACACCTCACAAGCCAAAAGTGGGGCTGCTCATGACATAAATTGTGAATAAAAATATAAATCATACAACCTGCCACATGGAAGTCCAGTACCTGTGTTTCTTTCTGGCAGGTATTGGAGAGCTTGCAGCACAGTGCCATCCATGTCTGGGGAAGGATTCATTGTGCACAGTGCCTCCAGCTAGTCAGTCTGCAGACTGCCCCTCTCCTGTGTCACCTTTTCCAGTGACCTTGCATGACACACACTTTTTGCAAGCAAAACCAACAAGGGCATTCAGTTTGAGCCTTCTACAAGTAAGTGCATGGCTTGGTGAGGAAAAATACTATTTTATTGGTTGGGACTGTGCCATTCTTGGCATTTTGCATTCAAGTGTGCTTGCCATGCAAAACCGTAGTGAGGTTGATCTATGTGGCTAAATGGAGCAAGCAACGCTCTGCTGGCTATGAAAATTTATTGTTGTTCTTTCCCCCAGATGTTGCTGTCTGTTTGCATGTGTTAACTGAAAAGCTTACCAAATCTCTCTGTTGGTTTTTGTGTTTGTACACCTGAGTGTGAAGATGCTGTTACATCTAAGTCAGGCAATGGGTGAGCTTAGAGACATCTGTGGAAATAGTTATGAAAGGTGAATAATGAGCACAGCTCACTCTGTGCTTTCTGAAATAAAAGAATATACCAGTTCCCAGCCCCTGACAAATGAAATAAGCCCTATATACACAGGATATTTCTATTGTTACATCTGTTCAGTAACAGTATGGAATTTCCTTGTTGGTAGCTGGACAAGGTTTTGAATATAGTAATAGAAGAAACTGAAACAGAAGAATCAGCCTGTATCCACTATGAATCCTCCTGCAAAATTCCTCTTCTCAGCCAACAGACTTCTCTAAATCACCCCTCTTTTATCTCCCTCTACTGCCTCCCATTCCTATAGGATGTTTAACATAAAATATTTTATTTTCAGAACCCTTCACAGCCTCTTCACAACAATTTTTCATCTCCCATTCTCTTACATATCAGCTCTCCCTTCTACACCTATCATCCACTTGTTAGATTTCAAACATCTCTGTGCTCTTTCTCACAATGACTCTCACAAATGAGTTGTGCCATGCCAATATTAAGAAATTAAGAACAGGTCTTACTCTTTCAAAATTACCATTAAAAATCACTTCTATTTACAAGACTGCCTGTCTTTCCATACTGTTGGGAGCTAACCCCAGGAGACAGAAAAGGATTCCACAGACTCCTGGTCACTTCTCCCCATCACCCATCACACACTGGGATGGGGAAGGAAGAAAAGATGAGTAAAACCAAGAAAATTTATGGGACAAGGCAAAATTTGTTACTTATGAAGGAGAAGTGAAAGAAGAGGAAAAAGTGAATAAAGTAAAACAAGTGATGCACCTCCCGTGGGCAGAGAGGTCCTGGGAGCTTATGAGTAAAATATGGTTAAGCCTCCTAACACTCTGTATTGTTGCTGTATGACATGGCGTGTGCTTTCAGCTTGTTCAGATCATCTGCCTGATTTTCTTCCCTCCCAATCTATTCTAGGGGCTCAGAGTGACATCCAGAGAAGACTTTGATGCCGTGTAAATGCTCTTCAGAACAGCTTAACCACTTCTGGTCCAACCTTCATGATCTGCTGGAGGGCAGGAAGGCTCTGCAGAGGGATCTGCGCAGGCTGGATCATGGGCTGAGGCCAATGGTGGGAGGCTTAACAAGGCCCAGGGCTGGGTCCTGCCCTTGGCTCACAACAAGCCCAGGAGTGCCACAGGCTGGGGCAGAGGGGCTGGAAAGCTGCCCACAGGAAAAGGCCCTGGGGGTGCTGGTGACAGGGACTGACCAGGAGCCAGCAGTGCCCAGGTGGCCAAGAAGGCCAATGGCATCCTGGGCTGTAGCAGCAATGGTGTGGGCAGCAGGAGCAGGGCAGGGATTGTCCCCCTGTGCTGGGCACTGGTGAGGCCATACCTCAAATCCTGTGTTCAGTTTTGGGGCTCTCATGACAAGAATGATGCTGAGATGCTGGAGTGTGAACACAGCAAGAGAACAGCAACAGAGCTGATGGAGGGTCTGGAACATAAGACCTTCAAGGACAAGCTGTGGGAGCTGGAGAAAAGGAGGCTTAGGGGGACCTTATCCCTCTCTACAACTGCCCTAAAGGAAGATGTAGCCAGTTGAGGGTCAGCCTCTTCTCCCACCTAACTAACATCCATCACAGGATGAGAAGAGATGGCCTCAAGTTGCATCAGAGGAGGTCTAGATTAGATACTGAGTAATATTTCTTCACTGAAGGGGTGGTCAGGCATTGGAATAGGCTGCCTAGGGAGGTGATGGAGTCACCATCCCCAAAAGTGTTCAAACTTTGTGTCTGGTGGTTTTTCACTCAGGGCATGGGTTAGTGGTGAACACTGTGGGCTCTGGGTTAATAGTTGGACTCAGTGATCTTGGAGTAACCTTGAACTTCTGCAATCCTGTTGATGACTACACAAAGAAGCTAATTTTTGTAAGCTTATAAACCCATCTCTGAAAATAATTGCCTTCAAAACTGTCAAATGGCAAAAGGCTCTAGACATCCATTTAGATGTAATAGGGCTTTCCTCCTAGTTATGCTGGCAGCTTTTGATGATCATTTCTTTAGCACCTACCTGCTTCTTCTTTAAATCTTCTGGCCAAGATCTACCAACTACTCTTCTACCTGATTTCCTCTTTCTGAGGTACATATCTATCTTCTTCCCTCTCCTGAATACTTTAGCTCCCACAGTAGTCAGTGTGAAAACTTCTGTCTAGCTCAAAGGCAGCAAAGCCAGCACCAAGTAAATATTTTGTGGATAAAGGATCTGAGATGATTCAGTTATATCAAGCATCAGAAAGTTCAGAAGTCTATTAATTTTGCTGGCGGTCCAGATTTTCTGCTCCTGCAGTGCCCTCATGGCACAGGGGTATGTAACAGCCCTACTGATGGGTTAAGCAGACACATTCTATTGATAAATGCTTTTCATAGTAAATCCTTTCACCTTTACTTTTCATAGTAAATCCTTTCAGTCTGGTGCCCTGCTGCAAAGTTTCCCCAGGAAAAAAAATGGATATTCTGACAAATAGGGAGCTCACTACTAGCCATCTGCAGCTTGGTGGGCTGATTTTAGGACAAAAATTTTTAACACAACAGAGTCTTCTGCTGTTTTTGTGTGAAAAAGCAGTTCTGTGAAGCCTCCATTCCATGACCCTGAGCCAATGTGGAGGCACAGGTCCTGTGGGGGAAGACCAGCTCAGGATCTACATCTAATGGGAAAGAGATTTGGAAATAGAGCCTCAAAGGCCATCTAGGTCCTGCCTTTCCAAGGCAGTGGCCAGACTGGCTTTGTTTAGATTCATCATCTTCATCACCCAAAGTAAGCTGATTAATTTTGGGAGACTCCTGGTCTGGAATGACTCTGATCTGAATGTCTGCAGGAAGTAGGAGGCTCATCCTGGAGAGCTGGCAGTGCAGGTACATAAGGTGAATTTTGTCCTGACTCATCCCTTCTCAGTCACAGCTTTCTCAGTTTGCCTTCCCACAAGAGGATGGTCTTCTCATTTTACTATGTTATTTTTGCTGGTAAGGAAACATTCACAAATACATTAATTGATCTCCTGGGGTTGGATGAAATGAGAAAGAACCTTATCAGGAGGTGTAAATAAAAGCCTTCTGCATGGGCAGCAAACACTTGGATAGCCAGGCTGTCTAGTTCCTTGCAGAGAGTCCTCACATGACTGTTTCCAGGGAAGGACTACCAGCCACCTACCCTTAAACTCTGCTTCAGCTCTGTTGTTCTCCCATGACAAGAACTTGACTGCTCCTTTGGTGTTTGGAATAGGCTTGTCCTGTCTGGGCTTCTTTGCTTCTAAATCCAGAAGAAACCCAACTTTCCTCTTCTTTCAGGAGTGAATAATAATATGCATCACAGAAAATTTCAGTGCACACTAAATTCAAGAAAGATTACAGGCAGCAGATCCAAAATTTATAAGAAAGCACTATCTTAACAGAGTTTCAGAAAGGGTTCTAAAAATAATTTTTAACATTTATTTATTTATTTATTTATTTATTTATTTATTTATTTATTTTAACCTACAATTTTCCAACATATTAGCTTTGAGACAGGTTCAATATCACACAGCACGATCTGGAAAAAAAAAAAAAAATCAATGCAGAAGTGAATAAGGTTATATATATATAAATTTCCTCCTGAGAAACAACCCCCTCTGAGAGGTGGAGTTTATATATCAAGTCATCAGGAGAAATTAAGCTTTCAGTAATACTAGGCTGGAAAATAACTTGTCAAGGCACTTGAAGGAAGATAGTAGTCTGGTCTCTTTGTTGCTTGAAAGACTACCTGGAGAGATCTGAGAAACCAGATTTAAGGTAAAAGAAGCAGTTTTAAAGCCCCTATTTCCTTCTATAGGCTTATTGTTTACTTATGCATGTGAGACTAACACTTCATTGAGGCTTATAAGTGTAGAAGTCAATGTTCAGACTGTTCAGTCCTGTCTGTAGCCTGGTCTTTGTTAAAAAATCTCTCTTGTGGTTTTGTTATAACTCAAATGTTAAAAGAGATTTAGTTACATTTTGTTGTAGCTGTTTTGCGCCAGAAAAGCTGGCAAAGCAGGCATTTTAATGTGTCATTTAATTTGAAACTTTTAAAACCATTCAGTGAACTAATCTGTAAAAGCCTCATTCATTTCTTTCCATTAAATTCCATTTCAGCTGAGTTTATCAAACCTCACTTTCCTGGCAAAAGGGATATTCTTGATATTGTATTTGCACAGTAAAACAGAAATATAGTTTATGAAAACACACATATGCTACAGATACATTTCAAAAACTTATTTCAGGGTCCCTAGTCTAAAAAGAAAAGAGCATAAAAAAGTTTAACAACCTCAGGCGCAACAAAAAATAGAAGTGACTATAAATATCCATATTACTTTACCTCATATGAATTCTATCTAAATTGCATAGATGTCATACAAAACCACCATTCTGGCTTTAGTCATCTTCAAACAATGTTCATATAATTTTATTAATAAAAATATAGCTTAAACAAATCAAAACCTGGTGCTGTTTTGTGGTACTGTAAGGTATACACAAATATTTCCTTGAACATTCCTTCCTGTCGCTCCCAACAGCACTGAGAAGGAAATAGTTTTCATTTTTCCACCTGAACATTCTCCACCACAAAGAATTCTAATTAGTAATGAAGAAAATTGTGAATTTCAGTCAAAAGCTGATCCAGATTTCATCCTGAAATTCAAATGGAAAAAACCTTTAAGTTTATAAAAATTTGGTGATATGTTTTTTAATAGCCTTTTTGACAGCCTGAATTTTTTGAGCACTTTTTTTTTTTTTTTTTTTTTTTTTACATTGAATGGCAAGACCACAAAAAGTGTTCTGGTTCACTTCTGCTCAGCCTGATATAAAATAATGGCACTGATTTAAACATCTACTGTTATCTCGTGGTAAAAGGCAACCAATTAAGTCTATTTCCAAAATGTGAGGTACCAGAGCCTAGGGGACACTCACCTTTGTTAACTGTCCACAGACTGACCTATCAACAGACCTTGTAGCCTCTGCTGGTTTCTAGAACACTAAGCAGACAGCAGGTCTGAATAGACTCTTCTTTCATGTATTAGAAGAAATGAAGAAAGGAAAGGCCTATAGTAAGGTTTAAAACTTCAAGTTTGTTTTACATTTCACTTCTCTAGAAACAAATTAGATTTCATCTGATTGCCAGTTAACAATGCTGAAAAAGAAACAAACTTAATGTCTGCTACTGCCTGTATTACTGCTTAAATTCTTCACTAGGCATAAAATATGGTGTATCGACATGTATCTGTATACTCACACAAACATACAGACTTTTGGGAATAATTGATAACTAAATAAGTGAAAGATTATCATGTTTCAAACGTCCTTTCACAAAAGACAGATGAAATTTTAAACCCACACAGCACAAATATACCAGGAAATGGAGTCCAATGATAATCAATGAAAGAAATGTTTTTCCTGTAAATAGAATACTTTCCATGTTAAGAAAAACTCACATGCTTACGCTTTTTTCTCCTTCCTTTATTTATCTTTACACTGGTTGTTCTTACTGCTTCTTAAAGAAATGTGTGTTCAAATGACATTTAAATCCCCAGTGCTCCCTTCAGAGCTGAATTTGTGACATCTTTCATTTCAGTGGCAAGATAATATGGTATCAAGACACAACTGCAAATTCATTGCCACAATAACCCTGACAGAAACCTTGGCTTAAACTAAACTGCAAGGCTGAATAACCTCGGTCAGAGGAGGAAGGAGAACATAGGGAGGTTTCTACATAAAACTCCAGGATCTGTGGCTCAAAAATATTTTGAAAAAGAAGCTGGGTGGCAAGAAAGAAACATCAGATTTGAACAGAAGTAGGAACTTCCATGTATCCTGGGAGCTATTAATCAGTGAAAACACAGTTCTCAATAATGCTTAATTTTAGTAATTTTCTATTGCTGCAAATGTTCTGTACTTAGATAAGAGAGCTCGTAAGTTTTTTTTCTCCCCTCTTTCACTTAAATAGGTCATTGTCTACAAACCTGGCTAGGACTATTCTTACTTGAGGATGCAGGTGGCACCATCTGTCCTTAGGAGCTCTGTGCCAGACAGTTCTGGCTTCACTTTGTATGTGAATTTTATTCCTGCATAAAATTGCAATATGCATATCCTGTGAAAATGACTCTGCCCAAAAAAGTCACAAATGCACATAGTATACAAAATAACAAAGACTGCAAGGATTAATTTTATTAAATAAAACCACAATTTTCTTTTGGATTTTTTTTTTGGATGTTTTCCCTTGCAGTACCTGAATCAGAATTTAAAGTTATGTCCCAAGGGGTCTCTTTAGGCAGGGTTTTGTTTTCCTGAAGAGTACAAACATTGTCTATCTAGTATCTCTTTCTGGGCAGCCTGAGGAAAAAAATTCTCTTCTGTGGCAGGGAGTGATGGGACAAAATAACACAGAATTCACCTTATGTACCTGCACTGCCAGCTCTCCAGGATGAGCCTCCTACTTCCTGCAGACATTCAGATCAGGGCCATTCCAGACCAGGAGTCTCCAAAAATAAATCAGCTTAGTTTGGGTGATGAAGATGATGAACCTACACAAACCCAGTCTTGCCTCTGCCTTGGAGAGGCAGGACCCAGATGGCCTTTGAGGCCCCATTTCCAGATCTCTTTCCCATTAGATGTAGATCCACATTGGCTCAGGGTCATGGAATGGAGGGTTCACAGAACTGCTTTTTTCACAAGAAAATGGCAGAAGACTCTGTTGTGTTAAAAATTTTTGTCCTAAAAATCAGCCCACCAAGCTGCAGATGTGTAGTAGCAAGCTCCTTATTTGTCAGAATACCCATATTTTTTCCAGGGGAAATTTTGCAGCAGGGCACCAGACTGGTGAAAGGATTTACTATGAAAAGTATTTATCAATAGAGTGTGTCTGGTCTCAGTTACACCCTGTGACTCCACTGAAGTGCACTGAACTTAGTCACGGGGAAACACAAGAGAGCTCCACTGGGATTAAACTCTCAGTTACATGCATGCAGCCCCAGTGGGTTCTGAGAAGATGCAAAAACATACATGATGGCAAAAATTGGCTTGTTGCTGGGTATCAGGGTGCAGGTGGCACCATATGCAATGGGTTTCCAGTCACTTGGCAGATGTTCACAGCTGTCTGAGAGCAGAGAATAACCTCACATAGTTAATTCACGTTTGGGCAGCAGTTTGAGACAAAATTGCATTTATTTTGTTTTTTCAATTTGCTGATGTTGTTTGTCACTTTGAAGTTTGCTGTTATTTTTGGAAAGAAAAAAAGGAGAAGCCCCAAAAACTCCAAAGCTACATGATGCATGTAGTTATTGATTCCAGGACAAAACTGAAGGGACAGACACCCGGATTTTATATAGTGTATGCAAACACCTTCAGCTTACTGGTTGGCCAAATGTTACTTACTGTCTGTTTTTTCCACTCAACACCATTGTTTTTCTTCTTTAATCTAATCTATTTATCTGTGAAGGTTTGAAAATTTGTACTCAGCATGTATTTTGGAACATCAGAAATATATACTGTTGTTTCATAGGGAACCTAAATAACTTTGTTATGATAAAGGACATGGGAGAGAGGACAGCTTAAATGTAAACAATGGTGGTTTTATCCTTTGAAAGATCCAAGGGAAGCTGTGTTTGTTGACAGCAAAGTTTATTGCTCTGAGTAGCATGAGGGATTTTCTGATCTCCCCTGATCTGCTCAGCTCCTTTTCTCTCCCCTCCCTTGCTCTGCAGTTCTACATCAGGCAGATAAAGATAATAAAATCATCACCATCTCTGAAACATACTCTGCTTTGAAGTGTTGTCTTTCTGACTATACTGACATTTGGCATCACAGATTTGACTGAATTTTTCGGCAGATCTCTCTCCTTTTGGCTGACCCACAAACCCTCCACAGATCCTGTTACATCACTCAGAGAGAGCAGCAAGAAGCACAACCCTCTGCTGAGGGGATCCCCAAAAACCAGACCAGAGCACCCCGAGTAGGAGCCGTCGGCGGGTTGCCCACGAACACCAAAAAAGCTCGGAGAGAGAGGGAAATTTGTTTTCTCTGTGCCGAACGGTGAAGGCTCACTGCCACCTGTGGGCAGCGCGCAGCATCCGCAGCATCCGCCGGGGCTGGGGGCAGGTCCAGAACCGCGACAGCTCCGCTGGTTACGGACCCTCTGTGCCTAAAGGGAGGAGGACACCCATCTGAGAATGCCATTGTGCCTGCCTTCCCCATCGTCCTGCTCAGCCTGAGCCGCCCAGAGATGCTCTCTGGCTCCAGCGGGATGGTCCCCTGCCTGTTGGGCTGTGCCAAGGCTGGGCAGTGAGGCATAGGTTTGAGAAATCACAACTGATCTTTTATAGTAGATTAAAGAGCATATACAGTATATTAGAATATATTCCAAGTAGTATTTTAGAATATATGAGATGGCATTTAGTAGCACTGTGCGTAATACTGTTTAGCATATATTTAAACATTACAAGTATGAAACCTTCAGCATAATCAGAAGATGAACTAGAAGAACTAAACAACAACGACAGAATAACAAGGTTAAGAGCACAGATAAATAGAAGAACAGACTTTACGATGATATGTTTTCTTAAAATTGTGCCAAGAGGGCCAAGGCACACATGGGAAAGATAAAAATGAAGAAGTGAATGAAAGAAGACCACCACCACAGCCTGGAGACCACCACCAGTAAAAACTGAACATGCCCAGAAGGGCATAGAGTAATTACTATACCAAGCGAAAATGGGCAAAGTCAAAAAATAAATATGTATGAAAAGAGTCTGTGAGGTGTCATGCATATGTAAGACCTCAGGAAATAAGAAAGGAGGCAAATCCCCTCGAGAGTATGCGTGTCTTTAGTGAAATTATTCCCCATGCATCTCAACGTTGATAAATACATACCGCTCTAACAACTGGTATTAGTTGTGGAGTTCTTTCTGCATCGTTTCAGGCAGCACCGCTGGTCCATGGTCTCTGCTGGGGTTTCAAGTCTTCTGTGATGGGTCTGTCCATTTTCAGTCCTCTAGCACCCCATAATGGATCACCACAGGTGTCCTGGCAGCCTGGATGGTGCCGTCTCCAAAGGTATAAAAACTTGGTCATGCGGGAGACTTCATAATCTCTGCCAGAGTGAAATTGCTGGTGCTGGTGCCTCCAGAGCTAGAAAAACTCATTGGTGTGGGAGACCTCATAACCTCTGTTAGAGAGTGAAATTGCTGATGTCTGAAACATTGTTAGTGGTGAACAGGATGAACAATTAAAACAGACAAGAGTTCTAGTCTCATAAACCTGGTTTTTCTAAAGAAATGTGGGCGAAAACTTGGTGTTTACAGTTTTAAGATATCCTTAAAATCAGTTCTCTGGATTCTATCCAGAACTTGATTGATAGACAACAAATGGGTTTTTTTCAAACTATATCTTTCTGGAATGGCAACTCTGATGATCTAATTTCAATTGGTGTTTTGTAGGGGAAAAATGACATAATTTTCATTGAATTGCTGAATATCTCAACTTAGAAGGGACGTGAACATAAGGGTCATTGCATTCAACTTCACACTCATTGCAGGACTACCTAAAACTAAATCACAAGACTGAATGCTCTAAGGAAGCAATTCTCTTGAATTATAAATAATTGTCTTGACCCTAATTAATTTTTTTTTTAACATAGAGTGCCACCAGGAAAATCCAAACAAAATTAAAAGGAAAGCATTAAAGTAAGGAATAGCCTACATTAAAAAAAAATCATAAATTTTTACAGCCTAAGAACTTGGTAAAATAAACAACAACAACCATATATACGTGAGTTTAGACTGGTTCTGTGTGTATTATTTTATAATTGTATCCTGTGAGAATTTATGTATCTATGCATGAACATTTGCATACAGTTGTCTTTAAGTTGTGAGGGCTAGCATCACACTTCATGCATTCATTTGCATTCATGACCTCACCTGTAAATTTATCTACCCCTGAGCCAATGAAGGCAAAGCGAAGTATCTGAGCAGAATCCAGCCACACACAAGCAGACACACAGTTCTGGCTTAACTTTGTATGTGAATTTTATTCCTGCATAAAATATCAATATGCATATCCTGTGAAAACGACTCTGCCAAAAAAAGTCACAAATGCACATATTATACAAAATAACAAAGACTGCAAGGATTAATTTTATTAAATGAAAGAATGCAAATTTCTTTTGGATGTTTTCCCTTGCAGCACCTGAATCAGAATTCAAAATTACGTCCCAAGGGGACTCTTTAGGTGGCGTTTTGTTTGGGTATATACATACAGACCATACGCAACAGAGTGAAATCCTCTCCACTGTTAAATTCTGAGAGAGTGAAATTCTCTCTCTCCAGCAGATGAGAATTTGCCAAGAGTGAGACTATTTGCCCTTAAAATACTCATTATTAGCTCACTGCATTTGGGGTTTAATGACTTCCCCTTCATCCCCTCTCACATCTCAGCATCCATGCTGGGGCACTGGGGCAGGGAAAAGCTCCTCTCAGGTGAGCTGTGCTGTGCAGAGGGGCACCTTGTGCAACACTCATCTGTTCAGGGCTTAGGAACTGCCTGCACTGGAGCCCTGCCAGACTTCTTGGCTCTGAGTGAGCTCCAAACACTGCCACAGGTATGTGATCTTATCTTCTTAATAGTGTGTAAAAACTCAGCGCAGTTTGGAGGCAGTATAAATATTGTTGACAGTGTTCTTTGACAAAATTGTTCATAGCAGCTTAGCTCCAGCTGTATAACTCCTGCCGTGCCTCTTCCTTAATAAGACAAAAATAATAAATATTTACAGTGCAGTACCTGTTTTCCCAAAAGGTACAAAGATTTGTTTATGAATTCTTCTTTCAAAAAGTTAGCTTTTTTTTTTTTTTTTTTTTTTTTTTTTTTTTTTTTGCATTTCCAAACTTGTTTATTGTGGTTTGGGCAATATCTGAGATAGCTGTACATAAAAGGATTTAGGACATCTGTTAATCCTGGAATATTTGATTGAGTATTACTATATAAACATAACAATTTATCAAATATTTACATGTTGAGTTATATGGAAATATGAAATTTCCTTTTACATGTATCCTCATGAACACTAATATTTTCATCAGTGTTCATAAAAATGAGCCAGAGTAAAATGCATTTCATAATTTCCTAGAGCAAATACAGGATCAGCCATAAAAATAGCAGATTCTTCTAATCTAGAGGAAAGCACAAGTATATACTTGTGCATCATATGCATGCTTGCTTTAAAAAATCAGATAAATTCATGAAATAAGATTTGTCAAGGATTGTCTAACATGAATATCCTGGCTCTGAAGCCTGTGAATTCCGGATACCTGGAAGCTGGAAGATCATGCTGGATGTTATCACTGTATGTTGATGTTCCTTCCTTTTGCTTTTCCCTAGGTCTCCAATGCTGATCTCCATAACACAGGAAACATGGCTAAACTGACTTTTTCTTACCACACTGACTTTTTCTTACCATACTACAAATATTCTTATTTTAAGCTTGTAGGATAGAACGTGATGTGACCTGACACAAATTAATTCTTTTTTATGGGACAACAGTTTTCTCTGGCTTTGTATCTCTGCCACTTTCTAGGCTGGGAAGTGGCCTGGGCAGAAGTTGCACTGTCAGGCACACAGTTTGGAAGCAGGAAAACGGATGAATTCTTGTAAGTGGAGCAGATGGACCACAGTACTGCTCGTGCAGTCGTGGACTGAGCCTACCTGATCTTACAGCTGTTTGTTGGTTTAATTGTTATCTACATCTTTCAGCATTCAGTGGGAAGAACCACCAGTAGGAAAACAAACTGAATCCTTTTTTCTGGTCCCAATGCAGTCTGCATTTGTGGTCTGCTGCAGACCCAGAGAGACCCAGCTGCATGCTTTTCCTTGCAGCTGGAAAGTCTTTTTTTCTTGTTATAAAATGATAATTAATAAGACATCTGAAGTACTTGGTTCTGCATTTGGAGCTTGCTGCATATTCCTCCCCAGTACATGGGCAACTATTTCTGTTCTGCCTTCCTGGGCTCTTGCACACCTCTAAATATTGAAGTATGTGAAGGAAAGGTATATCACCCACTTATGCTAAAGAAAGATCACAGTGAGAGAAGCAATAGAAGGAAGAGGGGTCCTACAATGAACTTTTGAAGATTAATTTCTTCTCTCCTGTTGTCAGCACCCAAACAAATCCAGAAGTTATACAGTTATATTTCATGTCAATTCCATCACATATTGATTTCCATTTCTCCTCTTCCTTGAATATTTTGCAAACACATATCTGGATGTCAGTATTTGCCTTTCCTCTGCTAGGGATGTGCATATGGTTCCAAAGAGATGCTTTCTCCTTGTGCACCTGTAAATAGGGACAAGACCACTCCATTTGGAGGATGCAAGATCCTTACACCACTCCTGCTGGAAGCCAAGAGATATTGCACCATTAAACTTTAGACTTGAGGACTTTTAGAAATACACCCCTGTGTAGGTATGGAATAACTCTGCTTGTACTCCTGATAGTTTTGTGTCCTTCACTTTCTTCATTTTCGAGAAGCTATACTCTGAAATGGCCAGATTGGCTCTTTGCCCTGCTGAAAAGAAACGCGGAAAATACATTCAGGACCTGGGATCAAAGTTTAATAACCACTGGATATTGGAGGTTATAGACCAAAGACCCTGGACACTGGTGTATGCTTTCTCCAGCCACGAAGGTACAAAGCAGATAATGAGAGATACAAAGAAGAGAGCTAGAAGGAGACTTTTATCTTCCTTGAATGTTAGCTTTTATGATTAAAGCCATCAAAAGGACTGTCTTGTCTAGTGCTTGTGATGTGAATGGCAGACACAAAGGAAGAGTGGCCCCGATACTGAGACATCTGATGAGGAGCTCCTTTGCTTTGCTTCATTCACAGTAGATGTGGTAACATGCCAAAAGTGAGGGTGGACAGCACAGACCATGGGGAAAACATCTCACTACAAGCAGTTTGCACAGGCAAAATCATATTTTATGGGTTTGTGGCCATGCGTCCTTTAAGAGGTTAACATAGTCAGCATATAATACATGTCAAAATGAAATAATTTTTCTCCCAGATGTTGCCAGTCACAGGTTTGACTCGGTGAAATTGCATATACTTTTTCTACTCATGTTGTTCCTCAACAGAAAGGAAAGAGATCTTAAAATTCTCATGGCCAGAAACACCTCCACTGTAATGCTGCTGACCACTACCAAATTGTTTCAGGAAGATATTCTGTCCATGGCAATTACCTATCTTGCAGATATAAAACAACCTCAGATGATAAAATTACTAACCAGTAAAATGCTGTCTCTGAGTTCCTGTAAATCCAAACATCTTTTGCTCTTAGTCAGCCCTCCTGTCACCAGCCTAAGGTGGACTCCTCTGTTATTTAGGTTTCTACCTTTTCCACCAGGAAAATGTAAAGTAACCAAGATAATGTCAGAAAAATAGTCACATAAGTAAGTACATGTGGATGGCCTTACACTTGAAATTCGACATGATTTCTTGCATTTTTTTATTTTTCTTACCCTTTCTATACTGAACCTACACCTTTCCATTCTATCTGCCTCCTTCTTTGTCAATAGCTGGTTGCAGTTTTGCATACAAAAAAGAATAACATTTTGGATGTCCTGGCAGTAATTTACATTCAAGTGATCACATAGCAGCATTTTAGATTAACTGGCAAATCAGTTAACTCTAGCAATGATGAAACTTAAATGTCTGAACATTTCTGATGAAACTATGACTGAACATGGTCTGAACAACTATGTTAGCTACAAAACAACATAAGCGAAAAATACCCACTAACCCACAGAAAAAAAATCTCCTTCGCTAACTTGCATTTGGAACTTACTGCATCTCTGACTTGTACTAGCAGCTCCCTTTCAAAATCCATTTTCAGTTGCTCACCAGTGCTGTCCTATCCCCATGGTCACTCCCTGGTGTTCTGCTGCTCAAATTGCACTGTGGATCTTCTCTCTTTCAATTCCCCTAGCCCTGTCTCCCCTGTATTGATGCTCTTCTGTCAGTAGAGGCCTGTTCTGGAACTCATTTTTACTACCTGCTGGTCTCAGGGTCTAATTCTTGCCTGCATTTCAATAAGTGCAACAACACATGCTAGATACTCTGTGCCAAGCAGTGCAGGGATGTCATTCAGTTCTACCACACTTTGAGCCTTCCTAGGGTCAGACTTACTCTAGAAGTGTCTCTACTTCTATCTTTTTTTTTTTCCTTTAAAAATAAAATGTATTTTATAAACATGTCAAGCATTTCCATCTGGGGCTCACATTCACTGCATGTGTGATTTTTTTCAGTCATCTTTTACTTTATTTCCAATTTTATTTTTAAAAAACTTATGCATGAGTGTGTGTAGCGAAGGAAAGGCATTGCTGAACATGTGTGTGGTGGATTTTTGCAGTGTTTATTCTGGCCATGAGAATGCAGAGACAAACCTGGCCACAACTTGTCAGACCCAAGGGGTAGTTTTATACTGATGGTTTGTTGGTATTTTTTCAGGGAGATGTAGCAAATTGTGGAGGAGCTTAATCTGAAGGACCCTATGGAGTATCAGAAAGCAACAAGAAATTCTCCCTTTGGAAACAGGTGTGTTGAGTGGGCAGACATCCAGCTTTCCCACTCTTGCTACTGCTGTGTGTAGGTGTGAGGGTAAAAACAAGCAAGCACCAAAAGGGCAGAAAATCACTGAAAGGGTACCTGCTTTTTCTTGTCCTCCAGGTCCCACACAGACTGGCCCAGCACCCAGCATAACATACAGAAATACTTGTATCATCAGAGACAATGAAGTTGTTCCTCCTGGAAGTGCTGGGGTCAGAGGCCTCCACTTTTGGGAATACTCTGCCACCTCAGAGCAAGGGAAACACAGACATCTGGAAGGACAGATGGACAGCTTCATCCTGAGACATGGGCTGCAGCACTGAGATGGCAAGATATTAAAATTTCCAGTTAAAGATGGCAGGTTGGACCTAGTGGGACGAGGAGTAGATCCCCATCATGACAAGGATGTGAGTTTCCACAGAAAACTTCTTCTTGCTTTCATTTAAGAACACTGTAATTGGGGATGTTTTCTGTCATGGTTAGTGTTTGTTGCCTTTTGCTTGGGGAAGACCAATTACTTGTTGGAATTTATCCTACTGGCAAGTGAAGTACAGCTCAGACCACTCATCTATACCCCTTAATTAGCTTTTTTTTTTTTTTTTTTTTTTTTTTTTTTTTTTTTTTTTTTTTTTTTCCTTGTGATACACGAGTTCATTTTTTCCCCATTTCTAGCTGTTCCAGAGGAGTTCTCTGGGAATTTCCACTCCTCTGTCTTTAAGTACTTTGCTGAGGACTAGACCCTAAAAGATGTCTAAAATATTTTGCTGTAGAAAGATGACTGCAGAAGGAGTTTGCATGGATTGGGCCACAGTCTGTTACTGGAAGGGAAGCTTAACAGTCAGCTTATTCTGTCAATTTCCCTTTGGCCTGGGTATTGCCAATGTTATCCTGAGAGTTCCTGTGGTTCCAACCAAAACCTACTGCCCATCCATCAGCAGAATACAGGCCTTTTAATTTAGCCATGGTGATATATGTGTAACTGAGCCTAACAAAAAAACACAAGGAAAAATGCAGTTCCCCACTTCCAACCTCCTCCCCAGCCCTCCCAGCCTCCCTCCTTCACCCTGCAGTGGAAAGTGAAAACAGAACTTTAGCTCTGTTTTCTCTCTCCTGGTAATCCACTGTCAAGAGCCTGTCTGTCACTCTTTCCACCTCAATGAAAACATCATCAGCTTTTTCATTTTAAGTGTTGACTTGAGAGACAAACCAGCCCTCATTTGTACCTTAATGTTCCTCTAGAAAGTGTTTTAGGATTTCAGGTTACACTCAGCAAGCCAATACTCAGTGGGTCCAAGGGCTTAGATGGAGCTGGCCTCTCAGCCTGGAATTTATTGATTTGATACAGTTTCTTTTCTTTCTTCTGAAGCACAAGGCATGTAGTGGTGAAGGGGGGAAGACCTCAATTAATAGAAGCATGAAATAAAACACATATGTAAAGGGAGGTAAACAATAGGCCAGGAGCAGAAAACACATAGGAATCTGGTTTGCAAAATAAAAAGAAGAAAAAAAGAAAAAAAAGGCAGTTGCATATTGGAAAAGAAACAGTCAAACACATTAACACATTAATAAACTCAAGCTTTTCATTCTATAATTGTTACAATCCCAAGCAGGGCTGTGTGTACCCCTCTCAGACCATCACATGCTAGAGCTGTGGGTCAGTCAGGTCTCCCTGTTAAGCTTTAATACCTGCACTGGAGTTCACCACGTAAGGAGGATTAACATTTTACAAATTTAAGTTGAAGAGAAGATCAATGCTGGTAGTTAAACTAGTTTACCACAAGCTATGTACGAGTCCTTATTTACCAGTTTTTGTCATTTAGTGGTGTCTGGCACACCACACATAGGAGAAGGGGAGGTGTTTTCTATAAAACTGTGTGGATTGATGTTGGTTAGTGGCCATTTTACACTACCTGGGCTCATGACAGTCTTTAATTTCTTTCTCAAATATCCATGACTTTGCTCCTACAACATACACAGTAGGAACCTGTTGGAACCCTGGACACTGAAAATTTCAGGCTTTCTGTGCTAACAAGCACTGACCCCCAAGAAAACACTGCATTTGACCTGAGGCCTTGGAAAAAGCTTCCAAAATTGAGTGACAGCACTGGGATTAAGGGTGTGTAGTTTGAATAGAAGTGTGTGATAGCATAGGGTGGAAAAATTAGAGTTTAAGGTTTTAGAATATAGTAATGTATATAAAGCAGGGTGGAGGTTTTAGGGAGTAGGCAAAGTTCTTCTTCTTTTTCACCTTCTTCTTCATGGGTTTGGGTGGTAGTTTGTAGAAAATACTGGGTAGAAAAATCCACATTGCAGACTAGGGGTGGTTGGTTATTGGGTAAAAGTAAAAATGGTTTAGATGTCATTTCATAATTGGACAATTTGTGCTTAAAAAAACTTGTAAAGAGATAGAGACAGAGCCATTTTTTTACCTTCTTAGCTAGAATTCACTGCTTGTGAGATAAGAATTAATAAACATCTGAGTCTGAACACAAAGCTGAGTCTCTCAAGCATTTAATCTCAGCTCTAACAGAAGAAAAGAAGAGAAAAACCCCACAGGAACCGATTTCTCTCAGTGCTTAGAGAGTTGGTGAACAGAGGAGCCCAGAGATGATGTACTTGTTGGCATGCTGGAAAAGGTACCAAGATGCATCTTTCATAAGACCTTAAGACCAGGCAAGAAAGCAGATAAACCAATTTAAAACCACAGGCTGAGCATATCCACATAGGCTGATTATGGTGATTATGATTAATGATGAAAAACTCACACCTCCATGAATAGGATCAGGCAGAATAGGGACAAAAAATGCTATTTAGAAGTCAGACCTATAGATATTTTCTATGCTGTTGTGTCAAATCACCTGTAACTTTACTGTCTTATTCTAGAAACACTCCAGAACAGGCAACTTGTATGCAGGAGATCCTTTCATGGTCTAATGCAGTGGATAGTAAATAATAGTAAATAATGTAATAATAGTAAATAATGTAATAATAGTAAATTATAGTAAATAATTTAAGCACTCAACAATGCTTCAACAAAATAGAAATTTAAAAATGTTAGAAAAACAGAGGACAGGAAGATAAGGCTGATTGCTGAACAACTTAAAAAGCTGGAGTAATTATTCTAAGAGGATTGCCTATAAGCTGTAAAAAGTTCAAGCATTTAAGTAAGAATTGTTGAATTGGAGCAGCACTTCTAAAAAAAACAGATTAAATGGAATAATTGGGTACAAAGGCAGCTTTGCCACCACATAATTTACTAGTTTCATTGGTGTTAGATCCATGGGTGAGTTGAATAATTTGAGGTTTAGGTTTTGTATTTTTATACCTACATGATTTTTGCTCTATACATTTTTAAAGAGAATGATATAACAAACACACTTTGGATTATGTGGGAAAAAATCTGAAAAGAGCCTAATCTGCAGCCATTAGGGAAGTTAGTTTTTCTTAGAGTAAGAGGGGAGGGGCTTAGAAATGTGTAATTTCCATTGCATGAATTCTTTTGTGGCAACAAAATGAAGCTTTTAAAAACAAAGAGTAATGTTTCTCCTCCTCTTACATGTAACAGAGTAATGACATGCTTGATTCACCATTGCTTTTTTTCCCATGAATGAATCCTCTTGGAAAATAAATTCAATTTTTTTTTTACTAAGGGTGAAGTTATAAATGAGTTTAACACATGATTGATATTTTAATCCATGGTTAATCTACTTCTCCAGATCCTTCAGGAGTCCAACAACTCCATAGATAGTTTATAACCATCTAAAATACATTAATCTCTGTAATATGGCTATAACATCTGTTAATCATTTGTTACCCACTTGTACAGCATTTATAAATGCAACCTTTACATAAAGTTTGGATGAATTATTTTGTGTTTGTACAACACATTCCTTTCAAGGAATGCTAAGCACTTTGAAAGCATCATTTATTTGAGGCTTATTACTGCCACATGTCATAGTTGTATCCTCACTTAAACAACAGCCAGGCTAAGAAATAAGGTTACATCCATACTGGAAGAAGAAAGTGGCACTTATAAGCTACATCAAATCAACAGAATTCTGCATCCCACAGGAATTCCTGTGTGAATTCCTGCCCCTGACTACTGCCACAGAGTGTCCATGTTAAACTCCTAAAGGATCATGCCTAGTCATGAGACACAGGCAATTGCAATTCCCTCCTGAGGGGAATATGAACAAGTCTTGAAAGGATTGGTCAGCAGTGCCTAAAGAAGATTTTCTTGAAACCCAGGCCTGCAGAGCCTTGTATCTCCTGTTTGTAATGTTTGCAGTCTGCAGGCAGAGAAGAAACTGGATTTGCCCATGAAGTATGAGCAAGTCCTGAAGTTTGGGTTAAAGCCTCATCTCAGCAGGGACTTGCATGTTCAAGCACGGATTTCTACCCATGTAGTGGTGATGCCTTGGGAAGGCAGACCTGAAAGAGAGACTGGACAGAGCTAGAGAATAAAGTAGGTATTTATTGAAAGGCCTCCAGGATAAACCTTGGGCAGGACAAGAGCCTGATCAGGGCTACACCCAAGGTGGACTGAGAATGGACACAAAAATAATGGCTGACTGGTCATGAGGTTTTACATTTTGTAAGTCTGGGTCCATTTGCATATTGGGTTTTAATTGTCCAATTACAGCTTCAGGTTGTGAGGTCCCATCCTTCTTGTTTCTCCCTTCAGCCACCCTTGTTTGTGCTTTTGGGCCTGAAAGTTGTCCTTGGTCTCCAGCAGGAAAAGGATTTGTTTTGTCTCCCTGCTCTGTGAAGAGCTGACCATCACTTAATGTGAGGCTCAGAACTGCACCCCCAGGCAGCACAGAATCTAAAAATCATGAGAGCTAAAATTTAAGGCATCAGTGGATGGTGGGTGCCCTTGGGCCATGGAATAGGCTCTGACACAGGTTTGTTTCTGCCATACCCTAAGTCCTACAGCTTACCTGACACACTGAAGGAAGGTGTGGTGTGACCAAAAAGTGACATCTGGCTTTCTTGTTCCATTTCAACCACAATAAATCCTCTCACCCTGAGCAGACACTGGGTACAAACAGGATTATGCCATGAGTTCTGCACTCCTTTCTCTTCAGAGCCAAAGCTCCTTTCTGGGCTGAGTAAAGCAGTGCTGTCTTTGCAAGTCATTCTTGTTACTGGCTTTACTAAAACCCTCCTCTTTGCAAATAACCTTTGGTGGATCTGTTCCATCCATCACCCTTCAACTTCCCCCTGCTGGACACCTTGCATTTCTATACTACCTATTCCCCCTACAATCTTTGATAGCCATGAATAACCTCCACATTTTCTGTTAGCTCCTGAGAAAAGACAAATCAGCAAGATCATGGCAGAAGAGATGTTGAAGTTCAAAGTAAAGCACAAAAGCCGAGCTGTTTAGGAGTCAAGGAATTAAAAGATGAGTGATTATGCTTATTGCCAAGCTCTGCTTAACTCAGTTTCAGTTCCTTGAATGTATTAATATGTCTCCTTTCTCACTTGTGACATGATATTTTACAGGCTGTCTCATACATAAGCCTCCTATTTTTCTGAAACCAGGACATTTTTCTTACCATTTTCTGCCTAAAAAAATAATAACCAGTGCTTTTCTTGGATCTCTTCTTAATATGTAGAAAAGAGCTGAAAGGCTACACCAGAATAAATTTAAAGAGAGTGAATTTGATAAATACACCTGGTCTGAAAGGTTCTCCCAGCCATGGAAACAGTTACAGCAATGTGAAGCCTATTCCAAAGTACCATGAGTACCTTGTGGTCACTACTTTACCTTGGTGACCCCTTAACAAAGCAGAATTTGCAATTTGTGGAGCCTGAAGGAAAAGCTGTTCAGGGGAGAGGTTTAGGGAAAAACAGCCTCCCTCTGTGAGATCCTTCACCACAGCCTCAAGGGAAAGAGCCCTGCAGGCACCTATTAGTGTTTGGGCAGTCCTGCAGCAGCCCTGCTCTTTGCTCTCTGTCTGTGGTGGCTGCTGCCTGGGAAGGCTCAGCTCTGAGAGGGAAAAAGCACTGAACTCATACATCACAGCCCTGGGCACTCAGCAGCAGCCCTGACCCAAATCCAGTGGCACTGTCATCAGTGGCACAAATTTTGCTTGCTGAAACAAACTTCTGATATATTTGCCTTGCAGACTGCTGTGTGTTACAAGCAAATCTGTGTAAGCTGCAACCAAATATAGTTGGGGTTCTGAAAATAATCTAGCTGGGACAACACAGTACTTAGCAACACTCTGAATCAGAAGTTAACTCATGCTGGTTTTTCTCAGCTTTAAGCCCTTCTATAATTTTATTTTTTTTTTTTTCTTATAGGTTAGAGCCAACATTTGTATGAATGGCTTCCCTAATCCTCTGGTACCTGATAACATCATAATGCTCCTCCCTCATACATTGACAGCCCCTCAGACTGTGATGCACCTTTACCCTTGACCACTCTCCCAACAGTTTGGTTCTGTGATGCCAGAATCCACCTTAGTTCAACAGCACAATATATTTCTAAAAAAACAGGTTGAGGCCTCCACTTGTCCCTATTTGCCACATTTTTTCCTTTCAGACCAAAGTAACGTTCTGCAGAACTTTCATATTAACACAGAGACTACCCATGTTAAATCAAAATGCTTTGGATACCAAGGGTTACCCAAACGTTGGCCTGGGTAAATATTGTTTACCAAGTAAGTGGTTGAACAAGTGCTGATGGATGCATGCCTGATTGACCAAAAAAAATTTAAAAGTATTTGGTGTTTCCCTTCTCCCTTAGCATTTGTCTTTTAATGGGAAATGTGTTTATTCATCTCCTCTGATTATAGTTCTTCTAATGAAACTATGAGGGCTACAGTAGGATAATGCACACCTCTCTCTTCTGTTGTTTCTATGCATGAAAATCCAAAATCTCCTGTGGCAGTAAACTGTGGGACCATCTCAGCACAAGTCTGCACCCATTGAGGGCTGTTCTGTGTTCTGCCCTACTATGAGGGACCACTTCTCTGCCACATGAATTCACAACTTCTAAAATCTACTGTGGATGCTTTGTTCTTGTATTATTACAAATGTCACAGGCTCTTGTTGTTAACAGGCATATCCAGTTCAGACAGGCCATGACTGAAAAACACATCATTGTAACAGCCTAAAATTTCCTGCTTACCTTACAGAGTCACTAAATTGTTTCAGAATGATATGAATGTTTCTGATGCTTTTAGGCTTGCCTACCAATCCCTAGGTATAACTTGATATAAGGCTCATCCTATTTCAGGGTGAGAGTCTGTTCTCTACATTGTTTCCCCAGGGAGAAATTCTGCTGGGAGAACAGTGCTCTTGTTCAATCAGAGAAGATATAAAGCCCTTCTGCTTCCTCCTTCTCCTTAAGCATACTTAATTAGGACATTTCTGAGTTCTCTTCAGTGATCTCTGGCATTGGCAACTTCTTGCAAAGAACTGTGTTTCACTGATGTTTCATAAAATCATAGTATCATAAAATGGCTTGGGGTGGAAGAGACCTAAAAAACCACACAGTTTCAACTCCTGCCATGGGCAGGGACACCTCCTACTAGACCAGGTTGGTCAGAGCAACCTGGGCTTGAATAATGCCAGAGATGGGATTTTGTGACTGGCTGAAAACCATTTAAATCTCCACGCTGTGGATACATGGCCCTGCCTGAAATCTGACATAGAGAATACCAGGATAACAACAGGACAAACAGCCCTTCCCATGCCTTGATAGCCAGACTGTCACAGACTGAAAATTCAGCTTTGCATTAGTGCTGAGTAAAAATCTGAGGGAAGAAAAGGGAGAGGAATTCTGTACTTGCTGGTGCACAGAAAGGTCTCTGAATGTCTTGGAGAAAAAGAGTTTCATAGAGAAAGCAGGTTTTCAGATTCTTCACCTGAAAGAAACATTAGGGTTTTTTTTATTTGTGGTAACCATTCAGCTGCCTTGTAATGCCTCCTTTCAGGTGTGGGTGCCCCAGTGCAGCCCACCTGGCCAGCTTCCCTAAATCAGCCCTGGATGGAGCACTGCCCAGCCTGCATTCCCTCTGGGAATGTGTAAACCAGCAGTTTGAAGGGATTTATCCTCCAAAGGAGACCTGCAGCACTCAAAGGGAGTCTTCCTATTTCAGGGAATATACTAGAGCACCTTGTTTTGAAAACCCTTCCTGAATGATGTGCAAAATACTGAACAGATGCATCATGCACTTGGCCCTTTTGCAAGGCCTATTATTCCCAATTATTGCAGAACAAAACCAGGGAAAAGTTCTGCAGGGCAGCCACACAATGAGTTTGTTCTTGAAGATCTCACAGTATTTTGGCTCCTCTTTGTTCTTTATGATGTCTGGAAGAGTGAAGTGTACAGAAGTATTCATTATATACAGGAATAACAGGCTTTTATAAAGAACACTACAAATTCTTGGTTTTGGAAAGATGTCTTTTGCCTCAGTTTCTCTGACTCTTTAAAATCACCTCATTTGTGCATTTTGTTCTGTTTTGGCCTTCTTGCCCATCTCACACACAGCCAGTGTGTTATAAATGCTGATTGATCCCACAGTGAACAAACTGAAGACACAGATGCATGTATCTCCTGTGGATTATTAACCTCCCTCAATTTGCTTCATGTACCTCTCACACCTCTTTTATCTCAGCTAAAGTCACTTGGAAATCTGTTTAATAGAAAATATAAATTATATAAATCCTAGCAGCTTCTGAAGTTATATACTGGCCATCAGGTATCTCTCTGTAACATGTTTCAGGAACAGTTTCAGCTTACACTAATTTTGTGTTTCTCGTATCTGTACATACAAGTGGTAGTGGAATTTTTTGAACTAGCTTTACAGCAGAAGAGAAATCAGGGACATAACTGAAGAAAGGGAGAGTTAATTGCTCAGAACCCATCGTGTACACTTCTGATTAGGACAACAGAGTGAAGAGATTTCCCACATTAGAAAATTGCCACAAAAATTTCAGAATTCCAAATTCCCACAATACAAAATTTATGCTAGGCAAATGCAAATGAGAGTAAACGGCTTCATCTTAAGGGCATTGCAGAAGGTTATGACATTAACATGATTAAGGAAAAAGAAGGCTTCTGGTTGCTGTTCCAGGTAGTGCTCAGCATCAGGAAATACAGATGAGTCAACTAGCTTTAAAGAAAACAGATATAAGATATCTGTTATATATATATAACAGATATATATATATATTATATATATATAATCTGTTTTATATATATATCTGTTTATATATATATATAATATAAAGAAAACAGATAAAAGATATACCACAAACACTAAAAATAAGCAAACCCTTTGCCTAAAATTATTCTTTTTCTTATCATCACAACTTCATCCACTTCAGAGGTCAAACTGCCTCTGTTCCTTGGTACTCAAGCACACAGTGGCCTATCCTACAGCTCTGCAAAGAAAAGCAGCAAGAAGAAGGACTTCAGGAATGAGCTATTTGGGAAAACTGCTCAATTAAGGGAGCTGATTTTGCTAAGAGTGAAAGTAAACAGAAGTCTTCTATTTTCGTATCTAATGTATCTAATATTATTTGTATAATAGCAACAGCAATTGAAAACCAGCTACAAAATTAAGGTGTTCTATAAAATCTGTTAAAGAAATTATTGACTTTTATTCATGATACTCTAAACATCACATCACTAGCATCTTGTGTCCTCTGTGTTCTGGCAAAAATATGGAAAATTTCCTGGAGCATCATCAGTGACGTGATTCCAAATAATTGGAATTCCATTGACAATTATGAGTGATCTGCCTTCATAGCCCACCTTGTGGGATACACAAATAATGATGTCACCCAGCTGATAACCTTTTAATGATGCTTTACAACATGAAGCAAACATTGTTTTAAGACCACAGAGAAGTATCATGCTTCCAGTTTGATTTCCAGCAGGGAACATTCCATCTTGAGTTAGTTTTCAACCACTTGCCAAAAAAAAAAAGAAAAATAAGCTGCTGCATTTGGGTATGGAGTGTGAAATCACCCGGATGGGACTAATGTGAGTGAACATAATTGTACACCTGTTAGTTATTTCTGAGAAACTAACCTGTTCATGCTGCAATTAGGTACAGTGTAAATCACAGAGACAGAAAACACATTCAATCAGTTGGACATGGTGACGGGAAAAAAAAATCAGATTTCATGGCTTGATAGAAAAATCACATTAAGGTCTAAATGAATTATTTCTATGACTCAAATAAATTATCATCCAGACTTACATTGATATTAACAAGATGAACATTTTGGAGAGAGAGAGAATTATATACTCTAGGGGAAGGTGGGTGTAAATCACAGCAGTCAAAGATACAAGGGTTTAGCCAGGGTATGCACTGAGAGTGCTTCTAGTGGGGAGTCCAATGAGAAATTTCCTTGATGTGAATGGTACCATATCTGGTACATTTTCCAGACATAAGCCCACAAAAATTCCATTTGCAGTGTCAAAAGATGATTTGCTGGCACCACATCAGCAACCCCAGGCTTTGAAGACAAATGTAAACCAAGGCTGTAGCAGCAGGATTCAACACCATGTCAGCAACACAGAAGGAGTCTCAGCTGCAGGGTTTTGGTGTGACAGAGAAATGTGCAAGCTTTAAAATACCACCATGGAATTTAAAACTTGACCATTCAATGCTGCTAACCTTAACACCTGTGGCCTGGTACTGTTGGGATGCTGGCAACCTGACATGGTGCCATTTCCTTTCTGAGCAGTTCCTGTCTCATGGAATTCACTGGTATGACATTGTGTGACAGGTCATGCATCAAGGCATGGCACCTGCAAATACTTGCCTCCAAAAAATACAGTATTTCTACAGTAAGTTGTCTAACGTGGCACTCTTATGAGAATACATGTAATATGGTAAGCAAGTGGTTTTTCAGATTTCTGCAGCACTGAAAAAAAAAAAAAATCACATCTTAACTATATACTTTTAAAACTCTGGCAGAGATTTCCTAGGGAGGCATGAAAAGCCTCTGTTTGTGAATACATAGACATTACATGAAATATTTATTTGGTATTGCTATGTGTCCTGAAGTAACAGCTGACACCACCAACAACACCAATATCACTTTGCTGTATGTCCTGAAATTGTGACCTGAATCAGCAACAGGAATTATGTTACAACAAAAAAAAAAGGTAAATTATTTTTTTACACACAATCTTTAGCTCAGCAATCCCAGATTTTTTTATTTTTTAATTTTTTTTTAATTTTTTTTTTGTTTTGTTTTGTTTTGTTTTGTTTTGTTTTGGCCACATAGGCCTTTATTTAAAGCTCCCTCAAGGTAGTAGAATCCTTTCATTGTCTGCATTGCCTCAGATGGAGTGCACCAAATACAACTTTCTGTGCATGCTGACAACTTTCTTTCTGACCACTGAAATCTATGGTAGTAGTGCAGATATGCTAAATGAGTAAGAGATGAGCACAGTAACAAGAACATGCAACCTCTCTTATGAAGTTATTGATAATTTAATTTGTGCTAAGGTCCTTAAATTTCCTTTGATTTGTAGGTTTTCCAAGACAAAAGATGATGGTGCCCAGCCAACAAGTTAAATATCTCTTAAGGTGATAAATACAACCTTCAGTCTTCACATATACCCAATATTAGTGTTTATTCCACTTAGATGTGACTTATGAGGAAGCCAGATATATATATTCTATATCTCTCTCTCTATTGTGTGTATATATATATATATAATATATTCTATATATTTATATTCTCCTATTCTCCCTATATATATTCTCCTCTAGTGCATCTTCAAACTTGGAGAATTTTGGCTCTTGTGAAAACAAGTCTTTCTTTGATGCAATGGGTGTGTGTTTATGGATAAGAAACAGCCAGCTTCAGCACTTACAAATCCTGCATAATCACTTCTTGATCTGGGCAGTGTTGGGTGGCATCTTCTGTCATGATTAGTGAGAACAAACAGGTGAATGTAAAAGAGATTATCATAACAGATCTGGTGTCTGAGTGACTTTGGAACTTTATTGTAATTTTCTTTATTTGGATCTTCATGCTTACTGAGCAGATTTAAATATCCAAGGTACACAGCAACTCAGATGTAATGATGCTTTTTCAGAATATCAAAAATTAACTTAGTTATTAAATGAATGCTTTCAAAATGAAATCTTAATGTCTGTAAGTAAGACAGAGGATGGTCAGCGGTCATTCTACCACGGCTGAAAAGAAAAGGTAAGGGAAAGTCAGATCAGAGTATGAGTTGACAGCCTAGACTAGAGGAATTCTCTCTCTTCAAAGGGAAAAAAGGTGGAATGGGTTGTTAGTATGGCTGAGCTGGTGTTTATAAACTTTATCTTGTATAAAAGCTAACAGTGACAAGTGAGTTTGCCATAAAGTCATCATGTATGTCCCATATTCACTGGAGCTAGGGTTGTGATGCCAACCTCTCTCTATCACTGAGCAATGTCCCAGAGTTGGCCACCCTTCATCTCAGGGCAGCAGATGCCACCTCAGCACAGCAGGGGCTGTGTCTTTGAGCAGGCTGCTACAACAATAAACACTGAGGGGAAGGAATGGTGGCAGTGGAGAAGCAATCATCTGCACTGTCTGCTAAGTACATTTTGGGATGCAGACTGACTATTTCTGATTTTGCCTTAATGCTGAAACCAGAACTCCAACAAAGTCAACCTGGGAACGGTTAGCCAGATGAAATAAGTGTTAATTTGGTAAATTCTTGTACAAGATCCTCTTTCATGATTAGTGACTGAAGTGTGGACACCAGGCCTGCTTGAAAGGGTGTGTCTGTCATCATTAACAAGATGAGAGTACATGAGGCTTTGAAACAGAGGAAAGCTGATCTCCTGGTGTAGCTTGATGCCTTCAACACAATTTCCAGAGAATCAGCACATCTGTAAGCAAAACAGAGAGAGGACATGCCAGCTAACACAGTGTGTAGAAGAGCAGAACAGGAAAGGCTGAAAGTATCTTTCCACTCTGCAGCAACTCTCCCTTGGCTAACAGGGAGGAACAGAGCAGGGGAAAGGATAGGCAGATGAGGATTTCCCTCAGGAAAAAATAATAATAATAAAAAAAATATCTTTGTGCCCTCCTGGGATACAAGCAGCCCAGAGCTTGAAAAAGAGAAAAGGGAATTTGTTATAATTTTTTTCTTCAGTAGCTGGAATGGCCATTGCACAATCTGTTGGATAAAACTACACAGCTCAGTGTAAAGTGCAGCACTCACTGTTTGTAGGGAAGGGATAGAAAAGGAGATTCAGGATGCAAGGAAAAAAATTAAAATTAAAGCCCCACTGCTCTTTGTAACAAAAACTAGCAAAAAATTCAGCTCCAAAATAAAAGAAAGGTAGTTGTTTCCCAAAAAACTGAAGGGTTTGCAACTATGCAGCTATGGAGAGACTGCTATGCTCTTCAAACTCAGAGGTAGCAGCAGAGACAGCAAAGGAAATGTGCTGGTACTGAGAACTTGAGGAGACCCCTTTGGCTATGCCTGATTTGGATCTGGGCAGACACTTCTGCCTGAATTCAGAGTCTGCAAGTTATTTTTATACTGCCAATGTTCTGGTAAATATAAGAATTCAAAGCCAAAAAAAAAAAAAAATCCCAGGGACTCCTTTAAAGCTTTTCATTAAAAATGTATTTCAGAGTGAATTAAACTGTAAATGGCAGAGGCAGGAAAAAAATGAATGTAGTAGGATAAAAAACAGACACCTATGAGTTGTCCTGAACAATTCACACTTGAAAAAGCAAAGTGATTTATAATGCTTAGTCCTTTTATTTGTCTTCTTTTTTTTTTTCTTTTCAATGTCTTTTAAATGCTTTTCTCCTTAAATCTATTTATTGTCCAAGTCCAGGAGGCTCTCAGTGTCAGACTGACATAATGATAGCTTTTCTCTGTCAAGGGAGAGAAAACAGTTTGCTACATGCTCGCCTGACACTCCTCATTATCATCTGTGCAAAACAGGCACTGAAAGAGAAGAAGAAATCCGAAAAACTAACGCCTCTTCCTGGAGTCATTCATCAAGAGCTTTAGTAGCAAATGTTCCCAAACTTGCAACACAACCTCTTGAAACAAGAGCTGACTTCTTGCTAAATTCCAATATTAGTCACAGTTCTGCGGTCACAGCTCTTTGTTTTTAAATAGAAACCTTTCTCATGGCTGTGACAAGTTACTTTGTGGAGGCAAGAAAGGAAAGTGGGAGAGCTTAGGCTGCTGTTTGCTGTCCTCTGTTGCAGGTGACCACAGAGGGCAGGATGGAGGGAGGAGGAACAAAACAAGCTCTCCAGAGGCTGACAGACACAAGGCTTTCTGGAGGGTGAACAATGCAGGCAGTGTTACCTGCAAAATCGGACCTTTCAACACCCTTGGAAAGGAGAAAAACTTACAAAAATTAAACACTCTGCAGCGGGTTCCTAGCAGCTTACAGTCAGTGCCAGCTACAACCAAACGAGCCTGCTTGTATAAGCTTGTTAATGGGGAGAAATGCATCTGATCCGTGTGGCATTTGAAGATGATTAATGAGAGGGCTTCTGACAGCATAAACTTTCTTTCCTTTTATGTGTCCTTGGCTTCAGGCAGCAGCTGCTGGCTTGCAGTGACGTGCTACCTGTAGATCAGTCACTGGAGTTGGTCACCTGAGCCAACAGGGCTGAGAGGGTATGCACAAGGGGGCATTACTTGTAGTGGTGTGGGTTTGGTTTTATCAGTCTATGTATGTATTTGTTCCTTGTATTAAGTTAATTCTTATAAGTTATAATGGTTTGCCCCATGAACCCATGTTCCACCCTCATTGGTTTCATCCCAACCCCAGTTCTATGTCAATCATAAGTTATCCAGCCCCTGGGCCTTGTCTGTCACTTTGGGGTCTCTCCCAAAAGTCTGGAAAGTTCCATGAAAAACCCCAAGTGATTGGACAAGACTTCACCTGTCTCCCCACCTGAGTTATTAATTTGTTAGTATGTATGTCATTTATCCAGAGAGCCTTGCCCCTTTGGCCCCTGATTTGTCCCCAGTTAGACCCATCCCTGAGTTCCTCCCCCCAATAAAAGGTGCTGCATTGAGGGGGTTCAGAGAAATTCTTTTCCCTCGTTTTTCCCCCGCTGCTTCTGCTGAGGGGTGTCTGCTGGGGCAGATACCCTGACGAATAAAGCCAGCAGTTAACCCAGAACAGCCTCCTCTTTTTTCCTGCTGTCGTTGCGTCACTCCTTCAACCAAGCAAGAGCTCACAGGGTCGGTAAGGTTCACCCTGTTACCGAGCCGCCCCCTTTACTGTTGAGGTGTCAGGGCTAGCCGAGGCAGAAAAAGACACCTCAGCAATTACTGCCTGTAATGGCAGCAGGAAAAATTGGGGGTGCCAGGGCTCAGGGCAAAAGTGCCATCAGACATGCACCCTGGTGCATCCTGGTGTTGCTTTTCATCTTCTTTTCTGCCAGAGTTGGGATTAAATGCTCCACCCCAGCTCCCTGTGACCACGTGGAGTGCCAGGAGAAAGCTCGTGTGAAATGTGCAAATCTGAGCCCTGCTCCTGGGGGTCTGCACTCACATACTGTTACAGTTCTGCCTGCTTTATCTCAGGAGGTCAGGATGAAAGACACGGGAAATGTAGAATTGAGTTTGGTCTTGGTTGTTTATTATATCTCCTCTATTTACAGTATTTACAGCATGAGCTCCAGCATGCCAGTTAGAGAAAGGAGGTAAAATGGAGAGTTTCTAATTTTCACCAAGGCTATTTAAGATATAGTTTACCCAATACTAAAGTGGCACCTATATTATTTATGTTTTTGACCCAATAATGACCATTTGATGTTCATAATGCAGAAATCTTTCACCCAGGTAGAGAAAGCCACCCAAATCCATGAAGACGAATTCAGATAACGCCCTGAATCCTCCATCCTGGCCCATACACATCACTATATATCAAAACCCCAAACCTAAGTTTTCACCCTGTGGGATCACACAACACCTCTCTAACTACACACCCACAACCCCAGCGCTGTCACTCAATTTTGGAAGCCTGTTCCACGGCCTTAAGTCAAATGTGGTGCTTGCCTGAGGGTCAGCATCCCTCAGCCCATAAAGCCTGAAATTTTCATCCTCCAGGGTTCCAACAACAAACCACTCCCCTCTCCTGACCACAGCACCAAGACTTTCAGGGCTGGAGATCAAACTGATCTATCAGCTGATCCACAACCCGAGGGATGGTGACTCAACCACCTCATCAGGAAGCCTTTTCCAAAAAATGAATTAGTGGATTGCAAAATAATGAAAGTAGTGGGTGTTATAAATGCATAATATATGATTGGGTTTTTGCAAATATTAAAATGAATACTATATGTGTTATATTAAGTTATGCTGTAATAATATAGGGTTTTTTAATAATAGCATGATAATTTTTTTAATGCAGTAGCATAATATTAAAATAGAAACTATGTGATGTAAGATGCTTTCTAGCAACATCTAGACCAGCTCAAGAATTAAGGAATACAATTAAGAAATTCTTCACATCATCCTATCTGAATAGAAATAACAGCAAAGACACTAAGGAGTCCAAAAGAAAGAATTTATTGCTCCCATTATCAAGAGATTTGCAACTTTGTAGAGCCACAAAAAAATTATATGCAAGAAAGAGTGGTGGGGGAGAAGAGTTGCAATTAAACAGAAACACCTAAAGTAAAAAAAAAAAAAAAAAAAAAAAAAAAAAAAAAAAAAAAAAAAAAAAAAAAAAAAGTTTAAATCACATATTAAATTTATGAATATGCAATAACCTATGGCATTTAAAGAAAAGATCTTTTGTTAGCAAGCTGTGCCTTGGGTGGAAACACCAGGCACCCAAACGTTTGTAATTTTACTTTCTTTTGTCTCTTATTGTCTTGTTTTTTATTATTAAATTTTTCAAATTTTAACAAAATGAACAGTGTTTTTCACAGTGGATCAGGCTTAACACACATCCATTGTAGACAATGGAAATTAGAAAGAATAATTTCCAGACTCTTTATGAGTTTAATAATCCTGGTCCCCCAATCTGAGAACTGCAACATTCATGTGGTAATGCAAACTAATGGTGTAAAACTCTGGGGGAAAAAAACTATCTCCCCAAAAGAGTTCTTTAGAAGTTAAGCAGATTAACTCTACCCCAATTATTGTTGAAATTTACTTATGATATAAAGTTCTGCAAGCTGTCAACATCTGATAACAGTGATTTCTCCTAGATGAGAGTGAGGTAGCACATTTTGTTTCATATGCTGTGGATGCATAACCTGTGGCATGGTTTCAATGATAAAGTGCAGAGATCAGGGAAACAGTAGAGCAAACACCTGCTCAAAAGAGAAACTGAAGAGTCGTTGCATGTGATATTCTTACATTTTTTCTGGCATAAAATGAAGGTAAAACAACTCTGTGAGTCCTCTATGCCTCTTCTTCATGTTAATTTCTGCCCCTTACTGAGACAGCCTACAGAGTGAAGACATCCATAAAATGCAGTACCTTATTCTTACCACTCTCTAACTTCTGGTTCTAGACAATTTAAAGTTCCCAAAGCCAACTCCAAGCAAATAAACCCCCACTTTTTTCCCAAGTAAACAATATACATAGTATAACCCCCCTGCAATATTTCCTCTGTATACCAAGTAATGTATACAAAACACTTGAATGCCAATAAAAATAAAAGCTATAGCAAGATAGGGAAATATTCAGGTTAAAAAAGTGCCTAATAAACCTATTTCTAACCAACAGTAGGACCTTAACTCAGAACAAAATGACCTGAAGAAATGCTATGAACATTCAAAACCATTTGTTAACAAAATGCTAACTACATTAATGAAGACTGTGATTTCTCATGTCTTTGTGCTTAGCATATAACACTGGGATTCTATTAATGAAAGCAAATTTACATTTTAGACCTCTGTGATGAAGTATTAACATGTTTCCAAATACATTTAATTGTAAGAAGTAGTTCTCTTGAAAAGTGTCAGTGCTGCAGGCAAGAACTCTTTTCTGCAAAGGCAATTCTGAGCTTAAACACCATGCACCTGCATTCAAGATATGAAGGAGCAAAGCAGAAAAATAAAACTAGCCAAGCACACAATTAGAGAGTCAACCACACAAGAGAACAGCCCTAAATGCTGTGAAACCCTGGATGTAGGGCTCTGACCCCACCTCTGGGCTCTCTCCTGGCTCAGGCTCATGGCAGGGACTGCTGGGTCACCTGGGAAGAATTTCACAGGCAGGCTGGTTGATGTAGGCAGGTTTCTTACCTGGGTTACAGTCAGGGCTTTAATTGCTCATAAGGGGCATGTCAGCACCACCTTTAGCAGAGTGCACCAGCAAGAAATAAAGAAAAAGCCATAACTTTTAACTTGATCACCCTTGTGTTCTCTGACCCTAACCTCATCCTGTCTGTGAAGGAGAACCAGACACAGTTTTTTCTTAGCACAGCACTCTCTGATGTACTGATAAATATAAAAAAAATTGAGAAGATTACAAGGAGATCAGAACAGAGTGTCAAAGGTCTATTTTATCAACACTGCAAAGATTTTCTTTATTCTAAGACTACAGGAAGCCTTTTGGGTCTTTATATATATTTTGTTTTAATAAAGGCACCTACTGTACTTCAGATGTCTAAGTAACAACACCAAAGCCATACTATTAGTGTAGGAGTTATGATCTTTCATATTCAAAGAATAAACTGAGATACAATTCTTGTCAAATCTGGCAAGAACTTTGCCAAAGTGTAATTCTTCTGCAGCAGCAATGATGTCCTCCTGCTCTGAAAGATGGATTTCTGCCAGACTAACAGTGAAACTGAAATGTAGGATCTGATTTCTGTATCTGTGCCCTTTCTCCTGCAACTAGAGCTGGGATGTTGTTGTGTAGCTTCCTGGGAATAAGTGAAATTTTGTCAAAGGGAAGTAGACCAGCCCAGTTTCCAGAGTGATCAGAAATGTCTACCCACGCCAGCTGCCCTCAGGCATTGAATTTCTAATGATCTAAGGAGCAGTGGCTCTGTGGTGACAATCTCATTTTAGTGGGGAGAGGTCTAGTTGTCCTGTGAATTACCATGCAGGGCTGCAGCAGTTCTTTTTGTTCTTTTGAGGGAGAAAGCTTGAAATTTGGTGATTTACAGACTTACAGCACAAGTTCAATAGGAGACATTTTGCAGAGACCTTCAAGTCCATGAACCTGAAATAGATGTGATTCTTACCTTACAAACACATTGCTGGCTATCAGATGAGAGCAAAAGCTCCAACCAGATGGCAGTGAGAAACTGTGACAGTGTTCTGTTGATTCTGAAGACAGATATTTATACACTAATGAAGATTTATACTGTTGAGACTCATAAAGACTCATAGCTGTCCCAACTTCTGTGCATTTGCAGCTGAACAGACACATGGGAGTAGGAAACTTTGATCAAATAGAAATATTCACCTATCACAGCACTCAATAGTGACAGATTCTGGGAAAGGAATCAATTGTAAGAACATATTGTGATACATCCCATACATCCCCTAAAAAATGATTCTATCTCCCATTAATCGTTAAGGTAATTTCTGAGACAAAGGTTTTGTATTTTAAAATTTTTGTATTTTAAAATTTTTGTATATTAAAATACCCTTGTGTTTTACATACTTCAGTAGATTTCTCATGCACATTTGTCCACCTGTTTTTCAAATGGGTTTAAATTTTTAGCAACCATATTGTCCTGTAACAACTTGTCTCATAGAATAGTCCATTCCCAGTCTGTATTGAAATCAACTCTTCCTTTTTTTTTTAATATGAAATATCTCAGTTTAATTTGCTACCATATCTCTTGTATGCAGACAATATTATTTCATAACTGTTATGAAGCTTTAAATTAAAAGTGCTTTACACTTAAGAACAATTACCTCTATCTATGTGAAGCTGATTTTAGAATATGTTTAGATTTTCTAGAGCTTTCAAATTAATAGTTTTCTGAACTGTTATAACTGAGTAATAATAATCTCCACATAAGAGCAACAAAGAAGAAAGGGTAACTAAAGGAGCATGTGCCATGTCTTAGATACTGATGCTGAAGGAGGCCAAGCATGGAAAAATAGTGCATCAACAGAACCCCAATTCTGCAGAAACAATACTATCACTTTCTTCTTGCTCTGTTCCAGAGGATGGCACCCTGTGAAATTAATGGAGAGCAAGATGAAGACATGTAGAAGGTGGTAACATCACTGTTCAGAACAGATCTGCACTCTGTGAAGTTCCATTGAACTGAGAAGGTATCTTGATTTTGTGGGGAGGGTGACTTTATGAGCAAAATAACACATAGCACAATACTAACCATGAGAGGAAAAGTCTAAGATGAGACTGTTCTCAAGGACTAGAAGGGAAATCTCTCTGGCACATCACAGTTACCATTATCTCATTCTCCTTTCCCTGTATGTCTTTCTACCATCATCATAAAATGGCTACTTCTGTTTTGCAGATCAGAACATCCCTGGTGAAATCATGAGAGCACATGCAGCTCAGGAAAGCAAGATCCTTGTAGAGACCACTGGAATTATGCCAGAGGAAGGAGCAGAAGGTGCTAGCTAAAGAAGAACACAAGTGATTCTTAAACACTCAGATATTCCCTATATTTTGTAAGCATCAGTTGGGCAAAAGGATTCACCCAAGGGGACAGGTACTAGAAGAAGACGCTCTGGAAGCTGGCGCTAATTAGGAATTACATTGATGCTACACTAATCAGCTAGGGCAGATTGCTTTAAACTTCAGCACTGCTGTCACAGACTGAATACCAAGATTATGCATTTAAGAGTGCCAAAATTGAACAGCAAGCTCATGGACCAAAATTTTTCTTCCTTTCTGGTTGCCCGTGGCAACCATTTACTGGCAAACATACTTTCCAGACTTCCTAAACTCAGGTTTTGTCTAAGACCCCATACAGCAGAAATCTCTCTTCCATAGCCTCAACATGCAGTGAAGCTCTGAAATAGTTAAATAGTTAAATAGGCCAAATGACACAGGAGTATTTGCATCTGTTTTGAAGTTTAAAGGAAGAAAGGAGCCTCCATCACTTGCAAATCCCGTGCAAGTTCCTGCAGGCAGAGCGTAAGAGTGAAAAAGCTCTGCCATGTCTGTGTTTATTATGACAAATACCTTTTAAACTCCCAGTCTGCATTGCAAATGTTAGTTATTTTTAACAATATACAATGAAGGGGTAAAAAATGAAGGGTGTGTCCCAGCCTCCACCCTTCTGCTGTTATCTGCACATCTACTCTGAGAGAATTACTGTTCTGCATTATCTGTCAGCTCCCCACTGTCAACGTCAAACTAAAAAAGCCAAAAAGAAAGACAGGACAGGAGACTAACCCTGTGTTCTTTGCATCTGTAAATGCTTTCCCAGAAATGTCAGCACAGGGATGAGAGAAGCCAACTCCCAATACACCAGTCCATTCTATAGAGAAAAAAAAGAACAAGCAGGATAAATTAAGCATTAATTAGGTAATCCTATCTGTTGAATTTCCTTGCCTCAAAAGTATAGAAGAAGAGAGAAAAATCAAGTGTTTCAAGGAAGAGTCAAAACTTCTCCACTTTTCTCAGAGCCATCGTGCGTCAGCCTTGGGTACAGAAAGCCATAGTGGAAAGAATCAGGTGGCATAACTGGATACTCTGTAAATCTTTGCATAGCAGGAAAGGTTATATCCTGGCACGTTTTAGGTGGAAATTGGCACAGAAATAGTTATTATGTAAAATTATTTGCTTTACACTGTATGTTGTACTGTACTATTTCCGTGGAATCTTTGTGCATGGATCAGGTACTTTTCCCCATCCAGCTGTAAAATACCAGAATAGCTGTTGCTTGAGTATCACTACAGGTCTGCACTGATGCTGCACCATTGACTGCTTTAGTTAACTCCAAAAAGTTCACTTCAAGGCAACTATTGCTGTTCACAAGACAAGGAGACCAACATACCTGCCCTTCCTAATACTTGTCTGAAGATGTTTTATATATTAGTCATTGATTGCCGCAGAAGATTTGAAAACCTGTTGGTTTTAACTATTAAAGTGTCTGCATTTAGTAGAACTATTCAAGGATTTATGAAATTTACGTTTCAATTCAGCCAAAGACTTAGCATCAGTGTGTCAGCTTTAGAAATGGAAGAGATGCCTTACTTTTCTGCTAAGGGTTGGCACCACTGCTTTGGAAGCAGGTATGGTTTGGAGCTAGTTTATTTGCTGCATTAAGCAAAAAGGGAAAAAAAGAAAAAAAGAAAAAAAGAAAAAAGAAAAAAGAAAAAAGAAAGAAAAAAAAAAAAGGCTGTTTTAAGATGACCCATAGAGGACACTTCATCAAAACTTTAAATGTGAAGTAAGCTGAATTTCTAAATGGACAGATAGACACAGGCATAGAGCAAGGCATGACCAGCAAGTAAATTGTAGCAGTAAGAGGTCACAACTCTTTAAGGAAGATGAGATTTTGCCTTTTTTTAACACCTTCACAGAAGCATTTTCTGAAAGTGGAGTGTCTTTAAGTTCTTGTGCTATTGTAGTTTACAAAGGTAAAATTCTTTGATCCATAAAATTAATATGAGCAGCCTATATGAGCCTGAGCATGGCTGAGTGTCTGCCTAGACCAGCAAATCAAGTGCTTGACTATAATGAAATTACTATGTAAAGTCTCACTTTATCAGCAAATTTTTGGGTTAAAGATTTTGCCAGATCAAGAGGGAAAAAGTGGTACCAACTTTTCGGAAAACTTGAAGAGCAGCCCATGCCTTCTAGTGATGTATGAGTGCCCCTAACAAACAAATCTTAGTGAAAAAAAAAAAAAAGGTTATTTTTTTACTGGACATGCTTATGTGTCTCAGCCTTAAAAATTTACAAGAATAACAATGAAGAAAAGTACCTAAAAACTATTACAGGAATTTGTGGCAGAGTGGAACACTGAAAAGCTGCTTTCTCAGTCAGTAAATGAGAGAACCCCAGAACAATCCTCTTACTGGTGGAGTTTCTCCTAAATATATTTACTTACACATAGAAGTAAGGTACTGAATAAAACTCTTGCTGACTAGTCACTTTTACTCTTACATTTCTCTGTCGTCATATTTCCAGTGTTAAAACCCAGTAAAAGGAATATTGCAGACATGGTAAGCAGGTGGAACTCTCTAAATGCACAGAGTTACAGTTAAGAAATAAAGAACTTCGGACAGAGTTTTTATTTTGTTAAAGAAATGCTGTTTTATTAATGTTAGCTGCTGTATGAAATGAATTAATTTTTTTTGCTGTGACAACAGTTTCAGCCGATGCAGTGGAGTTCCAGTCTTCAAAAATGCAGAAAGCTACTTCTATGTGTAATAACACTGCAGAAGAGTAAGAGATTGCTGTCAGTCCTTGCCCCCATTTGGGAGAACACTTCAACTCTTCTCTACCACATCTCCCCAACTTTATAACCTGCAGCACTACTAAACCCTCCAGAACAAGACAAAAATGAGGTTTATTGTAAGCCATGTGGACTCTTGGGAAAGGAGGATTGTGCATGCTGACTGTTTTTGCTAAGCCCCTGAGAGAAGAACAATGAAACAGAAATCTTGTAAAGGATTTATGACGCCTGGGATTAAGGAAATGTGTGAATGCTCTTGCTTAACTAGTCTGAGATAAGAGAAACATGTGGAACACTTCAGTGCAACATAACTAATGTTTCAGTGCAGGTGCTAAATAAAACAAATACTTTTATCAAAGCCCTTGTCCAGACATCAAATAAACAAACAGATTGAGCTATAGCTCAGAAGTGAATTTAGGAAACTATTCCAGTGACTATAAACATAATGGAATTTCCAAGGCTGTTATGGGAATATAAGCTGCATTCCCCTGCACAACTGTACCCAAATTAATTTGCTTCACAGGAGCCTTTGGGATGTAGTTTTCACAAAGGTAAATTACTAAAGTTACCCATCACAGCTGATGAGAAGGTGGTTAATTTGTTAAACTCTTAGCTCTGAATCTGTTATCTTTAGATCCTTACTACATTTTAGTCTTTCTGGGAGAACTTGCAAAGGCTGTTTTGAGTTTGTGTCCTATCTCCCATTTTGATTCCAAAAATTACCATAGTAACACTGCATGGAGGAGTATTTTTTTGACTAGGAAGGCATCAACTGACCATTTGACTTGACATCAGAAATTACAATAATCACAGAACATTTTCCTGTGCCTCTTGCACAATCTCAACTTAGAAGTAATATTTTTGGACTATACACAAAGCTGTTCTTTTAATCACAGAGATCTAAAGATTTGGCAGTATGATGTAAACGTGGAGATACCTGTGGCACTTGTAAATCTATTAACCAGAAATAAAAGCAGCAACTTCTTTCTCACCCTCAGGTCTGCAAACAGACAGATTCCATTTTTTTTTTCCCCTCTGCTGGTACTGAACTATAATATATTTTGCCACTGCTGTATCAGTCAGTTTCTGTTCATTCTAAAAATTACTTATTTCTTCTTTTGTATCCTTGCTTTTGAGCCAAAGGACACATGTCTTTGCTGAATGTAGAAAGAGGTATGAGTCTATAGGGTGAGGCTTCTGAGGAGCAACTGAGGGAGTTTGATCCATCACCTGCACCTCCACATTATGTCCTTCCTGGCTACCAATTCACTCTCTAAGCCTTCTCTTTCCCATACAAAAAGGAGGTGCTGCACCACTACTAAAAAAGGGAGTTATGAACTTCTGCAAGTCTGTAACAAATGATGTGGTGGAGCTGATAAAATTTTCCTGATGTGTTTTTATTAGGCAACAGAATGAGTGCTAGTTTTAGAAGTTATTGTTTCTAAACTGCTGGAGAAAATGTTGCTTTTTACAGGACCCTTGCCACTGTTGGTGTCTTCTAATGTGCTGTGCATTATGCAATATTATATACATGCCTTTTCTGAGTATAAGTATATAAGTATATAATTGATAAGTATATCAACTTACACACAGTGAATTATGAAATTTTACCTCTAAGCAATGTTGAAAAAGACCTTTTTGAAGGAGGACATATTTGAAACAACGTAAGAGGTACCATCTGCTCAGGTTCTGTCCTGAAAAACAGAGTTATTGTTATTCCTGATAAAAATGTTGTTTATAAACCCTTCCACCACCTGACTGTAGGAACCACTGTTGAACACAAGTGGTCCACAGAACCATGAACATCATGTTGGATAAAAGCAACAAGAGGTCACAAAAGCACTAAAACTGACATTCTGAGGCACACACCTAAGAAAGAAACAGCAAAAGTTCTTTCACATTCCTAGTCCTCAAAGTAAGAAAACATTATTATCTTGTGAGAGAAGGAAGTTGCAGCAGACTCCTCTTTTCAGTCTGTATAGTGATTTTACAGCATTGAAGGAACTAGATGGTATTTGATTTTTTTTTAATATCGTGGGAGCCCATCCCTTTGAAAGCTAATCACCAAGTTTTATTTAGTGAGCAAAGGACAATGGCTTTCTGGGCAAAACTGACAAGTTTTGTTTCTGGCTGTTCATTTGATACTCCCCCCTTTTAAACTGAAAAATGATACATGATTTTTAACTTGCTAACAATGGCTCCCACAATAACAATGTGAGGTGTCTGACACGATTTCTGATGCATTAGCATTTTGGGATTTGTTTTGTAAGGCAGCACCCCAAATTAAAAAATACCTTGTGGGCTTTGGGTCCTTAGGCAGTTTTAGAAGGCAGTTTCACTTGTCTTCTTCATGTGCTGATTAGATGTTATTACTGAAAAAGAGGGGGAAAAAAATAGTTTTACTTGCCTTCTTCATGTGCAGATTAGATGTTATTATGGAAAAAGAGGAAAAAATAAATTAAAAAATAATTGAAAAGCTGTGTTCCAAGCAGTTTCTGAGAAACTATCTAAAAAACCCCAAAGTCTCAGTTTGGAATGGATACACTGTGTTCTGACTGTGGCTGGAAAAAGATCTATTTGCTGTGATAGACTCATAGAGATTCAGAGCTGCTTCCCCCAAGGAATGAAATACCTATTGCTTCAAAGCCTGTTATTACAGGTAATTTCTGGCTGCACTATGGTACCACAGAGAAATGCCAGACAAAGATCTGGGCTCTGGACAGACATTGTCTGATCTCCCTATTGCCTTGCATACGGTGTCATTTTCAGAAAGCCTTTTAACCTTTTCTTTTTTTTTTGTAACGGCAAATGTTTAAAACATCAGATTTTGCAGATTTTTTACATCCTTTCTGTGCACTGGAGTTTCTGATGTTGCAGTTGCAAAGGGCTGGGGGAGGAGGGGGAGTATGTCTTTCTGTTCCCCCTAAAGCAGATCCTGTTAATTAAGTGTGAAGGCTGCTTTCAGCCTGGAGTCCCCTCTTTCTGGTCTCCTGTTTCCTGTCCCTTGCATCCCTGTCTTTTCTCCCTCGCATTCTTTTGAATCCCTGCTACTCTCACCTGTCCTTCATGAGCAGGCAGCCCATTTCCCAAAGTCCTGTGGATCCAGAGGGCTGATGTACATCTCTTTTGCTCCTGCTGCCAAACAGTTTCGGTTTTTTTTATGTACTCACATGTTTTTTAAACTGTAAAATTGTAATGTTTATAATTTTTGTATAAATATATATATATATATAACCTAAATAAAAATAACAATAACGGTATATATATAGCAGAGCTCAGTTATATGGCTAGTCCAAAAGTGGTGAGAAGTGGGAAGAGAGAATGATACAATTTCACTGAGTCACCAATTCTGCAGGCTCTCCTACTACTCATTTCCACTCATCTTGCACTGAGTTTTTCAGTAGACACAGTCTTTGAAATGAAGACTCTTCTACTGTTCTCTTCCCACCCAAAGACATGGATTAAACTATCCTCAGCCACAAAACTTCAAAGGTAAACCCAGCAGAAAAAGTCTCAGTTGAGATACATTGATGGCAGCAAGTCTACTGAACAAATGACTGCTACTGTTTGGAAGAAGGCACGCATACAGTGGTCTTACAGAGATAATGAATAAAAATGCCATCAGGAAACGAAATACAAAGGGATTTCCTTTAGTACTTGAGTCTGTGTTCAGAATGAAGTCTGGAATTACAAGAGGACTTAGTGCCACAAAACAGTAAGTGCATTGCCACTCAGGCATCTCTAACCAATACTTCCTCTCTCCCTAAATTCAGACATGCCAAATGTATTGGCAATGTAAATATATTATGAATCTGTTTCCAGCAGTGCCTTCAACAGTGTCAACCACGTAAGGAAGTGCTTTGAACCCTGTTCCACCCCAAAACTGTCACAAAGAAAGCCTTGAAGTGAAGCCTCTTGCAGCCAGCAAGGCTTGCACTACCCAGTACCAGAAATGTCAAGTTCCACCTTCATCTCTGGAGCCAAATGTGTGCTCAGGTGGTTGTGGCTTGACCCACCAGAGCTGACACATCCTTGGCTTTGGCCTCTGGAACTGCCACCTCCTATTTCTGGAGCGTGAAAATTTGTGTGAAGGGCTTGGCATGTCTAGAGCAATCATGTTGCCTCGTATTGTTTCTCCAAATTTGGAAGATTATATTCTCCCTGCAGGGAAGGGGTATTATTTAGAGAAAATATCACCTTTAGAACATAGTAAACTGAAAACCAAACAACTCTGCCTTCCCTTCTCATTCTCACAACATCCTTTAGGAAACAAATTTTCCTTGCTTGACTTTCCATGACTATTTTCCTAGTTCTACAATAACCCTCTAATTTAGAAGCAATAACCCCCTAAATTAGAAATTGAGTGAGCTGATGAAGCAGCTTTGCATCTGGCAGTTTTATTTGGGCTCCTTTTTTCCCATTAAGCCCACATGGCAATTGTACTGAAGAGCCAGTTTTTGGCCTTGATCTTTTTATAAACCTGTCTGACGCATTTCCTGAGGAAGTATTTATGTCAAAAGAGATTTAAACTGTTTCTCTTCTCAAATTCTTTAAGGAGATTTCTTTCCTAAAGCGCTTTGCTTTAATGAAAGATAAATTGTAATCCCAATTAACTGCAAGAGTGAGAGTGACCCTGACAAAGCATGTCCTTAAGTACTTGTTTGAACTGGAGCCAAATAATCAATAGTTGCTGTCAGGAATCTCTCAAAAAATGAATAATTCTGTTACCAAATAATTTATTTTAACTAATTTGTATTGAAAGTTTCATGGTAGCATCCACATTATGACACTACAACACACCATGGTAATAATGGCTGTTTGTGCTTACCCATGTGAATATAAAAAAGGAGCAAGACATGCAAAAATGTGCAATCCTCAGGTTTCAGTAATCACTAAAGACAGGAAAGAGGGGAGGAGAAAACAGCACTAAAAGAAAGCACTAAAAATCTACTCCCAGTAAACTATTTTTTATTTGCCTACAGCTGTCATCCACCTAAGAATCAGCTGAAGGACACGTTATCCACTCACAGGAATAGGTACAGTATTGCTTAATTCTTTAAAAGAATTTAATTAATTATTCAAAATAAATTAATCAGAATTTGATGTGATACTTTGGCTCTTTATTACCTGTAGTCTGTGCACATCATTTTTCAAAAGCAATTTCAAGTGAGTTTTGTGATAAAATTATTGACATTCTGTTGTGTAGCTTTTGTATGGCCTATCAAACACTTGCCAAAGACCAAGAACAGCTCAGTGAGGAAAAATCACTTATTTTTCACTTTTGATAAAGGAAAGTTTTCATCCTTTCCTGGTCAAATATAACCCTAAAAATGTAAGTAAGCACTGACAAATGATACTGGTGTTTTTTCCACACAGAGACCAGCAAGAATGAATGTGAACTCTTCAGGCCAGCTTCTCAGTGTTCTTTGATTCCCTGAGTCTCCAGGAGGACCCTAAATTCCTTTTTGAAAACAGTATTGGACTGATGAGCTTTCTTGATATAGACTAAGATTTCTCTGGTCTTTCTCCATGGGGTGTATCTGCAGCCTTACTAATTTAATTCCTTTAGTAGGCTAAAGCAACTGTGTTGTGGAACTTTTTCATGCATTAAGGATTTTCCAAGACAAACCTAGAAATAGCTTTATCAGGTACAAGACATTCATTAAAAGCATATTTCTCGTGACTGGGAACAGAGGCCATGTGAATAATTTCTTGGCATATTATGCCATGAAGAATTTCTCAGGATAACACAATTATAGATTTGTATCAACAATGCAAACACAAGTTCATCACGATCTATGCAGGTTATCTTTCTTCTGGTTTATGAAGGCAAGAAGGAAATCCTTTTAATTTAGCTTTACATATAACAAAAATATGCTTTACATATGAAGAAAAATCAGAGCTCCCACAGTGGACAGACAATTCCAAGAGACTCCACTTACACAAGCAGTATCAGTAGAGGAACATGAGCCATAAACCACTGCTGCATTCAGATTCTGGTGCTCCAAAGTAGCTCCACAAGTTCTGTGGGAATGTGTGATAGGCATGTGTGCAGCTCAAGAAACCTATACAAAACACCTTCCCTCCTCAGGTTGCTTTGCTTCCTTTTTTAGAGCTGGAGGGGGAAAAAAGGGAGGGAAAAAAAGTGGGATTTAAGATACAGAATGTGCATTGTGGCACTTTGAGTTTGAGCCACATCATCTGTGATGGAAACAGAGCAAAAGCCTTTGACCACAGTGACACAGACAGAAACACACTCAAAGAAAAAAAAGAAAAAAAAAAAAAAAAAAGGAGAGGAGGTAAAAAAAAGGGCCTGGTAATGCCAGAGACATGGCCTGAAATGGTGCCAAAGATTTCAGGCTGGCAAATTAGCAAAGCAGCCAGATACATCAGAATGGGTGTAACAGGCCTCATCTATTTCAGCTCACCCACTTTACCATGTCATTGTCATCAATCCACAAATATATTTAGTTGTGGGAATAAGATTGTCTCACTAATAAAGCAGAACCATCAAGAGGAAAACAAAAGAATGAAAGGAGAAGTGTAGCCACAACTGTGTAATACTAATACAACTGAACTATTCAAAGGAAGGGAAAAATGTTTTATATACTGAAAGAAGAAAAAGTTTGGTCTTACTTTACAAAATAATTTAGTTTCCTGGTTTTGATTTACATTTACTTGTAACAGCTGCTTACAGGTCAGGTAACATTAGCATTCAAAAGCCAGCCTCAATGAAATAAATCCTGCAGTTAATATTGGTGTTAATTCTATTTCATGCTTTTGGGCTCAACTGCACAGAGAATTATTTAAAACGGAAATGCCTTGAAAACACACTCCACAATATGCACAAATACCCACAATCTGCCATTAAAGCAAAACCCTGAAATATCTTTCTTCTCACCAAAAAAATGTACAGTATGTGCAGTACATAAAACTCCATCAAAGACAAGCCTAGTCCTCACTCGTGCAGAGAGTCTGGGCACAGCTGAGACATTTTATCTCAGCGTGGTGGGAAATGTGTCACACAGACAAGCCTTGTGCAGGATCTGTGAACATCTGCTGGATTCTCAGGGCAGGGCAGGAGCTAGCTGGGTCTGCCCAGAGTGGTGTGCCAGGCTGAGTGTGAATTTTCACATGTGTCTCCCCTTCCTCATCTCCACAGAACTGAGAGAAAGCAACCAGTGCAAGCTGGAAGAAAGCACCCTCCTAGAAACAGGCTGGAAAGCTTTTGAGGCACTTGGAAAATAAGGTAACCAAAACCCTCAGGTAACTGAGGGCACATGCCCACTGCACATTAGAGCAAGGTGCCAGCAGCAACAATAAAATAAAGGCCAGGTCTGGGAGCTGGAAGCTCTGCGGCCACTATGGTGCAGTGCTCCTGCCACCTCCCAGCAGTAGGTTTGGACTTCTATCTTTCTGTTAAAAATTAATTCCCCATTTGGCTTTGAAGAATCAAGTCTGATCTGAACTGGACTCTCTGCGGTCATAGAGGGGTTATTTTAGTAGGGAAGGACGTTAATGGAGCTTAAGATTTCTTTGTTAACAGTTTTACAGTAAGGATGGACAGAAATCATTATAATGAGCAATAGGATATGTGTAATGAATAATGCTGTCTTCCAAAATCAGGCCCGTTGTGTTAAGAAGACTGTTGGTCACTAGCAAGATATACAGCTTTGATGGACACTTAATGTAGAGAAAACCTTCAAATCCTGGTAGAAAATAGTGCAAATGTATAATATTTGGGAGCTTCCTTTTTTAGTGGTGAGATTAAACTAATTGACATTGACTGTAGCTGCATTTTTGCAGCTGAAAGTGGGAACTGAGGATCCATCACTGGATCTGATAGAGAGGATAACATCAATGGAAGTGATAGAGAGGATAACACAAGTGCCCTACTAAAAGGTGTGGTCTTTAAAGCATTTGTCTTTATGCCATACTGCCAGAGTTAAACGAGGGGCTTTCCACAACAGAAAAGCCATTGCAAATGCAGCAAACTCAGACCCTTTTTGTTATTCTTGTCATTCAGCAATGATTGCACCCTCAAAGTGAGGCCACTTATCTTTTACCTGAGCTCCCCAATATTTTAAAAAATGCTTTCATGACTCTCTTGCACAACAGACTGTGTGGAGTTCAGTTTTGATCTGACACCAAGTCTGCACTCACACAATCACAGTGACACTGGCAGAATTAGGCCTGCTTTACACCTGCAGAGATGAAAGGAGACTCAGTGCCTCAGTCTCCTTTGCCAATTGAACAAGAGGGTGACAGGATAATTCCTGTGTAGAAGAGGACGCTTGTTCAGAGGATGTCCCTTTGCTCTTTCTGTCTCACTGAATTTCATCTTGAAATCTGCAAGTTTTGGTGGAAATCCATTTTTCTCAGAGACTTTAGGGGTCTTAGAAGCAATCCTATTTCCAGTGGACATGTATGTGCTGACACAAGTTAAATGGAAAATGCTGAAACTGATTAAAAAGGAGGTTTTATATATGCAGTCCTGGTAGCTCTTTCTGTCTTGGTGAATTTCAGCTTGCAATCTGCAATATTTGGTGGGAATCTATTTTTTTTTCTCAGAGACTTCAGGAGTAAAAGAAGGAAGCCCATTTCTAGTGGATTTGTGTGTGCTGACACAATTGGAAAGCACTAAAGCTGATCCAAAAAGAGGTTTTCTATATGCAGCCCCTGTAGCTCTTTCTGTCTTGGTGAATTTCAGCTTGCAATCTGCAAATTTTAGTGGGAATCCATTTTTCTCAGCAACGTCAGGGGCAGAAGAATCAAGCCCATTCCCAGCGGACTTGTACATGCTGACACAACTGGAAAACACTAAAACTGATCTAAAAAGAGGTGTTCTACAGGCAGTCCTTGTAACCCTTTCTGTCTTGGTGAATTTCAACTTCTGATGTGCAAATTTTAGTAGGAATCTATTTTTCTCAGGGACTTCAGGGGCAGAATAATCAAGCCCATTCCCAGCGGACTTGTACATGCTGACACAATTGAAAAACACTAAAACCGACCCCAAAAGAGTCGTTCTACAGGCAGCCCTTGTAGCTGTCCTGCAGTTCAGAGCACTCAGCGAGAAGAACGGACTGATGGACCAGATTTTTTTACCCGGGATCTGAACAGCAGAGGCGGCGTTCTGACACCCGCGGGGTGGGGGAACACGATGGAGACATTCAGCATGATGGAGATCCAACACGATGGATACATTCAGCATGATGGATATCCAATATGATAGATACATTCAGCACAATGGATATTCAATATGATACATTCAGCACGATGGATATTCAGCACGCAGGATGGATGGATGGATGGATGGATGGATGGATGGATGGATGGATGGATGGATGGATGGATGGATGGATGGATGGATGGATGGATGGATGGATGGATGGATGGATGGATGGATGTTCAGCACGCAGGATGGAAGGATGGATGGACGGATGGATATTCCCGCAGGATTGAGCCGAGGAGCGCGGGCGAGCTCCGGCGGGCGCGGGGCGCAGCGACATCTTGTGGCCGTCACAGGGAGCGCACCCGCCGCGGGAGCGCGCAGGGGGGAGCGCGCCGGAGGGAGCGCGCGGGGGAGCGCGCCGAATGAACGAGCTGCGGGGAGCGCACCGGGAGGAGGGAGCGAGCCGAGGGGAGCGCGCCGAGGGGGAGGGAGCGCGCCTCGGGAGCGCGCCTCGGGAGCGCGCCCCACCTGCGCACCCGCTCCGGCATCGCGTCACTCTGCCGGCAGCAGCCGGTCCTGGATGGATGGCTCAACAAAACACATTCCGGCGCTGCGGGCGCTTTTGGTGGGTTTGCAAGTTAAGGAGTTTCTCGTTGTACCCGGGAGAGTCTCAGGATCGGTGTTTTGTGTTTGCAGTGATTAGAAAAGCCAGGACAGGAATAGCAGGTGGACAGGTGATTGAGCAGAAAGTCAGAAAGTGGTGGGTTTTTTTTTTTTTTTTTTTTTTTTTTTTTTTTTTTTTTTTCGGGGGTGGGGGGGTTGGGTTGGGTTGGGGTTTTTTTGTTTTTCTTTTAAGAATCTGATTCCAGGTGCAGTCAATTCTGGCGCTTGGGAGATGATTTGTTTATGGAGGAAAAGTTCCATAAGGAAATACATGCGTTCACATTCCCGCTTTCCCATTGCCTATATGAAACACACCCATTCATGACACCCCAGCCAGAAAAAAGCATGCTAATTTCAAGAGAAAAGTAAAAGCCCCAACCATATGCTCCATATGTGAATTTAGCATTTTCTGAAGCTCCATAACATTTCTATTCACTTTCCTTTTCTTTAGTACCATGCAAACTGGAAGAACTGACAGGGCTAAGAAAATTTCTTTGATATTTCCACGAAGTTCACATGAAGTTCCCATCGAAACTCTGTGATTTAATGCTTTTGATTTGCTGTTTCAAACATTGGCAAGCTTGTTAGTTTTGCTTGGTGTACTTTACTTCTCAGTTTGTTGCATAAATATGGACTATCATCTGCAGGAACAGAGCTCACATCAGCTTTTGAACCTGGGTCCAAGCCTGATTGACACCTTTGGCGTGGTTTACAAAGCAACTAAAACAATGAGTCAATTTTTAGAAAGTACTGGAAGTCAGGTTTACAATTTTCTTTTTTTTCCCACTAAATAGAGTGGGAAAGAGGAATCCTCAAGGTTTGCAGGGTAATTGGCCAAGGACACAGAGTGGAACTCTCTGATGGAGCTCAGAAGTTAACCTTGCTCTCCTGAAATCAGTTGCATCAGAATGCCCTTGCAGATAATGAAATGTGATTGCCTAAATTGCAGTTTTCAAGGACACACTTTCTTCAAAGTACTGGAGAGGGCAGCAAGCTTCTTTACCCTGGAGCTTATCTGAAGCCACCCTGATATTTTCAGTCTGTTTTCTTGGAACACAGAAGTAATGAAGTTGTTATGAATAAAACTAGAATATTATTCCTTTAGTACCAGTAAAGCATTTGGCATAGACTCCTTCCTTTCCCTTTCCCTTTCCCTTTCCCTTTCCCTTTCCCTTTCCCTTTCGCTTTCCCTTTCCCTTTCCCTTTCCCTTTCCCTCCCATTCCCCTTTTCCCTTTCCCTCTCAGCTCTTTTTTTTTTTTTTTTTTTTTTAAATCTGTCCAACAGCTTGTCACATGTTTTTTTAAAAAAAATCAGAATGGCAAGCCTTGCATTAGGGATGCCAGTCAAGAACAGCTTAGAAAGTATCACTCTTAAGTACACTCCTCTTCTCCTGTTTCAGTTATCTGGAAATCAGAGACATGGAACAAAGAACAGGAAAAGGAACCTTTTATCTGTGAGAAAGCCCCAAGTGACACATGAGTCCAAATTGAGGCTGTGTTCCAGAGAACACAGTTTTACAGAATGTTTGCTAGCACAGTGCACTGAGCTGATTTGAAACATATTATTATTTTTTTTAATTTTTTTTTTTAATATGTAAAGTGTTTGTCCTAGGGAAGAGACATAAATGCTGAGCTTGGGCTTTGCAGCATTGGCTTCATCATTCTGGCATAATTCTTCAAAGAGTTTAAGAATCCTTGTGGTAGGAAGTGTTTAACTTAAACCGTGGCTAGCTTCTCCCTCTTTGTCTATGAAAGTTGATATTTGCTATAGATACCAATTGAACATGTTATTAGTTTTCTTCTATTAGTTTTTTTTTCTGCAGATTAATTTAGCAAACTTGTCTTATATGCTCTTATGAAGACATAAAATGATATATAGCAAAAACATTTCAAAACAAGTGGGAGACTGAGTTGGCTTGTCCCTGCCTCCGCATAATCCCAGTGCTTGGTGTTCATTACCATATCCAGGAGACTGATGTGGAAAATACAGTTTGTGTTGTCTGAGCTGTACTGCTGGGATGGAAACAAGCTCAGGCTGTGAAATCATTCACAAAGTCCCTCATGGTGCCATGCAAGGGGCATGTGCTGAAATAGAGCTGAGGATTTGGGTCTAAACCACAGAAGCTGAAACCTCAGTTACCACTGCAGGGCTGCATAATGAGACATGGATCCAGCCACAGGAGTGACCTTGCCATGTGATTTTCAGTGTACTTCAGGGTGACAAAAAAATTAGTTAGAAACTTGCAAAATGTAGTTCAGAATTCCAAAGTTTTCACCTGTAACACACTTATGTAGATGAAAGGTTTAAAAAACTTCTTTAAAGTGTTCAAAAGCTATTTTAGACCCATTAACAACAGAAATATTCTTGAAGTAGAGGCACTTTCATGAAAGTAAGTGTTAAGTTCTAGACAGTAATTTGTTGAAATACATTTTCCATAATGCTTTAACAGTTTAATCATAGCCATTTATAATATGATCACGAATCACACCTGTTTTTTTGAAGTAATCAGAATCACTTCTCTCACAAAGTCACATATAGGATGGCTGGAGAGAGTTGCTCTTGCTGCTCTGTAACCTCTAAGTAGAACACTTTGCTGCTCCTTTATTTCTGTAGCGTGTTATGTGTATATATAATATTATTACTACTGCATGTAATATGCTTATGCATGTTTTTATACACACGCTTAAAACATCGTCAATTTTTGAATACACTAAGTATTTAAATATCATGTGCTTGTGAGTCTGTATGCATACACATATAATTTTTATTTTTTTAATGTAGTTGTCTCACAAACTTTGGAGACTTGTGGCTTTTGGTGGAATGCATCATTATTTATGTAGTTAGGATTCTTTATTTGAAATTAATTATTGCTCCAAGGTCAAAACATCAGTGAATATTGGACACCCCACGTTAGTTTTCCTGCACAGCAAACATATTTCCACACCTAAGAACATGGATACTGGGAAAGAGAGTGGAGGTAGATTTTTTTACAGGAAAGAAGAGAGGAAAAAGATATCTGAGTTCTACCATCTCTCTTCAGAAAAACTGGAAGTGTCATCCAAAGGAAATGGATGCTGAAAGACCCTTTGGACATTTGCCTTGTTTGTACCTGCTGCCAGCTGCTGACCCTGTAGGAAAAGCTTTTACCTTGTAGGAGTCTTTTATCTCCCATGACACAAGAGTTCATTATTCAAGAGACAGCTGGGTATACAAACTCAGTAACTTCCCAGATGTTCAGAAATGGATTCATTTCTGCACCAGTGTCAGGACCAGACCAACTCCCAAATGGAGAAGGCTTGGAAGTTGCCCAGCATAGGCTCAGGATTTTAAGATCTACATCCTTTTGCTCAACCTGCTAAAGTAGCTGGGGCAGCCCAAATCATGTATGCAAGTTCTGACACCTTCTTTTTCCTTCTATTTCCTCCAAGTTCTTATGTATGTTCCTTCCCTTCCCACCATTCCCAGTCATTACCAGTAAACAGTGCCAACGTGAACGTTTTTCACACTCCCTTTTCCATAGCAAATGCCTTCCTTTTCCTTGTCATAAGAGTCCTACACAGGATCCGTTTTAACTAATGGCAGATGTATAAAAAACATCACTGGGGATGTTAAAGACAGGTTGGCAGTGAATGGAAAGTTCTGGTAGCTGGGGATAAGGAATCACAGTGGTGTCTTCTTGCTTTTGCAGTTGCCCAGTATCTCCTTATTTGCAAAACCCCATGGGCTTCTTCACACAGAGCTTTATAAGGGAGCTGAAAACAGATACTCCCTGGAAAGTATCCAGGAGGATCTTATGAAGAATAAGAAGTAGGGAGGAAAAAAGGGCTCATATCAGAAATATAAATATGGTCTGAAGGATGTTAGAAGAATCCAGGTGACAAATGGCATAGCCAGCAATGGGTGTTCCTTGGATGCTCTCCCACTCTCCAAAGTCTGGGCAAGTGCTCTGGAAGTTATGAGAATGAGCTAACATGAGACTCATACTCTCTTACCGTCTGGACAGGAAATGTTCTTGCAGTGTTTTGGTTTCATTCATTGTGCCCAGATGACAAGCAACAGCGTGTGAAAGTGAAAAATGATGGAGTAGAGGTGGGTATAAACAGGTTGATGAATGGCAGCATTCTGTGTCTAGAGAGGGGTTTTTTATCTTAAGTGGAATCCCTGCTCACATTCAGAGGGAGAAACATGAAAAAAACATTTTGAATTGTTTTCCCACATTGTTGGCTTGTATCCTCCTGCCCCTGCTAGGCTGGAGCTGTGAGCAAAAAAACCCTCTGAGAAAAGAGACCTCCTTAAAAACGGGGAAGCCCTTTGAAAGCACAGAAATGTGCCAGAGAAGGAAATACACTGGAAAACATGCCATGTCCTGACAAGTTACTCATGTGGTCAGCCTGCGCTTTGAAATGCTTTCCTACATAAATTCCTAATTGGAAAGTTCATCAGTTTGAACAAATAAGCTTCAGAAGTAGGAAAGCTTGATACTTATGGTAGAGTACCATGACTTTCCAGCATGGAAAAAATAAGAGAAATTCGAGGGAATAAGTTTTCTCTTCCCTCTTGGACCCCTATGTAAAGATTTCAAGCTTAAAGTAATCTTCCCAGCATTAGTCACTGGGAATTAATATGTCCTCCCCAGCTGTTACTTGTAGATGCCAGGCCAGACTGTAAAAACTAAATAGACTTCAGTGGAATGCCTAAAATTAATTTTCTCACTCAGATACTTTCATCTCACTCATTTCATTGTGTTTACAGGCTGGCAGGTTTCCTGAGGGCAGCCATGATTTAGATTTACAGTTCCCTGGCCAGTCTGATTCCGAAGAAAAGTTATAACACCTGTAATGCAATACTGTTTCCAAAAGGAGTGAAAAATGTTGTAGTCTGAAAAGGAAGCCTCTAAACTCCAATAATCACAGTGTATCACATATCTCTGCACCCCATTGCAGCAGCTGAGGTTGCCATCACTTCAAAACAGTTTCAGTTCCCATTCCCTTGTCTCCACCCACTTGTTATAAAGAAACCAAACTTGCCTCTTCATGCTGAAGACTTGCCTTTAAAAATTTTTCTTGGATTTTCTCCTGTCCAGGTTAGGCTGGGAAAACACTGGGATTTTGGGGAGGGAAGGAAAACAGCTGTGTGATGGTGCAGTGCCTCTTCCTGACTGTTTAAAATAAACTGGACATCCTTGCCATATCCTGGCAAGCCCTGGAGAGCCGGATTTTCACTCTTCAGCATTTATGGCCTCCCATATATGTGCTGTTGACTATCAAAGCATCTTACAAGCTTTACCAAAAATGATGTAAATTTAAAACATAAAGGAGTAGGAGGTCAGAAACATCACCAAAGGGTTGTTTTTACAGGTAACAGCAAGAGGACAGAAGTTTTAAAGAAAAATATGGGTAGTAAGGAAAAAGACAAACACCCCATTTTCCTCTGAGCAGATCGTTCTTACATTATATTTAGAAACTGCTCACAGATATAATGATTACTGTTATTCCCCCCCATACACATTAGTTTGAATACAATCCTTTCAAGGTGTGGTATGAACTTTTACATCTACTGCAGCTTTTTACCTCCCTTCTTTTCAGTTTTCCACATGCCTCTGTAATTCTTGTTACTGGACTATTGGAAAGCAGGATGGTCTAGGCATTTCTTGGAAAATGCTTTTGTTGTGAGATTGATCAGTGAAATGTAGAGATTGTGTTGTCTACCTCTTTTGTGTGAATCAGAGGTGTAAATAAATTTGAACTTGTAAATAAGAAAAAGAAACAGGCCCAAAATTTCTGAATAACCATCTGTAATTAAATACTGATATATATCTTTTTGTATGGAGATCTTCTTTCTCCATCAATGGCAAAGAACTTTTCAGCTTTCTAAGAAGAAATTCAGTAATAATAATCTGAGCTCTTGATGCTAGAAATAGAAATTAGTGTATCCTAGAAATACTTTGAAACTCACATATTATATTATTCCAGATCTGACTGCTTTCCCTACTTACTGTATCCTTACTGGGTACTCAAGAATCACCTAAGGTATGTAAAGTTTCTAAATTAAAAGCCATTTAACTTTTATTGGAGAAAAGAGCTGCTTTAAAAGAAGCAAGTCAGCAGCTTACTTTGATCCTCCACCCCTGCTTTTTTTCTGAGTAATCCCCAAACTGGCTTTATATCAAGCTTTAAACTCATTTGGATCAGCTTTGGATCCAAAACTATGCTGTAAAGGATCATATAATGGATCACTGTTCTTCAGACCAAAGGAATAAGGGAAGGGCAGCTGGGTCACAAATGACTTCACCCACTACAGTGCATGGGGATCTTGGGCCAAGCCCAGATCTCTGCTCCTTCATGGCTGGTCCTTCTTGGCAGCTGCAGCTGATACCAAGGGAATCTCTGGGCTATGAGCTGGCAAGCTCTGTCACCTTAATCTGTTTCTAGTGCAGGGCTGAAAGGTTTAGCCACTGCATCCATTTTCTGTGAAGAATGTAATTTAAACACTGGCTTTAGTGTCCATTATTGTCCTTTCAAGAAATGTAGTCTTGCTTTGAGCAGGAGGTTGAACCTGGTGACCTCTGGAGTCCCTTCCTGCCTGAATTACCCTGTCACCTCTAAGTTTTGGTGATGACAGGCTTTGGTTTCTTCTGGTGCAAGGAGCCAAGGTCAGTTTGGAAAACACCTGGATTCTCTGCCTGTGCAATATGGATCTATGCATGAGATAATGACAAAATCACATTTATGCCCTTTATGTTTACAGTGAAATGCTGGACAAAACTTCTGGAGAATGCAAGCTTGTAATGTATAAAATTTGGAAACACAAAATTGCCATGGCACTGCTCCAATGACTTCTTCCTCCTGTGGCACACACAATGCTGGCTTGTCTTCTCTGTCTCTGCGCCCTCAACAACCTTCTCATATATGAGGAACCCCACATCAGGTAAGAATCAGGTGCTCCTGAAGATTTGGACATGCCAGCATACACCAAATATTCAGCCTACAGGTGGTTTCTGGAGTGACCCAGCCCCATTTCAGGAGCAGAAAACTCATGGAGATCTGAGAGAGATCAGAAGTGGCAGTGTAAACAAAGGCAGCACGCACCTCAAAAATTTAGGCTTCACAGGAGATCACAAATGCACAGCTCTGATTTGCTTCAGTATTTATGGGTTTGGGGATTTGCTTTAGGAGAAAATCAGCAAGATGGCACCCCAATGACATGTGGGGTAGTATCAGTCTGGCCTGCCTTTGTTCTGTTTCCTTTATAACATGCTTGCACACACAGAGCATTTGGGCTTGGAAATATGATTCCCTTCTTCTACCTTAGGGATCCACAAAACCTGAAATAACCTCTCCTGGGGTACAAAAGAATGAGATGGATAATATTCTGGAGCCTTTGGCGAAATATAATCCTTATTATCCCTACAGTAAAGAGAATAACCCTGTAACTCAAACAGAGAAGGCTTGGAAGAAACAATGATTTTTCAGCTGACCTTTTATTTCAATAAATTATTTTATTTTGTATATCAACACCAGTACAATGTTAAAAAAGTTAATGCTATTGAAAGTGATTATAAGCACATCTGACTTAGCATTATGTAAACATAATAAAAGTTGGACTAAGAACAATGCCTGCTTTTAATCTGTTCTGTTTAATAAGCATCTCTAAAGAGTTCATCCCAAAACCTACAGTTTTCTCAATTGCCTGTTTGGGAGGAGAGTGCCTGGGAGCCTATGGTGAGGTGCAGCTTTATTCCCTAGTGTTACTCTGTTTTCAATATCTTGTGCTTACATGTCAAATGGAATTTCTAGCAGGCACTGGTAGAACTCTGCAGCTTTCATAGAGTTCGTCCTGCACTTGCAGTAGGGTTAAATGGGGCTGAAGTCCCCTGAATATATGAAAAAGCAGGGTATGATCAATCCTGTTTTGGCTGCTTAGTTGCCAAGAAAGTCGAGCCCAGGTAAATTGACCTTCCACAGTTTCACTACATTCCCTGGCCATAGTTTTGGCTCCCACTCACCAAGGGCATCCCAGATAGGAGGGAGGTGGAGAATTAGCAGCTGTAGACCAAACTGTGATATTCATAAGCCCCTCTGGGCACTGGTTGCTCTTGAAAATTACAGAATGACAGCATGGATGCTGTTGGTAAACCTCTGGAGGTTATCTGGTGTCTTGGTTTGGGAAGACAGGTGTCTGCCAGGGAAAAGATGGAGTTTCTCTTGGAGTGGAGAATGTAAACCGCCACCATCCCCTTTCCAAATGATTATAAATTTGCAATTAGAGGCTTTCAGGAAAAGATTTGGCAATAGGAATAATAGTTCTTTACTAGGAATATTAAGAATACAAATGTAGTAGTACAAAAAATCCAAAAAAACAAGCAAACAAGCAAAAATTCTAGAAGGCCTGACAGAGTCAGAGATACAGCCTGACACCCTGTTGGTCAGGGTGTTGGAAGCAGTCCAAAGTAAACTCTCCTGGAGTGACAGATGTGGTTCTGTTGGAGCAGAGATGATCCTGTAGAAGGTTCCAGTGGTGGTGAGAAGGGTCTGGTCTTCCTCTGAGAATCCAGTGCAAACAGGCTGTGCTGCTGTTTCTATGTCTCAGTTTTTATCCAGGTAGGAATGCTGGGCCCCTCCCCCTGGGTGGAGCATCTCCCCATGGGATGATGGAATTGTATCAGCCCTGCAGTGAGCCTGGATGGCCCATGGACAGCAGAGATCCCCTGGAGGGAGGATGGGTCCTGGAAGAGATAAAGAAACGCTGGCCCAACTGGTTTTAACAGCTGCCCATTAACAGAAGGCACCAGCCCCCTCCTCCTGGAGTTACAAGAGATAAAGAAAACACCTCCCCAACTGCTTTCAACAGATGGGATAGAATAAACTTTTTTTGTTTGTTTGTTTTGTTTTGTTTTGTTACATAACCCAAGACACCTGGTCCAAACCCTCTGCTCAAGCAGAGCCATCTGCAGCCAGATGCCCAGGACCCTGTACAAGTGGCTTCTGAACATCTCCAAGGAGGAAGACAGCACAAGATACCTGGACAGCCCTGTGTCACCGCTGGGTGACCCTCTTATTAAAAATATGTTTCCTGACATTCAGAGAGAACCTTCAGTTTGTATTAATTGTCCCTTCTCTTGTCACTGGGCACCAGTGGAAAGAGTCTGCTCTCTTCTTGTTTGCTACCATTGAGTGTCCAAGGTTTTACTTGGCTAGAGAGAAATGAGCATGATCCCATCAGCCCACAAGTGCGTGAGAACTGACCTTCAGGAAGTTGACTTACTTAGCTTTTATTAGCAGATTTTTTTTTTTTTAAGTGCATCTATTCACTACATAGCTTGAAGAAAATTTGTCCAAACTTTCTAACAGTTCTATCCACATTTCTAATAGAATCAGGAGGCTCCTACTTACCACACTGCCACCCACACTGCAGCCCATGCATTTGTAGGCATGACTTTCAGGAATTCCTTTTATGACCATGGCCATGTACTAAATAGTCGCATAATCAAATTTTGCATAAATTGTTCAAATTCTCCAAACAATACAGGTTGCCTCAGCAAATATGCATGTGTGTTTTTGTGTATATACACAAACCTCATCTGTATTATTTGTATGTATTACAAATTTATATATTTTATGTATGTGTGCCACTATACCAAAGAGTCCTTCCTCATGGTTATTTGCCACCTTGTCAGTTTGTGTCATGCACAACTGTTGTGAGCTCATGTGCTTCTGGATCTCTGCCAGATCTTCATCCTGATCATCTGTCAGAGGCAGCTCTGCATATGAGTTAAGGACCTTTGGAAGAGCTGGGCTGTCATAGCAGAGATAGATGAAATGGCAGGAGGTGGCAAAGTCCTCGTTTTTAATAAAAAATGGAATTCTATTGTACTGCAACCTGGAATTTTTCAAACACACAGACTTAGCTATTTTAAAGTCAAAAAAATTAGCAGAAGAGGAACTCATACACTGAGGCTCTTAAACATTGTCTATTTCATCATTCGCCTAAGCTGAAGTTCTAAAAGGATATATAAATGGACATATTATAGATGTTTAATTCCCTACACTTCGTTCAAAACAGCTTCTTGTTGTTTTGCCTTCTCCTTGCCGTAGTACTTCCCTGTCTTATTTTCTCACTCACTTTTCAGTCCTTGCATCCAGCATTAAGATTTCTTCTTCACCTTTTAGAGGTTACAAAAATATGCTATGTCCTTCATTTTGCTACTGCCCCCCAGTGTTTTGCTAGCTGGATCTGGATCTTGTACCTGTAGACTTACAAGTATTTTTGCTTGAACAGCTCTTCAAGCTCAGACCCACATACACACTTTGATACAGGGTCCAGCCACTACAGGGGACACAGCCTTACATTGGTATGAGAGCACCTCAGAAGACCTTTTGTGAAATACCTGTTTCTTAAATGAGGCTTGTTCTTTGGGAGGAAAGCAGGTTAGACAGGAAAACAAAACAAAAAAAACAACAACCTTTTGTTTTAACAGTTTTAGGTTGATGACATAACAGCCTATGGAGACAGGCAGGCATATGTGCCAAGGTGTTACTCCCCTCTGCCAAAGGCAAAGTGTCATCTCTCTCTGCAGGTGCTCTGCTGGGAGGGGAAACAATTATGCTTACTTTGGCAAAGCTCTTCATGATGCTGTGAGACAAAGGAGTGTCACATGAGAGCTGGAGTGTGGGTATTAATACTCAGCAGCCACCCACTGTGCTCCCTGTCTGCTGAAGGGCTGCAGTTGCTTGCCAGGCTGCAATAGCTGAACCCCTTCCTGACTGCTTAGCTCAGTTTGGTTTGCTTTCTGCCTCACACAAACACATAAACTTTGTGCACACCCAACATAACGTAGGCAAAAAAAAATTTAATGAGCCCAGTGGGAACTTTTCATGGATGTAAAATGACTAAGGATTCTTGTACTGTGTCTCTCAGAGTTGTTTGGTTACTCATTCTGTGTGGTGTGGTTGTGCTGCTATAAAACCTCGCTGGAAATTTGGCTGGAAAAAACAAAACCCAAGCCTATTCTGTCATTTATACCCTGTCAACTGGCTGCAGGGCATTCTGGAGTGTTTAAAATAAAATGAATTTTAAACTATAAAGCAAGTTTTAGAATAAATTTTAAACTATGAAACTTGAACAGTTAAAGTTGTGGTTTGAAAGCCTTAAATTGGAACTCCAGGGGATGCACCAGCATCTGTTATGGCTGTTGAAACACTGCTTAGGGGAAACATGTCAGGTCATGCAGGCAGCTGCACTTCAGTTGAAAATGATGAAAACTAATAGTACAGCATTTACATTATTTAATATTGGGGCAGTATTAGTGTGACTGTGCTCCTTTGGGGATATGAAGCTGCAGTGGGGGTAAAGAAGCACTAACCAAACAAGCTAATACATTTTCCAGTTCTGTCATTCATTTAGACCAAGAGATCATGGTAACACTTTCTATGATGCTGAGAGATTGTGATTATTCCTCCTGTGGTGCTGCTAGTGAACTGATTTCAGGCTAGCAAAACATATGTTTATTGTCTGGTTGATGACTTCTTGAATACATGACTAGTAAAGCTTTAGTACTGTGCCTTAAAAGACTTGGTAAATGGAAAATACTGTTTAAGCTTGGAGCTATCAGTGCTCTAGTTTGGCTATTCAGTGGAAATATTAATTAAAAGACCTTAATAGAAAGAAGATAAAATAGATCCAAGCTCCTTAGCATACAGCACCCCTAGAGCTGGTCATTCAAGGTAAGGGTCTGTTAAACCACAAGACAGGGAGGGACATGGAAAAGGTGTTTCTGGAGAAAAAAGATTGCCTAAAATAATTGTCAGAGGTGGGTCCTGTAGTCATCATTAGCTATAAAAGCAGAGAAGACACAGATCTAAAACTCTCCAGGACATGACAGCCTTTAAGGACATTACAGGTACTGATTAATGAGAATCACAGGCAAGAGGCAGCACTTCAGAACCCAAGGAAAATTTTTATCATTAAATGTCATCTTAACAACGTGTTTGCTATTTGATCTTTTGGTAAATTTCTTCCATTATTGTCAAACTACGGCTTTTAAGTGTTCCCTTATTTGCAAAGCTTAAACAGTTTTAGGGCTGAAAGATCAGACACAAGGCACTCCATTCCCTGGGGGGTGGATACCTTACAAACCCCAGCTGGAGACCATTGTCACAGTCACCAGCATATCCCAGCTCTCCAAAGGCTGGAGGAAGCACCTAGATGGAAATGGAAATAGCAGTATTTCTGCATAAAGAGCTTTTTCATGCTGATTAGAAGATGTTATGATTCAAGATCATGGATTAAATGTCAGTGCCTCAGGAAACAGACTGTGATGAGTGAGACACCAAAGGTTTGCTGCCACATAAGCCAGGGGCTGCTCACATGAACAGTCACATTGCAGTCAGCACCATTGTACAGGGAAGGCATTGGGAAGCAGGGATGCAAGTGCTGAGGAGAGCTCTGTGCTCTTAAGACACAAATCTCCTTTTTATTCCTTCTTCCACTGAGTCTGCAGAGGGCTGTGGCCTGTAAAGGAACACCTTGTTCAGTTGCTCAGGTGCTTTAAGTTTCTATTAAATTTTCTGCTCTTTACTCTTTTAATAACCTCAGGTCTCAGCTGTGATGCCATGGAGTCAGTGCATACACAGCCTGACCTAAAGTGTTCAAGAGTGTCTAAAGTGTGAGGCTAAACATCTTCCAACAAGATATGAAATAGATGGGTAAGTGTGATACTGCCAGAGAGGGCACAGCACCTTCCTCTGTGTTACCCTCCCCACCTCCAGGGCTTGGCTGCTGATGCTCAAGGGTCTCAAGGCTCAACTGTGCTTCCCACTGGCTGCATAACCTCAGCTAAGGGTGCTGGTGAAGCTGCTGGCCTGACAAAAAGCTGTGTAAATGTCTGTAGAAAATAAGCAGTAAGGTTAACAAGGATGAAATTACAGGTGGGGGATCAAGGAATCCCTTAATGCATAAGAGGAAAGATACTGACATGAGGACTTAGTAACTTCAGGAGAAGGCTGAAGTGCCTAACACCTTCTTTTCCTCAGTCATTAGTGGGAAGATGACTTGTCCTCAGGACAGCTGCCCTCCTGGGCTGGTAGATGGTGTCAGGGAGCAGAATGATCCCCCTGTTATCCAGGAGGAGGCACTCAGAACTACTGAGTTCATCACTCCCAGGGTGATGAGGGAGCTGGCAGATGAGGTGACAAAGCTGCTCTCCGTCATTTACCAACATTTCTGGATCACTGGCTGAGGTTCCAGGTGACTGGAAACTGGCCAATGTGACACCCACTCACAAAAAGAGTGGGAAGGAGGATCGTGGTAATTATAGCTCAGTCAGCCCGACCTCAGTACCTGGTAAGGTCATGGAACAGTTTATACTGAGTGTCATCACACAGCACCTACAGGATGGCCAGGGTGTCAGACCAGCCAGGAGGGGTTTAGGAGGGGTGATTCATGTTTGACCAACCTGGTCTCCTTTATGACCAGCTGACCTGCCTGGTGGATGCAGGAAGGTCTGTGGATGTCTGTTTGGACCTCAGCAAGGCCTCTGACAGTGTCTCCCACAGCATAATCCTGGAAAAGCTGGCAGCCCACAGCTTGGACAGGAGCACTCTCTGTTCAGAGAGTGGTGGGGAACGGTGCTGCATCCAGCTGGGGACAGTCACCAGTGGTGTTCCTCAGGACTCTGTGCTGGGGCCAGCTCTGTTCAATATCTTTACTGATGACATGAATGAGGGGATTGAGCCTTTCATCAGTAAATTTGCAGATGACACTAAGCTGGGAGCATGTGTTGGTCTGTTGGAAAGTAGGAGGGCTCTGCAGAGAGACCTGGAATGGTTGGATGGATGGACAGAGTCCAATAGGATGACATTTAGTAAGTCCAAATGCTGAGTCCTGCATTTTGGCCACAATAACCCCCTGCAGCACTACAGGCTGGGGACAGAGTGGCTGGACAGTGCCCAGGCAGAAAGGGACCTGGGGGTGCTGGTGACAGCCATGAGCATGAGCCAGCAGAGTGCCCAGGTGGCCAAGAAGGCCAAAGGCTCCTGGCCTGGATCAGGAATGATGTGTCCAGCAGGAGCAGGGAGGTCATTCCTCCCCTGTACTGGGCACTGGTGAGGCCAGACTTTGAGTGCTGTGTCCAGTTCTGCTCCTCAGTTTAGGAAGGACATTGAGTGCTGTGCCCAGCTCTGGGTGTCTCAGTTTAGGAAGGACATTCAGACACTTGAGCACGTCCAGAAGAGACAACGAGGCTGGTGAGGGGCTGGCAACACAAACCCTGTGAGGAACAACTGGAGGAGCTGGGGTTGTTTTTCCGGGAGAAAAGGAGACTCAAGAGTGACCTTATCACTCTCCACAACTCTGAAAGGTGGCTGTGCTCAGCTGGGGGTTGGTCTCTTTCTCCAGGCAGCAGCTGACAGAACGAGAGGACACAGCCCTAAGCTGTGCCAAGGGAAATATAGGTTGGATATAAGGAAAGAGTGATAAAGTACTGGAATGATCTGCCTGGGAAGGTGGTGGAGTCACCATCCCTGGATGTGTTTAAAAAAGACTGGATGTGGCACTCAGTGCCATGGTTTAGTGGAGGTTTAGTTGAGGGCATGGGTTGGATTTGATGATCTTGAAAGTCTCTTCCAACCCAGTAACTCTGTGATTCTGTGAATAAGCTCCTATTGGAAAGAAAGTGGCAGCAGGTTGCCAGGTTATTGGGCATCCTTGGTATCCATGGAGCTGGTGGAAATGGTATTGGGTTTTAAAGTCAAGAGTTTGCTCTAGAAGTGCAAATGTTACCCAAAGGGTGACAAAGACTCCTTGCATTCCTTACAAGAGGTGGTCTGTAGCTCATCAAATCATAGCCATGTTTTGTGTGTACCAGGCAGGAAACACTTGTGAAGTTGTACATATCCTGTTTGCAGAGCCTCTTTGTACCTGGCTAGACTGCAGACACCTGAGCAAATGGATCTGACAGCAGTGTGACAGCAACAGGTGACAGGACCTTCTCCACAAAGTCACCCCTGAGCCAAGCCAGCACAGGCAGAATGTATGTGATGGCATCAGTACAGTGGAGGAGGTTCTCACACAGGCATTGAGGTTTATCCAGCACAGAAATACTGGAATCCCTGTCTGCCGGACTTTGATAAGAGCTTTAACTTTTACACCAGGTGTTCTGTGCCTTGCTTGTTCTGATTTATTATTAATATATAAAATGATCCAATATTTGGCCACTGCCTTTAAATCATAGGATTTTCCATTCTAAATGACAACCTTTGCATTTTATTAGTGTGGCTTAGTCTTTATTAGGCCTTTACTATGCCCATATATCTTACCAACACTCTTAGAAGAAGCTTTTGTACATATTATAAATTACCTTGACAGTGGAATGACCACATCCACTGGCATAGTTGAGAATATGATGCTTCTGCCCCCGGTCTTGGCAAGCACATAAGAGAAGGGAGCATTTGTACTGCAGTAACACCAAAAGGGGAAGGTGTGGGCTTGTGCTGTGGGGGCAGATGGGGCTGGCTTAGATTCCTGAATGCAACAACTTCTGATGTGACTAAATCTCTCTGAGCCATGCAAAGGTGTTTAGCTCCTCTTCCTCAGTTTTCTTTATTCCTGAAAGGCATGTATTAATTCCCTAGAGATGCACAAGAATTGATTGAATAATGTCTGTAAAACAGCAAAGAGAGAAGCACTGTGTAAATGTCATGGTGGATTATTGCTATTCAGTCTTCCAAAGGAGCATCAAACTATGTTTTGTATTTGAGCTCAGCCAGATCTTTGGAATGAAACTGAGAACTGTATCTTAAAAATTCAGGAGCTACTATTTAACAGTCTCTGTAAGCATAGCCAGCCAGTGTTTGCTGTGTGCCCTGAGCTGCATTTGTCTTATTCACAATTCTTTGTGCTTTACCTGGGAATACTCTGTTATGTATTAGTATTATCACCAGCAGTTAAAGAGGTTGGTCAGTATTACCAATTTGTTGCTAATTTCTATGGATTCTTCCTCATTTTTCCTCAACTCAAATATCTTTATTTTTGAAGCCACTGAGAGGAATACATTACAAGTGCAGATTCCTGGAAGACACATGCTTGCAGAAGTCCCTGATAACACTGTTTGGCCCATCTGAGGAAGGACTGTGAAAGGACAAGAAATCATGAATGCATACTGAGCAAATTCCACCAGTGATTCTGTGTCATCCCCTGGCAGTGACAAAGGCTGGCAAATATCTTCATCTACCTATAAGACATTAAAGACCATTTCTGATAGCTTATTTAAAGCAATTGCTTCTTTTTCCTGTGTTTTACAATATTACCAAATATTCTCATCCTCAAAAGGATGGATAAAAGCAGTGTGTCATGTTCCTTGAGATCATGATTCTGCAGGGGGTGGGCTACACACTCCTTGCAAAAAGATGAATCTCATGTCCCTGAAGGAGCCCGTGGTTCACCAGGAGCTGATGTGACAGGTTTAGCTCCTTGCATGTCCACAAATGGTGCTGCCAAGAGAAAGCTCTTGGGCACATATCAGAAAGGTTTCCTGTGACAGTTCCAGTTTCTTTTTCTCTGCCAAGGTCAGAATTAAGGCACAGGAAACGCAGATTTCAAGTTTGGACTTGGTTGTTTATTATCTCTTATCTATTTACAGACCCATGAGGTGTGTGACCTCTAACTAGCAAGTTAGAAAAATGAGGTAAAATGGAGTACCTCAACTCTTTCCAAGGTTACTTAAGCAATAACCCCCCAGTATTTGTATTATTTATACTTTTGAATGAATAATGACCACCCAAGGCCTGCAATGTGGACCTTTTTCACCCAATTACAGAAAACCACCCAAACCCATGAAGAAGAAGAAGGTGAAGAAGAAAGACCCAGACAATGCCCAAAATCCTCCATCTTGACTCACGTGTATTACTATACATTAAAATTCCAAAATCCAAGTTTCCAGAATTCCAATAGTTTGCAACAACTTAACAAAAGCAGGAATGCATAAAGGCCCTGGAAGGGGGACCCTTCCCTGGAGGGGATCAAGGTCTCAGCTCAGCCACTTGACTGTGGAGGAGCTCACTTGTCTTATACAAGTTACCAGGGGTCTTCTAAACATACACCAGGGTCCACAGGTATCTGAAGTTGAGTGGCAAGTCCAGGTCTTTTGTGGCATGATACTCAGCAGGGCATGAAAACACACCTATGGAAGGGGATGTGTTGATTGAGGCTGGTTTTACAGAGCTCTGTAGCCTATGGTTTGACTCTAAAATCACCAAACTGATGTATTTTTATGGAAAGCCTGTTCCAGAAGCAGGTGATTTCACAGCAAATCAAGACATGGTGCTACAGTCTCTTCAGCAGAAACTAAGTGTGGAAGGCATTCTCTAAGATAATATAGAACATCAGTGAGTTTGGATAAAACTGTAATTAAGAACACCATGGTTAATGCTAGTAAAATGATGAGTGGAGAAGTGGATCATAATCTTTATATGTGGGGCTGAGTGAAACTGTCTAAGCTAGCATCTGCCACCTGAAAGTTTTAAACTTGGCTGTAAAAAAAAAAATAAATTCTGTATTTATATGTAAAATCAAGAAACCTAAATGCCAGAAAGGATCAGAATTATATTGCTGACATTTTCATAAGATCATATACTACCCTACAGATTCATTGGCAAAGGCAAATTACTTTACCTGGACTTTAAGTCTTGGTCTTTTTCAGCATCTGTCTGGATATTCTGCTGTAAGGGTCAAAAAATCTGACTGCTTTGTATCGTTGTCAATGTCACTGAGTAAAACGCATGGTTCATCTTTAATTTATTAGCAAACATATCCCTAATTTTGAATTTGTTTAATTTTCAAATCAAATAAAAATGCTTTGTACTCATATCTATTCAACTTCCTCTGAGCTGTTATAAAAATGTTGTTCCTTCAAAATACTTCTGGTTTTGTGCTGGCTTTTTGTACATTACACCATCATCTACTTTTTGTCTGTGCTGGAATTTTCATGGGGCTCTCCTGTTTTGATCTTAGTACATTATCTGACACTACACTGAACCATCTGCTCCCTGAGGCAAAAAAAAAAAAAAAAAAAAAAAAAAAAAAAAAAAAAAAAAAAGCCCATGTTTACCTTTCTAGAAGTGTTTTCAACTTCATATGGATGATCAGATGACACTTTCCTGACTTTTTCTAGTGCTCCAAATAATATGTCGCAGTATAATGAAAGAATAAATATTCTTTACAATTTATTCTCTACAATTCTCTACTTGCTGTACTGGTTTAATTAATGAAGCAAGGTGTATTTCTGCATCTACACTGAATTTGTGCAGCCTTTGCTGATTCGAAACATAATGTATGCGGGACAATGTCATATTTTAAATGATTTTACATCCACATGGACTAAGATGTAATTCAAATGTGTCTTCTGCTACCACATCCCTCTAAGGTACGTGTTTTATGAAAGATACTAGTATATTAACAGTGGATAAAACTATTCAGAGATTTCCAGTAGGATCCATATTTGGTGTCACAGATCGATTCTCTTTTGTTCTTTTGCCCCACCAGTTAATGATTTTATTATCCTCTTAGTTAAATGCCAAATCACCACTCAGAAACAAGCCAGCTTAGCTTGCTTATGCAAATATATTCAAACCTCCTTAAATCTGGAAAAAAGCTCCAAGATCTGATAAAAGTGAGGCCTTCAGTTAGTTTTTTGAGACATAATTCAGAAGGTTCATAGATGCATGGTGCTGGAAAAAAGAACATTCAAAGAGCACGACTATTTGATTTTGGGGCAGAGGTTCAGATCAGAGCCCATTCCACACAGAGTACTTCACCCCTGAGCACAAATAGGAATGGTTTTGCTTTGGAGAAGAATCAATGTCCCTCTCACTGACAATGTGTGCTGGGGCAGAAAGAAACCCAGGTACATGTGGCTGATGATACTTGTGGCCCCTGTTTTGAGTGATGTCACTGCTTGCTCTGTGCAGGAGAAGCAGGATTCTGTTATACAGAAGTATTGAGTATTCTCTCACTGTAAGGGAAACACCTCAGAGCCCCTTTACCTGCTGGCTGCATGCTACTGCACCTTTACAGTCCAAGGGCTGCCTTTGGCTCTGTACTAGAAATTCCAAAACTTCATGCTGGTTCAAGAATGTTTGAATATATTTTTTGCCTCTATCTACCATATTGTAGGAGCTACTTTAGCACCAAGTTAGTCCTGGAAAGATCTATTTTACGGCTGGCTAAATTGTGTATCTGCTTTTTTATCTTTTGGACTGGGGACATGTGGAAGTTCTGCTTTGTGTCTCCATTTCCCAATTCTGTTCAGGTATGTGTTGGGTACACCATCCTCATAACAGAATAAGTCTTTTACAGTATTGTTGAACCTCGTCACAGAAAATAAAACTCAAGTCTTATTTAAAGGGCTGCTGTGTAAGCTTTGATGCTAATAAAAATATCTTCCATCTTCAGACATGGTAATATTAGTTATGGGGGGCTCCTGAGGACAGCCTTTCTATTATTGTTCCAAAAGGAATGGTGGCAGTAATGGATGGGAAAGGTAGGGTAACCCACACTGTGCAAAATAATTCAGATTTTACATCTGAGTGCTCCCCTACCCCCAGGAAGGATGCAACCTGAGATAGGAACATGTGTGTGCTGATTTAGAATAATATTTCCTTCCTATGTTAGTCTCTATGAAAATGCAAACAGGTGTTAGTAAGCTAGAGTTACATTCTGACAAAATCCCTTCCAACAACAGGCTTGAGCTTGCCCCAGCTCAGGGGAAGGAGCCAGGAGGATGGAAAATAATAAGTAAACTCCTCCTAGAGGTGCAGTCACACGAGTTTTAGGGATCATTGTCTTCCTTTGCTTTGCTCCTCTCTCAGGGAGGGGCCAAGAAGAAAAGCTCAGCAGATGTTTGGTTTGTCAGGCTGGTTTTGCCTTCCATCAAGGTGGCACCTCTGTGCTCCATGGGGAACAGGCAGGTGTAGCTCCAGACCGACCCTTCAGGTGAAGGTATTTGTCAGCAGGACATCCTGTCAAAAGAAGAATATAACTCACCTCTCTGCTTTCCTAAGTCTTACTTAGGTAGAATAAAAATACACAGCCACAAATGTATGATAAATGGCCAAAATTCAGCCTGTAAGTCTAATTTTTAAGGTTTTTGCCTTTCCAAGTTAGTTGGCTCTCAGCTACAACAAGGAGAATTCTCTCTGCAGGCTTCAGGTGTTCATCCACACAGAACCTGTGGGGACCTAGCCCCACAAACCTTTTTATGTATCACATGGAATTATTCAACCCAGTAAAAATCTGCATCCACAAGTTTAATTAAATTAATTAAAGGATTAAATGTTGATAAAGGGTGGAAAACATGTTGTTTTGTGCACAAGAGTGCAGCTGATCCCCCAACTACTCTACACCCAGGCCTCCTGCAACATTCAAGGTGGTTTAGAGCCACCCACTTCTGAAAAAATATTTCCACTTGAAAATTTTTATTGAGGTATTTTGGAGAAGGAAGAAATAACATTACTATCCTAGACCTATGAGTGTAAAAGGATTAAAAAGAGGCCCCCAATACTGAAATTGGTGAACATCAGATCTGCTAATGGACTTAATACAGGTCTTCATTTACATAATTTAGCTGAGAAAAAAAAATTAGCATTGTTATTTTATTACATAAATACTGACTGGAGTCTGGTATGAATGTCTGAAAACTCAAGCCAATTTTCCTCTCACTATCTATAGCAAAATGAAACGTGAAAAGGATAGTGCTTTAATAATTTGATTTGTTTTACTCTAATTGAAACTCTTTTCTCTGTGAGTGGAGAGAGAACAGGTGCCTAATTAGAGTCCACAACAACTCTCACACAGATGTAATTAAGCAGGAAGATCAATAAAAATCTCTTCTTGCTAAACAGTTTCCACTTTGGAGATAGATGTTTAAGTGTGCAGAAATAAATCCTTTCCCCAGGGAGCACATGATATCATTCTTTTGGGAAAAAGATTTTACTTATTTATCTTTCCAGTGACCATGGTACTCATGAAGAGGACAGGCCAGCTTGTTAGGAAAGAGTTTTGCTGCTACTGAAAGATTGTATGAGCCTATACAGAAGGTTTTATTCAAAATAAATTCTGTAGGAACTCCTTATTTTTATAAGATCTTCTGGAAGTTTTTATGAAGTACATTATAGAATTATTTTTTAATATATATTAATGGAACAACTAGAAGTACCTTAAATGGGTCAGACTGTTCGGCACTGTCCTGAGCAGACACTGACTGCCCTGTGAATTTGGCTATTCCTGATGTGCATGGGTAGTGCAATGAGAGATAAAGAATTTTACCAGGAGGAGTTGTGGAGTCCCTGGAAGGCAGAGAAGCATTTCAGCGAGACTCTGACAAATTAAAGGGCTGGGCAATCAGCCCTTTATGAATGAAAGGTAACAGGGACAAGTGGTTGATTCTGCACTGGGGATGGGGCAGCCCTGGATGTGCAGACAGACTGGGGAATGAGACACTGGAAAGCAGTGCCACAGAAAGGGACCTGGGGGTCCTGGTCAATGACAAGTTGAACATGAGCCAGCAGTGCCCTGGCAGCCAGGAGGGCCACCCCTGTCCTGGGGACATCAGGGACAGCATCAGCTGGGCAAGGGAGGGGATTGTCCTGCTCTGCTCTGCTCTGGGGCAGCCTCACCTCCAGGGCTGGGGGCAGCTCTGGGGCCACAACAGCCCAAGGTGAGGACACAGAGTGTCCAAAGGAGGCCACAAGGATGGTGAAGGGCCTTGAGGAGAAGCTGTTTGAGGAGCAGCTGAGGTCACTTGGTCTGTTCAGCCTGGAGGACACTGGGGGGAGAGCTCAGTGCAGTTACAGCTCCCTTGTGAGGGGAGGAGCAGGGGCAGGCACTGATCTCTGCTCTGTGGGGACAGTGACAGGACCTGAGGGAAGGGACTGAGGTTGTGTCAGGGCAGGTTTAGGTTGGGTATCAGGGAAAGGTTCTTCATCCAGAGGGTGTTTGGGCACTGGTAGAGGCTCCTCAGGGAAGTGGTCACAGCATTGAACCTGACAGAGTTCAAGGAGCATTTGGACAATGCTCTCAGGCACATGGTGTGGTTCTTGGGGTGCCCTTTGCAGGGACTTATTCATTCTTGTGGGTTCCTTTTAATTCCAGATATTCTGTAATTATCACAGAATTAAAGAATTATTTTGATGGACTATCATCTTTCAGTAACAAACTCAATAAAAAGAGAAGAGCCAATTGCATTGTCACTTACTGTGCTGGACACCTCACCTGGAGGACACAGCTAACACAAAAAGATGGCACAGATAATCTCTCAAATGAGCATAACTGTTACCTGTCCTTTCTTTTTAGGATTCTCAGCACGGATCCTTCATTTTTGTACCCTCAGACAGTGTTGTAAGGAGAAGAAAGCATAGAAAAAATAAGTTTAATGAAAGAAAATATTTGATTAAAAGGAGAAAACAAAGATTAACTTTTCATTGGGCCACAGTCTCAGAGCCAGTTTCGGTGCTCTACCTACCTACAGTGTGTCTTGGATGACATAAGCATGCACACACAGAGTTCACCATCTGCCAAGTCCCTCCATTCTTAATATACCTCCTGAAAGTATCTTCTTTGGAAAGGGCTATAGTATTTCTGACAATGGCACTACAGTGTCTGAAAATGCACTTTACCATAATGTTCCAGGTAATGAAGGCTGAGTTCTAGTGAAAATTGTGGAGAAATGCTATGAAATTCTCTGCTCATGGAAAATGTGTTCTTCCTGCTCAATGTGCTTCTGATAAAGCACCATGATGACATTCCTAATTTCCTTAAAATTTGAAAAGTCCTAAAGTGAAATCCCAGCTGATGTTTTGTGCTACCATTTGTTAACTTTTTTCCTTCCCTGAAAAGACAACCACAAAAGCAGCAGCAGATCTTCTGAGTTAAAAAGTTACTATTTCATTAATAAAACCAAACATAATAGTGTACATCAGATCCAAAATTATATTATTTTTAATATAAACTGAAATTACTTTACACTATAAATAAGATTTGCTTTGCATATAGTGCTGGTATACTTAACATTCTTAAATGTCTCATCAAGTACTCCTTATTAACTCTTGTCTGTATCTTTTTGTTCACTATTAGTTATCAACTGGCAAAGAGTACTCTCCAACCAAACCACTTAACACTGCTTTGTTGCTAAAATTAAAGTTGTAGGAACTTCAGAGAGGAGGTAATTATCAAGCAGATTAAGTTAACTTAAAAGAAAGGAACAGGAAAAAAAAAAAAAAAAAAAAAAAAAAAAAAAAAAAAAAAAAAAAAAGAGGATTCTGGCAGCCTGCACTTCAAGACAAATGAAAGATATATTCTGCTGCTCTGCTTTTTATGCTTCACTGAAATCCCTAAGCAGTATGCTATTGGCCCTTTTGATGTTTGCTTGTTTCTGTTTCACAGCAAACAGAAAATGTATGCATAATGAGAATGATCAAACCTCATTAGAACATTTAAGACTGTTCTAGACAGAGACTGTGTAATAGCAGGTTTTTTTCTGTGACTACAAGTGTCTCATGAACACTTGAAAAACTGAGTTGCATTGCTAGCACAGAAAAAAAAAAGAGTGCCTGCATTTGGTTCCTTTTTCTTTTTCTTTTTCTTTTTCTTTTTCTTTTTCTTTTTCTTTTTCTTTTTCTTTTTCTTTTTCTTGTTCTTGTTCTTGTTCTTGTTCTTGTTCTTTTTCTTGTTCTTTTTCTTCTTTTTCTTTCTCTTTTTCTTCTTCTTTTTCTTCTTCTTTTTTCCTCCCTCTTTCTCTTTCTCTTTTTCATTATTGCCGCTAGCAATTATTATTAGTAAATATTCCAATGTGAAGGAATTAATGTGTAGATAACCTCTGCTGTGAGACAGTCCTCAGGACAATCATTCTTTCTCAGCCAGGCTAGAGACTGTGGAATAATCTGCTCTAAAGTTATTGCATTATTGGGTTGGTGGATTGGTTTTTGCCAAGCTGGAAAGAAGCAATGGAAACACTGCTGGATTCCCAGCACTGCAAACCCAGTACAATTCACTTTGAAAAATATGAAAAGTTGCTTGCTGCCTTTGTGCTGATGCCACTTATCTTATGAGTTCAGCTGGACTTCCGTAGAATAAAATGATAGAAGTAAGCTGTGCTTTTTCCTGATGAATCCTGTACAAGCATTCTAGTCCCCAGATGAAGTGTTCATGTGTTTTGGGCAAGGAGTTAAGTTTGTTTACTCTTTTTATTTTTTTCTACCATCACTTGTTAGAACATAATGAAAATGTGCTTATCTGGAGGGGAAATCTGAGGAATGAAAGCAATGTAAAGTTTTAGGTGAAGCATTTCAGCTGTAGCCCTAAGGTAGAAGATTTACAGGGGTGAATCCTTGTCAATGCAGCAGGTTTCTTTCTATTTATTTACAAAGTTTGAGTTTTGAGAATTAACTGTTTAAAGTTGGGGAGAATTTGGGAGTTAAATGGTAGGACTAAAAGGACATATTTTTGTTCCTCATACTATCCATACTTATATTAGTAAAGATTTTTCAGATTCATGGGTTTTATATTAGACATGGATAAAAATGTGATGAGGCTCTAAGAGCAAAACCCCAGAGAATCTGGAGTCCTGCTCCAACCTGTGACTTGATTGCTCTGGGTAATGCAAATTAAACTTGACTATGAACCCAAGAATACATTACCTGGTCTCCTGAGGACAGTGAGGTTTGGTCCCTCATTTCTCTTGCAGGTGTGAGAGGATTTGCACTTATGTTTCCCCCTCTCCAGGATGAGCTGTGGTTATCCTCATGGTGACCATTGTCAGTCCCATGTCTTGCAGCTGGTAGGGATTAGAAAATCCCTTTGAAACCTGCCTAAAGGACAGGGAATGGACACAGAAAAAATATCATCTTATTGCTGTCTCCTAAGAATGGAGGAGAGAAAACAAGGGAATGTAACAGAGCTGAAAATGGGAAGTTTCTGCAACTTCCCTTTCTTGTCTTTCATAAGATCATATATTACTCTACAGATTCATTGGCAAAGGCAAATTACTTTATCTGGACTTTAATTCTTGGTCTCTCATGTCTATTCAGCTTTGTCTGAGCTGTTATAAAAATATTGTTACTTCAAAATACTTCTGGTTTTGTGCTGGCTTTTTGTACATTACATCATCATCTACTTTTTGTCTATGCTGGAATTTTCATGGGGCTCTCCTGTTTTGATCTTAGTACATTATCTGACACTGCATTGCACCCTCTGCTCCCTGAGGCAAAAAAAAAAAAGAAAAAAAAAAAAAAAAGGCCATGTTTACTTTTCTAGAAGTGTTTTCAACTTCATATGGATAATCAGATGCTTTATACTTTCTCAGACCTTTCCATGTAGGCAGATACATTATTATTGGGTGGAGCACTACTTACTGTATTGTCAGTTTGCTGCATTGTCACCTGTGTACACACGGAGTTCAGTCACAGTCAGAGAAGTTGTTGTAGTCTCTAGAAATATATGAAGAATTAAGATCAGGTACATGCTTCTTGAGATAAAGGTGAGAGAAAAACATGCTGAGAACAATGGGAACAAAGCCAGTACCTCATCTCATTGTTTTCTGTCCTGCTCAGATGAAATACAAATGGAAAAATCAGTGAGTAGAAGGTGAAACCAATACTGGAAGATGTGTTCAGCTTAGTTGTATTTCATTTGTAGGATGGTAACTAAAACAATTTAGAAACATTCCTTCTTGGGAAAGAGTGGATCAGGAGAGACTCTTGTCAGAAAGGGTGCAGGCACCCAAATATACAACTTGCAGTCATGACCAGACTTGAATATTTGAGCTGTCTCTCTTCTGCCATGGAGCTTAACAAGCTTACAGCATAAGCAACCAGCCTCAGCAAATGATCTGTTCAAAAGGCTGGAAATTAATAATTGAAAAACACCAAAAATTACCAGGACCATTTCACTGCAGTTGCAGAATCATTAATGGCACACCTTACTCAACAAAAACCAGATGAACAAAAATTATTAGCCCCAGCGTCTGAAGGAAAAGCCTAAATGATCACCTTTTCTATCCCTTTCACTCTGATAGTTGGAGAATGGACTCAAAAAATTTGATAGAGACAGATTTCTCAAAAATAATTGGGTGTATAGAAGTCTTGAGGGAAACTGAAAATTGGCTATAGGAAAACTTGTAAGTGGTTTCTACACTAACAGCAGAGAAAAAGTGAACATCAACCACTGCCTTTTTGGGTGCCTGGCCATGAAGTGTCATCATCTAAGTAACCTCAAACCATGTAGTGTCATTTTGATAGCAGAGAGAGTGAAGTAGGTGTTTCAGGAATGCAGAGAGAATCTGAAAGATGTGCAAGGTAAAGAGTAGAGGGAATGAAAGCTATATTGTTAAATATTAGAAGTATAGGGCACAAGTATAGGGCACACATTGCAGAAGTATAGGGCATGAATCAATACAAAATCAGGCTTATTTCCTTATTCTATTATTTTTTAATGCAAAATAATAGGTATCAGAAGCAAAATAGCAGTTCATCAGATGGTGCTCCTGTTGTAAGGCACTATATATAATGTGGAATGTCTGTAGCTTTTAAACTTCACCAGCACAGGTTTTTCTCACGTTGTTATGTGCGAGCAGAAGTTACTATTTCGCAATATACTGCCAAGTGCTAACCTTTTCAGAGCAGAAAAAGCAGTTTTAGGGAAGAAAAAAATGCTACTGAAATCTGGTCATGTGTCTTCAAGAAAAAACCCCCAAACATATATGTTTTGTTACACTTATCCAGCTGAGGGGCACAGTCAACCTTGAATACAGGTGATCAAAGGCAAGATGTCTCTTGGCAATGTTGTTCTCTTTCTTCAGAAGACTGGGTGCTACAGATCCCATCTCCCAGATCTTTGGAGAAAGGACCCAGCTACAGCCACTGTCACTGCTGTCTGCCCTTGCTCTGAAGGGAGCCTGGCACCCTAAACAGACTCTGAAAGAAAATCTGAACAGCCTGTTAGGTTTATAATTGAGAAGGGAAGGTTGGAGGCTTAAGCTTCTGTCTCTCAAAAAATGTCACATGCTCCACCTCTTTCTTGTGAAGTGAATAACTCTTTTATTTTCACAAATTCTGTGTAAGATTTGAACATTCTGACGTTCTTCTCCGTTAATTTTCCAGAGCTTTAATATGGTTTGACCATTTGCAACACACAGACAAGATTCTATTTGAGTAAGTGGGCTACTTTGCTGAGGCACCAGAGCTGTGGCTAACACTTACTACTCCTGGCTGAGGAACCTGGCAGCAAAGATCTGCACAGATCTAGATATTCCTTATTTTTGCCAATTTTATGATGCTCTTGTCATGAAACATTTTTCAGATACATCTTGCCTGGGCTGGGTTAGGTGGTCCAGGACATGGATTTGGATTTGAAGGAGGATTAGATTAGAGTTTTGAAACTAACCCCAAACTGTCTTAAGAGTGACAAGTGGGAACTGGCATTCAGATTCAGCGATATTTACCAAAGCTACATAAATATATATATAGATATATATATACGTATGTATGTCAAGATTGAATACCAGTTGTTTTGATAATTTTTGAGGGGATGGCTTTCAGAACAGAAATGGTGATATCAGTACTCTGTTGAGATGTGAGGAAACTCAGCACTATCTCTTATGCCCAAATCTGGTCTTTGGAAATATAATGAGTTTTAATCTGAAAGCATGTCCATGCAGTATATTCACCTGTCTTCACTGATTATTCCAGCCTTTCACATTCACCTTCATAGCATGAGCCACAAAAGAGCTCTCAGTCTTCAATATTTCTGCAAGAGAAAACTGAGTCTGTCCTACCAGTTTTAGAAAGTGCTGTCCTATCTGGCTCTTCAGCCAGAACACCTGAAAATTTAAATTCCCTTAGTCTCTTTGCTGTAAACCCCACCCTGTCACTTTCCAACTCCGCTCTGCAAAACTCAGGTGTAGGAACTCACCCTCCACACCCGAGCAGGTGTTTCCATATGGGGAAATGTTTAAGTTTCACCCCTTGCCATGATTATAAGGTAAAGAGCCAGAAACTTTGATACTCTTTTCCCCATAATTGGCTAGGTTGGATGCCTGGACCTGTACCTCAAAACCTGTTGCAAATTTCACTGGGGAAGGTGCCAAAAGGCCCTCCTTGACCATTAGGTATTTAAAAGACTGCCCAGAACTTCCTGGGGCTTTTTCAGACTACCTTAAAGCAGTGCAAGAGTTCTCTCTGCACTGTGTTTGGCTTATATTTCTTTTGTTTGATACTGTTTGTTGTTTCTGTCATTATTAAAAGCTTTTCTTTTACAAAACACATCTGGAGAAGTCATCTCTCTATTATTGGAGCCATTTCTCTGCGAGGGCTGGCCCCTCAAAAGTGACAGACCTTCGTGGGGTTTATCACATCTGACCCCAAGCAAGATTCCATCACTCAGGCAGGTATCCCAGTTACAAAATAAGATATTGGAGATAATCTTGCCTAACTTCACTCTTTCTGTCTAGGCAGTCAGCGCCTGCTAGAAGCTTTCACCATGCACAACAGAGCCAATCTCTGATGGCTCTGAAGATGGACATGCTGCTGGCCCATTTAGAGAGGTTGGTAATTCCCCTGTGATGGAATATTTAAGAAGAAAAATCAAAACAGTGCAAGCGCAGTTTTTTCCTGGGGTGGTGATGAGCTGTAGCCACTGCTATCTCAATGGGACCCCTAGTGAGCCTTGCCTGCCTGGCCACCACTGGGCAGAAGGACAGAGATGGTGGTGCATGGGTTTTTAATGTTCTTTTCTTCTTGTTAGAGCCAGGATTAATAATTGGGAGTCACAATTTTCGTGTTCAGACTCAGATGTTTATTAATTCTTTTCTATATTACAGTCTCACAAGTTGGGAGCTCTATCTGGCAAGGTAGAAAATGGCTGTGGCTCTAACTCTTTCCAAGGTCTTTTTAAGAATAAATTATCCAATAACAAGGTAACACCTATATTATTTTTACTTTTAGCCCAATAACAAAGTACCCGTAGTCTGCCATGGGGACTTTTTCTACACAATTACAGGAAGCCACCCAAACCCATGAAGAAGAAGGAGAAAGAGGAACTTAGCCTATCCCCTAAATCCTCCGTCTTGCCTTATATATATATTAGTATATACTAAAACCTTAAATCCTATGTTTTGCACCCTGTGATATCACACACTTCTATTCAAACTACACACCCATAATCCCAGTGCTATCAGTCAATTTTGGAAGCCTCTCCATGGCTTCAGGTCAAATGTAGTGCTTGCTTGAGGGTCAGTGCCTTTTAGCACAGAAAGCCTGAAATTCTTGGCCTCCAGGGTTCCAGCAGTGGTGGTGGTGGTGGCTTCTCCTTCCTGGTGTCCTGCATGGAGAGAGGGATTAAACAGCCCCACCACAGCTGCCACTGACCATGCAGCCACCATGGAACCTGGATGAGATCAACCTCTTGGCACTGCAGGAATCTTTGAATTGAAAACTTGTTGGCAATGGTACTGTCCTGGTTTAGGGCAAATTTGGGAGGAAACCTCCAAATAGGATCCTTCTGGGAAGCAAACTCAAATGGCCCCTCACCCCAATCAGTCTGGGAAAAAAATCTCCTTAAAGAAAAGTGGAAAAAACAATTTATTTAACAAACAAAGTGCCCACAAGCATGAAAAATGGATAATATGAAACAATAGAACCTCTTGTGGCTCTGAGGTGAGGTGGCAAATTCAGAGAGTCCTTGCGGTGGGTGTAACTCAGCTTGCTCAGTCCCTTATCAGTCCCTTTGGTGCTGGAAAATGCCGAGGCCCAGGCCCTGGTGGGCTCTCTGGGTTTTTCAGTCCCAAGAAAAAGGAAAAAAAAACCAGTCCAGGTCTGGGGGTTTGGTTTCTTTCCCTGAGATTCAGGTGGTGGTTCTGGTGGACTCAAGAGAGTCTTTTTGCCCTCTGCCCTCTGAAGGGTTTAAGTCGGCACAAGAATGAACTGGAGTCTCAAGGTCTTGTTTTTTCTCTGGTTTCTTGTGTGTTTATTAATTCTTATCTTAAAATTCTCTGTGCCTGGCCAAGGTGTTCACAGCAGCTCAGACACGATGTGACTCCCTCCATGGTGGGAGGTTGCTCTGCTTTTATACCGATAACTACATACTTATTATTTACCATTTCATACCAATGCCTAGTAGCTATACTAGAAGGGTCATCTCTACTTTGACCCAATCCCCTCAAATTGCCTTGTGTCATCACCACCTCAGAAGATGGAGGACAAGGAAGAAGGAGAAGAACTTAGAGCAACACCTAAATCCTCCATCTTGTTCCTCACTCTAAGAATCCCAAAACTACCCCGTCATCCTGTGCTGTCAGTGGGAAGGAGGGAGGGGCTGGGGGGAAAAAAGATGTTTTAAAGCCTTATTTTATGTCTTATTATCCTTCTGTGACTCTGTTATTAATAAATTTACTTTATACCTTTTAATTTGAATCTGTTTTGCCCTTAGGGTATTTTTTCCCCCAAGCCTTCTCTCAACTCATGAGCCCTTCATTATTTTTTTTTCCCTTCTCCTCTGCCAAATTATAACAGAAGAGGGTGAGCAAATAACTTTTGTGGGTGCCTGGTGTTTGGCCAATATCAAATCACGACACAAATTCTGAATGGCAGCATTTATCAGCTGACAACAGAAAAGCCCTCATGTCTTGCTCATGTGCATTCTTGTATTCTTAGAAAATGCAGTATCTTCTTGTCCTTTAAATAAGCAATGCCCTGATTCCTTTTAACAGGGTCATTAGGAACTCTGATGTTCCAGGTATAAATTCCGGTTACTACTGTGCACCTTAATTTACTATTCATATATGAATCCCTTTGGGTTCCCAATTACTATCCAGCATCAGCAATTGACTCCTGAAATTATTCCCACAGGTCTGACTTTGCAAAGGACACTGCAGTTTACACCTTAGTTCCCTAATTAAAGACACAACACTCAATAAACCTTGAATAACTAGCAACTGGAGGCTAAGTTAGTCTCACCAAATCCCTGTTGACATGGGTTTTGTCACCTGATAACAAGTGGGTCATGTGAGGTGTGCAGAATGAGCATTGAGGTCACCTGCTAGTTAGGATGAACCAGCAGGAACTGACTGGAAAACACCCTTGTGTAGACAGTGCCTTGATAAACACAATTTGTTGTGACTCAGTGCACAACATCTGAAACACTGCAGGTGCTGCAATTCCTGCTACTGGCTGGGACATGAAATACCAGGTGAGATTGGTGGGGGAAGGAGAGGTGGGTTTCAAGGAACTTGTCATCCTTCTCCCTGTGCTACTCTTCTCTCTGCAAATGCAGCTTGGCCACAAAACAGCTCTTGTCATTTTAATCAAAGTCCTGACCATAATGGTATGCCAAGAGCAGAAATTTGGTTCTTGTTTTGTTTCTTTTCCCTGCAGACTCAAGCTCTTAAAAGCAAAAAAAGAGCATAACCAGGTTTATAATTTCTTTCACTACAGCAAAGCAAAACATTTTTATAACAGTGCTCATTCTGCCCTGTATTTATATAATTCTCTTATTGGAGTGTGGATCTCTGAAAAGAGGCACAGTATTTCACAGATCTTCCAGCAAATGACATAAACACTGTAAAAGTGATAGTAAGAATGATTGAAGTTGAAAAGCAGTATTGAGTCTTATTTAGGTTTAAGAGTCTTATTTAAGTTTATTTGCTTTGATGAAATGTGCTATTCATTGTGTTATGTAGGAAAGAAGTATATGTCCAACTATATTAGAACTGCTATCCTACTTTTACTACTTTGAGCAGGAGCTTCCAGAATTTAAATAATTAGCATTCAAATGTCAAGGTAAAACAACACTAATTATAAATAACCTGTAATTTCAATACTTCACCTATTTTGCATCAGTGCATTTACCTCCCACTGTTACATTTGTCACATAAAAGGACAAGATTAGAAGGGCTGTGCTGTCCCAAAAGGAGGGTGCATTGAGCCAGCAGCCCATCTCCACTATTTGCCACTAGCAGTTGTCCAGGAATAAGAAAGAATAGGAACAGGAAAGAATAAGAACAATACAAGCATATCCCATTGCCGTATCTGGAAGACTCTCCCATCCTTTACTTATTTTCAGATGTGATTTGCTGAGTAACCTTCTTTTTTCTCAAAGGCTTTTTTTTATTCACAGTTTCCTTTGGGGAGGCAGCTTTACACAACAAATGCCTAGTGGTCAAAAATACCTCCTTTTGTTGGTTTTAAACTTGATTCCTTTGATAGTCTGTGGTTTCTGTACCAAAGTAATTTTGTCCTTAATTCCAAGGGAGTCTATATAATGGGTCTAGCTGAGATTTTCAGAAGAGGAGCCCTCATAGCTCTCTGCTTTCCACTGGGTGCAAGGGTGTTGATAACACACCAGTGTTTTGGCCTCTGCTGGTACAGAGAGGCATCAATGTTGTCTCTCCAAGATTCCATGTCCTGTCATTAGTCTGGGAGTGGGCAGGATGCTGGGAGGGTACACAACTAGGACACTGACCAAAACCGACCAGAGGGATATTCCATACCATATGACATCAGCTCAGATATAAAAGCTAAGTAAAAGAGAAGGAAGAGAGAGGCAAGGAGGCATGTTTGCCTTCTGGAGCTTGCTCAGCTTTCCCAGCTTCCCAGGAAGTGGCCATACATGGCTTGCTGAAGGGAAGTATAGAATACTTTTTTTTTTTCTCTTTGCTTGTGTGGTTTAGTAAATTGTGTTGTCTCAACATACAAGTTGTTTTCCATCTTATTTTCTCTCTCCTGTCCAGCTGAGAAGGAGAAGCAGCTTGGTGGGCACCTAGCATTCAGCCAAAGCCAACCCAGCACAGTCTAATAATGTGTCTTTCAAGGGTCTGACACATTTTCTGGTTCTTGTACAAGATCTTGTATCCCTTTTATCAAGACTTTCACACCACCAGTGTATGTCCCAACTGGTGCCACCTTATGCAAGCATGGCATTGCTGCACCTGGAACTAAAACTAACATCAGGGTGGCAGAAGATAACACCAACTCAAAAATTCTACACCTGCTAGAATTCCAACAGTTCCAGATACTGATAGGTTTCAGAGAGAGGGCAGAGTTTGTTCATTCCCCTGTGTCCCAGACTGCCTACAAGCAGGACTGCAGTGCACTGGCATCATCCTCTCTTGACAACAAAACCCTGCACATATCCAGCAGGTAGGGGTCTGCCCTTAGGTGGATTAACTCACTAGGTTCAATCTTAAACACTCTCATCAGATGCCAGAGGTGACTTTTATTTCATCACCTAATCACTATGAAGAGAAGTACAGCACTACAGCATGTAAAACACAAAACCCCTTTTATTCTTTAAACCTCAGGAGTGAAGCTCTGTAATGAAATTCAAAGGTAAAATGACAAACAGAAATGAAAATACTACATCTCCAGATGGCAGTAAAGTTCATTCAATTTGAGCACCTTAGGCACAAAATGAAAAAGCAAAGATGGATCTATCAAAGGATCATTGGAATTCCCTCTTTACCCCAGAGAAGCTATTTATAAAAAGTTAAATAATACATCTTAAAGAGCAGAAATAACAAAATAGTCACAAGCAGGACAAGCATGAGCAAGTAAGGAATAAATGCAAGAGAATTATGCTACTTTCTGTTTAATTTCAGCAAGATTAATTGGAGAAACACCCACAGAAGCATTTGCAGCAAGACACTGACTGTGGTGAGTGATAGTGGCCACCAACTTCTGTGCACCTGCAATCTTTTTGCTCCTTACTTTTTTCTCTATACTTGGTAGATTGAAAACATGTTTTGTCTGTAATGCAGGAGCACAAAACTGGCCTTCTGCACTGTGCCAGGTGCTGTGTACACAGACACAGGCTGTCCCACCCCTACAGACCTCCAAATACAAACACTGGAGGACACAATAGAAACAGGGACAGCAAAGACAGACAAAGTGAGCAGAGAGTGTGTGAAATGCACAAGGACTGTGCCTCTGAAGCACTGAACTGCTTGCAGGAGTACCAAGTAACTGACAGGAACAGAAAGTTATTGTGTGGCACTGGAAAAAGAGAAGGAGAAAACATTTTATAGATAATCAACCCTATCTCTGTAGGTCCAGGGAGGTCTGGAAAGACCTTCTCTTGCAGTGGGATTCCATTGCCCAATTCTGCTACACAAGCTGAAAAGGAAGCAGCTTTCCAGACAGAAAGCAGCAGGGGAAAACAATTATTATTCTTCTCTGGGCCCAGTGTGGGTGCAACTTCTCACACTGCATAATCCAGCTGAAAAAGAACATCAGGCTATTGGTAGAGACTGAGGTTATCCTGACATCCTTGGAGGAACCACTACTCTTGCAAACTCAAGATACCACCACTGAGCTAGGCTCCAGGAGCACTGGAGAGCTGCTCTCTGATTCGTGTGTGTCAATGAACCACCAAAAATACATTCACAGGCATCCTGCAGCTCCAGCCCATCTGCCAGCAGTGCCACTGCCAGCCCAGAGAGCCTCCCTCCTCCCTGCAGAGCTCAGAACTTGGGCTAGGCTATGCCTCACTGCTCTAGGTCCTCTGCCTGCCTTGATCCAGACCCTCAGCCAGGAAGAAAAGGCATAATTGATCATTCACAGTGCCTTGTTCCAGCACGCAGTCACCAGCACAGAGTAACAAGCATTATTGCAGTGTTGCTCTATCCCAGGCAGGAGAAGAGAGACTTCAGTCCCTGTACTCAGAAACAATCCTTGTTGAAAAGGCCAAACACAAAGCAGCTCCTAAGAACTAACAAGGAATCACCTGTCTGCTGGACACCCAAGACAGTAAATGATGTCAAATTTTCTCTCAGAAGTCAGAAGCAATCAATTGTCTGAGGTGCCATGTGAAATGAGCACTTTTTGTGTTACTGACTGAAGTAAAGTTGGCTGTGCACATTACTTTGCTGAGGGGCTGGGCAATCTGAATAATCTGCTGTGTTGTTCAGAATCAATGTCATAACTGCACATGGTTTGACAACTAATCAGTGGTTTATCCTATCAGTGCTGTTCTGCAGAACAGCTGAACAGAGATCCTAGACAAGAGTTTGCTAACTGCCCACCAGCAATTGCTGAGTGATAACACATGCAGTTCCCCATATTTATGGAGATACTCAGATTTATCTGACAGTTTTATACCTAGAAGCTCGATACACAGTAATTAAAACTAAAAATGTTTTGACAGTCAAAACCAACAGCTATATAAATTAGAATGCTGTAAAAAGCAATGGTTTTTAAAAAAATACAGATCTATAGATAAATCAGAATGTTGCAACAGAGAATAATTTAATACATGACTGTTAATGTAAAGAAGCTCTTAAATAGAGGCTCAGATTCTGACTGGGAGAAGAGTAATATTCAGAACTACAGCCAAGGGAAACTGTGAGAGATTAAAGAGGAATTAAAATTTTCTTGCTAAAGGAGTGAAAAAAATGCTAACCAAGGTCCTAGATTCACACCCAGGGCCATGCAGCTCCATGTGATGTGTATGTGCAGGTGCAATCCAAAGTTAGTTATCTCTGATGAGGCTCTTTGACCCAGAGATGAAATATCTCACATGGTCCCACATCCCCTTACACACATGCTCCTGATCAAAATGTCAGGGATCATGCCTAAAGTACTGAAGAAGATGCTGCCACTCAATTTTACTCTGCCTTTCTCCGAGACAAATCAAGTAGTTGTTGATAGCATGTGTGATTCCTGAGAAAGAAAACCACAAAGCAATGCTAGATTGTGCTCTGTGGTGTTTTCTCTGATATATCTCATGATGATGAATTAACACTGTTCAGTAGTAATGATAGTCATGGGATACCTTTTAAATAATAACAATATGAACAATAGATTTAGACAATCCTCACAATTCTTCCTTGTACTCTGAGGGACAAAAATTTTTCTACTTCACTCCTCAGCAACACATTTCCCTAAATGCCACATCTGGAACTGAAACATCTGCAAGGTTTATATGTGGGCTCAGTCTGCCATTGGTTTTGTAAAGTGAAATACTATAGCTAAGATGAGTGTGGAAAAGACTAGAATGCATGAAAGCTTTTTATTGGGTCTTGATTTTGCCATGAAGACTTAAATGCTATATATACAAACCTGCAGGTTCTTACCTCTAGGGACAGGAATGAACATTGTTGAAAAACCTGTGAAAAATTTCAAACACACATAATACACATAACACTGTGGGTTTTTCTTTTAAAAAAATCTCTGTCAAATATCTGCTATCTTTAATTCCAAAGGAAAATTACATGAAATGTATGAGATTTTTACCACTAAGATTGAATGTCACTAAATCACCTGTAGCAATCTCAGTCATTGTATAAACCACTATTCAAATAATTTCAAGATTAAATTTCAAATGGAGGAGCATTAAAATAAAAGACCCCCACCCACATAATGTTCTTCCAGAAATGCCTCTTCCCATTTACAAAGTACTTCTATTTAGCAAAAGTTAAAAAATAAAAAGCCCAAAAAAACCCTAACCAAACAATCAAAAAATAAATATCCTAGTTTTTAATTCTCTTGACAGGGATTACATGCATCCCAGAAAGCAAGAATATGCACACATCCCAGAAAGAGAGAGACTGCCATTTCAGGCTGCATGAAGTTAATAATGGGTTGATAAATTCACTTGGCATTGAAAGATGTAAATTTATAAGCAACACAAATGACTAAAAATAAGAGTGTTGAGTAGCAAAGTATGTGAAATAGGCATAATGATAAGAGAAATGAAATTACACCTCCTACAATGAAAAATATAAATCAAGCCTTTTTGTTAATGGATGGGTGATTGCTGCTATGTTGCCATGGAAGATTTTCCTTTAACCTGGCAAGATAAATGGAAAGAAATTATTCCATGAATATGCCATCTGACTTTTTTTAAAGTGCAGTTTTCTAAAGCATTTTAAATATATTTAAGAGTCTGACTCTAAATGCAAAGAGATTTCCAGAATAGATTCTGAAAAATCCTTTTAGAAGGTGTAGCCTTTTCTATGTGGGTAACCAGCCCTGAGGTTAAAGTAACAACAAACTAGAAGGCAAAGCCCAGAGCAGATTGCTTGCCAAGGAATTCACTTGTAGGTATGTGATGCCCTAGTTGTATCAGTGAGAGTAAGGGGATTTGAAAAAGTCTGGAGCATCTGCAAATCTCATGGGAACTGACAAAAAAAGTGGGTGTTTAACATTTCTGGAAATTGGGTCATTTCTACTTAACCATAACGACTATGGAAGGTTTACTTTTACTTACTACAGGACACATTAAACCCTGGAACTGGTGCCTATTACAGGCTGATCTGCATGTTCATGGCACATAAATTTTATTACATATCTGGGAAACGGAGTTTCATCTTAAACCTTAGCTTAGAGTTAAAAATCACTTCCTTTGAACTGATACAAACAGAGTAACTGCTTGGACCAGACCTGGTCTACTGAGAGACGTAAATTGTGCCATTTCTTCCTTTGACCTCAAACTAACCCAGAGGCTGAGAGTGCTCACATCTAGAGTGTTAAATTAGACACAAGGCTTCCTTGTGTGGAAGACTTTCCTCCTGGGCAGCAGATAAAAAGCAGAAGTTTCTGCCATATCTAGAATCTTTTATTTGCCTTGCCTTGCCTTCTTTCTCCTTTCCCTTTTCCCTTCCCTTCCCTTCCCTTCCCTTCCCTTCCCTTCCCTTCCCTTCCCTTCCCTTCCCTTCCCTTCCCTTCCCCCTTCTCTTTCCCTTACCCTGCTGCATTTTGCTTTTATTCTGCAAGCACTATACATAACACCCCCGAGGTTACAGTTAGGACAGGTAGGTACCTTTCTTCTTTCTGCATCTCAGATGCAGCAGAAAATAATGCCTGGAGTTCTGGTACCTCCACTGACTTAGCAGGGAAGGGTAAGTGCTGATGCTGGCTCAGAAAGAGGGACCTTGAAAAGTTCAAGAGTAAGCTTCCCTAGTGAGCTACTAGAGAGCCCTGTTTCATGTTTTTCTATTTTCTCCTTGGGAGCTAAGAGGAGAAACTTCAGGGGAAGTATTAACTGTATCTGCAGTTCCCAGTGGTGGCTGAGTCCTATAGAGCAATATGGGTCTCTCCAGGAGGTTGTTCTGACAAGGCACAGCAGTGCCTTCAGGTGGTCCTGGTACCAAGCAGGGGGTCTAATTCCAGCTGTCACCTAAAAAAAAAAAGGAAAAATGGGTGACTGAGCAAAGGGCAGGGCCACACCACCAGCACACAGGAGCCAGCAGGGACCAAAATCAGCAGGGACCAAAGCACATAAAGGGCTCTGAAGCCCTTTGCAATGGGGACACCAAATAGTCCAAAGTTTGTCACATTGGCTCCACCTGTGGAGCCACATGCGCCTGCTGTGAGCCACAAAGTGTTCTTCAGCTCCTGAGCCACATCCAGCCATAAGTATGCAAATATTTGTGAGGGGGGAATGTTTGCAAAATGCACTCTAGGGTTGCCATATGTTATTGAAAGAATTAAAATTGTGGGGGCACGGGTGTGGGGGGGAAATTAATTAAATCGTTAGTAAATAGCTGCTAATGTTTGCATTATAGTCATTTAAACTCAGTTCTTATGTGTCTTTTGTATCTCCTGCATCTGTTGATTTTCTCTATTTCATTGTAAATGTATACAACACTCTGAGTTAAGGCTGTTTTTTCATCTTTGACAGGGAGACATTACCAAGATAGTTGTTATTTTAGAGTGTCATTTTGTTCTTATTAACATAAGTTAATAAGACTGTTTTGCTGCACGGAGTTTTCAGATCTTGCCAGTATTAAAGTAAGGATTCTGCATATGGACTGCTGCAACTTTTCAAGTCTCTTCCATTTCACAACCAGTAGTCAGGGATCACATTTTTTCAGATTTGGGGTGTAGGGGAGGGCTGTACTGCAACTGCACATGCAAGCTGCATTTTGCAACAATGCATTTATGCATAGTACTGAAAATTGAGAGAGGAAAAAAAATACAGTCTTTGTAGCAGAGAAGTTAAAACATCCTGCCATAGTGATGGCAGAAAGACAGACAGGCAAGAGCAATGAGATACCAGACAGCCTGAAGAAGCAATGCCAGGAAGCCTGGCAATTTATTCCAGTTCTTTTTTTATAATGTGTTTTCTAGAACATAATTTGCTTGCTTACAAAAAAAAACACCCCAAAACCCCAAAGATGACTTAACATTACACTGCAAAGGACTTCTTTAGAATTTTCCATGAAAGTTAGCCAGGAGAAATCAGCTTTTGCCTCTTTATGAAGGATTTAAACAATCAGGGGTGTCTAAAAACATTTTTATTCTCACTGAAAAATGAAGAGAAGGGGAAGAGGAAAGTAAGATACTATTGAATAGTTGACCTTCAAATCACAAACCCTTGAAATAAGCCCGTTTTTGCTTTCCACTCTGGCAGATGTGAAATGGATTTTGGCCAAAGATGACATATTAGGAGAGGGAGGAGGACCTGAGAAGGTATTTCAGGATACCCTGACTCAGAGATGTAGAAGAATGACTAGGGAATTGCCTCCAGGGAATGAGGCTTCCACTGCTCTGTGATACTGAGTGGAGACAGAAAATAGGACACAACCCTCAGATGGCCTTGGAGGGTACCATGAAATCAGCACCGTGGATTTGTTTTCCAAGGAGCTTCCACTGGGCTCCCTGGAACTGCTGCTTTGAGCTATGGCCAGACCATTGCCCACACTTTTACTGGTCTGAGGAACATGGGTTTGGACCAAACGACCAGGGATTACACTAATATTGCAATATTTAGCTCAGATGATACTTTATAATAAGTATAATAAGTATTATATTACTTTATAATAAGTATCATCTGTGTGCTTATCTTCAGAAATCAGGTCTCTGGGGAATGTTTCAAACTGAGCAAGACAGAAACACAAGCCACTCCTGGTCAGGCACTTCAAAATGCTAACTCTTCATCCCCACTTGTAACTTTCCCATTAAATCAGAAATCTTGAAGATTTTCACTTTTTGCTAGTTAAAAGCAGTGTGATAAGAAAAACTTTTGTGTGCTGGTTTAGAAACCATGTGAGCTTTTACACCTGCATGCAAAACAAAATAAATATATTTTGCTACTACTTTGAACTATATAGCCACTTCTATTAAAAGTGGCATGCAAATAGCTATCTCTTGTGTGCCATAGATTAGTCATACTTTTTTCCAAGGAAGATTATAAATAGTGTTTAGGAGGGAAACAGAGAGTATTTTGCAAATGAGTCCAGATGGAAAACTAACAGATGGCCTAGTGCTGTATTTTGTATGCTCAGCTCTATATTTAAATAAAAAATTTTCATAATTAAGATGAAGGTCTGTAACAACACTAGCTACTTTTCCTGTAGCAGCATTATACATCACGTATCACAGGTATGAACTGCAGGCTTTTCATTAAATAGTGGTAAAATATACACACAAAACTTGCTACTCAATATATTTAAACCAGAGGGGAATAAAATGTAATTCATGGAAATTAAAGAATAAGAAAAATAAAAACCTTTTATACAAACATATGCCATGTAGTAAAGACTGGAACCCTGGGCACTGAGAATTTCAGGCTTTCTGTGCTGACAGGCACTGACCCTCAAGAAAACACTGCTTTTGACCTGAGGCTGTGGAAGAGGCTTCCAAAATTGAGTGATAGAACTGGGATTATGGGTGTGTAGTTTGAACAGAAGTGTGTGATATCACATGGTGAAAAACTTAGAGTTTAAAGCTTTAGTATATAGTAATTTATATGAAGCAATATGGAGGATTTAGGGCAGAGGCAAAGTCCTTCTCTTTCACCTTCTTCTTCATGGGTTTGGGTGGTGTTTTGTAACTGGGTAAAAGAACCTGCATTGCAGACCACGGGTGGTTGGTTATTGGGATAAAAGTAAAAATAAACTAGGTGTCATCTTGTTATTGGACAACTCGTGCTTAAAAGACCTTGGAAAGAGTTAGAGACAGAGATATTTTTCACCTTTTTAGCTAAAACTCACAACTTGTGGGACTGTACTATAGATGAGAATTAATAAACATCTGAGTCTGAACACGAATTGTGTCTCTCGAGTATTAATCCCAGCTCTAACAACAGAAAAGAAGAAGATAACAAACCCATACCACCACCTGGCCTTTTTTCTCCTGCAAACTGAATCATCCACCACCTCACTTGGAAGAAAAAGGAGAAGAATCTCATTTGTTACATGTCTTCAGCCAAGAACCAGAACACCAGTAGGATTTTCCTATTTTATTACCTGAATGACAAGGGAGGTTTTTGAATTTCAATAATTAGAAGATTTGGAGAAGATAAACTGTTGAATTGCATTCATGCTAAACAGCCTCTCCACATCTTCAGAAATTTTTTTTCATGCCACCTGAGGAGGTGAGGAGGTAAGAGGTGCTCCTTTCACACTGGTTTGCAAGCAGGGTCCATTGAAGTCAGTGGCAAATTACACTTGGATTTGGGCCTGCAAGAGTTCAGAAAAGAAAAAAAAAAAGGCTAAAAAGAGCTGCTATTTTCCTGCTGTTCTCCCTGAAGTTTTCCTCAGTTGTCTTGAGCCAAAAGCCAACTATAACTTTGTGGCAAGGGGGACTGCCTCTGTGCAAGACAGAAATGCTACACAAATCCACCTGCCGGGAAATAGCTGGTATCAACAGGGTCCAATAAAGCTGACTCTACCAGGGAGACATCAGGCTGCAAGTCAGCAACTCACTGGGCTTACAGATCATTCACAGTGGTAGAAAAATATGTGCTTTGCCATCAGATAGCTTCTTCTATTGCTCTCACAGTCATAACATTCAAGTGCCTTACCACAGCACATTAAATACTGTGACTCATAACTATCATCTGCCTCATTTTCCAGCTTATCCTTCCCCCATGGAGGGAATTTGATGTACAGCAGGGTGTCTTGTTCTGGTAGGGTAAATACTATCTTTTTTGACATGTTTCTGTGTATACATTAGCAAAGGGAAGCCTGAAGCTGCATGCCCTGAGTTGCAGCAGAGCAAGGGATGTTTGTGGCAGTCATTTTCACCTGTGGGAGGACAAGGAGTACAGGTGCAAGTTAGCTCCAGGAATGGCAAGCTTGCCCTTTTTGAGAACAAAGTCTTTTTGAGGCAAAGAAACCAAATTTAGAAACCTTTTATTCCTGATAAACCACTCTGAAAACAGACAGTTCTAAGGCGTGCATATTGCTACTTGTAAAACCAAGTAAGATGCTGATTCCTTCCCAGGGAGTGCTGCTATAATGCTGTCAGTCTCTGCTCTCCTGGAATTTGCTATGTAGGTTTGACATTTCTGGAAGTCAATCCTAAAGTGAAGGCTCATTCATTAAATTCTTCCTCCCTGCTTTTCCTCGTGTGTGCAGCACTGATCAGTGGCTGCAGAGACATCTGCTGGTTGTTAAATTTTTTTGAGTATGTATTAATCATAAAGAAGATAGAAAATTTCTAAAATAATATTTAAATTCTTTCACAACTTTCTAAATTTCCTGAAATTTGTAGAATTCAAATTGGGCTGATTGATGTAAGGGAGGAGTAAAGAACTGGAATAATCTGTTTCTGTGATGAGATTTAGTAAGCCTTTAGAGTTGTAGGAAATCTTGTTTGAGCAATGTCTGATTTTAGGGATTGAGGTTTTGGCATTAGCAATATCAGAATTAGGGTTTTTTAGACTTTTGTGATGAGTCCCACATTCTACATGACAGCCCCAAACATCTTACCTATGTACCCAATAGTGTTTTGCTTTTACTTCTATATTGCAAGAGCAAATTATTCAAAGGAAAGATTATTCTTTATCTATTGGTGCCCTATTTGGAAAAGACATTATCTACCATGAAGGTAGATAATACCTTCTACTTAAATAATTCCCATGGCTTGCAGTGCTTTATGTTTGTTTTTGGGAAGATGAACTTTCAGTTCTGCAATAAGGCACTTCTCACACACTGTACTGCCCTCACCACTGACGCCATCAGAGTTTAAACCAATTTCACCTTATTTCCAAAGTTATCACCAAATTTACATCATTCTGATGATTTGGCAATTCAAGTCACTGAAACACCACTTCGATAATACAGCAACATGCAATGCAATCTGGATTTTTAAGGCTGATGAATTTGACTGTGAATCAGTTCTGCACAGAGGTTTGCCTCTTCTGTGCTTAATTACACCTGTGCAAACATCCATTTGTTTATCATTGCCAAAAAACCTGTGTGAGCTATTTGCATTCCCAGAAACCACATTTCCATATTGAGCACTTCTTTGAGAACAAAAACATCTCAGCCATTAATTCAAATGTGACACACAATATAGTTAATATTCTCTTAGTTGAACTTAGCTGAATTTTCACCCTGTAGTTCTAAAGAAGCTATTGGCTGTAAGTGTAGCAGACATAAAAATCCAACTGCTTCTGAAGGATGAAAGAAAACTCATTTATTTTTACTGGAGTTTGCTTTGTAAATATTTACTATTCTTTGTTATTTTATGAGTTCCACAAACCTTTAAGACCCTGCTATTCACATTAACCACTGACTTTTATCCCCACAAGGAGAAGACGATGGAGCATTTCCTCACGAACACTTCCTCATCTGGAAAAAGACACACAACATGCACAAGGGTGCAGCAGGGCTTTAATAAAATGTTATTGTTTGTTGAAATTTTATAGAGATGGAGTTCATTTTCCCACAGGTGCCCTCACAGGGCTGTGCTTTGCATTGGTACCTACAAAGGTGCTGGTGACACACCAGTGTCTCCCCATCATTCCATGCTCCCACCAGCAGCCTGGGGATGGGCAAAATCTTGGCAGAGAACACAACCAGGACAGCTGACCTAAACTGACAAAGAGATATTCCACAAAATATGATATCAGCTCAGATATAAAAGCTAAGTAAAGGAGGAGGAAGGGAGAGCATTGGTTATTTACAGTGTTTTCCTTCCAGAGCAAATGTGACATATGCTGCAGCCCTACTTCCTGGGAAGTGGTCCACTGTTGATGGGAAGTACAGAATAAGATCATTGTTTGAGTAAGCACCATTTTGCTTTTGCCTTAGGAAGCTGCCTTATCTTGACCTATGAGTTGTTTTCCATTTTATTTTGTCCCCTTCCATGCCCAGCTGACTAAGGCAGTGCTGGAGCAGTTTGATGGGCACCTGGTACCCAGCCCAGGTCAACTCTCCCCAGTCACACTTCATGGAGAGCTTGTAAATAAAAGGCTGGAGTTCAGTGCTGTAACTTCTGCATTTGGAAAAGCCCCAGAATAAACTCAAGGGCTCCACCAGTGTTGGAGTACCCCTGTGGCTGTAGAGAAGCACAAGGCAGGCATGGCAGGCAGAGTCCAGCTGAGCCATGTGCAGCCCTGCTCTGCCTCCCTGCTCTCAGCACAGTGACAAATCCAGCTGGCATGTGGGCTTGGGGTTGTGGCTTTATTTCCAAGAGATAAAATCTTTGGATTCAGAAGGGATTGAATGTGAGGGCACTCTGATGAAGGCTACCAACATAATCACTGAAAGAAGAGAAAGAAGAAAGGAGATGTAAAAATCTCCTAGTAATAAGGCATGTAAGGAATTTACAATTAACTTAGCCCTCATTAAACTGGAGAAGACAATATTATTGGTTGGATTAGATGGATGAATCTCTTGCCCCAGAGTAGGGTTTTTTCCCCCAACTTAGATGATTCTATGATTCTATATAAGCACAAGGTTCTACAGACATAATGTACCAGTCCATTGCCCAGGTGACCTAACCAGAAGATGGGTTATGCCTGTCAGGTAAAAACAACAGATTTATCTTTTTCCCTGCTTTTTTTTTTTTTTTTTTTTTTTTTTTTTTTTTTTTTTTCCAAAGTATATTCTTTTCATGGCTGCAGAAGCATGGCTTTTCTGTGGCTGCTGTTGTGGATAAAATTACTCAACACTTTAAGTAGGACTGCATTTCAAAGGAAGCTGAGTGGTATCACTGTTAAGATCCAGGCTTCAGGGGCATCTTTACCCTTAGCTGACATTTCTGTAAATTCACTGGTCCTGGGCAGGCACTCCCAGAGCAGGCTGAAGCAGAGGTCAATAGCCATGGGGTTATCTGTGCTGTGGGAACTTGGGCACCTCAGTCTTCAGAGTAGACTTGTGTGACAGAGCTTTTTTCTCAAGTACTGCTCAAACCAGGAGCTAGATTTAGATGCTTACCATGTTAGATGAAAACAGTGTTTTGGGAAATCTGCTGGGGCATTTTAAGTCTCCGTCACTGATTAATAGAGGGGAGGAATTACCAGTTAGTGGCTCTTCTGCTAAATTCAGAAATGACTGTTCCAGGGCAGGCATTCAAATACTCTCACAGAGACTCTCCTGCTGCCAAAAGATCCTTCAGGTGGAAAAGTGTTGGTGTGACAAATGAATATGCAAAGGAAAGTCTGAGGACAGCTGCAGAGTTTAGAGTAGTGACCCCAACACAATTGCACAGATGGAAGCAGCCACAGAGAGGCAGAGAGACCAGATATTCCAAGTTTAATAATGGGATGGATGTAAGGCTCAACAGCAGGTGAAGAACCATTTCCCTCTTTTTAACCTTGGGATGTCATTTCTCAGAGCATTTCTCAGCTGCTTCAGTTCACAAGTAATGAAATGGTGATTTTCAGGCATGATCCTTTTCCTGGAACTCTTCAATGGAAAAAAAAAAATAAAAATCAGTTGCTACTAAACTTGGAGTTATGGCCTTTATCTGGAAAGAGGATGAAAATGAGGATAGGAGGGGAATTATTTTGTGACTTCAAGCAAACTGCAGAGCTCTGAAGCACGTGCCTCTCTCCATCTCCTTTAAACTCTCATGCCCTGACCAAACCTCATTCTCCATTTAAGACAAATCTGTCATGATGGTCCCCCTGTTTTCCTGTGGTACACAGAGACTGCTGACTCTTCCCTAAAGAGATCGTTTTGTACTGCTTTGTCTTGAGCATGTCCAGGGGTATCTTCAATCATCAAGTCTTGAATTAGTGGTTCATTACCTTGTTAAAAGCACTGGCAGATGAGGAGTAAAGTATAAGTGGATTGTTTCACAGTACAACATATAACACAGATGCATGATGCCTTTTGTTAGTATACCTAAGAAAATCGTGATTATTTACAACATCTGTTCTCTATTTAATGTGATGTTCTTTAGCTAATGGGGGAGTTTCTGCTGCTTGTGGAAAACAGAACAGGTTTCTTCAATAGTTTGGGGTTTTTTTAGCTGCCTTTAAAGTATGGCTCTATCTGGACAATTTCATTTCAGAAACTGAAGTCAACTGCCTGTCTCCATCAGGAATTTATATGAGAATATAAATAATGAGAATTTGTCAGGGTTAGCTAAGATGAAGTGAAGACTTCCCATCCTGGCCTGTGGGGAGGGTTGTACTTTTGCAGTGGGCAGGGCTGCCTGCAATCTTACAGCTGACCTAAAACTCACCAGGGGGTTTGGTCCTGTTTATGATGCTGCAGCTGTCTCAATATACTGAAGTGTGTTGGTTGGTGTTGGAGCCCACAGCTCACTGTAGCAAGCAGGTTTGAAAAACATTCTCTGTCGTGGTGCACTGTTTGGGAGCCTGCAAAATCAGGTGAGTTCAAGGTAGAGGGAAAGACACACCTGGAAGCAGCAAATTGTGTGACTGCTGAGTGGCTGGGTGACTGTCATGCTGACTTTGCTTGTAGACAAAAAGGGCTGGAATCTGCTCACAGTGTTCATGGTCAGTGCAAGGATTTGAGCAGAACTTGATGTACAAGCCTCCTCTTTGCAGAAAGGTGAAGGCTGCTTTGTGAGAGAGTTTATGCCTTAAAGTTTTCTGTTGTCCCTCAGACAACCATGGGCACTGCTTACCATGGAAACTCAGTGTTGTACCCTTAGCAAGTCACTGAGACTGAGCTGTGAGGATAAATGCTGTAAAGTCCAGTATTTCTAAATCCTCTAAAATTATATGACATGCAAAATTAAGCACAGGATAATTTATGCATCAAACATTCCCCCTTTTTTTCACAAGGATGCAGTGAATGTCCAAGACAGTGTGGTTAGGATTTTATCACAGGCTGTGATACAAATGGAGCAAACTTCAGCAGAAGGACTGAGAGCTGCTTTGTTTCCTGAAGCTGAACAATGAATCAGTGGAAATGTGACAGGCATACTGCAGCCAGGAAATGAGGGTTCCAGAGGAAACTTCTTTTGTGGATGTACTTTACAAATCTTTTTCAGATTCTCAGAGCAGAACAAACATTCTCTCCTGTTGTGACGGGAGAGAATAAATTCCCTGGGTTAGGTCCTGAAGTCCATTTTGCTTAGTGTTTGGGAATCAAACATGCCTGAGGAAAGGCTGAGTAAAAATGGGCTAATAGGACAGCAGGATTTTAATCAAGTGTCAACAAGGCGATGTTGAGGATCATCACACCTGAATAAATTCTTGCCTACCTTGGTCTAGGACAGACAACTAAATGAATGGCACTGGCACCAGAGGTCATGCCCTCATTCCAAGGTCCTCAGGGAATGCACACACAAAAGCTTACACATTTTGTGAGAAAGTGCTGTCCCAGGCTGCTGACTTAAGGCTCCACAAGGAGCACCAGGCTCTCCACAGAGCTCACCTGGCAATGACTCAGGCTGCCCACTTGACTGAGGTTGCTATTTCCCCCTCTGCCCCTGGTGCTGTGCCCCCTCAGACAGCCTCAGAGGGCAAATCCATGCCTGCCCTGTGTTAACCCAACCCTCCTCCTCCTGTTTTGTGCTGAGTTGCCTGGCTACTCAGCAGGAGGAGTTAGACAAGGCAGTATTTCTGTGAAATAACACTGCTTTAAAGACATCACAGTTTAGTCTTGCTTCAAGCTACATATTCAGTATTGTGTTTGATGCACACAGCTCCACCACATGCCTCAAGGAATCCCTGTCCTGAGCTCCTTTGTAGTGCAAGGCTGTGGGGAACAGACACATGGCATGCTGAATAAAGTTCCTGATGGCTAACACCTTGGCAAGGTTACTGGACCCCCCAGTCTTCTGCAGTTACAGAAATGCAAAGACTTGCACAGTTTGTTGTGGGGTTTTTTGGCTCTGCTTCTGCAATAGATGTGTAACTGAATCATATTCCTGGTGTATGAGATAATTACAGCTCTCTGCCATAAAGGTGTCTTAAGGTTTTCCAGGTATCTGAGATAGACATCTCAGATAATCTTTTCCACAGACAGCTCTTAAATCAGATCTGCAGAAACATTCCAAGTCCTCTGACATAGCAGAGTAGTGGAGTTTATAATAGGTTGAGATAAAATAGACAGGAGCAAGCTGTTACTGTGACTTTGTTAGGAATTTTCATACAGCTGGGATGCACATTTTTAAAATATGGCTTTTTTGTTTGTTTGTTTTTTCTTAGATTTGATCTTCCAGGCTGCAATGAAGAAAAGGGAGAGGGTGTTTATTCTTGCCTTGGGCAGCATTGCCTCTCTCTGGGGCCACGCGCCACTGGAGAGGAAGCTGGGCACCAGCTCTTAATTTTTCCTTAATTTTCCTTGTTCCTTAATTTTCCCTTGTTCTCACACAGTGCCTTAGGAAGGGGCACAGCTGCCTGCAAAGCACTATTGTTATCACCATCCTGCAATCAACAGAGTGGTTTGGAGCTAGAAAAAAGCAGTCACCACTGGCTTCCCACTGCTCCTCAGGCCTTGCCTGTGGGTTACTTTGTGGTTCTGCAACGTTTCTTGACAAAATATACTGAACACCTTAATAATTAGCAGCCAGGTCATCCCTTTCTGAAGGCTTTTATTCCTACTCTTGCAGCAGAGGCCTCACAGTTATCAAATGGTTGTTCTTCTTGCTGTCCCTGAAAGTTAGTGCACTGCAGCATCATTACAGTGTGGTCTGTATTTTAGGGCAGGAGATGCTGACAAGAACACCAGCTACAAGGGAAAGCAATGGAAGGACAATATCCTGTTCAAAATTAGGCTTGTTTGTACAACACAAGGGGAAAAAAAACCATCAAAAACATAGTAAGCACAGCTGGTACTAAATCAGTCTGGTCTGTGTCTTTTTCTTGTGGAAACTGGTCTTCTAAGTGAGCCCCAGTGCAGTCACAGTGTGCACTGCTCTGCCCTTCTCCTCGTGCAGAGCCACATGTGCAGGAGCACAGAGACAGGGCTGACCTCCTCCTTCTGTCTTTCTCCAGTGCTTTGACTTTCCTTGGAGACTTTCCCCCTCTTTCTTTCCCCTCTTCTTGTACTTCCAACACTGAACCTTCTCTCAAGATCTCAATGTTTCAGCTTCCACAGCTGATTGCTCCTTTTAACATTATTTTCTATGCAGAAAGGATTTAATTCTGTTTTTCTTGTTTTCAAGACTTCTGCCATTTTGCCTTGTTCTAGGGCTCACATAGCTCTTCACTCCTTATTATCCTCCCCCTTTGTTCTCTTTCAACATTCTTCCACTGAACAGGAGTGGCTCTGACCTTCTCTCCATTTCTCTGTCTCACCACTTTTATTCCCTTCCTGGCATCAGCTCTAAAACACACCTAACTGAAGTGTCTCAGTTTTTTTATAATCCAGTCACCTGTACAGAGAAATCCAACAAACAGATAAAATCATCCCAGTTGTTTTTCTTCTCTTTCTCCTCTTGTTTTTCCTGAGTTAGGAAAAAAACCCAACTGTTTATATAAACTGAAAATGTCTTTTATTCTGAAGGAGAAAAATGCACGGATGCCTGTGCAACAGGCTGAGCCTAGAGATATGGAAGACAACCAAATTCTTAAGAACATAAAATTTTTGAGCCAATCTGATAGTAGCTTTTGATTTCTGGGCCTTTTCTTTGTCTTTTTATTTAGGTTTTTTTATGTGTGCATGTTGGGTTTTTTAGGGGGGGGGTTGGCCTGTTTGATTTTGGTGTTGTGGAGGTTTTTGGTGGTGTTTTTGGGAGGGTTTTGTGTTTTGGTTTGGGTTTTTTCTGTTTGTTTGGGTTGGTTTGGATTTCTTGGGGTTTCCATTATTTTCAAGTGTTTTATCTTTTTCCTTAAGTAATAAAGACATGTTGAAAATCTACCTTTATAGGGAAAGGAAAATGCTGATCACACCCATGCTAGGTCTCAAAAGCAAAGTAGCAATAGTGGAACAAAATTATTTTTCAGCACCGTCTTTCCTCTGCATTTATCAATCAGCAGACATATAAATGAGGCATTGGGCATTGAGAGAGGCATTTCAAAATTGTTTTCCTCACTACTTTATCACCTACTTTGAAGCTGAACAAATTATAATGAGCAAACTACTCAGTGAGTTTGAAGCAATCTTTTCTTCAGTTTCTAAATGATGGATGTGCTAGTTTACATTCTGACAGATTGTTTTGTTCATAAGGTTTTGAAACTCACTTTGTAGCCATATATAAATTCATGATTTGCCCACGAAGAATTTGATTCAACTGCCTATTGGTTGATTATCCCTTACTAGTGGATTGGTAGCAAAATATACAGGAAAACAATTCATTTTCTTACTCAGAAAGCAAGAAAGAATATCAAACCATTCACAGCACTGCTAAATATCCAGGTATTAATGAATACAGCCACAAAAAGGCCACTTCCAAAAAAATGTAATCTGTGTAGGAAAGTGAATTTAGCAGAATCACTGGGTAATTTAAGAACATGCTCAACAATAATTACTCCTTCTTTTCTTTTTCACCCTGCTTTAGTCTACATGACATTCTCTTTCCTCTGATCTGCTGCCCATCTCTGCTGGACCTCCCTTGTTTATTATAAAGCAAACTTTGCAGGATGGTTTTCTTGGACAGAACACAGAAGAAGTCTTCTTTGTATAATGAAAGCACTGTGAGGGAGTCATTTATTGGATTGGCATGTTGTTGTTTTTGCTGCTTGAATGGCAGATTTACAGGCCTTTGCTGTGTAGGTATTTACTGCTGAGATAGGGAGGAAACTGAATCATAAACATCTCGGTGACTTTGAATAAAAGCAAAAGAAGTGCTGAGGTCATTCTAGCAGCTTGTGTTTGCAGAGTGCAACAGAAGGTGTTCAGCACAAGACAAATACTTTCCTTGGCCAGCTGCCCTAGAATCTGGTCAATTAATGTTATTAACTATTATTTGTTTGTGTGAGGGAGATGTAGAAAAACAGTGCTCTTCTCAGTAAGTTATTTCGTCTGCAATTCAACCTTCACAGAAAGATTCTTGTGATTACAATAGTGAAAATATGTGCTGGCCAAAGTGTAATTGAGACCATGTCCCATTGCTCAGCCAAAAACATTACTGTGTATAATTAACTCCCATTTTGAGGGGTGCAAAAATCCCCACATAAAGTTGCTTTCCCCCCCCAAATACTGATTTGAAAGATGGGATTAGGAGGAAGCAACAAGAGGAAGCCCATCAAAGTCAGAAGCTGCTCTACATTTTGTGCTTGTAGGGCTTCTTGAGGCACCCTCTTTGCTCAGCAAGAAGTGTCTCCTGAGAGACACTTGGCTGCTCAGAAAACTGAGCACAGCCCTTTCTCCCAGCAGTCTGGATGAGGAGAGGGGAGAAGAATAAGGGGGTTTATGCATTGCTATTAGCCCTACATAGTCACAACTCTTTGGCATATATTTTTAAATAGATAAGCAGCTAATACATCTACATGTGGGCAACTAGACATTTTGTCATCAAACATGAACACCTCCAAACACTGCCCTGTGTTTCTACCAGGAGGATGACAAAGTTCAGGGCTACCTGTGACACTGGGATTCTCAAAGCCTACATAGCAGAACTCATGACAGCAGATACTACCACCAAAGGAAAAAAAATGAAATTAAAGAATGTTCATTTTTGCTTAATTTTTAAAATTGTGATGTACCCACATATAGGCTTTTCAACTAGTGTTATTAAGTGCTTTAGAACAAATACACAAATACTGATAAATACTTTGATATGTGCCCATCACTGAACCTTGTCTTATACCAAAAGGAGACTAGCCCTCTCTGCAAATAAAGGTCAGCAAGATGTTTTGGCTGTCTTAATAAATTGCTCAAGCTTCTATGTGTTTATTCAGAAGTCTATATACAATATGTTTATTTTGTATTTACGGTCTGACCAAAGTTCACCTTCAGCCTTTATTTGTCCTGATGTAATCCTGATGTATTCCTAAGACTTATAATTTCTTTACATACAGAAGATTTGCTTTGCCATAACTCCACTGCAATAATTATAACTTATTCAATTTATGCAGAAGACTAAAATTTGATATATAAAATCCATTCCTGCAAAACCTAATCCTACATTGTTTTTGTTTGAAAGTTCTGTATCCCAGATTTTCCCACATTTGTACTAATATAAAAGAAGAAATACCTTTCAAATACAGGATTTTTTTTTGCACCTAATACTGAAAGTGTGTTTTTACTTTGTTTCCTTCCTCTCTGATGTTGCAAAAACAACCTTTTCACACTGTCTTCACCAGGATATGGCAGTGTTGTCCACATCACATCACCAGGGTAAGACTCACATGCCAGAAGCCAAGATTCCACAAAAGTGGTATTTTAAGGTTCCACACCTAATTTCAACTTTAAAATCCAGCAGTTGTGCAGCCTTGACAACTGGTGAAGTCACAGTTGAAATGGGATCCATGTAGCTCACATCTGTGAGCTGTCTCCTCAGACAACCTCTGGAGTCGCCTTGCAACAACCCAAATTTGTGCAAGATCTGATGAGATGGCTTTCAAAGGTGCATTCCAGAATTTCCAGAAGAGCAGTCCAGGGAAAACACCACATTCCTGTGGTAGGCAGGATGATGGTATCACACTACTCTTCTCCCACCTGTGTGTCACCAAGGTAACCTGAGATGACAAAGCCATCCTGAAACCAGCAGCAGTTTTTACTCTGTAAATATAGTCCCTTCTGTTCACTTTGGGAACTTTATTCAGCTTATTTATTTACTTTATTTAGTTCAGTCTCCTTTCAAACAACACCTCATGCTGTGGGAGGAAAAATATATAATCTATTACTTATTGAACAGCAATGGCATCTATGGCCTCCCTGAAACCAGTATATCATTAAAGAATGCACCAGTCAAGATTTGCAGCAACTGTCTGTTGTGCATGAAATGTAATCTGCATTTACCATAATGACTTTGAGGAAGCCTGTTCATCACCTGTTGTGTGACAGTCATGTAAAAGAGAAAGAGAACACAAGGAGAGAATTTTCCCCATTGTCCCTGTCTCAAATCATTCCCCTCAAATCCCCAACCGACTAAAAACAAGAGAGTCAAAACGAGCTGCTTTCAGAACCCTGGGGATGTGAGTTTTCCTGCTGGAGTGGTAATTTGTTTTCCTTCAGGCAGAATGTATCATTCACAATTCCCAGTACAAATGTGCTTTCTAATTCTCTTCTTAAGGGAAAAATACACCAATTAGCTCAGTTTGTGGTTTGCTGGATCTTAATTCACTAATGGAGACAGGTAGCTCAATGCCTGACTTGTTATGTATAAAAAGCTGGATGCTGGACTCAGAATAACATTATCAAGGTTTTTGAGCTCTACCCACAGGTCTGCTACTGTGCCCCAAGAAACATCTCTTGTCCCTACTACTGGCATAAAAATAATCCCTGCACTGCCTTCTGAGTTATTGCTGGGATTTAAGGCAGGACTTTGTATAAAAGTGCCTCTCTTGGCCATAAAGCTTGATTTACTCAGTCCTGGAAAGCAGAAGGGTGGTGTAGCAACCCCAATGAGAAGCACAAGAGCACCAGTGCTATCTCAAGTGTCCATCAGGATTGCTTCCAAGAGCAGACAGGTTCTCATGCTGCCACAAACGTGTGTGTCCTGAGCTAAATCCAGCCTGTCACTCCCACTCCCACCCCAGAGTAGCTGCACACAGTGATGAGTCATGGTGTTATAGGGGTTATAGGGGTTATATAGTTATATATATAGTTTTTATAACTATATATATAGTTATATATATAGTTGTATATATATAGTTATATAGTTAGATATATAGTTATAGGGGTTGAGTCTCTGGACCTGTGCCCAAAGGAGTCCCAATCCCATCCACAAGCCCACCTGAGTCTACCTGAGAATGTCTGAGGGATGGATACTTGGATGGATGTTCCCCTTTTTGCTTTTGTGGAGTTTTGTTGGGATGCAAATCCCTCTGGGCCCCCCTCACATGGGCTCAGAAGTGCTCAGAAATGTGAGGGCTGAATTAAAACCTTCAGAGAAACTAAAATACATAAATCCATGCAGACATGAGGTAGAAATGTATGTCTTAGTTTTAAATAAGTAGAGAATATTTTAAGTGCCTTAAGCAAATAAATGGCCTGTATTAGTTGGTAAGAAAAGCCTAAGGCCTAGTTTAAAGCTCAGTAACAGGGTTAACTAAGCCCTAGACATAATGAAAACATAGATTTGCAACCATTCCTAGATAGAACAGGTACAACTATATACGTAGAATTTGTGTAAGAAATTATGGCCAATTTCATACATCAATGTGAGGCCAGGATAGGTGCAAAAGATACTAAAATCTTTGTGTTTGTACCCGATTGGATGCTTTATGAATATAATGCATTATATCAGGACTGCTGAGGCTGCTGCTGCTGGGGCCACTGCATTGTCTCTGCCTGGGACATGGGGAATTTATGCCAAACAGCTTTGGATAATAATAGCACAGACTGTTATCCTTTGAACTCATCTTTGAGACTGATCTTCTAGCCATGCCATAAATAACTTTTACAACAACTCGGCTGCTCCAGTTTTCTTCAAAGACCATAGCAAGCCTGACAGAGTCTGGCCTGTCTTATTTGGTTCTGGCTTGGCCTCCCTTCTCTCCAGTCTAGGGAAAGCATCAGGTGTCCCTTCTTTCTGTGGAAAGCATAAGGTTTTCTGTTTCAACCCTGCAAGGCTCCTGCTTGTTTCCAGAAAGCCACTCCTGAGCATCTGAAGTTTTGCCAAGCAATTTGATGGGGAGATAACTGAGGCAGCAGCACTTGGTCATTTTTAAGACTACAAAAACACCTGGCAACAGACCAGGGGTAAATCATTCTGATATTTCTTGGCCCACTGCAGATGGAAGCTCACCCTTGTCCTGCCTATCCCTTTTCTCCAACATACTTGGAGTGGTTGCCAGAAATTCCAACCTGAAGCTCCTCAATGCAAACTTTTCTCATGGAAATTTATCTGTGCAGAGAGTCACTGTGCAAGCACATGTATTGCCATGCTGTCTCTACTCATCTTTTGAAAATAGAATTTAAAAAGAGGAAGTAAAGAGGAACACTGGGGGAGTTGTTTAAGCTTGACTGAGAGGATTCACATGGTCTGTGTCAGGCATTCCCATTGGATGACACACAGCTACATGGTGATGAAGTCACTGCAAATATTATGTTTTGAAGGCCCTGGCCTTCATCTGGAATACAGAAGGCTTTATTCAACTCTTCAGTCTAGTGAAATGGACTTGAAAGAGGTTGGTATAAAGTGTAGGTGTATGCTCTTGTTCAGGTCTGGCCTTTGAGAACAGCTCTCTCCATTAAGAGAGAGTAGATGGGAAAAGGTAGGAAAATCACAGACTTATGACTTAATGCCAAGAAAATCTAAATGAGGAGGTTGCAGGCAGCTGATTAAAACTGATGAACAAAGCCATGCCCAATATCTACATGCACAGCTATTTTGAAGGATGCAATCAGGGGAGGTGCAGTTATTCAGTGGTCTATTTAACAGCATTGCTCCACTTCCACTGCTGTCCATTTACAGCAGCCCATCCATGGAAAAAGGACCTATATTCCATGCTTTCTGCAAACCACCAACTCAGAGTACCCAGAGGCAGCTGCAGAAAGACAGAACGAGAAAGGCACTGAGATGAGGCTTCTTGCTGCATGCCACAGCTTGGCACAGTGGGACAGGCTGGCAGGGCTGGCTCATCCCCTGCCCAGACACCTGCTACCCACTGATCTGATGTCCTCCAAATGCCCTCTAGTGGCTCTGGCTCTGCCTGGGGGCCACATCCCGGAGGTGCAGCTGGAGGAAAAGAGCGTTTTGCATGCACATGTAAAGCAAAACCTGAAAGCACATATGTGGAAAGAAGCTGGAGCTCCCTGGCAGCCCCCAGCTCCCCCATTTCTGGTGCTGCTGCACAAAAGCAGCATCCAGCAGTGCAGTGCTCAGCAGAAGAGCCAGGCTGGCATTCCAACACTGATGGAGGCTCAGTGAGCCCTCCATGTGTTCACACAAGCTGCATTGCTGTTTTAAAGACCACCCTCTGAGGGGAAATTCTCCCTTCTGAATAACTGCTTAAAAGGAGACATAGAAATCCAGGCACCAGGGAAGGAGATGAGGCTCCCTGAGACAATGTAGTCAGAATCCACTGAGTAAAGGATCCTGATATAAACATCTGTGGGCTCTGCCACAGACTGGACAAAAGTCTTTGGACAGTGAGGTTCTAGTGCTGAAGATCATAAACAGTAATTGGGCAATCTTCTGCAAGGAGTATGGTTTGATGAAGAAATTAATGGAATTCAAGGCACACCATAAGCAGCATATTTACTTAGGGGAGTTAGATGGAACAATAAAAATAATACAGGGAGGCCTCCTTCCCTGTCACCAGGGAGCACAAGGCTGGTTTCTGAGGTGTCTAATACACCTGTGCAGTTTGCACTTTCAGGTGAGGGATTTGTCTGACCTGCATCTTAAGATTTTAAAGAGCATACTGGCTTGGCTCCGGCTTGAAGATCATGAGAAGTCAAATGGTTGTGGCAGTTAGAACACAATTGACAGGGAGGCCAACTGGAAATCTCTCTGATATTCTCTCTGGATTTCCTTATATTTTTTCCTCTAGTATTTTGTCCTCTTATTATTACACAGCTGCTACTTTTTCTTTTCAGCTACTATTTTTGCTTTCTAAACCAGCATTCACTGACTGCTCCATGGCTGCCCCTTGCTTAGAAAATCTTTGGGAGCAACACAGCTCCTGCTTGGTGTGTCTGTGACTGCAGAGTGTTTTTGTAATGCTGGGTTTGGCATTGCTAACTTCTCACACCTGCTGCAGACCTACCTAAATTATTCCTCAAATAATTTCAAACTTGTGTGTGAAGCAAGAGAGTTACAGAAATGCTGCTTCTCATCCTGCAGCTATATTAAGAGTGCAAGCTATTTGGGGCAGGGATCACCTCCTGGGGCATTTGTTCAGCCTGTGCTGCAATGACATCCAGGAGACCTAATATTTTACTACCCAGAAAAGCAGAGAGGGGAAAAAAAGGGGAGCTGCATCCTTATGGGAAGACTGCCCTGATCCATTCCGCGTGTAGATGTGCAAATTACAACAGATGATGCTCTTAGCAATTATGTTCTTTGCATACATAAGCAGGAACAACAGCTCCCAGACTGCCAATATCCCTCTCGATTCTCACCAAACGGCGCCGTGTCACATGGGCACACAGCAAGGGGGAGCAAGGAAAAGAGGGGAAAGAATGACAGGGGAGGAAGCTTCAAATGGGTGGATACATGCCTCTCCAACGAACAGCATCCTTGTTTAAAAAAGAGTGAAATTTACCTGCTCTTCAGGTCTTTTCTTCTCTGAAGTAGTTAGTTTAGAGCATTTTAAACTCGCTCTGAAAGGAGAGAAGTGTCTTCAGCTATCCGTGCCTAAGAGTGCACAGTTTGACCCTTTCTGTGTGGTGGGCTGCTTTTTTAATCAAGTCAGTTTTCTGCCCTTCCCTCTCTGTCTCCTGGATCTTCACAAAAAAGAAGAACAACCTGCCATCCCCCCAAAAAAACCCCAAAACTGCATCCAAACCAGATAACCAAACAAAAAAGCTCCAAACCCAACAGAAGCAAACAAACAAAAGTACCAGCCCAAACAACTGAAATAGAAGGAAGCTTTATTTCTTCTTGTAGACCACCTTCTGAGAATTTCTGTGATATATTCCACATTCAGAATTACACTCTTCTGCTTACACAGGAACCATTGCAGACAGTGGGCACTAGGGCAGATGTTACCCTTTCCCATGTTGTCTGTACATTGAGCAATTCCTACAAGCTCCCAGAAAGTTTGAGAGAAAGTGTAAGAGCTGTGGGTGATTTAGGAACCCTGAGGCCGGTTTCTCCTATCAAAGGATGTCCTGGGTTGCAGTGTAGGATGTACACAAAGTATTTATTCTATCACCATCTTCATGAACTGTTGAAACCAGGTGGGGTAGTGTTTTCCCAAGGGTGTCTTCTGCTAATGGCCCATTAACGCCTGGCCCATGACTCACAGCAACTCCCTCCAGGGGTTATCTCTATTAATGGGCCATCAAGGACTCACTTCACACTCCTCATCCCATTGTGAGATGCTCCGCCCAGGGGGAGGAGCCAAGCATTCTCACCTGGATATAAGGTGGTATGTGGGACAGTGCACGGGGCACTTACCCTCTGGATTCCCAGAGGAGCAGAGCTCCCAGACCTTTCTACAGGATCACTGCTTCAGGAAGAGCACCTCACCTGGACTGCTTCCACCATCCTGTTCAGGTTGCATTCTGACTCTGTCAGTGATCCTTTGTGTTATTGCATTTATTTTATTTTATTTTTACCTTTTTACCTTTCTTATTAAATTATATCTCTGACTTGGAGCCTCTCACTCGTTTTGCTTTCAAACCACAACAAAGGGTTACTCCTGCCCTTAGAAAGCTTCACACTGACATGCTGATGGGAAGGAAGACTGCAATTTCTACAAGTGTTGATAACCAGATAATGTTTTACATCACCTGCCACACGAGTCTTCCCTGGTTCATGGAGTCTGCTGTCTTTTCTGCTTTTCTGCAGACTTTAGGAGGAAGAAACTCTCAACTTCATCTGCATATGAAAATAGGTTGAGACCTCCAAACTCAGACATTTGGAAAACGACATAATTTGACGTGAGTCAGCATGATTGGCAGGTTGAAGCATAATGCTGGCTCTTGAAGCTCAAAAGTGCCTGGTAAATTGGAAGAACTGTGAAGTTCACCATGTTGTAGTCTGTGAGGTGCATTTCATGATATTCCCTCTTTGTACAATACCCAGAACAGTTATCTGATAGCTCAGATTGTTCAGGCCACATCAGGGCTCAGGAAAGGTGGAAGAAGACAGAAATGGAGGTGGTCTGATCCTCTGACAGGTAGCCAACAAAACAATGACACCAGGTGTGATTCACTTAGGGCAAACTTTTGAAATAACACAGCCTGCTGGGTGGTGCTGAGCTCTGTTTAAAAACTGGGACAGAATTTTTGCAATGGAAACAGCTGGATACTGAGTGCTTTTAAAAATCTGGCACTTGTTTAGCTGCCTCCATGGGAACTGAGCTTAACTGAAAACCTGGCCCTGACTGGGCATGCTGAGCACTTTAAAATGAGCCCTTCTGGTCTTTAGAAATTTCAGCTGATGGCATTCTGCAAATAGCTGAGATTTCCTTTCTGAAGTACTACTACTGTTCTGTGTTCCATGTTTTTTTTGTTGCTGCTTTCTTTTCCAGCTGACACAAACGTCAGTGCCTGCCAGTCTGTTCCAGGCCCTACAAGCTTGTGCAGTTACAGCCTGCTAATTCCTTTGCTTACATGCCAAAAGCCAGGAGCAGCTATCCATCACCTTGCTATTTGTTGCTTTTGAATCCCAGCCTGGGTGAGTGTGTGCATCCTTCAGCCTGAGCCCAGAGTAATGCTAAAATTCAGGGCTCATCTACAGAAGGGAACTGACCATCAAAAGCCTCAGCCACATCTTGGGGCTCTGTTGTGCAAATAAAGCCTGTATGTTTCGTGCAGAATAAACAGACAATATTGACAAGCAGTAGTGAGAGAAACAGAAGGTATGAAGTGTTGAAGCCACTTAGATATGGGTGCAAAAAGCATGGATAGCCAAAGTGGGAAGAATATTGCATCAAATATCTATCATTGTGTTTAAAAAACACAGCTGGACAAGTGCTTGGTGCATACCACCAACTATCAGGAACCAGTGATGGGTTATTAACAATTCCTGATAACAATGAGATGGGGGGTTCCATGGGCAGAGAAGCATATGTTAGAAGTCCTTTATAGGGCTGCACCCAGTTATTTAGCATGGGTGGCTGCCAGTTGACAAGTGAGCTGCTCTCATAGCTTGCTGTGATGCTCTCATAGGAATGTGAGAGGTATCTGGATAGGATATCCCCAACACTCACGCCAGCTACACACTGTTGGGAAGTGGTGATTGGTGCCATGTAGTGCATTAGTGCACTTGGATGCTCTTGCCTGTAGCATGGGGACATGTAGGCACCAGCAATGATTGTGGTGTGACTTTAGGGCATGGTATAAAATCCGTGGAAACAAGCTGTTGAGTGTTTTTCAGCAGCCTTGTTCCAAAGGGCCAAGGCAATGCAGCTAAAGGCAGAATGTTAAATCTGTCCTCCCACGAAACCCTGTTTTTTGTACAGGCAAGGAGTCATTTAGTGTTTCTCTGAAGCTGAAGAGTGATGGTAAACAGAGACTCAATGCCAGCTGGAGTGTATGCAGATAATTCTGCTTTCATATGAAAGGTATGAGGCTGGCCTGAACCACTTGACTCTCTGGGTAGAGGAGAAATCTCCCTGCTGCTAACTTCCTGTGGGCTTCCCTGCATCTGGAAATGTCTCCTTCTGGGCAGTAAAGTCAAAGCTAACTGGTAAAAACCAAGAGAAATACTTCTCCTGCTCTCCCTGAATCTGTGAATTTCTTGCTGCACCACTTGGGTCTGTTCAGAAGAGAGAAACCATCTTCTAGTCACCCCATACCCAAACAGGCTCCATTCCTGTGGTAACACTGTGGTCTTCATATTTGCATGTGAAGTTTAGATTGGCTATTTTGTGATAAAATCATTCTGTCAGGGTGGAGGAGTAAGGGAGGGAAATCCTATCTTGTTGTTTTGCCTCTGCTGAACGTGCTTAAAAAAAAAAAAAAAAAAGGAACAAAGGAGTTTGTGACAGGAACAGGAGAGGGAGGACCAGCATTAATTGCTGCCAGGGAAGAGAGCCTTTTGTTGTCTAAACTTCATAATGAATTATACACTCTTCTCCCCACATTGAAGACCATACTGTCTTTTGATGTTATGCCTGTGACCACAAACTCGAGTGCAGATGTCTCTCCTTCTCTTCCCTCTGAGTGATAGCAAGGATGGGCTGCATCCTCCACAGGTGTCTGAGTGGCTCTTTGGGGTCTGCACTGTGCCCACTGTCAGCAGTCAAGCCCAATATTGTAAAAATTGAGATCTTTCTGTATGAGACACTAAATTAACTATCTCTTGATATAACCTTGAGATACTCCTACCAAATGTCTTATTTCTGAGTAAATCCTAACAAAAGCCTGACACAGTAGAAGCTGGGGTCTAATACTGGGCATTTTCTGATTAAAGTCTTGCTGTGGGTGGTTTAGTTCCACTTTGAAGGAGATTTCCCCTCCTGTTTCTTCAGTATCTCTAGGGTAAGGGGAAGAATGTGCTCCCTGATGTGCATTCTTTTCCTGCGGCTATTTCTGACTGTGCACAGTCTACTTCTTCACAGTGACCAGGCCAGGGTGTTTAGTCAGTGAACAGTCCATTATGGGAGATTAAACAGATTTCCCTACAGTGAAAGAACAATAATTGTGTGATCATTCAGTGGCTGTTTGGGTTTTGTTTTTTTTTTTTTTTTTTTTTTTTTTTTTTTTTTTTTTTTTCCCTAAACAATTTAATGATACTAGAATTTCATGTATCTTAAATACAGATCCATAAATTTCAAAACAAGAATCCAGCTTTGTGCAACTTACTGATACAGCAAGAGGTCCACTTGTGAAGAAGAAAATTCAGATATTTCCTGTGTATATTGTGGAGAAATACGGCAGTGTGACATAAAACCCAGCATCAAAGTTAGAGGAGGAAATCTCAGGCACAAACATCAGCTTTATCTTCATGCCTTCCTTAGGTAGCAGCCATTAGACATTTACACATGGGATTTGAGAGCCCATTCTATAGATTTTGTTAGATTCTATAGATTTTGGGGTAGATGCAAGGATGAGCTTTAGGGACTAAGAGGGAGCAAATCTCCTCCAATGATAGGAAACCATGGAACAAAGGATGGAAAAATGAATGAAAAATGAAAAATTAATACCTTCATCTTGAAATTTACCACTCCTATCCTTGGGGTGGCTGACTATGAAATTTTGCTTGTCCCCCTCGTTTTCCTTTTCCACCTACAGTTTTGTGCATGTGAGAAAAAAAAATATAAATAAAATGGCCATCTGAAAGCCCTCAGAAGCACAGCTCTTTCCAGTGATCCATGCTCAGCACTGCACCTACACTGCAGAGTGCTTAACCAGCTGCTAGAACCTCCTCATCAGGACTGCGGCAATTAGGAATAATCTTTGTTTGAAACAGGAAAATATTTTCCAGCGATGCATCAAATCATGAATGTAAACTAGTCAACAGGTAGACAGATTTATTCTGATGACCCCTCTGTTCCTGTTTGCCCTTCTCAGGATACAGCTAGCACAGAAGAAAATCATGGATGCAGGAATCAGCCAATTCACTTCTCTTATAGAAATTTAATTTTTTCTTTGTCCCTACAGTATAAAAAACATGTGAGGAGGAAGTACATAATCTTGGGTCTTTATCCCAAATCATATAGGGATATTAGGAATTACACTGTAAAATCATTGGTACTGAAACACATGAGCATTCTCTACTGTAGACCTCACTGACTAATGATCTTTCTTTACCTGAGATGCAATATAACACTAATAATACAGTTTTTTTGATAAACAAAATCATAACAAATATGTCCACGTACTGAAGTAACAGGGAAAATGATGTTTGTGCATATAGAGTAAAGCAGACATACATTGCAATTTATATCTCAACACTGTTACTACCAAGAGAAATGTACTTATATATTTAATCCAGCTCTGGTGCACATGACAGGCATTCTGCAGCTGCCAGTGATGTTATGTACTGTAAACTTCAAACAACCATTGTAAAACTGTGCTCATTATAAAAAGTAAAATATGGTATCTGAATCTTAACTGAAATATTAATAGTAAAAATGGATTACATGCATCTTGATTGCAGAGCAATTATTCCAGGGAGGAGACTGATTTCAGGTTTTGCCTCACTGATTGAGTGGCAGAACAGGTATTTGCATGCAATGCCTCTGACCTGAGAGAAAACATCAGAAACTTTCTAAGTTTTATAAGGAGAAATAAAAGATTCTTCGAGGTTTGTTTTTTTTGTTTGTTTCTTTGTTTTGTTTGTTTGTTTTTGTTTGGGTTTTTTTGTTTTGTTTTGTTTTAACTATAAAGTAAAACTTTATTGTCTGTGTAATTTCTTAGTAAAAGAAGAATCTCAGAAAATTTAAATGTAATTTATTGAATTAGAATTCTGTATAATCATAAATTTCTCTACACTTGAACATGATGCATTTTTGAATGTGTTATCATTGAGGCTTTGTTAGAGGGCTGCTAATGGAAACCCTGATTCTGTGTAATGGGTATGTAGATGATGCAGTAGTGTTTAATTTTATGGCAAGCTTTGGCTCTAGGCTGCTTGAACTGCTTAGCTCTTATGTGTGCAGAAAATGCAGGAAACATTTCACTTTTCCCTGTGTGGAATTCCAGCTCTCTGTCTACTTCTCAGCCATCAGCAATGTGTACCAGACAAGCTTTGTGCACATCCCAGTGCTGGCAGACTGATTTCATAAAACTAAGGAATTATTTGGGGTGGCAGATCCAAAGAAAGATTAAAAATCATCTATTTCCAAACACCCTGCCATGGGCAGGGACACCACCAGATCAGCTGTTTCAGAGCCTCATCCAACTCTGCCTTGAACATTTCTAGGGATGGGGCACCTGCAACCTCTCTGGGCAACTTGCCTCGCTGCCCTCACAGTAAGAAAATCTTTTCCTAATAATCCAATCTACATCTACCCTCTTTCAGCTTAATGCTTTTTTCCTACCACTACATGCCTTTATAAAAAAAGTTCCTCTCCAGTTTTCTTACACACCCTTTTCTCCATCCTCTCCTTTGAAGAGCCCTCTTGTCTAGGCAAAAGTGTTGAAACAGTGTGTTCTCCCCAGGAATGACACTGAATTGGGACAAAGAGCACCTTAACTGTACAGTTTCAATGGCAATGTACCCTGAAGCCTTGAAAGTTACCTTGGCAAAGCTTCAAAAGCTTAGAAATATAAACCCCCAAAACTGGCATAACAACAGCTGATTTAAAGGATTGCCTATTGCTCCCCATGAGATCTAAATTCTACTGATTTCTTGTGGAAGGTGTTTTAGACTTTTGGCAAACTTAACCCCAAATGTTCTTCAAATCAGGACCATTTTACCCAGGGTTAGGGAGTGTGAGGCAACTTTCCTTCTGCTCCTTGAAAAAGGACTGTTCACATCTGAAGGAGCAAAACCAGTGAAAGCAGGAGGGAAAAGTGTATTTCCAGTGTTCACTGCCTCCCAAACAAGTGAGATGGAGCTGGCAGATGATGGTGGGAGCATTCATCTTGTGGCCAGTGCCTCACATGCCATCTGCAAGCTGGCTGCTGTCTCCATGGCAATGGACAGCTCAGCTTCTAACTTTTCAACATGCAGAAAAGGAAATCACATTATTTCACACTTGATGTAACGGCTGTCTGGTTGGACATTCATAGCTAATAAACAATAAGCTTTAGGTCAGGTGTTTCCTGGCAGCTAATGGCCACCTGTGCTAAAAGCTGCCAGTTGCTGCAGTGACTCATTAAATGATAGAAAATGGTCTTTATGTCAGTCATTGTGGCATCAGTGCAAAAAGTTTTGTTTCAAGTGTAATCAGCTTTACCACACTAATGCCACTTCTAAGTGAAAACAGGAGTTGCCCGGTAAGTAGAGAAATTCAGTGTGTACAGCCAAACTGGTACTTGCAGAGAAAAGACCCAACTTGTGTGAACTGCCAAGCACCAGTGAAAGGAAGAAACAGCATTATTTTTCTTGACAGAATGCACTATATCCTTTACAACTTAGACTTTTTTCTGAGGAGCCAGGGGAAGAGGCAAGCACAGGACCCCACTTCAACACTTAACACATTGATTCCACTTCCACAAAACTATGGATAAAGTATGTTTCCTACCAGGATGTGAAAAGCCATAAAAAAGAAAAAGCCTTCCCTGCAGGCCGTGTATGATGTTGGTAAGAGCACATGTATGAATTTCTACTCAGAAGACATTAAAATTACAAGGGTCATGTAAGTATTCACAGTTGCCTGAACCTCATGTTTCCAGCTGTATCATTTTGTAGTGATAACATCTCATAAGAGCCCTGAGCTTGGTACACATCTAAAGGAATCTGTTTTCAAGTTTTACTTCATGCCTAATCTTTGCTCTCCCAGGCAATCTATAAATGGCAATTGATTTGTACGTGGATGAGAATTTGTAATAAAGAATTGCAGGAATATGTCCTTTCTTCTGCCTTGGTGAGGAAAATGTTGCACTTGAATTGAGCTGTATACTTAACAGAGGCACAGTGTGGTGGAACTTCTAAGCTCTGACTAACCAGAAGGTTAGAAAAGAGGATCATAACCACCACTTCAGCAATTTTTAAATCTGTGTGTTGATTGTTGCTATTGGATTCAAAAGCTATTTATGCCTCAAAAAAATGCACATTGCCCGTGCAAAGTGGACCAGATACTGGAAAGAAGACACTTCCTGTGACCTCTACAGCTGTTTGACAATTAGTGGTTGCACAGCTGGCAGAAAAGCCAGGAGAAGCCACTGTGTCTGTGTTACCTGAGGTGAGTGCTGGAGGAGACCCCCTCAGTTAGGACAGCCAACGATTTTCAACTGCATCTTCCAGAGATGCAAAGGTATCCAGGCTTACATGTCCTTGTGTCCCCAGGAGGAGGCAGCAGCAAAGCAAGGCAGAAGTGCTGTACAAAGGAAATGGAAAGGCAATTCACTTATTTCTCCTGATTCTATTTCTCCTCAAAAAAGTCCACAAAAATTCCTTTCCACAAATAGAGATGGTGCTGATTATTTGCATTAATAAGCAGCTAGTGTCCTGAAGGGCATGGAATTAAATGAGAATTTTATAAAAATTTTATAATTTTATAATATTTTTATAATATATGATCATATGATATCTATATTTATGTCTTTATAATATATAATTATATATTTTATAAAAATATAACACCATCAGCCTAGGATGCAGAAGATGCCTTGGGAAGGTGAGGAACCAACCAGTCCCATGGTTTAGATACCCCATGTTTGTATAATATAACCCCAGAAAACACAGGATGCTACCACCGGGCCCTACCTGCACAGCATCATTTACATGCACATGTCAAAGGAAGAAGGAATTGTCACAGCAGGCAGCGGTGGTCAGTGCCATGACATCCCCAGAGAAATGTCCTGAAAAGGGCACAGCTGGTCTCACAGGCACGTCTGCAACTGCTGGTGATTTCAGCTCAGCCTAGTGAGTGATTCCAGCTCAGTTTTGAGCTGAGCCTTCAGGGTGATGTGAAAGCAGAGACGAGGTCTTGGTCGAGGCTCCTGAGAGCCTTTATTCTGCTGCTTCCTCAAAGGGCTCCAGGGGTGAAAAACCAGAGAGAGCAGGGACTTATAGAGGGAAGCCAGGGGGCGGGTTTACACAACTTGGCCAATGGGGTTAAGGATTGAGAAATGAACCAATCAGAGGAAGGAGTGAAAATGGACCAATCAGGTAGGGTAAAAAGGAGAAATGAACCAATCAGAGGAAGGATTGAGAATGAACCAATCAGGTAGCGTAAAAAGGAAGAAGTAGGGAAAGAACCAATGAGGTAAAACTGATTAACATATCAACCACAAAGTCTCATGGGGGAACACATTTGCTCGCTGTTTTACACCACAATGACACAGACTCTGAGGTTCAGAAAGCTGAAAATGACTTTTATTTCTGGGACGTGTCTTCTTTTTATACTATTTTACACAGATCAATTTGATTGGTGGAACAAAGGCAAACCTCTTCCGTCACACTGGTCAGACCAGAGGGACATCAAGAAGAATTCCTCCCTAGGAAAAGGAATGAATAACATAGATACAGCTTACAAAAAACATTTTTTCTGTTTACAGAAAATTCCCTTGGAAAAGAATTTCCGAAGACCAAAACACCTCAGGCATGGAAGAACCAGGGCTACATCCTGCCCTGAGGGAGAGAGCATCTCCCAAGGCTTCTCCCTTAGGGGAACCACCACATGTTTGAAACCTAAGGGTTGTTCTCTCTCCAAGGGAGAACATCCACATTACTGACTGGCCTGCCAGCCTCCACAGGCTAGCAAGGATAAAAGTCATAAAAAATGGAGAAGACAATCATATCAGCACTACTCATTGACCTGACGCTTCTTCTCTAGTTCTAACACCTTCTTTGTCATTTGAATAAATGCACGAGCTTTCACTTGCATTTTAGCCAAAGGTGATATAGCAGGCAAAACCCTCCCACCGGAGAGTTTTGAGCAGCAAAGGAGGGGTCTTTATTTTTGTATACAGAATGGCAGGTCCAAAAAAAGGAGGAATGGTCATGGGAGAAAAAAAGGAACAGAAAAATGAGGTAGCCACACTGGCTGATGGAAAACAGCAGGTGATTTGAGAAGAATTTCATCACACAGGGCAAATTAAAAGATAGAACTTGCAAAGAGAAGCCAATAAAATGATACTGATGAAAGAATTAGAAAATAAATAAATTAAAGGGCAGAGGTAGATGGAAGTAAAATATTGCTTTCATCACCTAGTGCAAAATGTGTATTAATGTTTCAACAAAGGGAGAAATCATCATACCATAATTTTAAGTTAATCAGGGATCTCCTGCAGCAAATTCACATACATATATATAAGTATATAATGCTTGTGTATGTAACAAATACATGGAAATGCACTCCCACTGCAGAAATTCCTGTCAGATGTACCTACTTCTGCAGAATTGCTTAAGTCTGTCTTCTCCTTATTAACAGTGTCTCTAATGCTCTCTTTCTGAGGTGAAAATGGAAAGGTGAACAGCATATGAATCATAATATCTTTCAAAGTCTGCTGATGGCCTGAAGAAACGCTAGAAAGGTACAAACTAGCTGAATTCTGACATCTGAAGTTAATAGTCTGTATCTTATTAGAAATAAGTACAATATAAAATTAAATATAACATCCCATTACTACGAGATTTACTGAATGCATAATTAAACTACTAAAGAATTTCTCTATCTGCCACAGTCCTTTGTGAACTCCAGAAGACTCTTTATGAAGACAGAAGAGGCTGCAAGTGGAATGGATTTGACACCTGGCTGCTTACCAGACAAAGGCTGGCAATTTTTGTCATTGTGCAGTGTAGTGCACATAGATACATAAATAACTACATAGTGTAGATACACCCACTGAAAACTGTAATCTTGAGCAGATAAAGTCACACATTTCTGCAAACTCACGCTCCTTGTGTCCTTCAGGGTGATGAACCAGATACTTTTGCAGGGAGGTTTTAAAATACAGAGAAAACCTACTCACACATGACATCTGGTTTTGTTTCCTTCACAAAAAAAAGGGATTTAAAAGGTCATCTAATGGAGGTATATGTCATCCCACTGACAAAATGATTGAAGTAAATTATAACAGTTATTATGAAAGTATGACGTGAAGAAGTGCCAATGTTCTGTAAAAGACCTGTGTGCAAGTTATTCAAAGGGGAAATTTTGACTGAAAAAAGAAACTATGGAAGGAACATAAATTCTCAGAAGTGCTTAGTGGTAGCTGGACTTCATTTATCTCTTAACTAAACAAAGCTCAGGCCATGCAAAAGTTTTTCCCATGAACATCCTACATATGAACTTATCCAAGGAGAATAAAAGGAGTACACCTGCAAAAAACAACAACAACAACAACAAACGAAACAAAATTGCAATTGAGACATTTGGGGTTATTCTATGTGAAGACAGAGGTGGTTGGGCCATCTGTGCTGCACAAATAAAAATCAATCCTAAAGTGCATAAACCTGACAGCACCTTTAACAAAAGAAGGGTTTTTTTATTCTTTGGAGACCAAAACTGGCCTCAAGCTGTATTACCTAATGAGTACCATGCACTAATTAATAGGCAAAATTGTGAACGAAAATCTGAAAATCCTTCAAGTCAGTGTGCAGTGTTTCTAGTAGCATGAGCATCCTTCTTTTCTCCTATCACTGATAGCATCCATTTCACAAAGAAAAGTAAGTAATGAGTCATTTTTGAACAGCAGGTAATGGCAGTACTGGCCTTTATTCTCACTTGTGCCAAAACCCCTTTCACACCAACCTGGGAGACTAGAGAGTCCTAAAAGCAGCACTTCACCAGGTGCTGAGCAACCTTAATGAACATGAAAATCAAACCCATTACTTGAGAGAGGGTATAACAAAGTGTCTAGATGCCAATAACCATCACACGGGTGCCCCACTCTCTGAGAGACAGAAAGAGACTCATCAAAGTAACTAGGAAGGGAAAATATTCCATTAGCTGCAGAAATCAGGGAAAACCACTTCCAAGAAAGCTGGCACTCTGTACCTGGAGGGAAGGAGAGCCTCTCTCCCTTTCTGCAGTTGGTTTTGCAGACAGTAAAAGGTTGCAGGGGAAAAAAAAAAAGAAAGAATAAAGGAAAGAATAGGTCTTTCTAAAGCTTGAGCACTCCTCATCTGAAGGATCTACTAACTCTGCAAGATAGTGCATTGAGCAGACAAGTGCATCTAAAGATGACTGGAGAGAAGGAGAGGAGAAGATAAAAGAAACAAAGAAGATAAAAGCTGAGAAAATATTACTAGAGGGGATCATAAAGCTAGAGGGGAGAAAGAATCAAAAGTAAAAGGGAGAAAAAAGAAAAAAAGGCCAAACCCATAAACAAATAAACCTACAGACTTAAACCAGATGTCTCTAATAGGAGTTTGGGCTACAATGGAGTACAAATCTGAGCCTTAGAGAAAACAGAAACAAGACACATGAGAATACATTCTCTTTCAATTTGTCCTTGTTTGTTATGTGTCCTGATTTTACTTCTGAAAATGGAAAATCTCTGGCTGAGAAAAGCTTTAAACATTTCTTGGTGTTGCCATTTATTTTTCCATCTTGTATTCCCATTATTGGAGTGTTTTCACTTTGACCATTGATGTTTTCTCTACCATCAAGCAGCTGCATTGAGTGCATCACCTGGGTACAGTTGGATTTGAGGCCTGGCACTGGGGAGAAAAGGGTGGTAGTGACATCCCAAATCCACAGGAATCTCAGAAAAATATTTCCCATAATAAAGGCACACAGGCATCATGCATCTCTTGCACTGAAACATTTTGGTTTTGCCCAGAGCACAAGGGCAGTAACCTTGGGTAGCTTCAGGAATGCTTTACTAACCTGAAGCTCTGCTGTTCCCTGCAGTCTCCACTGAACCCAGACTGGCTCTGGTGATGCTTCAACACCCTGCTCCACTCCTTGGCTCTGTCTACGGGGGGGAAGGTTATTTCAGCCCAGCAGGTTCCTCCAGGATGAGTGTTCCCAGCCTCTGTCAGGGAAATATGTCTGACCTTGCAAAGTGCAGAACTCTTCTCCTGGGCTGATTTCCTACCTGTGGGGGTGGCCTAATCCCGTGGTTTTTATTCTGTGAGTGATATTCCCCACCTTTGCAAAGGACAAGCATTTAACAGACCATCTGCCTACGGTCTTCTCTTGGTTTACCATGCTCCTGGCAATTCCATACCCCCCATGACATTTTAGCTCCTTTTCCCTCAGATTCAGTGAAGCCACTCACATGTGTGATGTCAAAATCTTGATACAATATAAAGGAATAGAAAAGGCTGCAAGCTAAAAAGGGAATTCTACATATTTCTGATATGGTAGAAGCTATTGTTTTGCATAATGCCTACCCAATTGATGCAGCAGATGGAGGAAGGGAAAACAGGTTACATGCCTACAGTGTAAGTGTACTGACAGGCTTTGCTCTGCCAACTACCTAAACGACTTGCCATGCCTCTGTTAGAGTGGTTTCTGAGAGGATGTGAAATTGCAGTTAAGACTGTGATTTATGAGTGCTTTTCATGTCAGAAGAGTGTGCTGAAGCACAAGTTTATCTGCAGGTACCAGCCCTTGGGTTATAAAATAATTATTTTGTAAAAGGCAAAATGCTTATCATTTGGATATAAAAAGAAAAAAGTGAGCCTTGATGGGAATCTCCTAGTAAGAAGCACCTTGAAAAATCACATTATTTGTATAATCACGTTATTTGCCACTCTGTGACTTTAAAACAAAGAAAATTCAAATAAAAATTTCTCTGCTTTATTTGCTTCCAAAGTAATTTTACCAGTCGCTATTTTATGATTTCATATTCTCAGCTTTCACACCAGCACTTATAAGACTTGGATATCTTAATTTTGTTGATGCATACTTAAGATCAGATTTAGGAACTTAGGAAACTAAGTTGTTGAGTTCCTGCAAACATGTGCCTCTTAAGGACAGTCCTGGGAGTGCTGAACCTGAACAGTCAGTCCTGCTTTCTACCAAAATCATAGATCATGTGCATGATCCATGGACTTGTACCTGTTTCACTGCAGGCCATACATTAAAAAAAAAAAAATAATCTACAGTATCTCCTAATACAAATCAATAATAACTTCAGCAAACTTTTACATTTCAAAGACAGATAAAAGATTAGTGAGGGACAAAACTGTGTGAAACAGGCTGAGATTCAGAGTTTACAGTATAGTGGCCTAACATACACAAATATACTAACATGATGTTGGTTTATACCTGACAGAGTTTGTAGCTATGCACATAAAACAAGCCAAATTTAAAGCGGAGAAGCTCTAACTAGCCAAGAACCAAGCTGTTTTACAATTGTCTTGCTAAATATTTTCTAAAAAACACCCCACCCATTTTATATCTAGACAAGTCTACGTACAGCTGACTTCGGCGAGAAGAAAATGGTTTTATCCCACCTTGAATTTCTGCTTCCCAGGAATCCCACATCCTTTCCAGTGTCCCGTGCCATAATCACACTTACTCTTTCCCTTCCCTAGCCTGTGCCTCCTATTCTTGTTGATCACCACAATGCACTAAAACAGGTAGGGGAGCTCCATTCCCATCCAAGTGTTGGTAATGCAGGCACAGGGATGCAGCTGCAGGGCCTTAGCTCCAATCTCTGCTGTCACATCTGCTGGTTATGGCCCATGATGCCTTAAGTTTTATCTTTCATGTTTTTCAGATTCTGTGCTGCCCAGGGGTGCAGTTCTGAGCCTCATATTCACTGTTACTCAGCTCTCTTCACAGAGCAGGGAGACAAAACAAATTCTTTTCCTGCTGAAGACCAAGGACAGCTTTCAGATCCAAAAGCACAAACAAGGGTGGGCTGAAGGCAGCAACAAGAAGGATGGGACCTCACAACCTGAAGCTGGAATTGGACAATTAAACCCCAACATGCAAATGGACCAAAACTTACAAAAATGTGAGATCTTGTGACTGGCCATCCATTTTCCTATTCTCAGTCCACCTTGTGTGTAGCCCTGATCAGGCTCTGTCCTGCCCAAGGTGTATCCTGGAGACCTTTCAATAAATACCTACTTTATTCTTTAGCTCTGTCCAGTCTCTGTTTCAGGTCAGCCCTTCCAAGGGCTTCCAAGCCCTTCCATCACTCAGAGAACAAGGACTTGCAAATTCCACAATAAGGCTCCTTGTCTGAGTTGTTAAGAATTTTGTGCTTCCCATAATGAAAACAGATTAATAGGTAAATGGACTTGTCATCCTACCCCAAAACATGCACATCAGCATGTTCATACAGGATCTGTGTGAAGGGACAGGGAGATGAGGGTTGCTTCAAGTTGTCCCAGTAAGTTTTAGTTGTTCTGGTGCATTTTGGATGCAGCAAAAACACTTGTATGTCTTTCGCCTGCACATGAAGTAATCGACTGTTCATTTCAATTATCCAGTCCTTTTGTGAGATCAGTTAAACAATTACAAATAAATCTGTGCTTGCCTGGAGCTGAGATCACTCAGTAGCACTGAAATGGGGGTTTGGTAGGTACAATTGCCTGCTTCACCACTGTGTGCCCACAAGAGCAGCATGACCCAAGGACTCAGTGCCTTCTGTCTTGCCTGCTCACAACCACCATTTCCTCCTCCCTTTCTAGATCTCTGCTGCCAATCCACATCACCTGACAGCAAACATGACAAATTGCCACCATGGGATAAGGGACTCAGGCATTTCATCAGGGGTGGTAATTTACAATGGCCTCTCCTCCTTGCTTTTTGTATTTCCCTCACATTTCCATTGCCTGCATTGATCCTTTCCATGTCTGCCCTCTCATCTGCACTACTGTCAGCCTTTGCTGACATGGTACCAGCCACAATCCCTCCTGAAGCCAGGGCACCAGGTGACTAACCTTTTCCTCTCAAGCTGTCCTTGTCAGGGATTTTAAATTCTAATTAAGCCTATCTTCATCAGTTTTCCCACCTGTGAGGGTGCTGTGGCACCAGGATGTAGGTAGACAAGTATAGGGAAGAAATTAATCTTAATTCTGATCCCTTGAAAACACTGCTCCTGTTTTCACTGTGTGTCACATTTAGCTCCTTTGTGTGTGGTTTTAAGATGTCCCCCTAAATAACAATAATAATAATAATAATAATAATAATAATAATAATAACCAAAACAAAAACAAGCAAACAAACAAAAAAAACCAACAAAAAACACCACAAAAACCCCAAAACAAACAAACAAAACAAAATTTAAAGAAACCTGACCCAAACCAAAAAAACACTCAAAAAACACACAACATCCCCGAAAAAACCCCAAAACACACACACACACAAAAACCAACAAAAAACCTCACACACACAAAAAAAAACCACCAAAAAAACCCAACACAAAATAAAAAAAAAAAAAAAATAATTAAAAAAAAAATAAAAAAAAAAAAAAAAAAAAACCCACCAAAAAACCAAAAAACAAAAAAACCAAACCAAAAAAACCCAAAAAACTCTCCCAAATCCCCAACCAAAACCTCTGGGATTAAACAATCCTGCTTTGGCAATCCTTCCACTGCTGTACTGCCACTGCAAGTCAGTAGGTGACACTTCTTTATTCCCACACAGGAACTCAGCAGCAACAGCAGAGCCAAATGAAGCTCTTTTTTAATAATTTGATTTTCGTGGTCTAACACCTGCCAAGCATTTGACCACAGATCTTTGGCTTGTGTCTACAGCCTGCAGGACCCTGAGCTGACTTGCCTCCAGCTATTAGCTGAGACTGCAGCAGCTCAGCTGGCATGGGCAGCACAGGCAAGTGCACCCATTTCACTGAGACCAGAGGCACAATAAATTCATGTTGGATCTCCAGCTCTTTATAAGACTTAGGAGAAAGAGGAATCCACTGAGCAACTGGTTTGTTTTTGAAAAAAAAAAAAAAAATGTAATGGTTCCGTTCTCATTTTTGTTGCATTTCCGAAATAATGGTGTTTCTATTTAGGGACATGTATAGAAACACTGACATATTGAAGGTGCTTCTGGAAAACAGGAGACCTGAGAAGAGACATTTCGAAAAGCACATCAATCTGCCAAATGTATGAATATGAACTGTGAAGGAGTAAACATTTTTAAACTGATTTTAAATAGTTTTGAAGTCAGTGGAACATACTGCAAAAATCAGCCCTCTAGCTTTATATGTGTGCAGTTCTCCATCACCTCCACCCTGGCTTGCACAGAGCATGGCTCAGTCTTTCCTTGAATGAAGCCAAGTTAGAAATTGCACACCAAGAGCAAATAAGACACTTCTGCCCCAAATCAGTCCAGGAGATTGGAGTAGAGAAAGCCCAAAACAAAAACTCCACCACCCTGAAATGTACATACTGTGTATATGGGTCCTTGGCACCAGCTGCTTCATTTTGTAGAACCTCTCTTGGAGCAGTAGAAGCAGTCTACAGCACCATACAATGCACACATAGTTTATTGCAACCTATTCCATTATTCTGCAAGTTGAGAGTATATACTCAGCAGTGCAGGAGCAACCCTCAGCATCTGCTTTCCATTGTGGGAAGATACAGAGAGATCCCCATCTGATATTACTACTACCATCTACTAGAGGAGCATCTAGAGGCCCTTGATTGGGATTAGTATCATTATAGGTACTGCTTGGGCTTAATAAAGTAGCCCCTACCTCAAATAATGAAGAAAAAATGTATACTGAGGTACAGCCTATTTGTAAAAGGAGCAAGACAGAGGTTACTGCTGTGGTTATACACTTTTGCATAAATGGGGTCATAAGTAAAAAATTCCTTTGGTCTCATTCTCACTCAGATCCATGTTTACCACTAAACTGCAAATCTGGCAGAGTTAGCTGAGCTCAGCTGAAGCCAGCTCTGAGAATGCAAAAATGCTGGAGGTCAGGAGCCAGGTGGGATGGAAAACTGGGCAGGGAAACCTCTTCCACCCTCCCTCTGCCAGCTGCTGTTTCTGAAAGCCTCTGCCAGGAGACCTCTGCCTTTCCTAGCTCTAAATCCGCCCCTGACAGCAACTGAATGTCTTTGATTTGTATGAATAAATTTCAAAATGTCCTGTGATTACAGCTTCATAATATTCCGGAAGCAGATGGCAGGCACAGATGACACTGACAGTAGTTGTAAGTGCAAAATAGGAGGTGGCAGAGAGGAGTGAGGAAAGACAGAGTTAGTTTAGGAAAACTATGAAAGAAAAAGAGCTATTACTTTGAAGATGCAACCAAATAATGAAATCAGGTAGAGAAGATTCAGTTGCCACTAGGAGAGAAATACAGAGCTCTGCTTCTTGAACTAGTACAGTGTGTGCTTAAATGTCTTACTAAAAAAAGAGAACACAGAGAGAGAGAGAGAAAAAGATGCTAATACATTTAACTGCCCTTGACAATTAGGACCAAACTGTGCACTCACAGGAAATACACAGCACTATACATTTCAGAAACTAGTACTCATCACCTGGATAAACACACACCATTAATCCCAGCTCCTCCCTCACTTCTGGACCAGGTGATAAAGTTCACTGGCCAGAGATAAAGCTCTTCTCCAAATCATCTTAGGAAACAAAAGTATTTATCTGCCAATCCTACCAAAGTTTTAAAAATCATTATACCCTCACTGCAAACCCTGATGTGATGTTTACTTTTATGAAGATGCAAGTGGGAATGAGAAACCATCCATAATACTAAATGGAGTTCTTACAGTGTCTCTTCAGAATACATTCTCTCACTCCAGGCAGCAAGGAGAGATTATTTTCTTCCTTCTACAGTCTAAAGAATTTAGAAATAGAGAGGAAATCTCCTTGAAGACACTGAGTGCATCTTTTTTCCTCTCCTCACCCCCTCCCCTTCTCAGATTTTTTTTTTAAACATAGCATACATCAAAGTAAAAACTGACATGCAGTTCCCTGAAGCTCTCCTACAGATTTTTGATTTTGGAAATTTCATTTTCTACCTTATAATGATCTTACGAGTGAGGATAAAATGCTTGCTTTGAGGTTCACCTTAGACAGAGATGTAATAAACACTGTAACTTTTCACTGCAATGGAACAAATTCTTTTGTAGATGGGCACAAAGGGACTGCGTGGATTAAATTATATCTTATCACTTAAATATTGATAAAGATGCTATATGGTGAGTATATGGAAGAGTAGAAAGGGGGAAAAAGAAAAGAGGCACTGGTGGCTTAGCCAGTGAAGTCCTCACTTATGTTCCAAATCTAGTCCACCTTAATTTGTCAGTCCCACTGAGCTGCACCTGTCCATATGCATGTGTGCGCACACACACAGAGAAAATCCCAGTTATTAACAAATAATTCATTATGTTTTGCAGTTTTTCCTCAGCTGATTGCCAAGTGTGAGTCAGCACAAAGACTGAATTACACCTGCCTTGTACCAAAAAGTTTGTTCTTCCAGGTGCACAAAGCAAGACAGAGATAATTTCAACCATGCCTTGCTGTGCTGGATTACTTGTTTGCCTTTTCTCTTTGAGGGATGCTGGTGTTCAGAAGGGACACCACTGAGGTTGATAAATTCACCTTATTTCCAGCTGCTAAGTAGGAAAGATAGCTTTGTGTTGCCCTGATTTTCCTTTCATGAAGTTTATAAAATACCAAAGTGCATCTGTATGTAAAAAGGAGAAGGTCATCTGCTCAACACCTCTGTCTTAGACACTAATTTTTCACACCAGGACTGCACACCAGTGTTGCACACCGGCTTTGCACATTAAATCCATGAAAGATGCTGCTCAGCTTTGTCTATCAACAACAACATCCAGTGCTTTGTCTGTCTTTTAAAAACGCCTATTTAATTACTTTGGTGTCTTGACATGCAGGTCTATCCTCAGTGTATGAATGGCCTTCCTCTGCCTCATCAGGGTGGGGAGGAATTGATCCCAGAGATGCTGTGGCAGAGCCTGGTGGAGAGCACAGAGAGGTCTGGGAAGTGGCTGTGTCTCCTGGTGTGGGCTGTGGCTGGGACCAGGACATTCCTTTCCTGTGCAGAGCCACTCACCATCCTCTGCCATGCTTTTTACTTGCTCTGTCTTGCCCAGTTAACCCAGTTAGAAAACAAAATTGTCACTGGGCCACTGACAGTGGAAACAGCAAACATCTGGGGTATGGTTTCCTCTATACTTCAAATGTGCAGAAGATCAGAGCACATCAACCCCTGAGAGCAGAGGGCAAATTTAAGGACAGGGTAGAGCAAGGCTAGGCAGGGTGGTATAATGGAAAAGTAAGCTTGGTAAGGTTCTCTTTCAAGGCAGTATGCCCTAGGATTCATGACAGGCTCATTTTTAGTACCAGGAGCTGGCAGTGATGCTGAGCTCTGATGTGAGCACTCTGCAAGATTCACTGCCAGAGGTCTGATGGGCATCTGTGCATGCATTACCTAGGTAACACAGGGGCAATTATGGGCTAGCTTCCCACCTTGTCCATTTCACACGACTCATGACCTTTTGGGGATTTAGTGACACCACCTGAGCATCTTGCAGGAGATATGTAGCACTTGAATGGTATAGGCCTGTTGGTCTGCAGGATGGATCCCCTCAATGTGCTGTTCAGCTTGGCTGACAGCCACTGCAACCTGTGCTTTGGCACTGTGGGTGACCCATCCTGGCATTTTGCCTGTATCTTTGAAGGATTTAGGTTATGGTGGATTGATTTTATTTCTGTAGTTTATACCCAGGCATTGACCTTTGGCTGTTGGCAGATTGATCCCCTCCCAACAGCTTTGTTCATCCAGCATTCAGACTTACATCATGACAGTAAAGGTTAAAGGACCTTTCTTACAGCTATGCTTACAAATAGCAATATCATAAAAAGGCAAGGGCACACTGAAAAAAACTTGAATCAACCCCAAATGCAGCCAAGTCTTTCAAACAGCAAAACCTACTTCCATCAGAGATGATGACAGCCCTACCTGGTGAAAAAGCTCTCTGTTTCACCTACACCAACTTCTCTAGCATACTCAGTCACATCATGACAGTGGTGGGAAGGAAGAGATAAAGCCCATTTCAAAATGGATGTACTTGTATGATTTTAGCTACAGAGCAGGCAAATTTAATAAAGTGTGATATTTTGCCTTGCTGAATTGTTGGGAATACACTGTCCAGACTGTCAGAGCCAAGGGTTTATTTGAATGTGAATCACCCCCTCTATCAACTCCCCTGGGAATGCAGTATCACCTTGCAAAAATTGGCAATGTCACCTACGCTGACTATTCCAGGGTATTGGCACTGGGGTTTCTACTTGGACAGTAGAACAGTGAGAAACTGAAACACAGAGAAAAAGAGATTGTTTCTGGGTGACCAAGAGCTATTCAATTCAATTTAGAGAAAGCATTGAGTGTACTGGACCTTTGCCACGCAGAGGCTTAGGTCTGAAACACCACAGTTCAGTTCAATTTGTCTTGGAAATAAAAGGTTATGATTTTACTTCAAAATAATTGGACTGCAACTGCTAGTGATCCAGGAGCTGTTTTACACACAGACCAGTGGTCTTTGACACAGCTGAGCTGTCCATGGGTTAAGAATGCGATGGTTAGTTACAGAAGGTTATCTTATTAACCCTCCCGTCAATAAATTCTACTGACACAAGTCTTCCTTAGGCTACACACATTTAGATTTTCTACATCCTTATTTCAGTTAGGAGTATTATTTTCCTACAGTACAAATACTACCTAAATGTCTTGTCCATAGCATAGAGCCTGATAGCTAATTGGGCTGAAGCAGCTTAATAAAGTTTTAAGTGTAAGTGCTGCCTTTTTGTTGCCTAGCAAATCCTTATGAATTGAAGAACTCTCCAAGCACAAACATGGCCATGGACCAGGCAGTCCTGAGGAGTGGTGTCAGCCTAACACTTAAAGGAATCCAGACCTCAGTCTAGTTAGTGTTTTAAAAATGTGTACCTCCATTTCCGGTTACACTGACTTCTGCATCTCTTTAAAGATGTGGAAAGACTTTCAAGAGTTTATAATTCAGCCAACACAAATGTTATTATGTCCTCAGCTGCCCATTTCTTTGTTTTCAATGACAACTTCATCTGTGATCTCTTTCTTTGCTTTTCAGAATTGCATTTGTGCTCTTTCTTAAAGATTTTATTTGCAGCCTCTTATGAGTAAACGTGGGGAGAAGAAGAGAAACAAACTGTGGAAGGTGATCTGGCTTTTTCATCCTGCCTCAATGTGTGTCTCCTCTACCTACATGCAGCAGCCTGGATTTCTCATTGTTTATTTCAGATATGTATGCTGGCCTTTTATTCATATGTAAATCAGCTTCATTGATACAATGTTAGAACCTACATATTTGGTTTATTAGGAGAGTTTAGTTCTAAAATCTTCAATATTAAAATCCCACAGTACATTGCCTAGCTGACAGGCAAAAATCTCATGGTTAGTCTAACTGTCCACTAATAATAGACATATCCCCTTTACTATAACATACTATTAGAGTTATGCTGGAAATTGTCTAAAAAGCCTCTTCCTCTCCATTTTCTCTCATCACCACAGCAGAACAGCAGTACCACTACCTTTTTTTTTCTTCATGTACACCTACCATTGTATAAGGCAATGGTAGACTAAAAGAAAGGAAATAATGAGTAGTTATTTTGTGCTTCATTCATTGAAAGAGTACTACATTGTAAGTAGAATGGAAACCCTTATTTGAAATTTTATCTTTGTCAGGAATAAATGAATAAACAAGACAACTTTTTAATGTGAAGAAGAAGGTGAAAGGTGGTTCACCATAGACATATTTTGCTATCAAAACTGCTTCCAGAGCCTTTATACAAAATTATGGAGTATTAGGGTTCCATCTAAGATATCAAATAATGTTTCTGCTTGTCATCAAGATGAATCATACAATGTGTCTTCCTACTCTCAGGCACATTATATGCTCCCATATGCATATAAGCACATACCCCTGTGTGCTTTGAACTGCTTGGTTTAGGTTAATTTCTTAATTTTCCAATTCTTAATAGAATGCCAGCTTAGACTAATTCACCACGTTTTCTGGTGGCACCATATAATTTTATGACAGAAGGAATTCCTTACATATAACAATGCACTTGAGAGGTTTTCAGCTGCCATTCCTATGTAGTGCTCCTGTGTTTAACACTCAGAATTAATTCACGAGGTTTTCATAATTCATCAAGATAAGAAAACCACAAAAATCTGGTCTAAGCTGAGCAGAGTCAAGCTCATCCATTTTGGCAAGCTCCTAGACAGACCAGACCTTAGCTTTGAACTAAATCACTTGCATGGCATAAGTATATTCTGAAAAACAGGTTGATAAAATGAGTATATTAACATATTCTGCATACAGATATATGATTTTTGTGTTCTGTTATTTTGAGCCACACAAAGCCAAAACTACATTAAAAACCATATTGGATGGAAATTTTGTAAATGCAAATCAATAGCAGAGCCCTGATCTATTTATATAGAAATCCAAAAAAAACCAGGGGGAATCGATCATTAAGGGCATTTTGCAGTTTCCCTTTCTATCTTGTCACAAGCTCTTGGTGAAGTCACTAACAAATCTCTCTGCTCAAGAAGCCATGCCAACAAACTAACAGCCCTGAAATACGGTCCTTTCAGGAACTCTCTTTGGACTGTGCAGCTACCCACAGTTATCAGCATGGACCATGGGAAAACAGAGAATGCTCTCAGCTTCTTCATCTGAAAGTGAGCTGTATTCTGGAAAACCAAAAAACTATCAGTTCACTTCAGACACCTGTCTGCAAAGAGAAATTTAGTGTCAGCATCTCAAAATGTCTGACTGAAGCCATGTTAAAATCGGTCCTGAAGAAAAAGTGACAGTAATTAACAACAACAACAACAACAACAACAACAACAACAACAACAAGGTAAGAGATGTCATTTTCTTGTTCCTTTCATGATAGGAACTTCCATGCCTTTTTATTTCAAATTCAGGAAAAAATTATATATTGGGCTGCAGGTTAGTTATTTCCTCTACCACACTACTCCTAAAATGACATGAACTCTCAGGGACACTCTACACAAATAGCCTTTGTAAAAGCTTTCAAAACACTTTCACCATTGTGGGTCCCATCCAACTCACCATATCCTACAATTCCCTGATTAACACCAGGCAAGGTGGCTTCACTCACACGTGGTTCCTGCAACAAGTAAATAATCACCAGGTGATTATTCACCAGGTGAATCTGGGTGTTCATTGCTAAAGTGTTCTTTATGAATCAAGTCCTTGTCATTGTGAATGTGAATGATACTGTTTACAGTGATGGAAAAGCAAGAAGACCTTCCCCAAACATTTTTACCCTCTGACTCTCATTTACCTGCAAAAAATATTAGCAAAATCTCAATAGTTCACCCAGGTAGCTGGCATAGGGAAGGGCACTCAGCATACTCACTCCCATGCAAAGCATGATGAACAGTGATGGTCATCACCAGTTTGGCAATTATTTCTCCATTTTGTCATTTCAACATACCTCTGATGTTGCACAGAAAGCTCTGTGTCCCAACCATATTTATGGGTATTCTCAGCTGTTTGCAGTTATTGTGTAGTTCTGATTAATACTTCCTCCTCTGTGACACAGAAGGAGCTGCATTCTAATACCATCTTTATTTTTTTTTCTACCAGATCCCACAGTTTTGTATTAAAAAAACCCAAACTTATAAATCAAGGAAGTAGTATTGGAGGTCCATAAAATGTAAGACCATGAAAATGTCATCACTATACATTTTATTTTCCTGTCTACTCTTCCTGAATCTTCCAAATGTTGTTAGCTTGTTTATGGCTGCATTGTTCATTTGGGATACCTTATTCTTAAGAGGCATTCTGGCCAGGACCTCCAGCTCTAATTTCATGGTTTAGGTTGTGTTTGGGATGGTTATTTCAGCTTCCCTCTTCGTAGGCAAGCTTATGTCCAACCCTTAGTGCCTGTGGTAGTCTTAGAGCATGCACTGAGTATTGTCAATCATGTTTTTCCCATATATATGTTAGTCACACTATTTCTATGTACTTTATTTTCTTAAATGACCTATGCTATTTTTCCTTTGACCAGAGTAGGCATTATTAGGCTTCACAGAAGATTTTGGCAACAAAGTTTACATTGTACAATTGATATCAATCTAGTTCTGTGTGAATAGGACAAGATTGCATGGATCAGCTTGCCCTGCAAAAAGCTGGACCAGTTATCACCTAGGTTTTTATTTTCTTTTATAATAAAACTTGTATCATTTAATCACAGCCAGTAAATTTTAGTCTCCCATTAATGGCATGTTAGGCCAGTCCTACATAGGCCCTCTCCTTTTGAATTAGAGCCTGCAACCCATACAAACAAGCATAAGTTGTACTGATATAACCTGTATTAATATAACATGTTTATAACCTGTAAACCAGGCTGAATGCTTCCTTCAGCCTGCAAAAAATAATGACATTTATAACTATGCATTTCAGTAATGAAATAATTTTTTTTCTCTTGTTCTAAGGTACTCATCTCAATGACAGCCTGCAGGACTTAAAATTGCCATCTGCATGTCCTTCATAGGCTGAATCCAGATCAACTTCAGCAGTTCTGTGATACCTCTGTGGCTAAGACAAAATGTTTTTACATGTATTTATGTGTTTATTACAATTTATCTGAAGGGTATAAAGTGGTAAAGTGTTCCTTGTCCAGCAGTTGAGGAGGGTATGTGTCTGTGTGTGTGTAATACATGTCTTTTTCAAAATATCTGTAACAACTGTTGATGGAGGGGAGGATGAAGGGAACAATTGAATCAGACTGAAGGCCCCTGTCCACCCCTTGAAGAGCATTGCCAAAGCATTCTGAGGACTCTTCCAAATTGTGGTAGCTGAGATAAACATCCCAGCTTACATCTAACATCTAAAATGGGTGACCAAATAAAACAATGGATAAGCAAGGCCATGGACATAATAGTAGAAAGGAATTGAAATATAATGATGCCAGAGCCAATACAGGTTGCAGAAAACTAAGCCGGAATGGAAATAATAAAGCTATAAATAGATTGTCCAAATGGGGAAAAAAATATTCATCCTGCTGTTTAGTGTAAGTAGAAGTGTTCTTTATTTGCAAATGCTATTACCTTCAGACAAATTTAAGCTTTCATTTGTTATCTGTACTGTATTAATCTATTTGTACTGTATCTGTACTAATACTAACTTGTATTTTGGGATAACTCATGAAACAACAAACAATTTGTTATGCACCACTGTAACTAAAGTATTCAGTATGCATGTATTTTCCTCCCTCATTGTGAATACAATAAAGTTAATCCAGTCCTTTCTTCATGAACTGCTGTAATACTCAAAGCAGAAGTATAATACATTCTCAAGCATGAGTGTGCTGATAAAAAATGTACCATTTCAGAGTTAGTTCAACAGACTATGTCACCTGGTGGGGGGTGTAAATGCATAAGAAACCATGACAAAGGCATTTGTCACATCATCAGAGTAATATTTGATCCAGTGCATGACATTCTGAAATGCAAGAAGTACAATACAACAACGAAGCACCCTGTGTAATATGTAATAGAAAAGATATAATGAGAAAATGTTTATATTATTACAACACAAAATAAAAAGTATTTTATTATGCATATAGTGACTTCCAACCCTATCAACATTTCACAATGCATGGTGCAGTAATGACTAAGGAGGAAAAAGCAGTGATCAAAACAAAAATCACAAGACAGTGGCCAGGCACCAATTAAATGCAAAAGATGGGAGAAGAATGTGCAGACAGAGGGAATGGGCTTCATCCACCCTGGAAGGAGATGGACAGCAGACATGAGGATGGCTGGCTGGCTTGCAGCAAACATTAACTTTTCAGGAAAAATACTGTTGGGAAACCTGAAAAACCCTCAAGGCTGCAAAACACTCACATCATTTTTTGGAAGACTAAACCTTTGTACAGCTCTGTGTGCACTTACCCTTGGTATGAACATGTCCAGCCCTCCCAGAATATGTAAAGGAAACAGCTCACCTAAGATAATTCATGATGCAGGCTCACATTTTTTTTCCTTGCAGCATTGTGGAGGCCAGTCTAATACAAGCATCTTTGTACTGCCTTACTGCCAGAAGTGCATTTGCTGAACGTGCCTGGGCAAAAAAGCACAATGAAGTCTATGCTTAATTCATAGCATGGATGTAATTTAGCTCAATCTGCATGATGCTACATGCTTTTCAGGCACAGCCTTCAGTGCCTGAAACCAGTTATTCCTCAGTTACACCTGAAGCAAAGATGAGAACAAGTGCATTTCATCTTGTTCTTTCAGTGGTGCTACCTCTGCAGGGAGAAGGAAGCACCTTCTTCATACTGGTGCAATAGTCAAAGTATATAACATTGCTTGGAAGCCCTGAAGAAATCTGACAGACATTGATCCCCTTTCCTAGTGATCCAAATTTATTCACTAGACTCCCTTATACTCTTAAAAAATCAGCCATCGGGCTAACCTTGTCCATAAAAACCTGCTGAAATACCCAAAACCCATGGAAAATACTGCAATTATCCACATCTTTTTCATGAAAACTAACAAAAAAACAAACAAATAAATAGTCTGGAAAGGCATGTTCTCTTCTGTCATGGCATTTACAAACACAGCAAGGGAAAAAGTATTTATTTTTTAAGACGAGACATACATGGTTATTGCCATCTCAGCTCCTATTGCATCAAGAGTTTAGCAGCTTTCTTCACAGTTATTAGAATCAGCGACAGAATCCTCAGCTCAAATGAACTCACACTTTAAGCCTGAGAGTGCTTGGAAATTTAAGCACATACTTAGAGTTAAACACGTGCTTATGTCTTGTCACATTGCCACATTCATCACTGCTGTAAGCAGGTGTGCCTTCATTAAAATAAAATGGATTTGCTCTCAACAGAGTGGATTTGAAGCTGCTCTTATGAGTTTTCATATCAGCACTGATTTCTAGCTCAAGCTGTTTTATCAAGAGGGACTGGTATGTCAGCTGAGTGGGTGTGGACAAAAAGTATAAACAAGTAAACAGAAAGATGTGATTTTTCAGATGTACATGACACTGTGACAGAGAAATGAGACCAAAGCTGCAGAGATCTTGCTAACATCTCCATATCTTGTAGATACTGGAGTACATTGAACCTAAGTTTGTCAGCTGAGCTCAGCTGAGACAGGAAGATATAGAAGGAGATGCCTCTTCCACGCCAGAGGCCATGGATCATTTTTTTATTTTCATAAATCAAGACAGAAAACTCTAACTTTACCACAAGTTTGGAATGGTGTTCAATTCTGAATCTGTGATTAAAAACCAGAGCAGGATCTGCTGAACAACATCCAGCTCGGTTCTGACTGCTTTTGCATATTCTGATCTTGAATCCAATCAAAAACTCATGCAGCATCACTTGTTTATACTATAATTCATTTACGTGTCATGTAACTATCTCAAGGTTATGTTTAACACCGTCTGATAAGTGTCCAGATAACCCTAATTCATCATACAAAGGTAATCACTCATATTAACAGAGCTGTGTTTGTTGCTCCAAAAAGATATTCTCATGCCCATTATTTGTAGTCTTTAGTAACCTACTCATATTCTATCTCTTCTCAATAGTATCAAAATGTTTATTTTACATACATATATATGCCAATGTTATCAGCATTCAAATGTCAGCTTGACAGGATATTGGCTAGAGCACATTAAATCAAGTAAAAAAAGGCTAAGGTGATGTCTCAGCTTTCCCAAGTGGGAAATAGTCACATTTTAGTATTTTCTGAGAGAGTGCACCCAAGCTAATGTAATAATAACTGTGTAACACCAATGCTAGCAATTACTGAGAAATGCTTGTTACATAGTTTCATACTAAGGCAGTGTTGCAATGTAGATATCACTGGATTCTCCAAAGAACTGGAAATAAACAGATGAATTACAGCATTTGCTCAAGGTCAGCATTCGAGTTTTCTATTAAGTTATAAAGAATTTTTTTTTTTTAAAGCTAAGCTTGTTTTTTTCTATTGTTACTGATACATGGTTCTTCTGTCCAGGAGGTAAAAATATTGAAAGCTTTTAACAATATTAATGTCTTGGTGCCTTTTCAAGTGTAAGTAATTTTTCATACACTTGTGTTATGGACTGAGGGAGAGATTTGAACAAGCCCTGCCACAGGCTCAGATTTTTCACAGCATCTTTACTTAGGTGATCTGCACCCAAATCACTCTGGCTCACAAGTTCTCAAGAATGGCAGAGAAGGTCTATCATAAAATGGGTTATTTATTACATAGACAGGAGATTAACAAAAAAAAAGGCCTTAAACAGTTACTTACCACACAGGAGAAACCAAAATAACTACTAATAGATTACAAAAAACAGTGCACAACGTAAAGGTACCTATATAAAAGCTAGCAAAGAAATAGTGTAGATTAGGAGCCAATGTAACTTCCCACCAAATTGATGATGGGGTACACAGAGACTTGTCACTCAACCCTTGAGAGAGTAACTCAAGGCAGGTGTCCCAAACCTTGAGGAGAGATCCCCACAGACTTCCAGGGAATGTGCAGAAGATGCCTGCTTTGTGGAAGTATGGTGAAGTCTCTGTCAGTCAGAAATTCAAGCTTATCTTCCTACAACCTTGCTTTCAAGGCAAGATGTTTGTTGTCAGCTGGGAATGTCACCTCCATGGTGCCGAAATAACTTGCCACAGGACAGGCTGTCCTGACTGAGTTATTTCAGCAATTATCAAATGCACATGAGGGGGAAGATGCCCTGAGCTACTGCATTAGGTGATAGGTAACAGATATACCCTCCTAGGGCAGGGGTGCATCCTGCCACAACTTGTTAAAAAATGTTGTCATTATGGAGATACCAGTCACAAGTCAATAGACAAACTTGCAAATGAGACTCTTTTCTGGGGTGAACAGATTGATGGACACATGCAAACTAGATCAGGAAGTACCTGTATAAAACCAGGTCTATAGATACACAATATAAGATTTGCCAGTTAATAAAAATCACTGTATCTAAATATTATAGGATTCACCTGTCCCATTCTCCCTGTCAATGCCTCTTTTCTGTTTTCAGGACTAACACAACAAACATTTAAGCCATGAGTAACTTCATGCATATAAGTGAAAATCAGGTCCTGCGTGAGTTCTGCCTGGCATGTGCCACAGATGACTATTATTTTAGGATATCAACATGCTGGTCAACATGTCAACCCCACACAGCCACTTTAGCACTCCCCCACTGAAAGACAAGGAGAGAATAGGAAGAACAAAAGGAAGAAAATTCAGGGGTTGAGATAAAAATAGTTTTAAATTGGAAGAAACAAGGAAGAAGAAAGAAAACAACATTAAACAAGAATAAAACAAAAGGAAGTGATGCAAAGAAGCCACTCACCTCCCACAAGCACACTGATATTGACACCTGGCTTAGTGTCCAAACAATGTCTACATTCAAAAAACCCCAAACCCTCCCCATCCATGATATACATTTCTATGGCATGGGGTATCCCTTTGGACAATTTGGGTCAACTGTCCTGGTTACATCCTCTCCCAATATCTCATGCTCCCCAACCTTCTTTTTGCTGAGGCAGAGCTGAGAAAAGAGAAAGTCCCAGTACCACACAAGCCATGCCACAACACTGTGCCATCACCACTGCTTCAGTCACAAATCCAGAACAGAGCAGTGTCTGGAAGAAAATTAACTCCATCCCAGCCAGGCCCTGTTTATCTTTGTGTCTGTGCTCTCTGTACTCAATCTTTAGCAAGTATAGAACTTGACCCTGCATTCAGATAATGCAGAGCAGAGATGCACTGGCTGCAATGATAACACACTAGAGCAACTTCCTATAGGAGGATCAATGGGGAGTGAACATATGAATATATTTTCTACTTCCTTAACCAGCTTTTTGTGGGCATGGAACCTCCCTCTGAGATTTACTTTTTCAAATATTTTGACTAATTGATATTCAAAATCATGGTTTTGCAGCTTTCCTCATATTTCCAGCTTTCTCTTAGGAGAAAGGAATGCCAGCCTTCCATGAAACTTGAAATCCACAGATGGGCAGTAAATCTTTCAGGCTGGAAAGAACACAATGGTTTGAAACAAGCAAGCAAAGTGCTATTAGCCATATTCATCTTTCTTGATAGAAGCCTTCTCATAGTGGGTGCTGTTTAAAGGCTGTCTCATCAGACACCACCACTGACTATGCAAGACAAAGAAGACAAGGCAAGGACTGGAGTGATTCAGAGGCCCTGCCTCACTCCGCATGGTGCTCTCCAGAAAAAGTGAGGATTTTCTCTGCCTGTTCAATGCCCCCTGCTTCCATGGACTTTAAAGCACAAAACTCTACAAAAGGCTTCAATTCTGTTAATTTATGGGTTTAAAACACACACCTAAAGAGTTGTCCTGAAAACTGATATATATATGAGTGACAGCAAACTACTGTGGGCACCTAAGCACCACACAGACACTTGCTCCCTTCCCCACCCCCAAGGACAGTTTATGGGGAAAGATAAAAAGAAAGAGCAAACCCCAGAAAATTCAGGGGGTAAGGTAAGAACAGGCAATGGAAAAGTGGAAGAAGATACAGAGAAAAAGCCCAAAAGCTCCCAATACAAGGACCACCTCCCATGGTAGACGGATGCCCCATCAGTTCCCAAGCAATAGACAGCTAACCTACCTAACTCCACTCTTCCCTCACTTTTATTGCTGAACATGGCACTGCAGAAAATCTCTTTGGTCAGTTTGGTTCATGTGCCTTGCTATGTCCTCTTCCTACCTCTCATACACTCCAATCTATTCACTGGGGGTAAGAGTGAGCAGAGAATGCTTTGATGCTGCACAAATGCTTTTCTAAATGTTGGTCTGTTATCAGCACCACAGGAGTTGTTATGGTGAAAATTAACTTTCATCCCAGTTAGACCCAGTACATTGGCTTCAGTTCAGTAACTGGCAGACAATTCCAGCTCTGACCCATCTGGCAAACCCATGAGTACTTTCAGTCTGGCCTTTGGTATGCCCCTTGCTTTTTCACTGTTATGTTACATTTTCAGAAAGAAAGACAAATGCCTCTCTAGCTTTCTTGATGTAGTGGCTGCAAGACAAATTGCTTTTGCAATGAACAGAGGTAAATTGCTTGAAATTAATTTTTCTAATATAACCTGGTCCTGCTTCCCTGGACAGTATTTCATGTTTGTAATGGAAGCTCTCTATATGAATTTACCCATAGTGTAGCCATGTCCAACTTCTACATCTTAATAAAACAGTAAAATTAGATTGCCTTCCTGTCTTCAGTTCACTGATCAGAGCTATGACAAATAGGTTTAACTTGTATGGCTGAGTTCTATCCAAAAGCTTCTAAGTAATCTGTACTTGATGGGAATTATTTCACTGTCACTGAATAGTAATTTCAGTGAGGGTGACAGTGGGACAAATGCCTTTGAAGCCACTGGAATTGCAGTTGATCACATCAGGCTTAGTGCAACCTCTAATGTTTACTGGAACTAGTGAAGCCTCAGCAGTTCTGGGCAGTGGGATGGCTCAGGGGTTTGGGTTGCTATCTGTCTGCTTGTAAAGTGACAGTTGCCATGGAATCAGAGCACCTCTGGAAAGACAGCTTGTTCCTGCAGGCCTCCAAACAGCATCCAGCCTGACTGAGCTCTTGAAAGTACTGTCATGCCAGGGCTGATCAACAGCATGTATGCATTGGCTCAAAAAGAAAATGAGTTAATTTGAACTTAGGCTCTCTGGAAGCTGTGATTTTGAACTTCCTGAAATTGCAGAAGACCAAGAAGCCTGGTTCCTTTTTTCTGAGCAAGTCTGGCTGCATTAGAAAAACCCATAAAACTCTCCCAAAAAACAAACACAAAAACAAACAAACAAACAACTCTAAAAAACAACCCCCAACAAAAAAAACCTAAAAAACACCCGCCAAAAACCCCACTAAATACCCAAACAGACTGGCAGCTGCATTTAAGAATGAAAATGCTCACAACTGGTCTCTTTTGAGCAGTAGACATTCAGCTGCAAGCTAAAAACACAGTCACAGCACTGCATCCCTTTGCAGCTGTAGGCACAGGGATAACTTATCAAAGAACCACTGAGCAGGCTTGGGCATGACCTGAAAATCAGTCCCCAGACCTGTCAAGCCAGCTGCAGCCTAGGCATGGATACACACATCTAGACCAGCTTATGATGAAAACACAGGTGCCCACACACCTGGATAGGTCTGTGTTCAAACTGGACATGCACGAGTCTGCCACACCGTGGGGCTACACACAGGGGGTGAGCTGAACAGCAGCTAGTCAGAAAATGTGCTGGAGGTCTGAATCTGAACAAGCTGACCATGTGTGTGCCCCTGAGGGAATAAAAAAGGCCAGTGGTATCCTGGGTTTCTTTAGGAAAAGCACCACCACTAAGTCAAGCAATGATATATTTTCTCCCTGCTCAGCACTGGTGATGCACGTGCAGATAGATGTTGGGTCCGGGTCTGGGCCACACTGAGCATCCTGGAGTGATCTGATGGCAGAACACAAACACTGGAGCACCTTTTACACAAAGAGAGGCTGAGAGAGCTGGAGCTGTTCCACCTGAAGAAGAGAAGCCTCAGGAGGGTCTTACAAATGTGTTTAAACACCAAACGGAAGAGAATAAAGAAGACTGAGTCAGACTCTCCCCAGTAGTATCCAGGGAAATGAAGAGAAGGGAGTAAGCACAAATCAAACTAAGACATTCCATTTAACCACAAGGAAAAAAAAATACTGTGAGGGTGATCAAACACAAAGCAGGTTTTCCAGAGAGGATGGTAGTCTCTATCCCTAGGGATATTCAAACCAGACAGACACAGCACTGAGCAACCTGCTGTACCTGACTCTGCTATAAATGCCCACCATCCCCAGTGGCTGAAGCTCTGTTGCCCTCATGGATTCCATGCTTCCACTCAGTTTCCAGGCACCTAAACTCTTCCATGTTAAATGACTTAACAATTCTGTCCTGACTGCCAGCCTGCAAAACAAGGGTGATGCCTGCTCATTTTCCAAAAATTATAGGGAAAGGGAAAATGCTAGTTAATATCATATTTAATATCATATTTACCCAAATCTGTAAGTGAAATTTTACAAATTTTACCAATGAAATGAAATTAAAATTATTCAACTATTTGCAAAAGTTAAGAAAATACCTGTTTAGCATACAAAACTAAGTGTAGCACAGAGTTATACATGATCAGAGAGATGCAGGAAGTTGGATATACTTTCTGAAAGGAAGGTTTGCAATAGAAAAATTCGAGCAGTAGCTGAATCAAATTCTCACTTTTCATTATTACAAGAAAAAAAAACCACCTCTTGCAAATCTGAACACTGTGGAAAACATTGTTACTGCAGTAGTGAAGAACTTGTGAAGGAAAAATGCTGAGTTTCATCTAAATTTACCTAACACATTTCAATTAACCAAAATTAATGAACATATTTTCCCTATTGAGAGTAGGGAATTACTAGCTAGTACACTTCCTTTCATCTTCAGTGGGTACAGGTTAATCTTTAGAGAAAGTTTAACGAGTCTGCCATCTGCATCACTTCTCCCAAAAATCTTAGACATCTTGTGAAACATCTCTGAGACAAACATCCACAAGGATTGTTTTTCTCTGTTGAGGAAGCATCATTTCAGCATGATGCATGCTCAATTTTCAGCACTTGCAGACTTGCCAATATTTTACCTTAGAGCTTGTTTATACATGCACCTTCCTGCAGGCACCACCCAATCTGTCATAAACAATGGAAATAGGATGAAAGTCTGCCTGTTTTCATCTGCTCAGTTTGCCAGCTCAATTTAAATCATTCTGCAAGAGGGAAACCTTAAACAACAATGAAATTGGGAACACCTGAGTTTTTGGTCAGCTTTGAATCTGCTCCAAGAGCTTCTAAAGAAACTGTGCTTTTAATTCCAAGTATCACCCTCATGACTGAAGATAAAATGAGATAATTTTTGTCTGCATCTATGAATGGATCACCTATGGAAACATTATAAAAAATGGAGCTCCAACATAAGGACAGAGACTTGTTGAAGCAAGTCCAGAGGAAGGCCACAAACATGATCAGAGGGATGGAACATAGCTCCTACGAGGACATGTTGAGAGAGCTGGAATTACTCAGTCTGGAGAAGAGAAGGCTCTGGGGAGACTTTAAAGAATTAATCTCCCAGAGTATAAGGGAGCTCTAGAAGAAAGCTGGAAAGGGACTTCTTACAAGGGCTTCTAGTGGCATGACAAGGAAGAATGGCTTCAAACTGAAAGAGAGTAGATTTAGATAAGATATTAGAAAGAAATTCTTTCCTAGGAGGGTGGTGAGGCACAGAAACAGGTTCCCTGGACAAGCTGTCGGTGCCCTATCCCTGGAAGCGTTCAAGCCCAGACTGGATGGAGCTCCAAGCAACCTTGGAGATCATATAGTAGAAAATGTCTCTGCCCATGGCAAAGAGTCTGGAAGGATCTTTAAGGTCCCTTCTAACTCAAGCCATTCTATGATTCCAATATTTACTCTGGTGAGCACTGTTATTGTAGCCACTAACACTGTTAGTGTAGAAAACTCTTCCTGTGGGAAAGACTGTGAGATTAGGCCCCATATTTCTGCAATTAGTAGTCTGCACTTTTCAAAATCTTGCCCTTGATTATCATTGTTAAGAAGCTGGCCTTACTTGCTTATTTAAGCATTGTTTGGTGTTGAGCACATGATCACACATTCAACAGCTTTCTCACAAAAAAAGAATGAGCCTCATTAGACTCAGCACAATATTACTTCCTTTCTTTTGTTTCCACATGGTTTTTCATGCTCTGGCCTTCAAGGTCCTAGAGAATTAGGAATACATTTTAAATAAATTCTGCTATATCTCTGTGCTGTGCTTAAACAAGCCTTGGTACTGAAGCATTCAGACACTTACTCTGGAAAACAAGCTGGCAAGACATACTAGAAGAGCTTTAAATTACGTTTAGTAGAGAAAGAGGATGCTCTACTGGCTTATCAGAAAGGAACCAGCAACATTAGCACTTTAGGGTACAGCAGAGAAACACCTGTAAATCATCCCAAAAGAATCACAGAGGGCTCTTCCCAGAAGATGAGAAGGTGGATAGCCCAGCTGAAGTGCCTCTACACCAATCCATGCAGCACAGGAAACCAGCCAGATGAGCTGGAAACCATGGTGGAAATAGAGAACTGTGACCTAATTGCTGTCACAGAAAGATGGGACATGAGTTACATGACTGGAGCACTGTAGTTCAGGGCTACAAGATTTTCAGGAGGCACAGGCTGGGAAGAAGGAATGGGGGTGTTGTGCTCCATGCTAAGGAAAGGTCAGATTGATACAGGAAGCATCATGCCCATAAGCTCTCATCCTGATGGAGGGCTTCAACTACCTATTCATCTCCTGGGAAATGAATACAGGAAGCAATCCAGGACACTCCTGGAGAGTGTAAGGGACAACTTCCTGGTACAGGTATTAGAAAACTAACTAGAGGTAAGACATTACCTGGACCTGGTACCTACCAATGCAGTGGATGAACACATTAAAGGATTTAAGATCAGAGGCAGCCTTGGCTGTGAAAACCACCCTGGCTGAGTTTGTGATCTCAAGGAGTTTCAGCCTGGCAAGGAGCAAAATCAAGACCCTGAATTTGCAAGAGTGGTATTTCTAGCTGTTGGAAAACGAGGTGTTGGTGAACGAGGTCCCCCAGGTAACTTTCCTTAAGATTAGAGAAATGGATCAGAGCTTTCTTAGAGAACAAGACATCACAGTGTGCAGGAAATCATAGAAGGCAGGTTGGAAACTGGTATAGCTGAGTGAGCATCTGCTCATCAAACTGAGGAGTAAGAAAGAAATGTACAGGCTGAGGAAGCAGGAACAGGTAACCTGGGGAGAGTACTGGGATATAATTTGGATGTGTAGGGACGGCATCAGGAAAGTTAAGGCAAAGCTGGAATAGGACTTTGCAAGAGATGTGAAGAACCACAAGAAGGGATTTTATAAGAACATAGGTCAGAAAGAAAAGGCCAAGTAGAGTGTATCCACCCTGGAGAGAAGGGTGAACTGGTGGTAACTGGAAGGCTGAACTACTCATTGAATTCTTCATCTCAGTCTTCACTGGCAGCCAGGCTTCCCACCTCTCTCAAGTCCCTGGTCCTTTCTGTGGGTGTTGAAGGAGCAAAGTCCTTCACTCTGTAAGCAAAAAACAGGTCTGGAATTTCTTGGTGAAGCTGAACAGCCACAAATCTATGGGATCTGAGGAGATGCACTTCCAGGTCCTGAGAAAAGTGGCTGATGTTGCCAACCCATTCTCCATCATGTTTGAAAAGTCCTGGCAGACAGGTGAAGAGACTGGAAAAAGGGAAACAACACTCCCATTTTTAAAAATGGGAGAAAATAAGATCTGTGAAACTATAGACCAGTGAGCCTCACTTACATATTTGGGAAGATCATGGAGTAAATCTTCCTTGTAGATATATTGAGGCACAAAAAAGATAAGGAAATGATCTGAGGCAGCCAGTACATTTTACTGAAAGCAAATCATGCCTGACCAACCTGGTGTTCTTCTATGATGCAGTGACAGCAATGATTGGAGGAAAGACTGACAGATGCCTCCTGTCTCCTTCTGTAAGGCTTTTATGCTCCCTGACGACATCATTGCCTCCAAATTGGGAAGATGTGGATTTGATGGATGTGCTATTCAGTGAATTAGGAATTTGCTGGATGGACACAGCCAGAATGTTGTGGCCAGTGGCTCTGTGCCCAGGGGGAGGCTGGTGAGGAGTGTGTTTCTCAGGGCAGACAGAGGTCTGGGGGCTGGTGCTCTTCAATATCCTCATCAATGACATCCCCAGTGACACTGAGTGCTCCCTCAGCAGGTTTATAGATGACATGAAGCTGAGACATTGAAAAGACAGGATCCTATCCAGAGGAGCCTGTCCAAGCTGAGGCACTGGGCCCATGGGGATCTCATGAGGATCAACAAGTCCAAGTGTGCAGTGCTGCCCCTGGGTCAGGGCAGCCCCAGGTGTGAGCACAGACTGGGAGAACTCACTGAGAGCTGCCCTGTGGAGAACGGCCTGGGGGTTCTCCTGGATGAAAAGCTGGACATGACCCAGCAGTGTGTGCTCACAGCCCAGAATCCAATCATGTCCTGGGCTGCACCATAAGGGGGGCAGCCAGCAGGGCCAGGGAGGGGATTCTGCCCCTTAATTCTGCCCTTGTGAGATCCCACCTAGAGGGCTGCATGAGCTCAGTGCCTGTTGGAGCCGAGTCAGAGAAGTCAGACCAGAAGATGATCAGAGAGCTGGAGCACTTCTCCTGTGAAGACAAGCTGAAAGACCTGGGCTTGTTCATCCTGGAGAAAATGCTCTGGGGAGACCTAATTGTACCTTCAGCACCTTAAGGGGGTTTATAATAAGGAGGGAGAGAGACTTTTTATATGGGCAGATAGTGACAGGACAAGGGGCAATCATTTTAAACTGAAAGAGGACTTGCTTAGATTAGCTATTAGGAAGAAATTCTTTACTGTAAGAGCAGTGATGCTACCAACTCTACTACTTGGATACAAAGTGCTCATTTTATATCGTGTCAGATGTCAAGAAGTGGTAGGGGATTTTTGCTTAGTTTTCATCCTAATTTTTAAACCTATGATTGTTAAAGTCCATTAATTTTTCAGAAAAGAAACTAACCCACAGAGGAATACTTTCTCTGTACCTCTGTAGGTAATTGAAACTGTGGGAGGGGAAGTCTCAGTCTCATAAAATTATTTTGTTGTCTTTTTTGCATAGACTTCTTCAGAGCAACTTGTATCCAGATGGTGCTCAATGTCATTAATACCCAAAGCCTTGTGCAAATCAGTGCTCCTTGCTGGACTCATACTGGGTTACATTTCCAGTCAGAAAGCTAAGCAGGAAAAAAAACAAAAAACATGCCCTAGCTATGAAAACTTCCTTTTCCTTTGCAATGGCAGATGCATCAGAAAAAGCTAAATGACACTGATCATCAAAAGATATTAAGAATGTTAAGTTCTCTGCTTCTGCCACAATGCCTAGGAAAATGTTAGAGCAAAAATTCTAAGAAATTACTGAAATTAGGGAAAACCAGCCTAATCACATTCTTATTATATCTGGAGGTGTAGTTATACCTGGCAGCTGAAAAATATTTTTCTCTAAAAACATGTTTGTTCTAAAAGCTTTCTAAAAAGCTTTGGGAAGCACATGGCAAAACACGCAGCCAGCCTCTTACAGACTATATTATTATAGCAGTGAAAATCCATCTTTTGGAAAAAACAATGGAATTACAGTTTCTGGACGGAATATGGGCCTGTTATGGGTAAACCACTAGCACCAGCTGTGAAGAAATACAGGTATTTACATTAAAGAGCTACTTGCAAGTCATTGTAGCAGCAATACACCACTTCCCACCACTTCAATGACATTCAGGGATCACCAGAACTCTGAAGGAATAACTTCCACCTGCAACCAAACCTGATGTAAGTGGAAGAAACCAGAATACAAAAGGACTCAGAGCTAAGGTATAAATATTTAATATATAAAACCAGTTCCTGGAAGGTTCAAAAAACTGTACAAGCACTTCCTAAATTTCAGATGCATCTTTGACTTTCAGCTTGCATTTAAAGCATGGCTTTCTGTTTGTCTTATTTCAAGCCATGGTGAAGATTAAAACAGACAGATTTTGGCACTTCTCCAACCTCCAACTATTCTCAATATTTGCAGCACATTATCTAGGAATCTCTGAACTATAGGAAGTTACAGGAATGAATAAGTGACTAGATTGAAAGACTACCAAAGAATCAAATAATTTGAGCATGCATGATAGAATAAAAACATCTAAAATTGATTATTTTGTGCTAATATTGTTATTGACATAGTATCAAGACTGATGTAAGTTCCTAAATCATGCTACATGAGACTGTAAAGCATCCAGACAACTTAAAGAACACTGTGCCTTGATTCAAGCTATGTAGAGACTGCTTTCTACATTAACCTGATTTAAGAAAGAATGAGAATGAAGCAGCTCTTCCATAACTTTCCCAAGAAATCATGAGAACTTTCCCAAGCAATTTCACCTGCGCTGTCTGTGGTCTGTAAACTAGAAAATGGAATGTTCTTGTTTAGAAAGAGGATCTTGTCTTCTCTGTCACTTCTATGAGTTAGAAAGATGAGGCTGAAGTATTAATACCTCTCTTTACTCTTAAAGTGTAAATAAAGTGTCTTTACTCCCATTCTTAGAGAAACTGTGAGACTGTACAAGCAACAAATGAAAGGAAAACCCAATGAACAATTACACTTCCCTTTTAGGAAACAGCAGGCATTGCCAGCAGAAAAATATTTGTTCAGATGGTGCTAAATTCCATTTTTTCTATGAGGTCAAATACACTTTTATCCTTAGAGAAAAACAGATTTTTTTTTTTAATGCATTCCTGATATATATACTTCACATTCATCCACTATCATTCTGCACTGCAGAATTCAGAGAAACATTTTTATTAGGGATTTCAGGATCTTTTTTTGATTCAGGGAACTTTTCTGCTTGAGTACACACATTTAATGTGTGATAAATCACTCTGCAAGAGACAAGAGTGACCCCACCACTATGATGTCAGTCACAGACCCTGGTCATGGTCATGCCAAAGTGTCATCTCATTTCCTAAGAGTTATGAATATGTCCTCATTATTCCTGGCTGTAATTCATACACCAGGGGATCTTCTCAATGTGGGGCATGTAAGAGGGATGTTAATAAGAGGCTGAAGGGTCTTTCTCAAAACACTTGCCTGAAATCAGACCATTTTGAAATCAGAATTATGGTCCTATGTCATCAATACACATCTTCGCAAGTATGCTTCGGGTTAACAAATGTTGGCAATTTACTGCAGCCTCAGCTTTGAAAGATGATTATTTTTATTTGGAAACAGCTGGAGTTTGGAATCTGGTTTGGACCAACCCATTGCAGGACAGGTTTCACCTTCAATCCAGCAGCTGCCAGACAGGAGAGGAGGAACTGCTGAGAGGGAAGCACAGAGGTGTCTGCACATGATCATCTCCTGACTCCTTCTCCCAGCCAAATGGAGGAGAACTTTGAAGGAGAAGACTTTTTTTTTTTTTTTTTTTTTTTTTTTTTTTTTTTTTTTTTTTTTTTTTAAGACATGATAAAGAAAAGCCAATCAAGCTTGAAGGGAAGAAACCTTTACAATCACATCCTGGTTTTCACTCACATTTCCTAGTAAAGCATACAACAAAGAGCAGGTCACTCTTCCAAGAAGGAGCACTGTAGGGAGTGGACCAATAAAGAAGCTGCCATAGTAAGAAGTGGACTGGCTGCATTTAGAGCATACTGAAGTTTATACTAGCAGCTTAATGCAAATTTCTGCCCCTAATGGTTGTACTTAGACAAATTTTACTAGGAAAATATGAAGCATAACTGAGTTCCAGATGCTGCTAAGGTAAACAAAATTTATTTCTACAAGAAATGCAAGTACAAGAATGAAAAACAAATAACAATTATATTCATTTTTCCAAAATAATAGGATTAAGGTATTTTATAAACTTACTACAGCAAGACATCTCACATTCTGAAATTTCTTCAACTTTGGAACAGAGTTGCTAAAGTTACAGATATTTCCTAATCTTAAACATAAATACTTGCCGAATAACATGCTTTGACTATCATTACAGAGAATCATACAATCCTGTTCACTCCTTTAATAGATTATCTATTCCTACTGAAGCTTCTTCCAAACTGAGAGCAGAGAATGACCTCACCCAGCAGTATTAAAAACCAGGATCAGAATGTAATATATTTTATACTTAGATTAATTCTTAAAAAGGCTCAGCTGGCTGTGTTAATTAGCTAATCACACACCTGCTCTGTTTAGGTTTCAAGCTGGAAGTTGGTAAACATGATGAGTGTTAAATTCAGCAGCCAATGCTGCTGAAATACAAGGACAGTCCTGTGTGAGCAGCAGTGGCTTGTCTGAGGCTGTAACACTGCTGCCACTTGCAAATTTGGGGGGCTGGGGTAACGCACAACTAAAAAAACTGCAACAGAAATATCTGGAAATAAGAATTTCAAATATCTTGTTAATGTAAACTGTTGATCTCAGTTTCTATGGGCAGAGGTATGTCTATATTTTAATATACAGTTCCTATCTGAGTTATGTCTAAGACTGTAACTAACTGGAAAGAGAATTTTCTTTGCTTTTTTCCCCTCTTTTTTGTGAGGGGTGATTTTTCAGACTTGACAAAGTTTGTCAGCTTCAAATCGAAGAAAATCTCCTCTAAATTCACACTTTAAAAAAAAAAAAAAAAATCAGCAAAACCCCCCTGCACTTTCTAGTGCAACAATGAGAAAACCAACATAGTACATCTTTTTGCCATATCAGGCCTCCAAGTATCTGCAAATAGGAATAAGAGACATTGCTTCCTTTCCCTCAGTTTAGTGAGACTTCTCAAACATTTCCAAAAATCATACTGCTATTCAAGTGGGCAAAGAATTCCCAAGCCTTATTCCTCTTTAGTGAAAGGCAGTAACTGCAATGTATATTGCAGTTATATTGTACTGAATCATATTAACCCTTGTGATACCTAGAGACATGAAATTGGCTATTGCCTTTATTATTGCTGGTCAATCTCCCAAAAAAATCCAAAAAAATCAAACCAAAACTGCAAAAAGCCAAAACAAAAACCAAACCAAACCAACAACAACAAAAAAACCAAACCAACAACTTTCCAGGGGCAACTGTTCAAAAAATGGAAGAATTTAGAATGGACTCACTATAAACAAATAACAAATTAAACACAACTTTTTTAGATTGAAGAGTACTTGAAAGCGGGTGAGGGGTTCTTCATACATACTTTCTGTTGCTTATTTTAAAGAAAAACTACTTTTAGAATGAATAGTCTAGTGAAACAACTAAAAAAATCCTTGCAGAAAACTTTTATATTCATTTTTCAATAGAGTTTCAATAGTTTCATGACCATTTCAAAAGAAAATGTTTCAGAAATGTAGTTTTTTGTATGTTTGTTGCAATTTTTTACAAAAACATGTTCTAAAGCATAGTTGAAGCTTGTTGGTATTCACCAGCAAATTAAGCAACCTTGTAGATGTGTAAAACACTACAAGAAAGAAAATCTTAAGTATGTTTGTTACCATAGGATTTAACCTGAAACATGAGATTTAAACCTTTTCCTCTTCATTAGATCTGAAAAGCATGTTGCTTTTCAAATGGATCTGCAGATGGGTGCCCCACCAATAAAAATCCCTGTCTAGAGCTACTATAAAAGACAATCAGACTGTCAGAAAGATTTTATTAATTTTATGATCTTGGATGAGTAAGAGACATTTCAAGTGTTGAAGTAGAGTAGCCATTAAGATCACAGTTGAGACATGATTAATTTTTCCCCTTGCTGTCACCTGTGCTAGTCTGTCACCTTTCCCTCTGACCTGTTTCTATTCTCATTTCCTCAGCACTCTGTGGACCAAATTTGTATTGGTGACATCAGTGATGCTGAGATCAGAAATTGGCTCCTTGCCTCTATTTTTCCCTTTCCTTCCCTTTAATTTGCCTTTCCCTGTGCTTCTCTTCAAAGATGCTTTGCTGCAGCTCTCAGTGCTTTGCAGGTATCCTTGACTACAGCTGACATTCCCATTCTCTGGCCAGCTGGAGCAGATCTGGATATAATCCAGATCTAAAGCAGGTGGCTAATCAGCAAACGAGCAACTTGTTGGCACACAACAGAAGTGACTCAGTCACTGCTGTGTCCCCTCTTTTCAGTCTTAAATTTGGCCAAAAAGTGGTTGTGGGCGACGGATCCTGAAGAAAGTGGATTGTGAATCATATTGCAAAAAAAGGCAATAAACCCCTAACCCTAGAAGCATAAAATGGCTCTTTGGGAACTGAACAGTCACAGACACCCAGCCAGCATCCACCTACAAGGCAAACCAGCAAGGCCCAGCACTGCAGCACACTCACAATGTGCTTTTTGGAGATGGCACCAAAATAACTTTGTAATGCAAAACTCTGTGATTGGATGGATAGCAGAACTTCTATGGTATTGGAAAGAAAATTGCAAAGTATTTTAGCAAACCTCTAAAGATATTAATTGCACAATAATGTAACTGTTGCATGAGATTTGTAAAATATAACTCATCTAGCTTAGGCTGTAGAAGCAAACAAAGCTGCCATGTGCAGTGATTTGAACATGTTTACAAAGCCCTGCTTGTATTTGAAATCAAAGTACATCCTCCTACAAACATTTCCACCTCGTGAAGTTACTCAGCAAATTGTTCCACAGGTAAGATAAGTCACTATTTATTTTCACTATCAATTCCTGTATGGCTTGTTTTCTAAAGAATTTTTGCTAAAAAGAACCCAAATTTGAAACTACGAGTATTTAAACATACCTGTCAAAATTCTTGTTGACCATGGTTGTTTTATGGAATACCTTCAAAATATCCCTCTCTTTCCCATCAAATAATTAATGCAAATTATTGAGCTGAAAGAGGAAATTCACTCTATCAACACAAATTCAACATCTCTGCCACCTAGATCACTGGATCAAGAGTTGACCTCTGTGTGCTGCCCGTGTATCTGCCACTAATTTATTCTTTCTTTCAGGGAAATTGCATGCTATCTTTGTGCCTTTCAAAGTGAGTATTATCTAACTTCCAAGAATTTAGATGTTTGGTCGAACTACACTTTCAGCACAAGAATATTATCCTCCACAGCATATTTGCAGATGTAAGGAGATGCTGGAGGAGCAAATGCACTACCGTGGCATACTTAGCTAGAAATTCTACTATCACATATTAACATGGCTCCATACACCAGGAGTACATAGCAAGAAGGCCAGTGTAAGGGATCTGAACAGGAGTATCAATACAGTCTACTCAGTTTAGCTTCCAATGCAATTTAATGCAGCTTTCTTGAAGCCAAGGTACAAAAAACAACAGTGAGAGCAGTATTTGTCATGATGAGAAAATATGGCAGCTATGTGCAGCATAGTTCCATAATGTCTTGGCAGCAATTCACTTGCTGTTATCTTATCTGAGTTAAAAATAAAAGAATTTCCAAAGAGGGACAAACCTAGATCACACATGTATACTTTCAGAAATAAAGTAGGAACGGTTCCATCTATGACATTTCAAGACCCATCTGCACTAACATCTTTGCCAATTCTTGAAACCAATGCTTTGATATTCAAGAGGGCCTCTGGCAAAGCCTGGCCATTAAATAAAAACTTTAATATAAGTGCAGACCTCCATTCTTCAACCGATGTGCAGGTTGTATGGTCTGTTGCACAGCTTGTGGTAACTATCACAATCACAGTCCCTTTAACAACAAATTTTCTACTCCCCACTGTCTACTAATAGCCAGGCTGCTTCTTGAATAAAACACACAACAATGTAATCCTTGAAATGAATAAGGTATGCTTTTTTCCAGGCACTTTAGTAATGACTGAAATTTGAGATCTCTGAAGGTGAATTGCCTTAACCCTCAATTCAGCCTCTCCACAATTGAAGAAGCATTAACGTGCTTGTTTCTTAAATTGTTATGAGAGTCCTTTAACCATAACAAAAAATAACAGCGTACATGAGCCACGGCAGCACAATAAAAATATTACTTGTTTACAGTCTCTACTAAGTCTTCTTTATCCCTAAGATCATCCTCTAACCAACTGCAATCATAATTGCTTCTCTGTGAAGTTGCTTACACAAGGTGTTCCAAGTACACCTACCAGATGAAACAAAGCATAGAGGTTAGTCTCAAAGTTATATGCCCAGCTACCAGAAAAACCTGCAGCAGCCATAAGGAACTAACCACCAGGAACCTCCATTTCTCATTCCTTGGTCTGAATTTTTCCCATATATTAGTTTTAACTTGGTTTCTTATTCCATTATGACTTTTCTCTTACCTTCGCTTGTGCTTCCTCAGCTCCTCTCTCATGTAAGAAAAAAGCCATTTTCCTTCTAGGCAGACCATGTATTCCAGCTAGGAACACAGATGCAAGTAATCAGGTTTCATGCACACTTAAAGGCGGATTTACAAAAACCAAATAAACAAACAAAACCAGGGACAAAAGCCCACAAAATAAATAAAAAAATCCCATCCACTCTAACCCATAGGAACTAGGTATAGGAAAGAGAATGGGTATGCAGAAGGAGCAATGTTTTGGAGGGATCCTTCATTCTTCAAAGCAGCCAAAATTTTTCATGTTTAATGGGAAGCAAGGAATAGCAGTGGATGCATCACTGATGCTGATAATGGAGCCTCATCTCTAGATTTGCCAGAGTAATATTTTCACATCCTGTCAGTGTTATTCTCTGTGGATGCTGGCTATGTAGCAGTGAAACCCACAGTCTCCAGTGTATTTGGGTTATTCTTCAACAGTTCACAAGTTTTTGATAACTGGGCTGGAATGACAACTTGCTGCTATTGCCCTTACTCATGCATATGGTCCAACTCCTTTATTTACAAACTCTATGCTGCGACCAGCATAGATTTTGCAGGTCAATTTCCCAGGCAACAAGACTAGCTAGAAGTCTGTCCAAGTAGCCAATCAGTTTGTAAGTGGAAAATTTCTATTTAACTTTTGGGATGGTTTCTGAATTTGGCATGCTGTTGTGTACTTAGGGTTAACTTTCCAGTTTGGATCTGCCCTGTGCAAGGATTTGTGCCACACCTTTGCTCTCAGGGTTTCCTTTGGAAAGTCCTCCCACTGTGCAGTGGCTTCAGAAACAGACATGCCTGTGCAATCTCTATTTAGATTGCTCTGAACATAGCTCTTTCCTAGATTCTAAAATGCAGCCTGTTCAGAGTCTCACAAGTGGAAAAAAAAATAGCTTTTGGCCCCAGCAAAGTAGGAAGCAGCTTAGAAAAGCAGACTACCTGCTTTATTTGGGATAAGACAGCAATTATCAGTTGTTTCAGTAACCTACACAACCAGAAGAGTCAGTTTTACTTCCTACTTGCATAACCTTGGCTTCTGAGGAAAGAGTTAGAGGGATGCACGGCAGCAGCAGAAGCAAACAGCATTAACAAAAGTACCAAGATTTTTTTTCTGCTCCTGGTTGTCCTGTGCCATGGCAGAAGCAGCAAGCTGAGCCTCTTGCAAGTCCTCCTGAAGAGGCAGAGCAATGGCTGACTATAAGTGGGAGTGATGTGGGAAGAATTGCTGAAAGAGGGAAGAGACATAACTCTCATCATTACTTCAAAACAATCTTCCTGTTGCAAGAACCATTACCACCTCTAGAGCGAACAAGACTATGAGAATAATTTTCAATTAATTAATTAACAATAATGCCCCTAATAATTTTCTAATTATAAAAAAAAAAATAGCTTGGTTTGCTACCAGTGGTGCAGGATAATGAATACTTTGCAAGAAATTTCCACGTTTTTCATACCTGTTTCAGTCCTTACACAACTGCATCTTCATTGCTAGCTTGGGGGTTGTCATTATATCCCTTGCATTTAGTGCTATATGAGCTTATTTTTTGTAACTGATTGTAATTGTTTCCTTGTCCCTGGGGTTTTCTTTCACAGCACTACAGTACTGGTTTCCAGTTAACTTCTAAATGCCACTTTATTTGGTCATTGGGGGATGGTTGTTCTCACAGTCTGCTTGCATCTACCTGCTCAAAAATTAGTTTTCTGCCTTGTTAATTACCCTTAATGCATCCAGTCTTAACACAGGTTCAGTAGTTCACCAGCAGAATGCAGGTTCTTTGCATTTTTTGAAAGACTCCTGAGAAAGTTTAATATCATTATGCATCTGTGCTGCTTACCAGTCTGTACACCACACAGACTAACCCTCATGAACCTAAATGTCATGAACTAAATGTACACTTGCACCCAGGCACACCACACTGACAGCCTGCTTTGCTTCATAATTTGTTCACAATACTGGGTCTGGTGAGAAGGCAGATAGCAGTCAGGGGCAAAAGGTGCACAGCCATTGTCCTTAATGTTATTGTTAGCACACATTAGAATGCATGAAGGCAATAGTGAGGCAGAGGATTGTACCCCCTGACACACTCAGAAAAATCCATTTGCTCTGCTAAATAGGAAGTAAATACAATGGGCCAATAAATAATACATACATACAAATACATAAAAATGATTGACAAAATTATAAGCATTATGGACAATATAACAACGACAACAACACATCAACCTAGTTTCATCACCCAGAATATTAATATCAAGCCCTTCGTAACTAAGGACTGTATGTTTACCTAGCTCATTTGCTTCCTTGGAGTAGAATCACTCTGCTTTCCAAAACTCCTAATCAAAGATGACCCATTTAAATGCATCCTTTTATATTTACTGAAATGAGCAAATGCACTAGAGCTAAACCCCTTTCAGACAAACACCTCTCCAGTACAAATGCACAGGTGCACAGTGGCTTATTTTCCTTGATATTTTCATCCTTTGTCCTGAACGAACCAACTCTGAGGTATTAAATTTATTTACTTTCTTCCAGATACTTCTTTACTTTCTTCCAGTATGTTAAGATTTAGTTGCATCTTTTTCCTCCTTGTTTAATATTAATACTCTTCAAGTATTAATATTTGACTCTTATGTCATTTAAGACACTTTATAACACCTCTACAACTAGGTAGGTAACAAGTGATGACAACTTTTTGCCAGATTCCCACTCTCTGCTGCAGGGATTAACCTGACAGTTATTTTGCTCTATTTTGTTATTGCTCTGAGCAAATCATTCTATATAAATTTTATGGTAGAAAAAGTCCTCATTAATTTTGCAGAGGAGTTCCAGGTATTTTCAGTAAGCTGTAAATTTTTGGAAATTCAGAATGGCTGGTAAAGTGCATGTGTTTTATACACTCTAGAGGAAGTGAAAGGAGGAAAACAATTTCTGTTTCATGACAGTTGACAACAGAAATATTTGAAAACCATTGATAAGTTCTGTGTAACAGGCTTCTAACTCCTCTGAGTATCTTCTTATCAGAAATGGGTTATTTTAACACTGTTCAAAAGTAGTATCCCATTCTGCTTCTTTAGTTACAAAAACCATTTAAAAAAGTTTATAACCCTACCAACAGTTTTTCATTAAAATAAAATTCTCATTGTTCTCTATTTTAGGAAAAGAATTGAAAAACATGAGGCTAGATACATCTAATTTGAGTAATTTGAGACAGTTAGAGGCTTTCAGAATGATAAAGGCTTATCCTAAAAATCCTAAAAAAAAAAAAAAAAAAGGAGGTACACTAGAATACAACATTTTGATTGTGATAAGAGTCTCACACATATATTATATTGCACCTGAGTATTAAAGAGTGCACGGCAAAGGATACAGGGCTCTGACTGATAAGCACTCCAGCAAACTGCTGCAGCAGTTACTAATTATTAATAACTAATCTTATTACACATTACTAACACACAGACCATTCTGCCTTCTGCCAGACAGGACAATGGAGTGTCCCATGATGAAAAGTCTCTTCAGCAGGTTATATTTTCTCTTCATGGAAAGTGCAGGGTGACTGCATGGTTTTGGCTTAAGAAGCAGTGCCATGCCCACACCTCAGTTATCACAGGTTAAACTTGAACCATCAAACTTATTCATGGTAGCTCAATCTCCACAAACATTTAAGAATCTAATAGGCCAATTCCAGGAACACATTTTATGATTTATGGGAGAGGAAGCCTACCCAAGGGGTAGTGTCTTGTTAAAATATTTTATTTCAAACTACTAACATTTCTGTCAGAGCTGTAATTAGAGAAGCACTGTTTGAGTGTAGTAGAACCTTGAAGAGTCTAGTAATTTTTCAAAAGTCTCTGGCAAAGCTGGTGAGAATAATCTGTGCTGAGCCTCACAATTTCATCTACTGACAGACTTTTTTGTCTGCATTTATACCTAAGTTTCTCAAAGCATAAAGAATTTCCAAGGTATGAAGACAGCCTGTAGTTACAGCAGTTCTGAGAACTTTCTTTGCCAGAGGCTATCTATCTCCTAGCCTTGTCAGCTAACTTATCATTTATTGCAAAAGACAAACTGGGCAGTAAGTATCATTATCACTATCCTACCCAGAGCTGTCAAGCCCATCATTGCGAGTTAACTCAAGTAATTTGCACAGCTGGATTAAAACATCATGTATTAGAACAATGCTTTGTAACTTTGTTCAGTTTAACATGTACAGGTCACTGAACAAGATGGCAAAGGCCAAACAGCCTCTAGCTCTCAGACAGCCGGCAAAGTTGCTGTAACAATGAACCAAAAACTCTTGCAAGCTAAGTACTAGAATTATATTATATACAACAAAGTAGGAAACATGTAAAAAGGCTGAACAACTCACTGGGATTTCTAAAAGGAACACAGCTATCTTTTTAACACAGAAATGTTCTTGCCCAAGCCTGACTATGTGAACTTAATTTTTTTTTTTTTTACAATTACTAATCCTTTGTATGAAGTCCTGTTTATGACTGGATGATTTTTTTTTGGAATCACCTCTTTTATTGGATTAAAACATGCCTTCACCTATCACATTTCTTGTGAAGAATGAAGTTCTCTGTAGCACGTCAAAAACACAGCCTGAATCAGTGTTACTTTCCTAAAATGCAGTGGCTTGGCACCTATCACAGAATGATAGAATGGTCTGGCTTGAAATGAGCCTTAAAAATGACCTACCTCAACTCCCGCCATGGGCAGCACCACCTTTCACTACACTTGGTTGCTCTGAGTTCCATCCAAACTCATCTGGAACACTTCCAGGGATGGAAAATCGACAGCTACTGTGGACAGTCTGTTCTAATGCCTCACTACCCTCACAAGAAAGAACTTCTGCCCTAATATCTAATCTAAACCTCCTGTCTTTCAGTTGGAAACCATTCCACCTTATCCTGTCACTACCTGTCCTTGTAAAAAGTCTCTCTACACCTTTCCTGCAGGCTCCCTTCAGGTACTGGAAGGCTGCCATGAGGTCACTTAAAAGCTGCTTCTTCTCCAGGCTGAACAAACTGAATTCTCTCAGCCCTTTATAACAGGAGAGGTGCTCCATTCCTCTAATATTCTGGTAGTCTACTCTAGACAGCTCCAACAGTTCCATGTCCTTGCTGTGCTGGGCCCCCAGAGCTGATGCAGCCCTGCAGGTGGGGTCTGAGCTGAGCAGAGCAGAGGGGGAGAACTCCTGGCCACACTGCTTTGCATACAGCCCAGGACACCTTTGGCTTTCTGGGCTGTGAGTGCACATATCTGTGTCATGTCCAGCACACCCAACTTACCTTACCAGTCAAAATGAATCAGATTTATCTGAATCTCTATGTTAAAAAGTGGTAATATAAGTTGCTGTGTCAGCAGATCACCAGAAGCAGTGACTAATGTAAACAACAGTTGCAGAAAGCTGACATCTACTTCTTGCATTAGCATTACTGACTGGCCTGTCCTGCATGCCATCCCATGATGAAGGATTTATTTTGGCTTCAAGATCAGTTGTTCACAGCTAAACAGAAGCAAACAACTCTTACATCCTTACCAGTGTGAACACTAAATTAGAGAAAGTCTGCATATTGACAATACCAGCTGAAAACAAAACTCTACGTCTTAAATTGCATACCTTCCTTCTTGAGCTGCTGTATTTCATGTTCATGCACCTGATTTAGAAAGGAAGAAGTATAAATAGCAAATAAAAATATCTCCAGAGTCCTACTTACCTACAGCAGTTAGCAATGAGCTCATAGGGGAGCACAGACAGAACACCCTTAAGGCTTTGTCTTGTCATTACTCTGCAAGCTGAACAGCAGCAGAGATGGCTCCAATTTATCCAGGTGTTTGATAGCCTCCAGAAAATCTTACTCATCCCAGATCTGCTATTTGCCTTTGGTACTCTGATCACATTGTGTAACTGAGCAGATAGCAGTCAGTCACCTGGGAAAACTCTGTTAGGGTACACAACAAAATTGTCCTTGCACACTGAGAACATACTTAACAAAAAAATGATTCTCTCTTAGTAGACCATTTCCCTCCCCATTTTACTGTTGCTTTCCCTTATTGTATTCACCAGCTTAATTTTTGATAAAACACATTTTTGAGATAAGAAGCCTAATGAGACATTCCAGGACTTGTCTCAAATGTTACACATTTAGGTAGGAGAGAATCTTACAATATTCTACTACTTCATACAATGCAGTGATTTATAATATTTACCAGTATGTTCTAATTGTATTCAGTTATTGTATTATTTGAAAATAGATACCAGGCTGAGAAGTGGCACACATATTCTACTGCTCAATAACTAAAAAAAAACCCCAAAACTGATATAACCTGTGCCTTGCTTGTGGGTTCACAATCTCATAATTTGAAAACTAAGCACACATGAAACAGAACCCAGAAAAATATAGTGAAAACAAACAGAAAGATCCCTACATTTTCTCTTCAGAGAATGAGAATTAGACTTTCTGTCTGCAACATTTATTTTTTTTTCCTGGCTGTCAGGACAAGAATACCCCCTTTCATATGATGAAGTTAAGTATGACAAAACCCACATATTTAGGGAGGATGAAAGTCATGCTAACAGCAGTTAGAAAAATTTTGCCAAATTCAGCTTTACTTAGATTGCACTGTCTTAAACACGCTTGCATCTGGGCAAAACAAAAGTCTGAAGTTGAAGAAGATGAGAAAGTAGTCATAATGGGCTCTCAAACATTGTTCAAACAGTGAGCAGTAGCTTATAAAAGTGAGTATTTCCTATGTAGTGCATTTCCACCTTGTACTCACTCTGCGTAATGCTGACAATAAACAGCACTGATGAAGGAAAAAAAATCTATATGAAAACATAAAGCAAATAAAAAAAATAGGTAACTGTAAAAAAAGGAAGGAGAAAAGTGCAAAGGTAAAATAAACACTTTGAGAAAGAAGAGAGGAACACAATTCAAATTTTATTGGAGGAAAGAAAAGCGCAGGAGAAAAAAAAGTTATGGGAAATTCTACTAATCGAACAGTCATAAGATCTTCCTGGTGTATAGCTGTGATTTATACAGAATTTTCAGGGCAAGTAATGTTTTTCAAAGGCCCACAATATTCACTGCCTAAACAGATTTCCTTTCTAACGTAACAGTATATTCCAAATCAGAGCATATATTACATGCATATAGTATATGACATTCTTTGAATAGTGGCTCGACTTGAGTCGTATATGAAAAAAAAACCTCATTGTCCTCCATACTTGTTTTTCTCTTGGACTAAGCTGAATCACCATAGTCTTTGTAACTATACAGAAAAAAAAAAATATATTTTTTCCAATCTAGTATATTCAAAGTTCTACAGTGGTAGTTTTCTTTTTGTATTCTGACACTGCCCTGTAATTAACTGAAAGGGACACCAGAATAGGTTAATAATGGTAAATTTTACTTACATCTTATACTGAGCAGGAAGCTCACAGAATGTTTAAAGACGGGTAAATTCACATTTGCCATAGGAGCACTATTAAGCACAGGAAGAACAGCAAAATGGATTCTACAAGAAATCGGGCTTCAGTTCAGAATTGTGGGTTTGCTCCACTGAACAAAAGATATTTGACCACTTCCAGCAGGCTGTGTAACAGGCCAGGAAGAGCCAGAACTAGAAAACAAATCATCTTACTACAGGCACACAAGAAAATAATGGGATGCCAGAACAACAACAGGTCAACACCCTGGAATGAATGCTTAATAACTGGAGACACTTCAGAGTACCAGAGAAATCCATTCTATGCATGGTTATCTTCAACAGTCTTTTAAATTGCTTCACTAATGAGTATGTTTACAAAATCTGCAGTTGACACAAAGCTAGAGGGATTTGGTGAGCACCGTAGAAGAGAGGATTGGAACTGAAATGGATGTTGAGAAATTGCAGAGACTCAGAAACCATTAAGGTAAAATTAAAAAAAAAAAAAAAATCAAGTGTAGAGTGTTATTCTTGTAAAAACATACACACGCAGCTGGGACTATTTTCTTGGGAAGTACAATAGCAGCCTAAAAAGAACAAAAGGAGAAAGAGATAACACAGTGTGCTTCTCCTCTCCTGTAAAATATTGTATCAAGCCAAACTCTAGAACTTTTAGAGACTACATAATAGGAACAGTAAGGCATTATCTGTGCAAGCCAGCTCACCTTCCTCACACACCAGCTTTATTCAGGAATGTATTCAGAAAGGCTCCTTCGACTGAGGATTGTTATTACACTCTATTTAGCCTTGAAAAGATCTCACTTGAATATTGTCTTTTTAACATCACACTCACAAAAACACCTTGAGTTTAGAGCAAATTATGCTATTTTGCAACAGGCTCTATCTCTTAAATCTGTGAATACAGATAGATGAGCATGTCTCCAGGAAGAAAAGGCTAAGGGGAAAGGGGCATGAGTACCAAGCACATTCATAAAAGTTGTATTTGAACATAAGTTTTACTTTTAAATTAAATAGTAATTAACTTTTGCACAAGAGAAGGAAAAGCTTGAACCAGCTCCAGTTGACTTTGTTGTTAATCATACCAGGCTGAGCCACACTCTACATACAATGAAAGTACAGCTGGCACAGTGATATTACATGCTGCAGAACAACAGATGGTTAAAGAGTAACCTTTCCTCCAGGATTCAATTACTTCAGGGAAAGTATTGTTCCCCTTTAACAGATAGGTCAGGAGAAGATCACTGGATGTCACCAGCCTCCTTGCCCAGGCAAGGTCCTCTAGGGCATGGCAGTCAGAATTTTGTCTAGACTGCTTTTGAGTACCCCAGGGAAGGAGACCCCACTGCCCTGGGCAGCCTACCCCAGTGCTCAATTAGTAGAGGATTTCTTCCTCATCTTGAGGTAGACGTTTCTGTAATTCCAGTTTCTGCTCACTACTCAGCATGACTAAGAAGAACTTGGCTCCATCCTTGTGATGAGAGATATTCTGATATTTATATGTATTGATGCCATCTTCCCTCATTCTTCTCTTCTCCAGACTGAACAGGCCCTGTCCCTCACCCCTTTTGCATACCTGGGATGCTCCAGCCCCCACCTATGCAGCCCTCCACTGGACATGCTCCAGGAGCTACATGACTCTCTTGTCCTGAGGAGCCCAAAACAGGACACATTGCTGGATTTCAGATAGCTCCTCTCTGCCCACCTCTTCAACATGTTGAAGTCCTTTGGAAGGACTGCACAGCTCTCTGGAGTATCAGCCACTCCTTCCAGCTTTGCTTTGTCAGTGAACTTGCCCAGGAGACATCTGCCCCTTCATCCAAGTCACTGACAAACAAGTTAAGCAATCCTGGACCAGTACTGAACTCTTGGGGACACACTAGAGACAGGCCTCCAATGAGACCCTGTGCCACTGATTGCTGCCCTCAGAGATGTGCAGTTCAAGCTCAGGAAATACGGGCTGGATGAGCAGACAGTGAGGCTGCAGTGACAACTGGTATCCCACTGTCCACACATCCATCCCACACTTTCAGAACTTGCCTGTGAGAACAACACCAGAGACAGTGTCAAAACCCTTGCTCCAGGTAAATATCCACAGCTCCTCCCTCTCATCCACCCAGGTCTCAGCACAAAGGGCAATCAGGTTATTTAAGCATGCTGACTACTCTTCACCATCTTTGTGTGTGGGGGTAACCTCCAGGAGATGTTTCATTACTTTTTCACGGATTAAGATGAGACCAACTGGCCTGTAGCTCCCTGAGATCTCCTTTCCTCCTCTGAAGACCAGGGTGATACTTGCTTTTCTCCAGCATTGTGCCACTTCTCCTGACTGCCATGACCTCTCAAAGATCTGAGAGAGAGGCCTAGCAATCTTGTCTGCTAGTTCCTTCAGCACTCAGAGGTGTGAGAGAACCCATTGGAGTCCATGGACTTGTGGATGGCAAGTTCACTTTATCATTTCCCTAGACACATGAAAGAACATTTTGCTCTTGAGTTTTATGCAGAAGCCTGAGTATAAAGCCATCTTCTCGGAATGTTCTAGCTTTACCTCTTTTTCACTGCCCATCCAGGCCTAAAGCAGATGGACTCTGCAAAGAACTAGCTGAAATACTAAAAAAATAATCTTTTCTGCTATTCTGTTGCAGTGAGTGCAATTGTCTCTGGCAGAAAATTCACAGCAAACACAGAAATAGCACCACTGACGGTTCCAGCAGGGGTTTCAAGGTGGTAATGGTGAGGTTGCTGTAAACATCTGCAGCTAGCTCCCTGATGGCAATGACCTCCTTTTGGTAGAAGTGTCCCTGCAAGAGTACCACTGATACATCAGTTTCTAAACAGACTTATTATGTTGGTATCATTCTTCACACAAACAAGCTTTAGTTCTACAACAACCTATTTAGCTAGACAAAGCCCATACCTTTTATAGTGGTACCTTATCTAGTTTTAATTTTTTACATGCTATTTAACCATTAATGGCTGCATCCAAAACATTAATTGAAGTTAAGGGCCCTCATCTTTTCTTCCTTTTTCAATGTTAGATAAATTAACAGGAGCAAAACAAATTTATCCTATAGTGTGTGATTAATAATCATGTCTACGTATTCATTATTGCACAAAGCTTCAGCTACTTACGTCTCATATAGGGAAGCCTTACTGACCCCTCCAATTAAGATTTTTGTATCGGGCATTCATAACATGCCTCCCTTGACAAAAAAACCCCCATGTTTCCCATCTCCTCAGTATAGATTACAATGAGATTCAATGGTGCTTCATCAAAACACAAAAAGAAAAAGCCTTCAAACTGACACCAGAAACAGGCATGTTCACACCCTTGGAAAATGGAACCGTCTGCTGCAACCTTCCCAAATAAACACAATCACTAACTAAATATAGCTGCATCTATTCCAGAGTCAAGAGACCTTTTTATTTTGCCTAAAAGATTAGCTTTTTATTTCTTTTTCTTCACTGTATGTTTTCTAACAAAAAGAATGGCTTGACCTCGTTTAGAATGGCTTGAGTGTTGCTGGATCCAGCAAACAGTTGAGCTGTCTTGAAAGAAAGCTTCCCCTCCATTATTTAATGTTTGTTTTCTCTTCTGCAGAGAGAAAAGGCAAACAGTCTTCAGATTTACGCTGGGGAATGGAGGAGGAAAAACAAACCACAAATGCAAATTACTGCCAAATGAGAGTTTCAGTATTAAGAAAAAAAAAAAAAAAAAAAAAAAAAAAAAAAAAAAAAAAAAAAAAAAGATAATAAAAAAGGATCTCTTCACCTCTTTCATTTCCATTAGCATAATTTTCCAGGAATGTTAACTACATTCTTTTATCTCTTAGACACCAGTTTGCAGCTTAAGACAACGGTAAAAACAAAGCTATAAATTACAAGTGGATCAAAAGATTTACATAACAACATGTTATTTTGTATATTAAGAACTGAATGATTCAATTTCTTTGATTTTGTTCCCAAGTAAATATTTTTCACTGACAACGGTGCACTGAAAATACAGCCTTTTAAAGTTTTTACTTCATTGATATGTAGTGTTAGCACTGAATCTTACACACTTATCTTTTGGCATTTTGGTCATTTACATAAAAAATAAGACTAAGCTAAGGGTTAAGCTGGAAAACTCCAGGAACAGCGGTAATTAGCACTGTATTGCCAGCATCACAAAGTGGTGATTTGAACAACAAAAAGAGCTCTAAGCTGAACACCATGTAAACAACACCTGTCACTTCAAGACCACAAGATGCATTTGGTGCTCCCAGCACTGCTGCAGGTCTTTAACCTCCCCACCTGACCACAGCAGAGGAGCTTCAGGCAAACTCGGCCACCTGACCCTCTGCAGTAGCTACTGATTTTATTTAGTTTCCTACGAACACTCTTACTCCACAGTTAAAAGCGAAAGTTTACTTTCAGAATGGCAAATACCGTCCATGTGACATGACCTTAAAAAACGTAACTGCTTGTAACACCAACTACGGTAGTCTAGTACGGCTGTATTTTTATTTTTTTTTAATCTCTACAACCCGCGTTCAAGGAAAAAACACAACAAACCCTCAGACAGTCGGGCCCATTATTTTAATGAAGTACTGAAGTAATTAGTTTTAATGAAGTATTTAGTCGCCTGTTACACGAACAGGTATAGCTTGTACAAAAAAAAAAAAAAAAAAAAAGAGAGCTCTGCGGCCCCTGTGTGATACATTTACAACACCCTGCAAGCCAGGTAAACCATCTAAAGCATAAAAAAAATTTTAAAAAAATTAAAAAAAAATTAAAAGAATAAATTTAAAAAATTTGAAAAATAACCACACACACACACAAAAAAAACCCCAAAACAAAAACAAAGCAAAACAAACCCCAAACAAACAACAGAAAAAAAAAATCACAAAAAAAAACCCCAAAAACAACCACAACAAAAAACAACAAGCGCTCAAGACCCGGCACCAGCACACCGAACTGCAAAGCGTACTTCCAAACCAACTTTTTAAAAATCCTACTGTAAACGGAAGCAAGCAAGACAGAACAAACATTAACTGCACTATTTCCCCTCAGAAATTCCGAATCCAGCAGAAACAAGAGCTCCACGGCGGTTCCTGAGCCGGGCCGGTTCTCCCCGCCGAAGGCTCGGCCCTGAGGGCAGCCCGGAGCCCGCCTGACAGGCCGGTTCCTCTGGAATGCCCTCCACAGCCTTCCCTCATCCACCACAGCACCCGAGAGAGGGAACGAGGGCTAAACTTTCCCCCCTCGACACGTTTGGGTTGTTTTTTTTTTCCATAGGGAGGGAGACACCCGCTCTGAGGGCGCGCACACACCACACACACACACACACACAAAACACGCTCTCACTCTCGGGCAGACACAGCTGATCCCAGGCCCGTCAGGCTCGGCTCCTCCCCGAGCCCTCCAGCGGGGCAAGAGGCACGGCGCACTTCCAGCACCTTCTTCACCTCTTCCCCAAACTAATCCCGCCACAGTGCCGCCCGCGCCCTTGCTGCCGCTTTCGCAGGGAAAGAAGTCCTGCCCCTCTCTCTGTGTGTGTCTCTCCCCGCCGCAGAGGCGAGCAGGGAGGGGCGCAGGAGAGGAGCGGCGGCCCCCGAGGAGCTCCAGCCGCCCGCGGCCGCCGCCAGAGCGGAGCGCACCCCGCCCCGCGCGCGTCTGCACACCTCCGCCCCCCCGCATGAATGACAGCCCCTTCTGGCCAATAGAACAGCATCTTCTACGCAAAGAGGCGGGCACTCCTGAGCGGCGGACCAATGGCAGCTCCGCTGCCTGAGCAGTGGCGTCCGTGAAGGGGAGGGGGGGCCGGAGGAGGGGCAGGAGTTTAGGAATAGGAGGGAATGGCTGTCATCAATGAAGTCATGTTCGTAATCTAGTCCCCTCGCTCCGCTGCCGGGCTCGGGTGACTCACTGACGGGGGGAAGAGGAGCGACAGTCAGCACGGCGCTCCGCCCGGGCGGAAGGTAAATACAACTTGCAACTCGGGTCCAACCCCCGGCAGCTCCCCGTGCCCGGGCACGGTCCTTCATTGTCACGGCTCATCACCGTGCCCGGCTCCTCTCTCCGCATCGCTCCCTTTCCCCGCTCCCAGCCGCCACCTGCTTCCTTCTCCCCCACCTTTCCCCCGCCGCCCAGGCCCTCCGGAATATTTATATCCCCCCCAGTGGGTGGAGAGAAGAAAGTTTTGATATCCGGTGTTATTCTGGAATCATCACGATGCGGATCTCCGGAGCGCCGAGCGGCAGAACCCCCGCGGCGGAGAGTCTCCGTGAGTCAGCGGCGCTCTCGGCTCTTTTGCCGCCCCGGCGAGCGTGTCACGGGCAGAAATAGGATAAAGGAAGGAATAGATCCTTGTCCAGCGACAGCCCAAGGCGGACGGGCCGTGGGCGGCCCCACAGCGGCGGCCGGGGGGGTGAAGTTCGGGGTGTCCGGAGGCAGAGGAGCGGCGGGGTTGTGTTTTCTCCGCCGTGGCGAACGCTGGCACAGACCCAGCCCAGGCAGGGGAAGTGGGGAAGGCAATGGGAGGGAGGAACGTGGTGCATGGAGGAGCGGTCTCGCCTGTAGCGGCATTTCCCCGTCAGAGCCAAGGGCAGGCCGTGATCCGGATCATCTCGCCGCCTTTGCCTGTCACAAACATCGCACACACACACCGGGGAGAGGGAGGGGGGGAGAAAGAAGCGGGGGCTTGAGTTGAGCCCAGCAGGGCTGCGGCTCCTGTTGCTGTTCGGTCTCTTGGTGTTGTGGTTTTTTTTTTTTTTTTTTTTTTTTTTTTTTTTTTTTTTTTTTTTTTTTTTTAACTGTAAAGGTGTCGCGGTTTACTTCCCAAAATAGCTCGCGTGTCGTCGCACCCCTCCCGTTTTTTCTTTTCCCCTTCGCAGAAATTCTCCCCCCCCCTCCTCCTCCTCCTCCTCCCCACCTCCTAAGCTTAAGAGTAGCACAAAAACATGCGCTTACAATTTTTTTTTGGAATCGCCTGCCAAGCAAGCGAGCGAGCAAGAAAAAAAAGAAAAAAAAAAAAAAAGCGTTTTATTTCCGGTGTGCGCGGAAATTTATTTTTTTTTAACCCGGCCGGGCGGGAGCGAGGATGCACAAGGCGCGCGGATGCTCAGGTAGCTGCGGCTCGCCTCGGCCCCTGTGTCGAGAAAAGGGTGTTTTTTTGGCACCTGGAAAAGTTCTGCGTCCAGCTGGAAGCGGAGGTGGGCGGCAGAGCAGCTGCCGGGCGGGGCAGGAGGGCAGCAGAGCCCGTCCCCAGCCAGGGCCGCGCCGGGGGAAAGGAGAGAAGGAGGATGAGGAGAGGAGGAGGGTGGGTGGCCTTTCTCGTCCCTCCGCCTGTGCCGAGCGGCGGATCAGGAAGTCACCGCCGCCGCACACAGGCGCAGGCAGACAGACAGACATGTTTGCTCGGTGTGACATGGTGGCGGAGGCTCGGAGGAGGAGGAGGAGAGGCGGGGAGAAGGGCCCGGCCCAGCCCTGAGGCATGACCCGGCTGCTCTGCCGGCCCGAGGTGCGGGGGCCGTGCGCGGGCAGCGCCCTCAGCCCCGCACCCGCTGCTGCTTCACCCCGGGGCGGGGGCAGGCGGCGAGCGGGGCCGCATTCCCCAGGCAAAGCAAGGCAGGCAGGCAGAGCGGGAGAAAAACTTTCCAGAAAGGCTGGGAGGGAAAAAACAGGGCCCTGCTTTGGGTTGTGTGCCCGCCCGCCTTGGCCGGGGAGGCGGCCCGGGGCCGAGGCCTGTGCGCCGCCCCGTCCTGCAGGGCCCGAGCCCCGGGAACGGCACCGGGCTGGGGAAGAGAGGGAAAGAGAGAGAGAGAGAGAACGGCCCAGCCTTGTCCCAGGGCTCCCGGGGTCTGGCATCCCCCGCCCGGCTCTTCCCTGTGCCCGCGGTGCGTGCAGAAATGGAGTTTTCTTAAAGGGTTGTCTCCTCCCCCTCTTAAATTTATCATGGTGGAGCTGCGAGCTGCGCACGGCGGCTGGAAAAAGTTGCAGTTCTTCTAAAGTCGGTGTGGAGTTGGAGTTTGAGGATTTGCTTTGGGGTTATTTTTTAGTTTTGTTTTGTTGTCTTTTTAAAATTTATTTTTTTTTCCCTGACCGTGTATTATGGTCAGATAAAGGGAGTGTAAAAGCGCCTGCAGATCGCATACATCGTACCGAATTTGGTTTTTTTTTTCTTTCTGTCTGCTTCTAAAGCTTGATAGTCAGACTTACCGAACTTCACGTTAACGCTGTTCTTTTTAGGCTGTATTTTTATGAGTATTTATGTGATTATGAACGTGAAAGTAAATAACCAGCTGAAGAACTGAAGATAAAAAGTTGTTGCTGATTTTTCGGGTTTTTTGCTCGGTCGGGTTGGTTTTTTTTTTTTTTTACCGCTCTGAGTATTCTGCATACTTTCAGTGAAGAATTGATCTGGGGTCTGTGACACTTGGCGTTGTTCCGTTTGCACTCTCTCCTGTTTTGCTTTGACTTTCTGAAGTGTCAAGTGGTTTTAACCACAGCCCCTGAGACCCAAACGATAAACACCGTGCTAGAATTTAATTCCTTTGGTAGTGTACCAGTTGGTAGTGTACCAGTATTACTTGTTCGGGGTGGGGCAGTCTGCTCTGTGCAAGTGACTATTGTTGTGCAAATACGGGCACACTTTCTCTTTGGGAACCTAATTGCCCTATTATTGTCTCTGACTTTGTTTCTTTTGTCCTTTTGTGATTCTAAGGGGAAAAAAAAGTAGTGTACCAGAAGGATAGGCTTGCCTCAAGGCAGGTCTTTATATATATATATATATGTATTTCTTTATATATATATATTTCTTTATATATATATATTTCTTTATATATATGTACCAGTAATAGAAAGCAAGAAGACTGTATGGATAGTGAGCTTTTAAAATTCAGTGTGGGTCATACAGCATATGTGGACTTGCCAGAGGTGAGGGTAAATCTTCATTAAAAGCATTATTTCTCTCACGAGTTATGTCTCAGCTGTAAGACTGGTATTTCTGTGGTGTTGCATCAAACATGTGCCAAAAGAGTGTGTTCAAAGCAGTTTTAGATATTTTCTTTTGTTCGTTTCTGAAGTAGTCTTATGAACGTTTCTTGTCAAGTTTGAAAAGTGCTTTCACCAACACCTGAGGCTTGAAAATTGACAAGAGAAAAAGTCCTTCAGCTGGCATACTTATATTACATATATTTGTGACAAAGGCGTGTTTGAAATTACTGTCTCTGGATATATTTTTCTCAGTTTTTGTTGGGCTTTAGAATTTAAGGTCAGAATGTGCACAGTAGCAACTTAAAAAAATGTCAACACTGCTACTCGGCTGGCTTTTGCCATCCTAATGAGGACGTGAAACTAAATTGCTGTGAGCTACAAGTGATCCTTTTCAGAAGGAAACTTCACATTCTTTGTACGATTTACAACATTTTTACAAAGTACTCATCGAAATGTCCATTACATTTCTGTGTGTTCCTTGGTTCCTTGCTGCAGTCAAAGTTCTTTATGTGTATATATTATTTTTTTTATTCTCTAGTAGAATAGTAAACACAACATTATGGCATAAAGATCACTTGTAATAAAATAGGCATTAAATAAAAGCTCATGTCTTATTTTCAACATAAAATAAAGAAAGATGAATAAGGGAAGGAGTTAAAGCTTTCTTAAACACAGCTGTGATAGTTTGTAAATACAGAAGAATGAGAAGACTAACACTGAAAATTGTTTTTATAGTTTCTTACACATGTAAAGGCATTACTTGTTTGGCATTAACATTTTCCTGTTTGTCTCCAGTTGGCAGAGAGTATTTCCTATTTATCACTTTGGGCACCCAGGTGAATCATTTAGAGGCGGGGCATGGGAGAAGATGTTAAGAATAAGTTTGTTTTTACAGAAAATAGAAGGTTTTCATGTATAGTTTTTCATATATAGTACAACAAGTAACTTTTTAATACAAGTAACTTTTAAATATAATTTAAAACAGTCTTCTCCCTTCTTCCCTGTTTAGATAAAACCAAGGCCTGTCAGTAATATGGTGCATATCTTTCCTTCTGCCTGTATCTGTTAAGGTTTTTATTTAGAAAGCAGTGACAAGACAATGCTCAATAACTGTGATTAACACCTGTAGTAAAACTCACGCTATGAAAACTTACCATTTAGTAGTGCCCTGTATCAGTTTTCTGTGCCTGAAATTTACACTGGAATCTATATACGTAGCAAATATGGGATTGATCTTGGACGTTGTCTGATGGCAGTTAAACATTTGGCTGCAGCTCTCTGCTCTCCTCTTTTCCTGAAGGCTACTGGAGCAAAGCTATCAGGAAGGATCATATGTCTGTGCTGTCGTGCCTTCACAGTAAAGTCTGGCAGCATAGCTTATCCTAACTTGTGTGCACTCCGATTTGCGATCATGCCTTTTGACAGTCTGGAGTACTTTCAGCTCCCAGCTGTTAACAAGTCGGGTTTTGCTGCTGATGTTAGTTTTTTTCCTGAGAGGGTAGGCTGTAAGCTAGAGCAGTTGAGAAAATTAGAACTTTGTGTAAAGCTGAAACATCCATGCAGTAGGAGAAAGAATTCCTATGAGAATATTTCACGGTGAGGAGTATTGACTATCATCCTAAAGTAAACTGTCTCTTATACTACATGACTGCACAGTGAAGGTTCTGGTGTAAGCATTCCACCCTTTTTGTGAGCTCTACTCTGCAGGGATGCCTGCAACAGTTTCTGGTAGAGAGTTAGACATGCCTCTAAAATAGTGTTGCAGAGGTTTTTTTTCTTCTGGCCTAAGTGTCTGGATAAGTAATTGAGGTTCAGCGTTTCTGGTTCTGTTTTAAACTACAGATTCCCTTGCAGGAGGTTTTCAAGTTACACTGACATTGCGTACATGAGTATGCAAAGGCAGAAAGAATCTCAGCTGTTGGTGGGTTTGGCTTCTCTTAGGTGAACTAATAACTCTGGTGTATGTTAGTTGAAGATTTGAGTCTTACTTTTTTTTTTTTTTTTCCTGTTTCATGTAAGCCTGTTTATTGATTGAATTGTCCTTTAATCAAATGATGATAGTTAAATCATGACAAAAGGTGATGCAGAGCATCCTGTGAAGTTGTACAGTTCAAAATACTGATTTGCCTGTAAGTAGGATAAGTTATTTAGTGTTGATGATCTGTTATCATTACTAATCAGCTCTTCTACTTTGAGCATATTAATTTGATTATAGTTAGCAGATTATGCAAGTAATACAAATCATTGAGAGTATAATTTCGTGTTTTGTATGGCAGTATAATAAAGATAACTCCTTTAGCCTAGAGTGTATCACAAGTTGAGAGTTTATCTTTTCAAAGCCACCTGTGAACCATGACTGCAGTTGGAAATGTGTGGGGAGAAGTAGATTGTTAACTCTTTCTCTGTGAAGACAAAGTTACAGTCGGCTTTTCAGTATCCGTGTGGCTGTTTCATGGGTTCATATTTCATCAGCTCTAAGTGGTACAGTTTCCTTACTTTCTACTACATATCCAAGACAGGAGATGTGGCCAAAACAGCCTGGCTGAGGTTCAGTTTAGGTTGAGAGGAAAGGCAGAAGTTATATTGGATGGCGAAGGGAACTAGCTAGAAGAATTATAAATACTTACTGCTCCATCTGTTCTTAGACTCGGTGTGTGCCCTGTCAAAGCAGTCTGTAATCCCTGGATCTTTTTGGGTGTACAGCTGGTCCTGAATTCCAAAGTAATGCAAATGGTTTTTTACCTGCTGTGTTTTCGTTAGGGATCTGCTAATACTTTCTCATGCAAAAAAAAAAAAAATCCCTGCCTTTGTTACCTTTGGGTTTGTAGCAGGTTTTTACCAAAATGTGTGATTAAACTGATGGAGGCCATATTGTACAGTGAATTAGTCATATCTACAAAACTTTCTAGGTGGATATAAAATGATAGTGGAGAAACATTTATGCTGAGAGACTGTAATTTCAGATCGTTTACAGTGCAGATATTTACTGTCCTAAACTATCTGATCTAGAAATAGTTGAGCAGAGATCCTAAGTCTCTCTCAATCTTCAGCCCTTGGTTTTTGTGGCTCTTCTTTGTATTTGGATCTGGCTAAAGTTAGTCTGACATACAATAGATGCTTTTTTTATTTCCCTGTCTTAGCTCTGGCTGTGTCCAGCAGAGGTGGAGAAATTCTCTGAGACCACAGGAAGAGCCATGTGATTCACCACAACTAATGCAGTTGCCAGTAGTTCATTTGGGGCTGTTCACAAAAGAGAATTGTTGATGTTGATGTAGATAGATCTAAGAGGTGGTAAGGGATTACAGTTCAGAGGGAAAAAAAAATTCTGTTTGAAGTCATGTGAAAAATACTACTCCAGTGAGTGTTTTGGGGAAATTGTAAGATTGAACACTTGAAAAACAATTAAACAAAGTGTAATGTGTTAAAGAATCAGGGCCAAGAGCTTCATAATTTGGAACAATAAGTTTGTTTCTTTCATTTTACTGTAGTCTTGTAATTTGTTGGAAACATTTACTTTTTTTTCCCCTCTCCTTCTCACTTGCTTTTTGATTCTAACAGGCACTACTCATTAAAAAGCAGTCCAAAGAAATAGGTCAACCCTGGCTTTTGGCAGGGAGTTGGCTTCATACTGCTTTTTTCTTTGCAGGCACCAGAATTTAGCCAAAATAATACCAATACTATCTGCATGGAACTTGGCCACTGTTGGACCTGTTGTCTTTTTGCAGCTTTTTGCTTTGACTTTAATGAGGCTTTCATAAGGGTCTAAAAGATTTAGGTATGTAGCTTTTACTGAATTTTAATGAGAGCAGGGTGTCTAATTTCTGTGGGTTTTTTTAATACAATCTCAGAGTTAATAAATATGAACTAAGCTATTTTTGAATATGTTAAACTATAAACTTTTTAACATGTTGGTTCTGCGAACAGATACTTAGTTGGGAGGGCCATATTGTGTTCCCATTTAGGTCAGTGGCATTTTTTTAATTTTGTGGACTATTGTTGCCAGAGAAAATTGCGTTGTCTCTTTATTTCCATGACTGTCTTCAGACAGGAGTTATTACTTGCATTTAAGTAGTATTTTCCAATACTTTGTGTTCCCTGATAGAGATTTTATAAATTACTTTTTTTCCTTGTTCTTTGACTTACAAAATGTCTGAATACAAATCTGTTAATTCCCAGTTATGTGAGATGGGGTATCTTCACTCAAGGTGATAGTGATGAAGGGACTTGGTCTGGTGTAAGTGATACAGACAGTCAGCTCTGGTAGTTACTGTTTTTCATAGTTTGGACACTTGCTGTCCTGTCAAAAAGAATCATAATTTTTCAAATTTGCATACAGGATATGTTTAATGTATTTGTAAATGGCAATGTAACTAATGGATCTGAGACTGGAACTAGTTTTTATGAGAACTGCGAGTTGAATTTGAAATAGGATGAATAGGTGAATAGAGGGGAAGATATTATTTTAGTGCGTGGGTATAGGCAGATGTCTTTTGTGAAATAAGATATTTTGGGACACTGTATAGTGATAGCACTTTTATAATTGATTGTGTTGTAGTTCTGTATACATTCTTCTGGATGGACGTGGTGGTGCTAGGTATTTGTTAAATGGATTGAATTTGGCTTTTAATGCATTTTTACTCAGCTGTAAGAGTGTCAGTCTTAGATTTTGCCATATCATGATTGATGCATGTAAGAAGTGTTTGTTGTCTGGAAACGTGTTGTCCTTCATACAAAACATAGGCCTCTTAGAGGAAGCTATGCTGTTTGCAGTTGTGAACATTTGATAACTTGATTCTTTTTGTGGTCATGTTGTGGGGTTGTAGAGGGCTAAATAGTGACTTAGGGTTTTGAACTGGGAAACTTCATAGGCCTCTCTGTGTTTTGCATTGCAAGGAAACAGGATCCCAGGGTACCCAAGTCACAGAATCACAGAGTATCCTATTTTGGAAATCACCTAAAAGGATCATTGAGTTCAACTCCTGCCACTCCAGAGGGCACCCCAAGAACCACACCCTGTGTCAGAGAGCTCTGCCAGGCTTGGTGGTGTGACTGCATCCCTGGGGAGCCCATTCCAGTGCCCAAAATCCCTGTGAGTGAAGAACCTTTTCCTGATATCCTACCTAGAACTCTGGTGACAGAACTTCAGGTCATTCCCTTGAGTTCAGTAGCTGGTCACTGCAGAGAAGAGATACAGTGACAGTGTCTGTCCCTCCTCTTTACTTCATGAGGAAGTTTTAGACTGCAATGAGGTCTTCCCTCAGTCTTGTCTTCTCTGGGCTGAACAAGCCAAATTACCTCAGCTGCTCCATGGGGCTTCTGGTTTGGGCCTTTCACCATCTTTGTGGCCTCCTTTGCACACTCCCCAGTAGCTTTATATCTGTCTTATCCTGTGGCCCCCAGAGCTGCCCCAGAGCAGAGCAGGGCAGGACAATCCCCTCCCTTGCCCAGCTGATGCTGTCCCTGATGTCCCCAGGACAGGGGTGGCCCTCCTGGCTGCCAGGGCACTGCTGGCTCATGTTCAACTTGTCATTTCCCAGGACCCCCAGGTCCCTTTCTGTGGCACTGCTTTCCAGCATCTCATTGCCCAGTGTGTCTGCACATCCAGGGTTTCCCCATCCCAGATGCAGAATTGGGCATTTGTCTTTGTTGAACTTCATATGGTTAGTAATTTCCCAGTCTTCCAATTCTTGTATGTTTCTCTGTAGGGCCTCTTTGCCACTGAGGAAGTCAACAGCTCCTCCCACTTCTGTATCATCTGCACACTTAGTATCTCTTCAAGTCCTTCATCCCAGTCTTTTGGGAAGGTAGGCCAACAATGTGTGCTTCCATCCCAAAAAGCCAGCTGCGTCCTGTGTTGCATCAAAAGAAATGTGGTCCACAGGGTGAGGGAGGTGGTTCTCCCCTCTATTCTTCTCTCGTAACACTCTACCTGGAGTGCTGTGTCCAGGTTTGAGGTTCCCAGCACAGGAAAGACATGGACCTGTTGGAGTGTGTTCAGGAGATGGCCTTTGAGTTGAAGAGGGTTAGATAAAGTACTTCCCCTGTGAAGAAAGGCTGAGAGAGCAGGGGTTTTCAGCATGGATAAGAGGGTATTTCAGGGAGACTCATTGTGGCCTTTGGCTACCTGAAAGGGCCTTGTAAAAATAAGGGAGAGGAACTTTGTCTATGGGCACATAGTGGCGGGACAAGGAGCAGTGGTTTTAAACTTAAAGAATGTATGTTTAGTTCAGCTGTTAGGAAGGAATCTTTAAGGTGGGGGTGATGAACCACTGGCACAGGTTAACCAGAGAGATTGAAGTGTTTAAGGCCGGGTTGAACTGGGCTCTGAACAACCTGATCCAGTGGAGGGTGTACCTGTGCATGGCAGGGGTTTGGCAGTAGATGATCTTAAAAGTCCCTTCCAACCCAAACCACTCTGTGATACTGTGTTTGAGAGCACTGGCCCTAAAGAGGAGCCCCCACTAGTGACAGGTTACCAGTCTAATCCTACCCCATTCACTGTTACTCTTTGTGCTCAGCCCATCAGCCAGTTCATCACTCAAAACATGATGTGTTTACCCAGCTGTGTGCTGGATATTTTGTCCACAAGAATACTGTGAGAGACAGTATTGAAACCTTTACTGAAATCCAAAAGGGTTACATCAGCCAGCTTCCCTTGATTAAGTAGGTGGGTTACTCTGTCATAAAAGTAAGTTAATTTTGACAAGCAGAACTTTTCCATCATGAATCTGTATTGGCTGTGACTGATGACTGCTCTGTCCTTCAGGTGTTTTTCAATGCCTCCCAGAATAGTATTCTCTATAATTTTGCCAGTCACTGAAGTGAGACTGCCCGGCTTGGAGTTCCAGGCTCATCCTTCTTGCTTTTCTGGAAAACTGGGACGTCAGCCAGCTTCCAGTCAGCTGGGACCAATCTGGGTTCCCAAGTCCATTTGAAAATCATTGAGAGAGGTCTCATGATGACATCAGCCAGCTCTTTTGAGTATTCTCAGATGAATTCCACTGGGCCCTAGAGATTTACAGGGAGCTGGGAGTTGATGATTCACTGTCCTCCAGCTCAGGGCACTGGGACCTCTTAATCCGTCTGGCATTGAGGATGGAGGCAAAGAAAATGTTAAACATTTCTGCCATGTCCATGTCCCTGTCTGTGAGGTGACCATCCTCATCCTGTAACAGCACAATGTTATTTCTCCACTGTCTTTTGTTATTAATGGATAAACCCCCTCTTTGGATTGTCCTCCTCAGTTGTGGCCAGCTTCAACTCCAGCTAAGCCTCAGCATGATAAATTTTCTCCCTGCAGTGTTGAGCAGCATCTCTGTATTCCTCCCACATCACCTGACCTTGTTTCTGCTTAGCCTGCGCATTTTTTTTTGCCTCTACCTCCCAAAGAAGATTCCTGCTTAGCCAAGCCATCTTCTGCCTTACCTGCTTGGCTTCTGACATTTGGGAATTGCCTCCTCTTGTGCTCTTAGAAGATTAAAATGTGACCAGCACAGATCCCAGCCCTTGCAAAAGCATTTTCCAAGGTCCCGTACTCACTGATTCCATGAACGTCCTGAAATCTGCTCTCCTCATGTCCAGAGCTGAGGTTTGGCTGGTGCTTTTCCTTCTGTCAGAGATTTTAAGCCTGATTCCTTTGTGGGCACTGAGGCCAGGAGCACCACCAATCCCCATGTTGCTCATGACAAGCAGCAAAGAATTGAATTCAAGGAGAGCATCTTTCCTAGTCAGCTCTCTTAGTATTGAACCATGGACTTGATTGTGCCAGCTGTGTGGTGTCCTCAATTAACATCTGGCAGGTTGAATTACCCCATAAAGAGAAACTTGAAGGTGTCCCTTGGTTACTTGAGGAATTGATGTGCCTGATTGTTGTGCCTGTGTGATCTGTAGCAGCCTCCTATAATGACATCTTCATTATTTGTTTATGCCTTAATCTCAACCCAGAGTGTCTCAGTCCTACTCTTGCCAGTTGTAAGCTCCATACATTCTTGCCCTCTGTTATAAACAATGCTGTACCCCTGCTTTGCCAGCTCTGCCTATCCCTCCTGTAAGCATCCAGCAGTGCACTGGACTCATACCACTGAGTTTTGTTTGTGCCAGAGATGTAGTATTTCTGGCATTGGGCCAAAGCTTCTCCTTGCTCCTTTCTCATGCTGTATGGTTCATTGTAGCCTGCACCTCATGAGGCAGATTGAGTGATCTCAGTTCCTCAAGTTTTGGTGTCCCATCCCATTGCTTATCACTGGCAAGCCTGGTTTTATTCCATTCTGCCTTCCAGTCTAGTTTAAAGCTCTGTCAATGAGCCCTGCTAGCTCTTGTGGTAGAAAACCCTTTTTCCACTTTTTGAAAGGTACATCCCTTCAGGTATCAGTACGCCAACTGCTGTATAGACCATGCCATGATAACAAAAAAAAAAAAAAAAAAAAAAAAAAAAAAAAAAAAGGCAAATTCTGCCAATGACACCCAATTTTGGAACCATGTGCCCCTTTGAAGCAGCAGACTTCCCAGTGGGTTGGGTCTGGTGTGCATTGCAGGCCTTCAGTTCTCTTAAGAAGGGAGTGACCCGTATCAGCTACCCTTGTCTTTTAATGAACAGAGGCAGTCTCGATGAGGGTGGCAGGCTGTCTTGCCCCAGATGGTTTCCCTATCCCAGAAGGGTCTTTGTCTGCCTCATCAGTTGAATGTCCTGCCCATTCCAGGTCATCATACTTCTTGTAAATGGTAAACAGATATGGACCTGTTTGTCATCTTTTTCAGGAGAAAAGTGTTTTGCCTACTGTGGCCAATGTCCACCTTCTAGGTTTTGTGTTCCAGAGACTCTGCCTTACTGCTTGGTGGTTCTGAGTCCACCTGCATCTTCTCTTCAGTGGAGGTTTAAGACTACTGAGACTCTTTGAGAATAGCCTGTCAATCTCTCACTCATTCTCATGGGTACTGCACAGGCTGTTCATTTAATCCCATGGCTCCTTAACCTGGTGACTTGCAATTGTACATCTGTGACGGGAGTGATGGTAAGCCCCAGGCTTACAGAGAGGTGTTAGGCACTCCTGGCCCCCTGAGTCCTGAAGAGTTTCAACTACCTTTGGATACTCTACCTGGCTGGAGAGTTGCATCTACCTTTGGATAGTCTACCTGGCTGGAGGCTTCTGCCATGGCTGGTGCAGTGACTTCAGGGGGAATGAGCTCTGTGGCATGTCAAAACCATACCTGAGGGAGCATATACTAATAAAGTTATACCCTTCTTCTCCAGCTCCTGGGTCTGTTCACTGCCTCTGTTGGCTGCTCCCAAATGATTTTAGGGGAACACTGGCAGCATGCCCTGGTTATGTTCTCTGGGACCCGATTTGAGAGACTGAGGGCAGCTGCTGTCCTTGCTGGCTGCACTTACACTGAGTCAGCTGCTCTAGGGCAAGCTGCTGGTTCCAGCTGGATGTCAGCACTCCCCTGTGGTTCCCCTGGCTGCAGCCCTGCTCCCTGCAGTCCATGGCTCCACACTGGAGCTGTTTGCCTCGGCAAGGGGTGGTTGGGGGCAGCCAGGCCCTGTTCCAACCTGTCCTTGTCACTGCTGGCTCTGCCCGTGCCCAGTCAGCCCCTCCAGGGCAGGCTGGTGGCTCCGTGTGTGTCTCACTGCTCTCTGGCAAATGAAAAACAGTTCTGAAGATAGTGTTAATAATGCTTGTTTCACTGTATTACCATGAATTTTCGAAGTACAAATTTCAGGCTAGTCATGACATTTTAGGGAAAGATTTTTTTTTTAACATGTAGGTTACAGAGATGCCTGGCTCTCTTTCCTGTTTTTAGTACTACTGTGCTTGGCCCACATGACACATCTGGTGATAGCAAGTCAGTTCAACTGTTGTTTCTGGTAGATGTTTCTGATAGCACACCAGCTGCTTTGTTCTGTGAGTACTATACAAATGTCCAGAAATGGACAGAATTTTCAGGGTCCTTATCTTTCTACTGGGCTTCTAGAGGGATGATCAAGCTAATGGGCAACAGTAGGGGTTACATAAGCATTTTCTGCTGATGACAGCTTGTATGTGTACATAGATATGTGTGTGTGTGTGTGTGTGTGTAACAACTGCCAGTAGATTTTATTGAATTTTTTTTTCCATGCCCCTAATGTCACATAGAAATCATGGTTTTGTTTTTGTTTTGTTTTTGTTTACTAGAACTATTCTACTAATTGAAAAGGAGACAGAAAATAGATGTCCACGCCTACAGACCCTGGCGCCATGCCTCACCCTGGTCCTTCCCCTGGACCTGGACCTTCACCTGGACCGATTCTGGGACCCAGCCCAGGACCAGGGCCGTCTCCTGGCTCCGTGCACAGCATGATGGGGCCGAGTCCTGGTCCTCCCAGTGTCTCCCATCCAATGCCGACTATGGGGCCGACAGAGTATCCACAGGAGGGCATGCATCAGATGCACAAGGTAATGGTTTGTTACAAGTGAACCTTTTTTCTCTAGAGTTCTCTCCACTGATGAAAAGAGCTACTTAAACTGTGTTTAGAGCTGCTTAAATGCTGTTACACATCACCTGCAAAGCTTCAGCTGCACTCTTTACTTCTTTATTTATTACTAAAGATTACTCGTGTATCAGATTAAACACAGCTTCTTTGTTCTTAGTAGACTATGAACTATAGTTAGTAATTTGGAACTGTTCATTTTTAAGCTGTACTTTTCAGTAAGATGTTACCAGGGAGAAAAAAATGAATGATAGTGTTAAAACTTTAAAGCACACCATTCTAAACACCTTTTTTCTCTTTTTCTTCTTTGTGTCTGTTTGGACATCACATGTATTTTTTTCTGGAGTGGTTTCTAATTTTGCATGAAATTGTTATTTTTCTTTAAAAAAAAACCAAAACAAATCAAGCTTAATCTACCTCAGAGGATTTGTATTACAAATTTGTTTACTCTTCCATATTGAAAATGTGGTTGAAAAACATGGCTTTCAAATTATTTTATAAGGACTCCATCTTATAAAGGAATATAAAACTATGTGTAGAATATGCCAATAATTGCACTTCAGTAGTTATTGTTATACACTTAAAATCAGACTATGTGTGCTTAGATTATCATTAACGTTTTTTGCTTTGAGAAAATACTTGCCTGTGTGGAAATTACTCTGTACTGTTCTTTATGTACTGTCATTTTTGTTTGGTTGTATACCAGAGATTTAGAATCCAGAATAATTCTGATCACACTGATGTTCTGCTCAGAAATATGTGGTAGCAGCTTACAAAGCCAAGATATTGAAAACATTTTGGCAGCTCTTGTTGATTCTGCTTGGAATTGTTATATGCACATAGAGAAAAAAAATATAATAGAAAACTGTTTTAAAGATACAGAAACATGTTTTAATTTTCCTCTTGAAATGACATCTTCATTTTGACATTCTCACATATGGATCAGTTTCATTCATTAAAACAATATCCAGTCAGTAGGGACATGATATTACCATCTTTTACATGAAGAACTAAAAAAATTTTAATAATACAAAGACTAGCTAAAGTGAAGGAGGCTGTGATCCAGCTTTCCATTTGTACTGACCTGTTGTAATTTCTGAGAGTTCAGTATGTGCAGTGACTATAACCTTTGCATTTGAATCTTGAGGTATCTCATTTAGCTGTTAGCCAAGTTAGACATTTGCAGTTGGCATTTTTTTTGTTTTTGGGGTCAGTTACAGCCCAGCTTTTCAGAACTCTGTCCCCAGACTTCATAGCCAGGGTTCTAAAATCCTTCATTCCTTTCAATTTTTCCTACCTGTAGAGGAAGAAGGTGCCACCAGGAAATTTCGATGGAATGGCTGAAAGCTTCACACATTATGTTTTTAACTGATACATCTTGTTATATCAGGAAGTTAATCCTGTGTTATAATTAGAAACAAACCAACAAATGTCATCCCACAACATTCTTTCAGAGACTTCAGAGAGCATCTCACAAGGTTCTGTGAGCCAGAGTAGAAATTCTCCCATTGAGGTGGCATTAAAATATTTTGAAAAATGCACCACAAAGCCTGTATAGCCAATTCAAAGATGATAATTCAGTATAGTTACAGTTAAATTACTCTCCTTTTTCTATACCTTGATTCTGGTTATGGAATACAGACTGTAATTTCACAAGTCTTTATTTTAGTAGCAACTGCCTTGCTGTTTTCTTTTACATTTCCACTTCAGAGGTTCCAGCATGTCTTCAAATGTGTATGATTAAGCTAGAAAATGTCTGTTGAATGGATACAGGTGAAAAAAAGAAATCAGGTAAAATCTTAGGTAATTTTTGGTCTAGATGAGGTTTTGGGTCTGTTTTTCTGTGCAACTCCAGTAATAGTATATTGGGATAACTGTTGGATGGGTCTAAGAAATTCTGTGGAAGCATAGAAGTGCTGCTAGATTATTTTGTAAATACTACCTGAATGTTGTTCAGTGTAATTAAAAAAACTGGTCAGCCACCTGCAGCTGGACCAAATAAACATTTTCTTTTTGCTTGGTGCTATATAAAATATGTTGACTTCATGATATATCATAACACTATTTTTTTAATGAAATGCAGTAAAAATTGGGAATTGCACCAAAAGTGTCCCATTTTAACAGTTGCTTTGTGGGGTAGCCATGTATGCAAGTAGCATGGAGCTCTTCTTTTAAAATCCACATACTTAAGTGAGCTAACTTCATTCTGTGTTAGATGTTTGACCAGTTTACAAATGATAATATAATGCAAAACTTAAAAAAATCCAAAGGATCAATCAGTAGCTGAAACACTGATTGAAACAATTTTTATTAATAAATGGTAATTCCTAGCATCTGTTTACTTAAGGCTCTTATTATGAAAGCTAAAAGATTGTATATTCTCTTAGTTACCAGAAGTCCTTTCCACAGGAAAATTTGCTATTAGTTTACATCAGTTTTGAGAGAAACAATAAATTAATTGCATTTCTTGCTAGTTTCTTGAGGACTATCAACCAAATTTCTGGGAAGCTACAGGTCCAAATTTTACCAAAGTGTGTCTTGGATGTATCACAGTATTAAGGAGGAATACTTAGGAAGTCTGTCAGGGATACTGCTCACTCAGATAAGGCCTCAGAGAGAGTCTTGTGAGAAAAAATACTTGGAAGCTGAAAGATGTTGAAAGAAAGCATTCCTTGCCCTAATCTTACTTTCCTTCTGCATCCACATGGAAGCTTCTGTGGAGACAGAACCAAGGTTACATGGTTTTGGTCGGAATTCATAAAGCCTTTCATACAGTCCCCCACAACAGTCCTCTCTGAACTGGAGATGATTGTGATGAGTGGACTGTTAGTGGATAAGAAAGTGTTTGGACAGACACATCTGGAGAGTAATGGTCAGAGTCCTGATGGGCAGCAGTGCCAAGCGTCTGTACTGGCACCAGTGTTATTTAATGTCTACATTAATGACTAGGCAAAGGGGCTGAGCAGGTTTGCACATGACACCAACCTGAGTGCTGCAGACATGTCTGAAGGATGGGATGCCATCCAGAGAGACCTGGGCAAGCTTGAGAAGTGGGTCCATGGGAATTTTATGAGTTTTAAACAAGGCCAAGTGCAAGGTGCTGCACCTGGGTTGGGGCAGTTCCTGGTACCAGCCTGGGCTGTGGTGAACAGGTCAGAGCAGCCCTGCTGAGAAGGCCTTGGGGGTGCTGGAGGATGGACATGACCCAGCAATGTGTGCTTAAGGTCCAGAGGGCCAAATGTGTCCTGGGCTGCATCCAGAGCAGTGTGGGCAGCAGGGCCAGGGAGGGGATCCTGCCCCTCTGCTCTGCTCTGCTCAGACCCCACCTGCAAGGCTGCACCAGCTCTGGGGGCCCAGCACAGGAAGGGCGTGGAACTGTTGGAGTGAATCCAGGGGAGGCTACCAAATTGATAGAGGGATGGAGCACCTCTCCTGATGAGTTGGGCTGAGAGAATTCAGTTTGTTCAACCTGGAAAAGAGGTGGCCCTGAAGTGACCTCATTGCAGCCTTCTAGTACCTGAAGGGAGCCTGCAGGAAAGGTGTAGAGAGACTTTTTGCAAGGACAGGTAGTGACAGGATAAGGTGGAATGGTTTCCAATTGCAAGACAGGAGGTTTAGATTAGATATTAGGGCAGAAGTTCTTTCTTGTGAGGGTAGTGAGGCATTAGAACAGGTTGCCCCCAGTAGCTGTCGATTTTCCATCCTTGGAAGTGTTTAAGGTGAGTTTGGATGGGACTCAGAGCAACCTGGTCTAGAGACTGCCATTGCAAGGAGTTTGGAACTTGATGATCTTTGAGGTTCCTTCCCTCCCAAGCTGTTCTGTGATACAGCCTTCTGTATCTTCTTAAATGCTCGGTGGACCCCGTGATTTTAACTGCTTAACTTTTGGTTATGACAACACTGTAGCTTGTTAATTTGCAGGGTGCTCATTTGAGGGATGGATGGAGTTATGTGAAATCTTGGTTTATTTTCTCTTCCATTTAATTGTAACCTGATGCATAACCACTTCTTTTGTGAAGTTGTAATGGGGTGTAGTGTAAATGCTGACTGTGGAGTAATTACAATGATGTAATATGCTGGTATTGGTGAGTGAGGTAAAATGTGAAGGAGAGAAAAAATTCTTTTGAAATAAACATATTTAGTAAAAACTAGAGTGTTGTTCATTCAGATGTTCCATTAAAACAGAATGCAAGTGGTTTCCCATTTCAGATACTATTGGCAAACAGATCTATGCACATTTGACACTCTGAGAATCAAAATAGTTCTCTCAATGTCCTAGAAGTAACAGCACACAACATCAATAGACATGTTCTCTGTATTATTTTTGTTGTTTGTGTCTACTTTAGTAAAAAAAAAAAGGAACTATTGCCAACCTTGAAAAATCAACAGGAAACTTAATATAAAAAGATTATTTAGTAATCTTTTTAGAGATTAATTGGAATCAGTGGCCAATTTCTTGCTGCAAGAACCACATTCAGACTGGTTGTTGATCAGGAATCCATTCAGTTTTGCTGTGCAGTTATGTGGCAGTTACATGACAACACACTGCTGTTTGGTCTGTGTGATTCAGGTTTTTTGGATGTATGGTCTGCAAGAAAACTAGTCAGGTACTCAGTCTCTGATTTTAAGGCTGGAGTGCTTTTTTGTTTGATAGTTTTTTTTAAAGAGGTATATTAAAATAAAAAAAAAAAAACAACAAGCAAAAACAGATGCTGTAATGTCACAGTTTACCTGAAAATAGGTCAAACTGTGATGTATCTCTGAGAAGACCTTAGTTGCTAAATTCAGAGTAAAAGCACTGTAGGCAAAATGTTCCTTATGCATTAGACATTATGTAAGTTTGTAAGTCTGCCAAGTCTATAGGCATGTGCTAGCCTACGGTTGAAGTTGATCCCTCATTCTGTTTTTAGAAGCACTGTTTATTTGGCCTGTCCAGCACTTGTTTCCTTACTTATGGAGACCAATAAAAATTGTAATTTCTGCTCAAAGCTGAATATGTCTCAGGTTCCTGTTTCCCTTCTGTTCTGTCATATTAGAAGACTAAAATAAATTTAAAAAAAAAACACCCCAATGTGATAGTAGTGCTTTGTTGGTAATAAAGGTTAGTTATCCTAATAATGTCTTTGTGGAAGATAGCTTTATTAACTTACAGAGGACCAAAGAATTTACAAGAATTATGTTGTGTGTAAGATACCCTCTGTAATTCTTAACCTGTTGCATAATTTTGAGTTATCCTCTAGCCCTGTAACTGTACAGTGATTTAGAAAAGTTACCAAAATAACTATTCCTCAGTTCTTTTAGTCCACAGCTGTCCTCTGCTGAATTGCCTTCCTTATTGTACACAATTTTTTTCATAGCCAGTTAAAGGTGCTTTTAGATGAAATACGTTTTTGGAAGTAACAGTCTCTGCATACATTAGCAATTGCATAATCATTAAAAGTAATTTTGGCTTCACAGAAGTTCATGCCATCTTCATCTTTTGTATTTTTGCTAGTAAAAGGTTGATTTATTAATTCTGATGAATTTCGTTTCCAGTTTTTTCACCACATAAGTGCAATACACAGTTGCAGATCCCTTTTTTGCTATATATTTAGTCTCCCTTCCATTAGACTTAAAGCATTTCAGTTTGATACAGTTGTTTTTGTGTGTGTGGTTTTCTTAATAATATTTTTTCAAAAATCTGTTCTTTTGATCAATTCTCTCCACAGAAGCATGCCTTGAATTGAAGTTTTATTGTATGATCATATCACTACCTCTCTGTTCCTGTGTGATTTTTTAAAAAATCCTTCTACCAAAGGCTTTATCAAATCATTCTCTTCTCCTCTCTTCTCCTCTCTTCTCCTCTCTTCTCCTCTCTTCTCCTCTCTTCTCCTCTCTTCTCCTCTCTTCTCCTCTCTTCTCCTCTCTTCTCCTCTCTTCTCCTCTCTTCTCCTCTCTTCTCCTCTCTTCTCCTCTCTTCTCCTCTCTTCTCCTCTCTTCTCCTCTCTTCTCCTCTCTTCTCCTCTCTTCTCCTCTCTTCTCCTCTCTTCTCCTCTCTTCTCCTCTCTTCTCCTCTCTTCTCCTCTCTTCTCCTCTCTTCTCCTCTCTTCTCCTCTCTTCTCCTCTCTTCTCCTCTCTTCTCCTCTCTTCTCCTCTCTTCTCCTCTCTTCTCCTCTCTTCTCCTCTCTTCTCCTCTCTTCTCCTCTCTTCTCCTCTCTTCTCCTCTCTTCTCCTCTCTTCTCCTCTCTTCTCCTCTCTTCTCCTCTCTTCTCCTCTCTTCTCCTCTCTTCCGCTCTTTTTTAACTGACAACTCCTTTCCTCACCCTCTTTATGCTGGTACTTGTTATGTACCCATGCTGTGTGCCTTCTTACTCCACCTGAGCTGTTTGTGTTCCCAGAGGTTTCATGGCTGGCACCTGGCAGTGCGGTGAAACCCATCCCTGCAGTTGGGTACACCACAAATATGTACAGCCAGAGTCTTCTGTTCTGGAAATCAGATCATGTTACCAGCAAGTCTCCTCCTCTTGGCAGCCATGAGGATACCCTGGCAGCCAGCACATACCATGGCAAAACAAGAATGCCTCCAGCTCTAATAGGTGTTTTGGTTCCTGCGGTACTCAGCTCCTGCACACAGAGTGTTGTCCTGCAGACAGGTCTCCTCTGTGTTGGCTGTCTTTGTGAGAAGAGGCAAAGAGAGAGGGAAGGATCTTCATGCCTCAGGAAATGGCACTGGGATTTACTTGGTTAGCAAAGTGGAACTATTTTTAATGTGCCAGTCATCTGCGTCTGCAGTTCTGCTCCATATCCCAAGTTCTTGTGATCAAAAATAGCTTCTGGAATAGTGTGTATTTTTCTGATACAGTTTCTTTTCACGAATATTTTTTATACTGTCATGACAATTAAATGATTCGTGAAACATGAAAAATCCATTTTATTTTTCCTTTTCTGTAGCTTTCCTCCTTTTAACCCAAACTTCTGATACGGAAAAATTATAGTAAAATATGTTGAAAAATGCTGAACAACAAAAAAATTCTGTGTGTTTCAAGGTATTTTCACTCAAAGGCTGAAATGGAAAGTAGAAATTCTACATGAAGGATTTATGACTTGAAATTTTTTTTGAATTATTTTTTCTTTTGTAGAAAGGGTGGCCTTTGTTTAATTCTGTTGAAATTGAGTCATGTGCAACAAATTACTCAAAAATAAGAAATGACAGTTCTTTCCTGTGAGCTGATACAGCTTCTTGCATACTCATTTAATTAACTGCCTGAATTTTCCACTGGAGCAAGTTATCTAAGTCTCTTTTTAAAAGGAATTCTCAGTAAATAGATGTACATTTAGATAAAACAGATCACGAGGTCTCCATTCACAGTAGGGTTTGCAAGAGCAGCATTTAGTGTGCATGCATGCATGTGTAGGAGGGCGCAGAGCTCTGTATTTCTTTAGAGAGAGCCTAAGTAAGTGATGCCAGTCTCTTCCTTCCTAATACCAAGCCTTACAGAGCTCCAAGTTAGAAGTTAATTAGCTTAATCCCCTCCATAGTTAGGGATATAAATTTTGCTTTCATGGAAAACTTTCCTGTTTCTTAGGAAATCTTTCTTCCAATGTTACTTTTCCTTTTTTTTTTTCCACTTTCAGAGCCCTTCAGTTTCGATTATGGAGTCTTTTTTAGTGCCCAGAATGCCTTCAGCTTGTTTTTCAGACTCCAACCTATCTTTTCTTCACTCTCTAAAGAGAGCACTTGGCGCTGTTCTGTGTTTGAAGTACCATGGGAACTGTTTCTGAGGAGTGTATGAGGTGACAGGAGCTGTAGGGAGCACAAGTATTGTTTTCCACTCCTTGACTGCTTATCCTTGTTTTTGTCGGTGAAGAAGAGGTTACCTCCTGCAATGTCACCCTTGTTTTTAAAGAGAAACAATGTTTGGGACATTCCAGTAGAGCAGTGACTGAAAGGGCAAAGTTTGGGCTAAAAATAACTCAAGCCACAGGCTCTACTTTCATGAGTTAATGTGTGTTACACTGCTTTGTAATATGAGGCCAAAACAGGTTATGTGTTTGTATTTGGACAGTTTGCTTCCCTGCCATTGCCAAACAGTTCATAAGGAAAAAAAAAAAAAAGACAAAAAGGAAACGGGCAAGCTGTCTTATAGTGTTCTTTGCTTCCCTAAATGTATGATTTCAGGACAGGGGTTCCTGGTTTTATTTTGAATGACTGCTGAAAGAAGTTTTTCCTCTTCACGTATTTGTTTAGATTGAGTTAGTTGTTCATATTTTTATATACTATCTCTCTCTAAATACTTATTTTGTTTTCACAGTCTATTGATGGCTTGCATGAGAAAGGAATGGTTGAAGATGTTCACTGTGGCTCCATGAAGAGTATGCGACCTCCTCATCCTGGAATGGGTCCACCCCAGAGTCCAATGGACCAGCATAGCCAAGGTTTACCCATACTGTGCATGCTCTGTGATTTTGGGGCCTCTTGTTCCACAAAGAGTCTGTAGTTCCATGTGACAGAATTGCCAGTTACTTCCTTTCAGCTTTGTTTGGAAAAGCTAAACAGGGCAAAGACAATAACTGAATCCCTTTGCTTTCTGGAGTATCCATAAGGCATGTATTGAAAAAAAGCTAAGGTTCCAGTTTGTGGCTGGGGCAAGTCTATCACAGATTGCAGTTTGCATCTCTAAAGAAAAAAACCCACCAACTTAATTCTTGTCTTACGTGGCTGCTGAAAATGTAAATACATTTTTATATGTTTTGTTATCATCAAGGGCCGATCAAAGTTATTTTGAATGTTTTTTATGCCAGAAGATAGAAGCTCTTTTTTACACATTCCTGCATGCCTTCTTTGTGTCCTGTAGGTTGGAACATGAAAGGGAATGCATACTGTGAGCAGCTTGGTATTTTGGAAATCTAACTGGAAACACCTGCTAGTATTAATAATTTCAACAGCAGATAAAGTTTTCTGTGTTGCATGCCTAATTATTTTACAAGAACACCTGAAGAATCCCAAATGATACTAGACTCTTGGTGTTACAGTCTGTACAGATCTATTAGGAGGTGGTCCTGAACTTCTTTGTGATTTTCAGTGGTGTGTGACTGAAACTCTAGACTGTAACTGTGGAGCTGAATTCCAGTCTGGGACTCAGATAATTAGAAAGTAACATTTTTCTATTAAACCTTTCAATATCATTTAAGTAAAATAGAACTGACTTTGCAGAGACAAATTCTTAATCAGGTAAAACTTTCTCTTTTGTTGATTTCAACAAAATCTAAGCATGATCATCGGAGAGACAAGTTTTACTTGTCTTTGCATTTAGGGGACACTTCTGCTTGGGATGAAATGAGCAGAGCATTTAGTCTAAACATGAAGATGAGGCAATTCGTACATTATGTACTGAAAATACAGGAGCACAGGTTACAAATGCTTCAAATACAAGTAGCTTCTTGTTTTCTTCTTTTCTGTGCTGCCTCAGGTCAGGTTTGCAGGTTACTTTGCACTGTAAAAAGACGATTTATTATATTAGTAGCAACTTTGTCGGGCTAGACACTACAGATTCCTACTCTCTTTTTTGTGTGTGCCAGCAACCGTTACAGTGTAAACAGAGATTACTGGAGTTCTGATGTGGAGCACGCTTTTTAAAGTCAAAAAAAGCCCCAGATGTTCTAATGTAACACGAGGTCCATGGATGGAGACAGATGCAGGACACAGATCTTTTCAAGTCCTGGGAAATTATTTTTCCAAGCTCCTTTTTATAGCCAGCTTGAATTTTCTGGGCTTGGGAAGCTTCTTCTTTGGGAATCTCTGCACTGTCCAGATTTCTGGCCAGTGGTGTGTCTGCATCCAGGGCTTAGGTGGGGACACTGAGATTTTTGCTCCCCCAGAGGGCAAAGCCAGGTAAGCTGAATGAGGTCTGTTATGGATCAGACTCATTATATCCAGCTGTAAACCAGCTGTATATTGCTACATTCTGATATTCCAGATACTTTTTTGGACAACATAGAGGACTGTTTTAGCTTTCATTGCCTCTGTGGTTTTTATTTTATTCTTACACAACTGTCTTTTCCACAAAAAAGTGGTAATGGCACTTGATGCTGTTCTGAGGCCTGCTGGGCAAAATCTCATTTACTAGACTTGTAGGTTACCATTAGTGTAAAGGTCCAAGGTAGAAAACCAGGTTCCTTAATAGCCTTTCAGCCTGTTGGGTATTTTCTGTCTGATTTCCCACAACATTGGAGAAACTAGGACACTTGTGTTTTTATACATTTTTTGGAAATATGCAGTGTGGCCAGTTAGAGTTTACCCAGGCCCACACTCATAGCAAAAGGACAGTATGACTTCTCTGAGAATCCATGGAAAGATACCTGGTAACTCTTGAAGCCCTGAAAAAAACTTTGGTTTATTATGATAGAAACCAAGGCTTACTGTAAGGTTAAGGTTTACTTCCTTGTACATATCTGATAGTTGAGCTTACAATACACAGTTGTGTACAATTTTTAACAGTGTAAGTGTCAAATAGAAATTACACTTCATTAGGTCTAGGTTGTTTCGTGCCTTATTGTTTGTAGTTCTCAAGTTGAAGTAGATGAATATGCAGTAATTAATATTTTTGTGGGGCATTTGAGGGAAAGTAGCTGAATAATTCCAAAATCCCAGGAAGTGGACCACCCCAAATTTGCCCATTAATTTGAAAGCTTAGGGAGGATGGCCATGTGTCAGTAAATATTATTGTAGGTAAAATAAAAATTGTCTATCTTTTAATTCTTTCTGATGAGGTGTATAATTCAGATCATCAGGAATAGTTTTTCGGAAAAATCATAGAATCTTAGAAACGTTGTATGGTTTGGGTTGTATGAGGACCTTTAAAAGTCAATTCTGTCCAGCCCTTTTGCAGTGAACCAGGGACATGTTCAACTGGATCAGAGCCCCGTTGTTGTTCAGAGTTGTTCACGCCCCGTTGAAACTCATTATATTTCCAGGGGTGGGGCATCTACCAACTGTTCGGAGCAACCGGGCCAGAGTTCCACCCTCATAAAACAAAAGTCTTCCTTAAATCTAGTCTGAATTTATTGTTTTAAACCATTTCCCCTTGTCCTGTGACTACAGTCCTTTTTAAAAGTCTCTTTCCAGCTTTCTTTTAAGCCTCCTTCAGGGAGGCTTCCTTATTGAAAGCCTGCAATAAGGTCTCCCTGGAACCTTCCCTTTTTGAGGAGGAATAACCCCTGCTCTCTCAGCCTGTCCTCACAGGAGAGCTGGTCCATCCCTCTGATCATCTTTGTGGCTTCCTCTGGATCCTCTCCAACATCTCCCTGTCATTCCTGTGCTGGGCCCCCAGAGCTGGTGCAGCCCTGCAGGTGGGGTCTGAGCAGAGCAGAGCAGAGGGGCAGGATCCCCTCCCTGGCCCTGCTGCCCACACTGCTCTGGATGCAGCCCAGGACACGTTTGGCTCTCTGGGCTGTGGCCACAAAATGACAGGTCATGTCAAGCTTCTTGTCCACCTGTATCCCCAAGCCCTTCTTGGCAGGGCTGCTCTCCACCCTGCATTCAGCAATATGTACTGATGCTGGGGTTTGTGTCAGCCCTTGTGCAAAGCCTTGCACTTTCATTGTGAAACCTCATGAAGTTCACATAGTCACACTTCTTGGGTTTGTTTGAGTCCTTCTGAATTGCATAAAATCAGCCTTTAGTCTGAAAAATTTACTATCGTATATTAAGTTCATATGATACTATTATATTATTTTTATATACGCATCAAACAAGTCTCTCGTTTTTTGTGGGGATCATAAACAAAATTCCTTCATTAAAATGTCAACAGGAGTGATACAGTATTTGTACAGTTGTCAGGAAAAATGATCTTAGCTCATGTATGAGGCTTCTCTATGCATTGCTAAAGCCAGTAGCATGATCATAGAGAAAACCTTGTCTGCCTGATAGAGTTATCAAAGTTCCTTCATTTGTTACTGTATGATACTGAGATTTAAATAAAAACCATAACTAAAAAAATTTCACTAAGTAAAATCTATATAATCTACATTAAATATATTAAGGTAAGATAATTAAATGACAGATGATAAGCTTAACTATAACTAGATGATGATTATCCAGTTGTGGAATTTTCTGCTCTTTTAAGAATCTGTTTTAGTTTCAGTGGGGTTCAAGGTATTTGTGATCTGGAAAAAGTTTGAAGTCAGTACAGATAAATACTATATATATAGCACAGAGGTTTTGCTGTGAATAGTAAGCTAGTTACAAAGGCTGATCAGAATCTGAGAAGAATGTGCTTATTTTTCTAGCATAGACTTTAGCACAGCCAGCAACAATGCATGTCTAGGAGCAAAATAGTTTGCTGTGTAGTAGTATGAACTGTATCATAAAAAGCAGTCTGTACTGCTGAGAAGAGTATGTTTGTTTTATCCTGAAGAATGTTAAGCTCCATTTTTTAATTTATCTGATGAGAGAATTAAAAGAATACTTGATCAGTCTGCACATTCTCAGAGAGTAAAAGGGTTTATAATAGATGGAGCCTTTAAAGGGAAAAAAAAACCAAGAACCAATGTATTTTGGTACCTGCAAATTATTTGAATTCAGAATGTGTTACATAGCTATATCTTACTTAATGGAGAAAATTAATCTTTGCAGTAAAGATTACCTAAGTATTTGTGGTAAGTTTTGTGTCCAGCATACAAAAGTTAATGCAGCACTGGATGTCTTTCTCATCTGTTCCATAGACAAAATGCAGAAGTTTCTTCAGAGGTCAAGGGCTGCTGGTCTGTTTTGGAAAAGTTAGGTAGACTGTTGTAGCTGTAATGGTCTAATGGTCTCTTATTGACAGAAATCTGTTCACAGGCTCCAGGATTCTGAGAAGGACTGGTAAGATAGAGTGGGAAACAATGTCCTTAAATTTATTGACCATAGCAGGGTGGACAACCTTCATAAAATGCTTCAGTTCTTAGAAATCTGAGTGGAACAGTTGCGATGAATCCATAGGCTGTAGTCCCTCTGTGTGCAGTTTACAATGGGAAGTGATCACAAAATGAGATTTCATTTAGATGTCAGATATTCCAATAGCAGTCTTTTTAGGTTTTTTTAGTAATTTTGTAGAAGAATAATGTCTTGCAAAAGATTGTGTCTAAGTATAAAAGCAAGATTTTTTTTTATAAAATACATGCTTAAAATGTGGGTGATAAATTAGAAGTAAATTGGTAACTGCACATGCAGTTGTAGATATGGTTATGTAAATCAAACATACAGTTGTGAATAAACAAGAGAAAATTGATACTGAATTTTGGAAGTAATGATTCTTATAGCCTGTGTTAAATAGTTAACTATCCTTTTCTGAGGTGAAGTGAATGAAGAGCAAAACAGAAACATTTGAAAGCTAAATCTGCAAGAACTGTGCCATTTCACCTAAATTCCTGTTCACTGGTTGAATGGCAATTACTGTTCTGAGATTTTTGCATTTTTTTAACCAACAGTAATTATTAAGTTAAGGTATGCAACTTTATTATTTAGTTTCTGGGTTTATTTTTTTATTGGTGCTCAGTGAGATGTGAGTCATGCAGAAAGAATGTTTCACTAGCTCAGACAGATCATCACATTTTTATGGCATACTGCAATAGGGTGATTTTCAGAAGTCTGACATTAATTTATGGGGGAGAATACTATGAGTTGGTATCTTTCTCCTCAGCAGTTACTCCTTCCAGTCTTTCTGCCAAATTGGAGGAAGGGTAAACATTCCTGGCTAATTTTGGTGGCAGATTCTCTTTTCTTGAACTTACATACAGCGATGTCCCTGTTTAGTCTTAATACCTTTGTTTTGATGCTAAAAGGTTAAATGAATGGAAAATACATTGCTCCAACTTGATATTTAGCTGTTTAAATAGTAAACTTACTGCATGTTACAGATTTTGAATTTGGTTGGAAACTGTCTTCCAGCTCTGTGAGTGAACTGTGGAGATTTCTGCAGTATTTATATGAGGAGTATGAAATTTACTGTAAATTGCTAAGCTCTAAAACAATTATCCAACAAATTAAAATCATGGTTAGAATTCACCTTTGAAAGGGATTGGGGAGAAATTCGAAAGACAAGTGAAATATTTATATAAAATAAAATATTTTTATTATAAAGACTTAATAAAAATATATAAATGGACTGAAGTAAACAGTTTATGTATTTTTCTGGGATTTATAAAAATTAAATGAAGTTACTGTGATACAACAGCGAAATACAGGCCAATTTGAATTGTTTTGCTGTCTTTTCTTGATGTTTGTAAGTGGAAACATAAGAGCTGAAGAATTTTGGGATTCTGGGACTTGATCTGTATTAATTTTTAGTAATCGTGCAGTATTTGTTGAGCTTAAAAAGACAGACCATTTTTTAGCTTCTAGAATTCACTAACATACTGCTACTTCACAGGCAATGTTCATTGTCCCTGCTATTCTTAAATTAGTTACAGTTCCTCTTCTGAATTATTTCAGACTTTTAAAGATGAGACAAGATGTGCCACCTTATCCCTCTGCCTGCCAGTGTAAGACCTCTCAACAACTTTATTTCTGCAGTCCTAACTTTAAATTATTTGCACACTTGACCTCTCTTTCTTCTTTACTAGTGTTAACCCTGGCCACACTACAGAGAGGGAAATGTTACGTTTTGCTTGCTTTAAGGAAGTTTGTAGCCTCAGTCTGATGTGGACATACTTTCCACTGTGTTCCAAGACACTCTACTTTTGTGCCATGTGTTCTGGAGATGGACTTGATCCCTTTTCTTTGTTTTTTCATCTAATTCCAATGGATGATTTAAGTGATGCGATATACACAGCTATATTTCTTCAATCCTGTCTGTATCTTCCAAATACAAAAATTTTCTTGTAGTCACATTCTTGAGTACAAATGTACCCTTGCTGTTGGTGTTAGCATAAAGATGTGACACACGTGTTCCTCAGACACTTTGGTTGCCTAAGACTTACTAAATTTTAGTGGCAGTTCAAAATCTCTGTTGAACATTCCAGTGTTTGGACTGCTAAAACTTTGATTCTTTCTGTATCCTTACTAGGGTTTTGAGTTCATTCGTAGGTGTTCTTTCCATTTCATTATAGCATTAAAAGTGAAGAAGAAAGTGTCTCAAGACACTTTTTTAGCGCTGTGATTTTTCAGCTTTAAAACAGAAAAGAAAGATGTTATTGTTTCTGTTAACTGAAGTGAAACAAAAAGCAATTAAAGCAGAAACTTTTGTGCACACACTGCCCTCCAATAGTACTTGGAGAAGTGTTAGAACTAGGATTTCTTCCAATGTTAATACTGTAAAGAATATGCATTGTTTACGATGTGCCGTGTTGTGTTTCACTGAATAAATTGATACCAAAGTGGGATTAAGTATGTTTCTGATTATGCATACAGTTAGGAGTATTTGAGAAGGGTTTCTGATGCAGCCTTTTCTGTGACCCATTGAAGGATTATGGAAAAGACAGACAGGACTCTCCTCAAAGGTGCACAGTAAAAGCAGAGAAGTAATGTTTACAAATTGTGTAAGTGAAATTCTGATGGGACTTAAGGGAAAGGAAATTCAGCACGAGAGTGATTAGGAATCACTGTCATTTGAGGTTTTCAGAACTTAGTTAGACTAGATCTGCAGAAACTTGATAAAGCTTAGAAATTACTACATTTTTAAATTATAGACAGCATTGTTTGGCCTCTCTTTCCTGTAGTGAGTGACTTCAACTCTCTGTGTTGTTCAGAACTGTAGGTTACCATTGTCCTTTTATGGTGGTTGGACTAAATTTTAGGGGATCTTCTGGTGTGCATCCTTATCTGTGTTAGAGTATGTGTAATAAGATAGAGGAAAAAAGCAAGTAGTATAAATACTCTGTTAGGAGAGGCTTGTGGCTGTATTTTTTGTCACTATTTTATGAAAGTTTTCAGAATTTAAAGGAAAATTTTCATATGGCATCACAAAATTTATGTTGTGTAAATGCCACATTTTAGCACCTTTACAAGGAGTTTGGAAGGATTTTGTTCTTTCCTGGCTTTGTGGGAATTTTGTTTTCATTCTTCCTCTTGTCAAGCACAGTTTCCCATTGTTAAGAATGCTAATGCAGAGGCCTTAGAGGAAGAGAGAAAGTGTAAGTAATAAATACATAGCTGGAAATATAAAAAATATCTTCAGAATTCTTCTTTGCAAAACTTAGTTACAGGACTTTGCAGCTTGAACTGTCAGGACTGAAAACAAACACTCAACATCTTACACTGCTGTTGTAAACTTTTGTAGTCCAGATGCATTTCAAGATCTTGGGTATGAAATCTATCAGTCATTAAGGAATTTCTAAATTGGACAGTATAATTTGGGGAGGGACAGAAACCATTTTTTCAACAGCAGTTCAGGAAACAATGTAATTGCAGTTAGGTGCCATTTAAAGTAAATCTTGATATTTGGAAATGTAATAAGGGATAAGCATTACAATAAATGCCATTTTATAGTAAAAACCAGTAATGTAGTCGTATATTTTTTGGGTTTTTTTGTTGTATGATGAGTGTTTTCTTAAGTAGTGTGCTCAGCAAGAGGGATTTGTAGCTTCCCCTCTTGTCTTAAAATAATAGAGGTGAAAGTAAGTTAGTGGAAGAAGGTGATGGATACGTGGAGTAAACTTGAGCTGTTTATCATACCTTTTATCCCCAACAAGGGATGCAGAGACTATTTTTATATTGAACTAGTATATACTTCTAGTACTTCCAACTTTCTAACATCTCTGTCTTCCTTTTCTTTGAGCTTCTCCCCTCATTTTTTCTCTTGAACTGTATAACTTCTCTTATTCTTGCCAAAATCATCTTCCTTTCCTGTCATCACCATCTTTAGTTCGAGCTTGGTCTGTTTCTGTCTTGTCTGGTTTTTCCTATCGCAAATCTCCTTTTGCCCGCTCTACTTCTATCTCATTTTTCTTTTTCTTAGGCAAACTGAAACCCTTTCTTCCTTTTCCTCTGTCTTATACATTTACAACCTTTATTTAAGTTGAGCACAAATTTCAGTTCTTTGGCACACTAATCTCTTCACTTGTTTAAGTTCTAGTGACTTAGAGCTGCTTCATCACAGAAAAGTTGAGACTACTTTGAGGTTTTGTCTATGTTGCCTTCATTGAAGGGTCAGTAAGAGCAGTGAAGCCAAAGAGCAAGCAAAATTTGTTCTGTGATCTGTACTATCATGTAGATGAAATTAATGTAGTTTCACTTTGAAGTGACAGTAAAATTGGGAGAAGAGTAGATTGGGTGTCACAGTATCATCAGCTGTACCATGATCTTTGGAGTTATGACTTGTGGCTTACAAACAGGGAATATGGAGGTGAACCAGAATATTTTTAGATTTTTATTAATTTTTTTTAGACTTCTCCAATTTGTGAGAAGGTTAATCGCGTTCCACATTACCAGAGTGAAGTGAGTAAATTTTTAACCTTTTTCACTCTTGGTGGACAAAACCCCCAAAATCTAGCTGTCTTTTGTGCTTTGTGGAGCTCAAAAAATATATATATAGTAGGTGTAATTGATACTCAGAATTAAAGCTACTGCATTTTCAAGTGCTGTAATAAGATACAAGCACTGTTCATTTCAGAACTGTGATTGCTCTTGACGTAGTCCTCAGCAGCTTCTTCAGAGGGTGATTTTTGTGCTTGCAGTTGATGTTCCAAGTTGTTGAGCACCCAGATGGCAAAAGGTATTGAACATATTTCGTCTGGCTCAAACCTTTAATCTGTATAAATTAAAGAGTAAATGTATAGATTTGAATACCATTTATTTCTACTTCTGTATGTTGGTGAGTGTTGGCAAAGACAGCCTCTAGAAGTGAATGGATATTCCTTGATGTGTGTACCTCAAACTTAGGCTATTAAGCTATAAATTTGGCAGACTTCACTGCGTGTATTCCACGAAGAAACATTTTTCCATAGTTCTAGTAAACAACACTATATCCCCAGGCTTCTGTATTGTATTTCATGTTTTAGTTTGTCTTACTCCAAATATGCAGGTAATTGTTATGTTTAGGAATTATTTGATTAAATAAATGTCGTTTTTCTCACAGAAAAGCTCCCAAGGCTATCTTGATATTGCATTTTTTGTCTCTGTAGAAAATTCTACAGCTATCCTGACCTGAGAGAGACACTTTTATACTTCATGTACTGTTAAAAAATGGGATGAAATTCAGGTTCAACTAGCAGAGTGGTAATGTTACGATTCTTCTACCTGTTCTAGGTTATATGTCTCCACATCCATCTCCACTAGGAGCGCCGGAGCACGTGTCCAGTCCAATGTCTGGAGGAGGTCCAACACCACCTCAGATGACTCCCAGTCAGCCAGGACCCATCATAGCAGGAGACCCACAAGTTATGAATCAGCCCAACAGAGGGCCTTCCCCTTTCAGCCCTGCACAGCTGCATCAGCTGCGGGCTCAGATTCTGGCATACAAAATGCTGGCTAGGGGTCAGCCCTTACCAGAGAACCTCCAGCTTGCTGTCCAGGGCAAGCGGACCCTGCCTGGCATTCAGCAGCAGCAGCCACCCAGTGCCTTCAACAGGCAGTCTGGTGAGTGAATCTGTGCTAAGAATCATTGCTCAGGTAATGCTCCAGGTTCTACCTGTGATAGATTAAGAAATGGATGCTGTGCAGGGCTGTAATTTGAGACTGTATTAAGCCTGAGCAAGTGCATAAAACACATCTGTTATTAGGAGGATATTGTCAAAGCAGACTACTAATAACTGAAATAGAACTTACTTAACTGTGCTGTGTCTGACCTGATATGCTTGACAGTTTTTGAATGTTAATTGTACTTTACTGATAGCAATTCCCCTTGCATTTCTTACGGTGAATTTTCCGTCTCCTGTTGCTATGCAGGAAAGTAGATAAGTAATCTGGATGGAGTTGACTGATTATTTAAGTTATTGAAAATAAACCATGTATAGTGTGCTGTTAAGTGCAAAACACAGGGAAAAGGAAGTGTGCTTACTTTTTTCTCACAATGGTAATAGATGTAGCAAGCACATTTTGGTACTAAGAAAATTGTTATATTAAACACTCTGCAGCTGTTAAGTTTCTGAACATTTCTGTTACTGAGTTTGTGTTAGAATTGAGGGTTTAAGATGATACTGTTTTCTTAGGTTTTAATAATGTCACTGTTCATTTTGATGGATATGGCTTTCCTAGCAAGTAAGTTGGGTTTTTTTTCATGAAAAGTGATGTTAGGCATATGCATTACCTTCATCAGGTATATGTATTAGCAGTAAAAAAACACTTAAATCCTTACTTAATGAAGAAAAGTACTACTTGCCTGAACAGATAGCATGGTAGAAAACAATGATTTTTGAAATGCTTTTGTGTTTCAGCACATTTTTTTCCTCTGTCAAATTGCAGGTATTGGATTACATGCAATGAGTGGTACTGCGCCTGCGCCAGGGTCTGCACCGGGGATACCTGGACATGCAACTGCCATTACCCCTAAAACTTGGACTGAAGGTATAGTGGGGAAAAGATGTGGGGAAAAGTAAAAAAGAAAGGTAAAAAGCTGTGCAGGAAAAAAAGTATAACCTTTACCGTGTCTAAGATTTTAATCAAGGAGAGTCTGACCTTTTATTCATTTGGAAAAGACCCACATGAAATTACTGCAGTTTTTAGACAGATTGAACATGAAACACCTTTTTGCAATCAGAATGAAATGTGTAAGTTTTCTGAGGGTCATGCATAAAGCTTATTAAGTTATGTTCTGAGCGTGCTTAATTGCAGCAAGCTTGTCTTTTACCTTTGCTACTGCAAACAAAAGTTTTCAAATCATGGTAGAATTACTCTGTTTCCTTCAGTATGTTTTGTTCTTTTGGAATCAAAGTGCTTTAAAGGATTAGTGCAGCCTTTGAGATCAAATGAACACTGTAATTTTTGTCCCCCACGTGTTCAAATTTGTTTGTCATTCATTATGCAGTCATTCAACTTCCTGGATTCCCTGAGAGCTGAGGTTGCACAGAGAGTTTTGATGGGCTTGCTTTTTTTCTTTTTTATAAGCTGAAATGCAGCGTTGCTAAATACAGAATCTACAGCTTGTGCTCAAGTTCCTTTTCTGGAGTTTGATGCAGATGTGTGAATGACAAATGGTGATCTCTGTAGTTTCCAGGATGTTGGTTTTGAATCAAGGTTGATTACAAGATTGCCAGGTGTACTTTAGTTGTTTTCCGTGGCTTAAGTGACTTGCATTTCTGAAGTCACTTCTATGGCTCTTCAGACAATTAAGAGGCATCTTTATTTTAGCAATGTCTATTGTTAGTGAATTCTTGAACATCTGAATAATTGAGGACCTTGTCATAAAGCAATACTGAAGTCTATGACCCATAGTGACTGTAAATGACAGGTACTATTTTCATGTTAATTCAGGTGTTGCTTTTCAAGGTGATTAGAAAAATTAAGTTCCTGATATTTGAAATAAATACAATAATAGAGCAGAGTGAAACAAAAGCTATTTATATTTGGCAGGTATTTCTAAATACAATTGTAAAATTTTTCATATGGTTTTTAAGTTCTGATAGAGGCCTAAAATCAGAACTAGTTGTGCTTGTTGTCAGGTTGTGGTTAGATGCTTTCTTCTAATTGGTGCAAAGATAGTGAGCAGGAGGCAGAATGAGGTCTTGCATTTGCAGAAAGTCAGTTCTACAGCTGTTTTATTTCTTGTAACACTAGAATTAAAAGTCCACAGGAATAGTAAAAGAAACTACATTAATCATGAAGTTTCATGTGTTTTGTTTTTCTTTCAGCCATTTCTTGCAATGTGTGGCATAATTTGCATTTTAGTATGTCTGTTTCAAAAAAACAGAGTGTAGTCTCAGTATGCCTTTTCTGGTGATTTTGAATGTTTACCTTACCTTCATGTCTTCTCTTCAGAAAACCATCTCGATTTTCTTTCTGCTTTCCATATTTCACTTTATGAATCAATACTATTTATGTTCCAGGCCAAGCCCCAGACATGAGTGTCTCCAATGCACAACAAAAACTTCCAGCACCAGCTCCTAGTGGGAGGCCTTCCCCAGCTCCAGCTGCTGCCCAGCCTGCTGCCACCTTGCCTGGGCCCTCTGTACCACAGCCCCCACCTGGACAACCCTCACCCATTGTCCAGCTGCAGCAAAAGCAGAACCGCATCAGCCCCATCCAGAAGCCACAGGGACTGGATCCTGTTGAAATACTCCAAGAACGTGAATACAGGTAAAAGTGAATAAACGAGGTTAAAGTGATTCTTGTTTTTCATGTCCTTAAATGGAACTCCTTGCAATCAGCTACTTTTTCTAGTAGTAATAGTGTACTTTTACTAGTGGTAATAGTGTAAACAAAGTTTCTAGAGAAGGACTGTATTACCAAGAAGTACACAAACATCAAACCAAACAATTATTTAATTCTATGCCAGATTTTGAACTAGTAAAGCAAACCGTCAGTATCACTGGAAACCATTTACATTTAAAATAGGCTCAGGGGTCTTGCTGAGTTAGTGTATGACTTGGATCCTACGAACACTGAGAGTTAGGAAATTAAAATCCTTGTAGTTTACAGAGAAACCAATTTAGTGCACAAGGTTTTCAGTATTATAAACAAAGGGAAGTTAGAAGAGAACAGAGAGGGTCAAAAGGATTGAGAGTTATTAGCCACAGCAAAACCACATTTTATTAGTATGATGGATTTGTCTGGACATCCAAAGAGTGGAGAGAATAAAAAAGTCACAGATAAGATTAAAAGAAAGTGTACCAGGTAGCATGATTTTCAAAAATTGCCTTCCGAGTGTTTTGTTTAGACGTTGAAGAATATTTGTTACAAAGTATAGGGTAGAACATTTCTTTTTGAGTTATAGAAAGAGACTACTTCCCTCTTCTCATCAAGGCTATTTAACAAGACCTTGAGAGTCTGCCAGGTAGAAGGATTTTGACCTGCACCTAGTATATGTTCCTGATGATTATCAGTCAGAAGAAAGTAATTGCACTCAGAGTTACCTGTTTTTGGATTAATAATGCATCTTGCGTTGTTACTTTAAGTTTGTAGAGGAAGGTAGCCAAGAGGGATGGTGATCTCACAGAAGACTGGTTTAAAAATTTTTGCTTTAGGAAGGTAAAACAGCATGAAGCACTTTTGGGTGTGATACCATCCCCGAAATTCAGGTGTCAATTACAGAAAACGTCTTACATTTTGTGTCAGGTATTGCTTAAGTGCATTCTTATCCTCATTTCACCAGTGTGACCCATATACCCTAGGACTGAATGGCTATAACTTTCAGCATAGCCATCACTGTTTTCCAGATCTTTTCCAGAAAGCTTGTAGAACACACCATTTCATTTATTCTGACTGAAGAATTGTAGCACTAACTTCAACCAAGAATCATATGGCCAGTATGATGTAACCTTTTCTGCATCAATTAACCTCAAATTGATACTCTTCCTGTGTTTTCAGCCCTGCTGTATTGCACTGCTTGTGCCAATCTATTATGTCTTAGTATTCATAAACAGTGACAAAAAATAAAGCTGATGCCTTTACTTATTTAGGGAACCAGTTACAGATACAGCATATCTGTTAGGTTCTAAATACACTGGTGTTCTTGGCAGAGTGAGATGATGTTCAATAAGGATTCTCTAGCAAAAGGATTTTATATTTTATGGGGTTTTTTTAATCTTAGAACATAGATGTAAGCTATGTTCTATGTTGAATATTACTGGTATTTAATTTTGCTTTGAGTTCAGAATATGTAGAACTCCTGGAAGTATTTTTATTAGTTAAAACTGTAAGTAACATCAGACAAAAAGTTTTGAAAAAAACAGTTTCACAGCTTCTGTGCTTTGGATGACGCTGGATTTAGCTTTAATATAGGCATGTTTAATTCAGAAACGTATCTTCACAATTTCTTAATGAAAACGGAGCAGAAAAAAGCCAAAATAAACATCCTTATCCTGAAAACACTGAAGTTAGTGAAAGCTTTATGAAACAGTTGGCTCTTGAGATCTCACACTAAACCCTTTTAATAAAGGGGCATTATACTTTGAAAACCCTTTCAATTCCAGGTGGATCTCTGCATCCATGTGGTCCTGCATGGGATGCAGGGGCACAGCTGCCTCACCAAGGGCTGCAGGGGTATCTCTTTTTTGGTGCCTGGAGCATCTCCTGCCCCTCCTTCTCCACTGATCTGTCTGCAGAGTTGTTCCTCTCTTGTTCTCACCCTGCTCTTCTGTAGCCACAATTGCATCTGCCCAGGAACTGGTTTTTTTTGTTTTGTTTTTTTCCCCTTCTTAAATCTGCTATCACAAAGGCATTACTGTAGGTAATTTGATAGGGTTGGAAAAACCTAATATATAACTAAAAGCCATTTTTGATAGGCTCAGCCTTGACGAGTGGGGGGTCTGTCCTGGAGCTGGCTGGAATTAGCTCTGCTGGACATAGGGAAAACTTCTGGCAACTTGTCACATAAGCCAGTGCTGTAACCCTGCTTCTAGCCACACCAAGCCACACAAATCCAATACACATGTTTTTATAAAACTCTCCTTAGTGCTTTTTTCAAAGTAAAGTCCTGCTTTTTAATCTCACTGAATAGCTGTCTTAAAGATAATAATGCCTATAATTTAAAGTTGTTCTATATTATGTTGAAAGGGTTTTCCCACCTTCTCATTCTCACTGCACATTAAAAAATAATATACTTGGTAATGTCCTGCAGATTGTACATGGTTTCTTTCTGTTACCTGCAAAGCATCTTCTTAGATTTCTTCTTTACTGCATGGCGCCCATCCCAGACAGGTTTGATTGTTCAACCAAAACCTCTGCTCTTGACCCAAGTTAATGAGGAATGGGTATGCATCACTTATTTTGCAAAGAGATCTCTGTGTACATTCAGTAGCCACTTTCTACATGAAGGTAAACTGCTGAACTGCAAAGATTAATTTGTTACATCCTTTAAATGATGAGATTATATGCTTCAAGTGATTGTAATAAAAAAATCTAGGAAACTTTTTTCCTTGCATTTTCTTTACCTAACAGCTGTTAGCATTATTCCATGAAAATAGCAACAGTACAAGCAGCTGTGGTCACTTCCTTTAAAGACTGGAAGGTGGCTGTGGTGAGAGATAGCTCAAGCAGTTCTTCCATTCACTTGAGTTGGAATTCTTTAAAAATCCTACTGACTACTGAAGAAAATACTGTTACCATTACTCTATTAGTACTGTAGATGATACATATAAATAGTACTTTAGGAAAGTATGAAATTAAACTTAAAAAAAAAAGTGTGTGGTTTTTGTTTGTTTGTTTGCTTGTTTTCGTTTTGTTCATATGTAAGCCATCTGGTTGTTGTTTTCTTTATTCTTCCATGATTTTAATTACTATTTCAACTCTGTTTTGGACTTTTTTTAAACAGAAAACTGATCTGAGTTACAGTAAGAGTTTTCTGAGGTAACATCTCTGCTGACATAGAAATACTGATGTTTTTGTTCCTATTTCTTCCCTCTTAGTGGGTTATTAAATGAAGGGCCATCAACCACCAAAACATTGAGTTCAAAGGCATTGTTTGTAGCTCAGTGCATTTTAACATATGAGGGAAAAGAGCTGAAGGAAAAGTTATCCTGGATATACTAATCTGTATAATTTAATGATAAAATTTCATGTGCATTTATTTGTAATTTACTTTTTTAATAAGCTCAGTTTGAAAAAAAAATATATTAGCAGTAAAGTGGGTTTTATATGGGAGTGGACTGCATAGTGTGATGATGGGACATAAACAGGCACACTCTGTGAGCTTTGATAATGTTCAGACATATCCAAAAAAAAGAGTATTTGGATTTTTATACAAATTTTGGTGATAGAAATGTAGAGACCAGTCCAGCTTTGGCAATTGCTTGAACTTCTGTTGTGTAAACTTCTATGGCAGCAAGCACTTCTATATGTTTTATACTGGAAGGTGAAGGGGAAAAAAGCCCCAATTCTGACAGAACTAAGAAGTCAATATTTCACTTCATGTTTGTTTGGAAATGACTCTCAGAGTTAGTTATCTTAAACCATAAGATATGTCAGGGAGAACCTAACTTAACAATCCTCATGTATAGTAAGAGAAGGTACACTCATTGCTAGCATGAATGTAAAAAAAAAATAATTGCAAATATGTTCAATATTCAGTTGCTTTAATAAATTCACAACTCGAAATGTTTGGAAAGGTTGTGACTGCTCCCTTAAGGTTTCATTAAAGTAATGGAAACTGGGTTTTGGCTGTAACTGTTTTGTAGGTGATAGTTTTGGGAGACACACTGCAGCTTTTTGGGAAGGGAAGATGAGAAATAAATAGTTGTGATGAAAGATTGCATCCACATGTGGATAAGTGACAAGTAGAGCATGTTTAGAACAGCTTGGTTGCTTTTTTGTATGAATGTACACAAGTTAGTATACATCTCTGCAAGAAAGCACTTAATTCTCAAAGTTTTACATCCTTAGGTGAACTAAATGAACTTTTCTGGGCTGAAATGAGTATTTTCGGCTTTTAATGAAACTTTCTCTAGTTAAGAAATAACTCTTCTTGATTTGCTTTTCACTCAGAATGATAAACATTACTTATGTAATTCTCCTTCAAATTTTTATTATCTTAAAGACACTAATATCATTTTCTGCAGTAATGCAGCATTATATCCTATTTGTTGTTCCAGGAACTTTAGAATCCTTTTGGTAATATTAGAATTGGAAAAAATCAAGTTCTCTCTGTCTTGTCTAGTACTCCCTCTTTCTCTCTCTCTCTCTTGAATTTGCAAATCAATGAAAAATGAGCTTCTAAAGGAAGAGTGAAATTGAATTTGATTTACAGTAGAAGTTACATAGATGTGAATACTTTTTGAACAAACTTACTTTGTCAATAAAACAATAAAGTAGAATTCCAGATAATAAGGCAAGTATGGTCTATGTCATCACTAACTACACTGCATAAAAATAACACCCATCCAAGAAGCTTGAAAGCAGAATCCTGAATAATATGTGTAAAATAGAATTCCCAAGTTCATATTATAGTTTTAGTTGAAAAGACAGGCCAAGGGAGATTTTGATCATTTGACAATTTATTTTCAAAGCAGAAAAGATACCTAGTGTCATCTCTGCAAAAGCCTGTTAGTTAAGAAAAAAACATGTAAATGCCTGAATTAAACTGTTTTTACTATATATTTTTAGTAATGCCTTTCAGATTTCTCGTGGTGTCTTACCCAGTTTTCTGGTTTTGTAGGCTCCAGGCTCGAATTGCTCACAGAATCCAGGAACTGGAGAACCTTCCTGGTTCTCTGCCCCCTGACCTGCGAACCAAAGCTACAGTGGAGTTGAAAGCACTTAGGTTACTGAATTTCCAGCGCCAGGTAATCCCATTTACTTGGGGAAAATTTTAATAGTGGTCACAAGCAAATATGTTCATGCAGGAAAGAGTAAAGTAGGAAAGGATTTTGCAAAGAGATAGTGCAAAGTGTAAGCAGATCCTGCATGACAGCGGACATAACCAAGAAACAAGTATGGAAATGTTAGATTTTATTTTATTTTGGTAATAAAAATGTGTAGCATTATCTTCCAGTCTAGAATGTGTCCATAGAGCTGTGTCTTGGCATCGGTACAAAGACAAAAACAATTGCTGGACAGATTGCAAATTGATTTTCAGCACAGGTCTTCTCAACAGATACCTCCTTCTGGACATACTTAATATTTCCACAATTCCCTTTGTTTTGATAAAAACTGCATGTTGGTGTTTTGTGCATTTTTTCTCTCTGAATTGTTTTTGGGATTTCTGCTGTGGCAAAGACTTTGAAAATGAAACATAGGAGGATCATATGAAACATAGGAGGAAACATAAGATTTAAGTTGAATGTTGAGTGCCTGTATCAGCAAATTATTTTCAGAAAAGGAATCATACTGCCAGACTGTTACAGGCCTCTTGCCATTGGGGTTTACCGCTAGTTTGGAAGAACAAAGATGCAATTTGGCAGGTCAAGCAAAATATTTCCTGACAAAAGCCTTGGCAGGAGTTGTGCCATGGTGTCCAAGTCTTCCTTCCTTTCTACTCTTGGCACTCCTTTGTAATGAAGCTTTGTCAGAGGTTAGATAAAAAGCAGCAGGCTCTCCCCGCTCTCCTGCTGGGACTGTGGCAATACTGTTCCAAGCTCTTAACATTTACCTATCTCACCTGTCTTTTGTACAGCTGGCAATGAAACAAGTTGTCAGTTATGTTCAGGTCCAGCACTAGAAAGTCCATTATGTATGTGGTTCATTTGTGTTTTATTTTGATGGTGTAACATCTTGGCTGGCCCCTTTTACTGCAGCAGGACAATTGTTACCAGGATCTTGTAAAGAGGGAAAAAATTATGATTAAATGTAATTAACACTTCTGAACATTCTGTGAAGGTTTAAGATTTGTTTAGGGTAACAGATGTAGCTGTTGCAACTGTATCAATGCGCATCTTTTTAAAGCTATAATGAAAAGAGGAAGCTGGGGTATATTTTGAGCCGTTTGCTTTTTTACTCTACCATAGCAGTGTTTAAAGTAGTTTCGTTAAGAGCTCTTCCATTTTTTTGAGTGTCTGTCCTTTTCCGCCCTCCCTCCACTGGTAGCTAAGGCAAGAGGTGGTGGCCTGCATGCGCCGTGACACGACCCTGGAGACAGCCCTGAACTCCAAAGCCTACAAACGGAGCAAGCGCCAGACCCTGAGAGAGGCTCGCATGACAGAAAAGCTTGAAAAGCAGCAGAAGATAGAACAGGAGAGGAAGCGTAGGCAGAAGCACCAGGTATTTTAACTTATTAGGTGTTTGCCCCATGACAGAAATGCAGCTTGTTTTGCTGTGCAGATCTTCTATTTTACATATTTTATTTACCTTCAGAGTTTTTCTGATTAAAAAAACTCCAAATGGTGTGGTAAGTAATTGGAAGACTTTAAGATTAGAGCTCCTGCATTCCTGATTTGAGATCCTTGCTATGTAAGAGTGCCTGCACTAATTTGATTCTCTTTCTAGGAATACCTGAACAGCATATTGCAGCATGCTAAAGATTTTAAAGAGTACCACCGGTCAGTCGCTGGAAAAATTCAGAAACTTTCTAAAGCTGTGGCAACTTGGCATGCCAACACTGAACGTGAGCAGAAAAAAGAAACTGAGAGAATTGAGAAAGAAAGAATGAGGAGACTAATGGTAAGGAGTAGAGAAAGGAATATGATTCTTTTAGTTATGTACTATATCCTTTTAATATGCTTATAAACTATCTCAGCCACTCCCGTGTTTCCTTTGCTAAGTACTTGGTAATGAAAAAAGTGTAAATCCAATACTACTACATTTTACTATGTATGGTTCTGTTAATTGTAGAGTGATACTATTGAATTTAACCTATAGCTCCTTCTTTTCTAAGGTTTTTTATAGGAATATTTTTTTTACTAGCATGAAAACTTGGCACAGCCACTTCTGAATAACAGCAACTTAATCTTATTAACTTCATTTATTAACAATTTTGTATAATTGCAGGGCTGTTGGTCCATTTTACAAATAACAAGCTTTGGTTTATTTTTAGGTTTATAGTTTTGAAGATATCAGATGACTAACTTGTTTACACTGTTACTCCACAACTTTTACATACAGTTGATTCCACATATGAAAGTACCTGACCAATAGCAGCAATGCATGTATTTTGAGAATGAATAGCAGTCAGTTCTACCCATTTAAGTGTCCATATCATACTCCTTACCATTTCATGGTTTTTCCTTCCCTATACCCTCACAATATCAGCTGTATCATTCTAAGAACAGAGTAAAATGGGTTTTTGTATAATCATGTCTCTTCAGAATGCTGTGGAACCAGTCAGGGGGCTGCCTACATTTCAGGAGTTAAAATAACTCTGGAATTCAAAGCGTAGACAGATCAGTGCATATGTGCAAGTATGGCAGTGACTTTGTGTAGAAAAAACTCTTCAATACATTGGTTAACTCTATCTTAACATTTTATTATCATTTCACCAACACAGTATGAAAGGAAACTGACAAGTTTACTTTGCAACTTGCTGGCAAAAAGCAGTATGTATCTAATACAGGTGCAGATGTAAGCACTGGTTTCTGTCCAAAATCTATCCCCACCATGAATGTGGGCTGAACAGTTTGTTTTAAAAATCACAAAGTGAAATGCAGAAAAGTTTAGATCTGACAGTGGTAGGAACTTGGAAATGAAAGTTTGTGTAAAGTGGAAATTATTAGCATTTCTTAAAATTATGTAGTAATCAGTATTAGAGAGCTTTTTTCTATTTGGAGACAATCATCAGCAGTTTGTCTAACCAGGCTTGGAAAAATGTTAATTATTAGCAAAAAAGGAACTGATTTTAAATAAAAGCAGTATTGGCATTTGGGAAGTATTGTATGTTGTGAGGTTCAGCTTATGTCAGATTGAACATGCAGTGTGATAAGTAATGAAGATGTCCACTGCTGAAAATTAGGAAGTAGATTTGAGTGTCCAGAAATGGAACAGGATACCAATGCTTCCAGATTATCAATGCTACCTCACCAAGACTGGTGAAGCTTTTACCATACATGCAGAATTTCACAGGCACTTTCAGTTTAGGGTTTTGCACCTACTGCTGAATTAAACCCTTCTGCAAAACCAATCTCTGTGTTTTGTTAATGGGGTTACTTGGCCTATTTAGTTTTAGTCCAGTTCTGGTAAATTTGGAATTCGCAGATGTGTACTAGTGGGTTTTTTTTAAAACATCATCTCCTCTCACATGCTTGCCATGGTCTGTGAAAATGTGCTGTGTCTAAAACTTTGTGCAGATCTTTTCAGGAATGCTGAATTCATTCCACAAATTTCCCTTCATTTTCTATGATTGGAAATGGTGGTTTTGTCACAGCTCATTAGGAGTACTATATATATCGTGCAAAAATGGGCATTGGTATGAGTTAAAAAGATACTGTCAAGACAAGCTTAAATGTGTAGAGGAAGTACCTTGGCTAGATTACACAGACTTTGTATTCAGTAATGTTAGAAGCATTAAAAAAAATTATAATGATAATTCATTTTTCCTGAAAACTTGGGCTTTGATCCTTGTAATTTTGGTGGGTTGAACATAACAATGGAATTTTGCAAGGAGTTTTGCAAGTTCAATTTGAACATTATAGCTATTCTTTCTAACTGTATTCATTTCTGGTGTCTCTAGAAAAGCAGGAGACCTCCCAGAGTTCTGTATTTTAATGTAATCATCTTTAAAGTATTCCTTACTCATGTTTGGTTTTATAAGTCACTGTGTACTTCCTTAATTTGTTGTTTCAGCCAAAATTGAGACAGGCACCTCTGCTGCTTTTTCGTATTTTTCTGACATTCTGTATTACATCCTCGCAGCACATGAAAATAGTATTCATTTTCTGTCCAACACACTTGCGCAGTATGACAAGGATGCAGAAGTTGTCAGGATGACTCAGAGATAGGGTTTATCTGGTGAATCCTGTTTCTGATAGTGAACTCTATCAGAGATGAAATAAAACCAGAGTAGAACAGTGATACATAAATCTGATTTTTGAAAAAAATTCACATGACGTCCAGAAGGAAAGGTTCTGTATTAATACTGGAAAAAGGACTAAATGCAATTTTATGTCCAGCTGCTATGTTCTTACCCTCGGTGATGAAGTGCCTGCATTTCATGTCTTTGAAAAGTCATTTCTGTAGGAGACTTACCATCTCTGCTTCAGAACATTCAATATGCCTAATCACAGAAATCATAGAATGACTAGGTTCGAAAAGACTTTCAAGATCATCAAGTGTAACCCAGCCCTAACACCTCAACTAAACCATGGCACTGCGTGCCACATCCAGTCTTTGTTTAAACACATCCAGTGATGGTGAATCCTCCACCTCCCTGGGCAGACCATTCCAGTACTTTATCACCCTTTCCATAAAAAACTTTTTCCTAGTTTCCAACCTATATTTCCCTTGGCCCAGCTTGAGACTATGTCCTGTCGTTCTGTCAGTTGCTTCCTGGAGAAAGGGACCAACCCCCACCTGAGCACAACCACCTTTCAGGGAGTTGTAGAGAGTGATCAGGTCACCTCTGAGTCTCCTTTTCTCCAGGCTAAACAACCCCAGCTCCCTCAGTCTTTCCTCACAGGGTTTGTGTTCCCAGCCCCTCACCAGCCTTGTTGTCGCCTCTGGATGCGCTCAAGTGTCTGAATGTCCTTCCTAAACTGAGGGGCCAGAACTGGACACAGCACTCAAGGTGTGGCCTCACCAGTGCCCAGTACAGGGGAGGAATGACCTCCCTGCTCCTGCTGGACACACCATTCCTGATACAGGCCAGGAGCCTTTGGCCTTCTTGGCCACCAGGTCACACTGCTGGCTCATGTTCATGGCTGTCACCAGCACCCCCAGGTCCCTTTCTGCCTGGGCACTGTCCAGCCACACCATCTCCAGTCTAGTGCATTGCAGAGGGTTATTGTGGCCAAAATGCAGGACTCAGCATTTGGACTTACTAAATGTCATCCTATTGGACTCTGTCCATCCATCCAACCATTCCAGGTCTCTCTGCAGAGCCCTCCTACTTTCCAGTAGATCAACACGTGCTCCCAGCTTAGTGTCATCTGCAAATTTACTGATGAAAGCCTCAATCCCCTCATTCATGTAAAGATATTGAACAGAGCTGGTCCCAGCACAGAGTCCTGAGGAACACCACTGGTGACTGTCCCCAGCTGGATGCAGCACCATTCCCCACCACTCTCTGGGCCCAGCCATGCAGCCAGTTCCTCACTCAGCAGAGAGTGCTCCTGTCCAAGCCCCGGGCTGCCAGCTTTTCCAGGAATGTGCTGTGGGATACAGTGTCAAAGGCTTTGCTGAAGTCCAGACAACATCCACAGCCCTTCCTGCATCTACCAGGCAAGTCAGCTGGTCATAAAAGGAGACCAGGTTGGTCAGACATGACCTACCCCTCCTAAACCCGTGCTGGCTGGTCTGACACCCTGGCCATGCTCTAAATGCTGTGTGATGACACTCAGTATAAACTGCTCCATGACTTTACCGGGTACTGAGGTCAGGCTGACTGGCATATATCTAGCAGGATCCTCCCTCCCACCCTTCTTGTGAATGGGTGACACACTGGCCAGCTTCCAGTCACCTGGAACCTCAACCAGTGAGCCAGGACTGTTGGGAAATGATGGAGAGCAGCTTTGTCACCTCATCTGCCAACTCCCTCATCACCCTGGGATGGGTCCCATCTGGTCCCATAATGTAGCATTGATTTTTTTTTTTTTTCCTCCATTGCTGGTCATAACTACTGCAGATTTTTCCAGTCATTAGTCTATGAGAGTAGAAAATGTGTAGAATCATGGAATCTATGTCTCAGAGTCACTCAGCCTGTCAGGGAGCTCTCTAGTTGAACCATGTTCCAGAAGTGTTTACAATAAGTTCAAAACAGGTTGTTCAAGACTTTTTTCAATCCTGTCTTGAAAACCTCTAACGTCAGAAATGACACAGCTTCTATGCCTGCTCAGGTCCTTCTGAAGTGCACCCCAGTCCTTGAGCATATTGACAGATACCCCCCAGTTTCATGTCCTCTTCGGACTTGACTGAAGTGCTGTCCCTCCCTTCCTCTATGTCACCGATTGACATGTTAAATACCACATGACACAGGATAGACTCCTGTGATATGGCTCTTCATACTGTCCTCACATAAAGTGTGCTTCTCTGACATGTTGCAGTGAGGGATTTTGGGTGTGTTGGGAGATGACAATTTGAGCAGGACCCAGAAATTTGCACTTGCAGACCAGAAAGCCAGCTGTGTCTCGGACTACATCGAAAGCTGAGGCCAGTGGTGTAGCAAAGTGCCATTATGAAAAGGCCAAGTGACAGGCTCTGCCCTTGGCTCACAACAACTCCGGGCAGGGCCACAGGCTGGGGCAGAGGGGCTGGAAAGCTGCCCACAGGAGAAGGACCTGGAGGTGCTGGTGACAGTGACTGAACAGGAGCCAGCAGTGCCCAGGTGGCCAAGAAGGCCAATGGGATCCTGGGCTGTAGCAGCAATGGTGTGGGCAGCAGGAGCAGGGCAGGGATTGTCCTCCTGTACTTGGTGCTGGCGAGGCTGCACCTCAAATCCTCTGCACAGTTTTGCAGCCCCACTCTGAGAAAGAAACTGAGGTGCTGGAGCATGTCCAGAGAAGGGCAGTGGAGCTGGGGAAAGGTCAGTCCTGTGAGGAGCAGCTGAGGGAGCTGGGGTTGCTTAGGCTGGAGAAAAGGAGGCTCAGGGGAGCCCTCATTGCACTGTACTGCCATCTGAAAGGGGGTAGTAACAAGGTGGTGGTTGGTTTCTTTTCCCAGGTAGCAAGCAATAGGACAATCAGAAATGGTCTCAAGTTGTGCCGGGGAAAGTTCAGATCAGATTTTACATCAAAGAAAGGTTTTACTTCACTGGAAGGGTTGTCAAGCATTGAAACAGGCTGGCTGGGGAAGTTCAGAAAACATGTCAATGTGGTGCTTGATGACGTGGTTTACTGGGGGACCTGACGGTGTCGAGCTGATGGTTGGACTTGGTACCTTTGGGGTCTTCCAACCTTAATAATGATTCTGTGGTTCTGTGAAAGTATGGTTAGAGCAGGTATTAGGAACAAATGCTTTACTCTGAGAGTAGTGAGGCACTAGAATGGGTTGTGGATGCCCCATGCCCAGAAATGTTAAAGGCCAAGTTGGATCTGATTTTGAGCAATGTGGTCTAGTGGGGGATATCTCTACCATGACTGGGGAGTTTGAACTATATGATCTTTAAGGTGCCTGCCAAGCCCTTTGATGCTGTGACATATTGATACAAATACATGATTCTCTGGGCCTGATCATCCAGCAAGCTCTTTACCTGTGTAGCTGCCCCTCTGTGCAGACCATAATGACCTAAGATAACACTTTGTTACTGACACAGTAGTTGGATGGCACACATTCACTGTCATTTCTGTCACGACTGACGTGTCTTTTGTGTTCCTAGGCTGAAGATGAAGAGGGCTACCGTAAACTGATTGATCAGAAGAAGGACAGACGCCTGGCCTACCTGTTGCAGCAGACAGATGAGTATGTGGCCAACTTGACTAACCTGGTGTGGGAGCACAAACAGGCACAAGCAGCCAAAGAGAAGAAGAAGCGGAGGAGAAGAAAGAAGGCAAGTAGTTGCAGCTGATATTTTTAAGCCATTTCTTCTTCAAATCCAATTTAAATGTTGATAAATGTGGTGGAGCCCGATTGTCATACACATACCAGTGTCTAAAAACATCTGCGTCACCAAATTCGCAATGCTGAGGGAACTCATTTCTTTTTATATTGAAATATAGACATATGCTTTTATTATCTCAAAAGAAGGTGATAAGGAGGCAGGATTATAAAATTCTCAGCTGTTGATATCCTTATAACACTATGAGGATATTATGAGCACTAACTTGCTCATAAACTTTGTACAGGTAAAATGGGGACAGATGTGTAAATCAGGATTGATGTACCCAAAAGGAGTGCAATGTATCGAAAATGCATTCTGTAAAGAAGATGGTAAGAGTCTGGTTTGTGTAGCTGTCCCATCAAGGGCAGTTGTTGTAGACTTCCATATTATACACTTGGCTCAGTCCATTTTGTAAGGACCATTGAAAATGGCTAAGAAACTTGGCTGGGTTTATTATAGTAAAGTGGCTATTTTGCCAGTAATATTGTTCATTGTGCATTTTTAGCCTTTAATTAAAACTATACAAGATCAGTCTCCTTCATATGAAATGTTTTACCCTGCAAGAGAAAGTTGTCGAAATTGAACAGTGCAATTCGCAAAAAAATAATTTCATGTGTGGAATAGTGATTAAGAAATGATTTGTGATTTCTTACCACCTCAGAGTACCTTTCATCTCTTGCAGAGTGTGTAAGAGGATTTTTATAATCCATTTCCATGCCTGGTTTGCTACTAATTACTGCTACAAATACAGGCATTATCTTTACAGCATTTATTACTGGAAATATGCTAAAAACAACCAGTATAGAAAAAATACTGATCTTGGACACTAATGGCCTAAAAAATAGTACAGGTTTTCTCCTGCTCTCAAAAAAACCTCTGTTCCTGAGAGTATGTTCTTGACATAGGAACAATCACCTGTCTACAGAATGAAGATGTAATTTGGATGGTGTTCTTGGCCTGTATTACCAGTGACAACAGGGCTGATTTAATGTATATAATACACAGTAGAGATAATCACTATTGAGACACCATGTGGAATAATTGCATTGCTTTAATAATGTAAATAAATACACATTCCTTTAACTGTCCACATATGTGATATATTTCTCTTTTTGTGTCAGTTTAGGCAAAGTAGGCAGGAGAAAGAGGGTTCTCTTCTGGCCATGTCAGTAAAGACAAAATTTTCTGTTCCTGAAGTTGAAAGAAAACATGTCCTGTAAATATTCAGTGTTCATATATATACCACCCTAAAACCTAAGGGAAGGTTAGCAAAAAAAAACCAAAAACAAAAAACAAACAAACAAACAAAAAAACCTGTCTTGATCATCTGTATCATTTTCTCTGTAATTAACTTATTTCCAGCAATCTTTTTTGCTCGTCACTTAAGGAAGTAGGAGTTTACACAAATACTTCTCTTTATTTGAATCCAGAATTCTATGAGTTTGTCATAGCGTGGTTGTGGAAGGCATTGCAATGAGTGGGCACTGTGTCTTTTTTCCAAGTCCTACGCTTTGAGTTCTTAGGATTTTATGTTTTGTAGTCCATAATAAGGTTTAGTATACTAATACCTGTAGTTAACGTTTTGTACTTACAGGAAAATGAGAAGAGACAATTCTTAGGATTTTCTCCTAGAAATGGTAGCAAGGAAGTAAATGGTGAAGAAATAATCTTTGCCAGACTTGTTATAGAATACCCAAGTGAACCTTAGGTTCTCAGTAGAAAACAATCTGAATATTACTCCAGTCTTCCTCTGGGATACAGTTTCATCTTCATCTATCTTCATGATAGATTTTTTCTTTCTTTCACATTCCCCTATTTGTGTTTTCTGTCTCTAGCTTCCTACTGTAGTTATGGTTGAGAAAAAATATTCCATATGAAATTTTCATCTGATAGGCTAGTTCAAATTGCTGTGCAGCTTTTCACTTTATTTTTACTAGTTTTTCCTGTCATTATGCAGAGAATTAACAAAATGTGCCTTACTACTTTTTAGTATTGAGATTTCCCCAGTTCAAGGATTAAGTTGTCAATATTAAAGATCTGTTTGCATGGTCCGGAATAAAAGTGCCAGATGTGTATCATTATTTACACTTATTTTCTTTTTAATATGTTCTTCTAATTTCCAAAATTGTTTTTAACTGTAGGTTATAAATGTGCTCACACAGATTATGTTTTTTACACAGTGAACAGCACTGATGCTCACTGCTTTCCTGTTATTAGAGCTGTAAGGTTTTTTTCCATTGCCTGTAGCTAAGCTATAACAATCTTTATGCATTAGACAGCATTCTGTAGTGTAGAGGAATGGATCCCAGCCCTGGTTCATCCAGGGAAAAAGTATCCTTAGTCAATGTATTCAGCCAAGACTAGATACGTGTTTTCATAAATTATCCTGCCCTTTGTTTATTTAAGATCTTCACTTCTGGTACAGTTCCTCTCATTGTCAGTAGTCATACCTGCTGCCCAGGAATGCTGAACAGGCAGCCTTGAATTTTTTATTGTTGTTCCTAGTAAGCATCAGCTGCTGCATGTTCATTTCAAGTATGTGCTTCAGATAATGGAATTTAATGGCAAAGAAGAAGGCTGAAGTACAATCTGAAGCAGATATTAAGGATTATATCAATATTGAGAAGTGTAGCTATTCCTCAAGTATACTTCTTAAACAAAAAAAGGAATAGCTTGATGGACTATATTTATCACACACTTGATTGATACTTGGAAGCTTTTTATCTCTAAAATACAGTTTAAGAAATCATTTCTTGTTGTTAGTCTATTCTCTTTACAGTAGTATCTAAAGTAATATTTTGCTATAGTACTGCAAACTCAGCAGTGTAATATAAGAACAAGCTGTAAAATGTCCTTTTTTGCTCAGAATTGTTTAGGAAAGTTTGAATGCAGAAGCAAACTGTATGTCTTTAATTTTTCCTCATACTGAGTTGACATTTTTAAGTAAGATAAATGAAGATAAGCCTTGAGGAATGTACTGTCTCTCAGGTTGTTGCCTGGGGAGAAAAAAAAATCCACCTTTCTCCAGTGGAGAACTCCAGGGTTCCTTTTGCTTCTAATTTGAGTAAGCTCTACACATGATTGAAATAATACAAAGACCTCCAAAAATACTCCTTGTAGTTAGTTGTCAGACCAGAAAACCCAAAAATACCTACCCAAGATAAAAGTGAATATACATCATGTATCTGTGATGCCTGCTGACACCTTTAAAATGGAGATTAAAGCAGTTGAGAGGAAATTAATAGTAAATCATGTGAAAATAATTTATTATTGTATTTGCATTAGAATGGCCTATAAGAAACTGAGCTTTAGGTCTGAACCAGAAGTCAAGTGGGTCAGCCACTTCTTATATACGGGTTTATATCCTTGACTGAGGTGAGTAGGTACCCTCCTTACATTAGTAAATGCTTTTTTTGTGTTAATTGTTCTGGGCCTGTTTCTGTCTATATCCATCTTCACCTTCAATAACATGAATCTCATGCTGTTCATAAATAAGTGAAACATATTCATGATCCAAAGTGTTTATATCCTATAAATTATTCTTTCTGTACTTGTAATCTGAAGTAAAATACATAGTATTTATCACTTCTTCATTTGTTGCAGAAAGCTGAAGAAAATGCAGAAGGAATGTCATCTGGTCTTGGTCCTGATGGAGAGGTATGAATTCTTACAAAGTGTTCATTTTTTTCTTCTTGTTGGTATTTGGTTTAAAAAAAAAACAAACTTCCTACTCTGGATTGTGTGTCATGGCTGTAACTTTAGAAAGAGTTATGACAACTGTTCTAGGAGCTGTTGTTTATAATCAGAAATAATAATTACCTAGGTTAACATTTATGTAGCCTCTCACTATTCCTAAAATTGAAGACTGAAATGAAAAGTGTATTGAATCTATCACGGAGTATGATGAAGTCTACCTCTCAGTTTTTTAATGTGCTTACAAGAAATATTTTCCTTGCAGTCTGTATATAGACAACTTACTTTCTAGTTTGAGCTCATAAAGACCATATAGTCCATGTTCCCATCTTTATAAAAAATATATTATTGACATTGCGTATAATTACCTTTCAGTCACAGGACAGAGTGCAATGTTATGATAGATTAAGACATCTGAAAGTTCTTTCTTCCTCAGAAACAAATAGAAATGAGTAATTTATCTGGGTCATTCTTCAGATAATACTGTTCATTCAGTAGCAGAGCATATGCTGCCTCATTCAGAGCTCTTCCCTGAGTGCAATTTTTGTATTCCACTTCATTTTAATATAAAGACTTTATATAGACTTCTTATATAAAGACTTTCAGATTGTGTTTATTGTTTTACTTCTGCTCGTTTTTGTACTTGAAAGTGATATTTCTGCTAATATAGTAAGAGTTATAGCAAAATAATGTAATATATTTGTATTTGCACAAGAAAAATGCACGTGACATCCTTGTAACTTCAGTATTAATGGAGATTGGCTAAGTTTTGTACTCTGTCAGTCACTGTATTTAGAACTGTTCAGAATTAGTTTTTTTTGCTCATGTATATCTATTTGGAAAATATTCATAGGTAGGAACAGTATTAAAAGGCAAAAAATTTTTGAAGTGAAAAAATAAGTGATTAAACAGGACAAAGAAATAACACAAAGAGTGATTATGCTATTCTAGTTTTGTTACAACACAGGTAAGTAAGAGATTTTTTTCTTACAGGTGCTTGATCAGCTTAGTTGAAGAAGTTAGGACAGTAAATCTTTCAAAAAGGCCTTTACTTGAATTGTAATCTAACTGAATTGTTTTATTCTTGTTTCTCAAAAAAAAAAAAAAAAAAAAAAAAAAAAAAGGCTGTAAGGTCACTGTATGTTTTTTGTTACAGATGTCTGTTGGTATAAATAGCAGGATTAAATGCCTGTAAGAATACATACCTTGTGTCTTGATTTGCAAAAACCAATGGTTTATTATTTTTCATGCTATTCTTGTTAATTTACTTGGGATACTGGGATATAATTGTGGATGTCACATAGAATATGTTGCACACAGAAATACTGTGACTCAGTGTTTGCTTAGTGGGAAAGTGTGGCATCTAGTAACAACACTTCCAGTGAAGTTCAGAAACTTCCAGTTTGTTCAGAACTGGATTTTTTATAGTGCTACTAGTTCTTTTTATTATATATGAGAAGCATGAAGTTCAATTGCCTCATAGTGTAACATTTCACTTGAATTTTTAGCCCATAGATGAGAGCAGTCAGATGAGTGACCTTCCAGTCAAAGTGACTCACACTGAGACAGGCAAAGTTCTGCTTGGACCAGAAGCACCCAAAGCAAGTCAGCTGGATGCTTGGCTGGAAATGAACCCTGGGTAAGTAGTTAGTATACCTAGTAGACTGGTTTTTTCTATTTGCATTGGTATTTTTCGCATTATACTTTCTTGTTCACCAATTCTATTCTTGTTTGTATTTATTGTATGTAAGCTGAATAGGAGATGTGTTGAACTTGTTACCTCCTCCTTTTAATTGTAATACACAATCTTTCTGTCATTTTTGTACAGCTATGAAGTTGCTCCCAGATCAGATAGTGAAGATGAAAGTGGCTCTGAATATGAGGAGGAGGTATGTATCTTTAAAAAGAAGTATTGTGACAATACAGTAAAAAACAAGTACTTACTTCATATTTCATTTTCCCCTTCTTCATAATGAAGATAGGGGAAGTGATAGCAGATGTGCAGATGCTTTAAGGCTAATACAGGAAAATGGATTGATTCTGTAATTCTTGATTTATAGCAGTTGTTCTTTATATACATTGTAAATGCCTAGCTGGTAATTGTGGTTAGGAAGAATAAATATTTTACTCTGATTATTAAGAGTATTGAACCAGAGAATTAAGCAGGTTCCTGTTTTAAATACATCTCAGAAAATGCTGCATTGTGGCTTTGTGCTGAATGAAATTAACAACTTCAAAGTTTATGCGTTGAAAGTTTTATGGGCAATAAAATAACATGGTAACTACTTATATATTATGTTTAATAAAATGTTATGGATTATGCCAGGGATTTATATTCAGACTTCGCAGGGTAGGCTTACTTGGTTCAGTATTTGGATGGTGATTTAAATACTGTTATTACAAAAATTCTAAAAAGAATCTTATAATTAACCCACACAAAGATCTCAGCCTTGCAGGGTCATCATAATACATACTATTAATAATGAATAGTGTGATACTTGCATAGCATTTTCAGATCAGTAATTTCTAAAGGAGAACAGAAGTGAGGAATAGATAGAGAAGGACCATGTTCAATCATCAGCCTGGTAGCAGAACTGGGTATAGTACTCAGATCTTCTGAGTTCAGCAGCCTTTACATTACTAGAGCAAACAACCACTGGAACTGACTGGACTGTATGATGTTATGGTGTGTCTTTGTAGGAGTAATTTCTGGAAGTGTAATTCTACACATCTGTTAGTATTAAGGTAGGAGAGAAAGGCCTGATACCTCTCAGATTTTAAAATCTCAATGAGATTTTAAGTTGTTTGCTATCTGCTGCAACTGTAACCAAAAGACAAGTTATTTCAAAAAGAGTAAAAATAACTGTTTTTAAAAACAAATAAATTAGAGGCCTAAATAAGAAGTACTTGGCAGGTTTTAAAGCCTTACTAATTTATCACACATCTAGAATACAACATAAAAAGACACATGGTATTGGAATACTCTCCATGAATATAGTAGTCAGAGAAAGCTTTTGGAAAGTGAGATCATTAAAGGGGAAAATAATTTTTATTTCAAGTATTATGACTTCCTGCTGTTAAATGTGTGTCAAAAAATAATAATTTTGTTATGCTGCAGTGCAGTTTCATTGCAGAATAGGTATAAATTGAACTTTGTGATTCAGATGTCTGTTACAAAGCACTGACCAATGAAAGCTACCTGTATGAGAAAGCCGGCTGGTAGTGTGGCTGAGGAGGAATATGTTACACTTCCAAGCACTTCTGTTCTTTTTCTGTACTCTGTAGGATGAGGAAGAAGAATCAAGCAAATTAGAAACAGATGAGAAGATACTCCTGGATCCTAACAGTGAGGAGGTTTCTGAGAAGGATGCAAAGCAAATCATTGAGTGAGTCTTCCTTAAGTGCTGTTTATTAGGAGCTGTGGTTTCTTACAGTGGCATTTCACGAGAGTAGCTTTCTCTAGATTAGTGTAATTTTTTTGTGCTTCTGTGTTACAAATACCTGCAGGAGAAGGAACATGATAATTTCATTGTATTCTCTTTATAATCTTCCACCCTTTGGTGTACTCACCTCACTCACAGCTGAGGTACTTGAACTGTTTCTTTAGACATATGTGTGTAAGCCATGGTCAAAAGTTACTTGTTTGTATTCATTCAATTTCTTTTTCTACTTTCCAGGACAGCCAAACAAGATGTGGATGATGAATACAGCATGCAATATAGTGCCAGAGGGTCTCAGTCCTACTACACTGTTGCTCATGCAATCACTGAAAGGGTGGAAAAACAGTCTTCCCTTCTTATTAATGGCACATTAAAACATTATCAGGTGAGAAATCATTAAAACAATTAAATACCTAAAACTTGGAATTTTGCCCAACATTTCAGTGTGGTATTTCTGGCAAACTGAAAATTTGTTAAAAAATACAAAGGCTCTAGTAGGTTAGAATTTGGAAGTACAGACAAAGCAATGACACCTGTCATAGCTAATGTTACATACATACTTCTTGAATAATACTTTCTGCAGCTACCTCTACCTTTCCTTCACTTTGGGTGAATAATATTTTGATTTTTGTATCCTTCTCATTGATGCGTAATTTCATTTCTTACTGTTTTAATTTGTGGCGGATTAAGAGTATTTTCCTTCTTCCAATGGTTAAAAGTTTAGAATTTTATTTTTTAGTTAAGGTCCAGGTATTTTGTGGCAGTGATAGATGCAGTTTGAAAATAAAAAAAAAATTTGCTATGGAGGTTGGTGTCACATGTTCTTCACAGACTTTCACTGGATTTAGTGGCCAAGAACTTTGATATAAGCTAGATTCACGTGTGGTTGAAAATGTCCTTGATGTATATTTTCTACACTTCTGCTAAAGTACAACTTTCTAGTTAACTCCAACAACCTGCATCTTTTCTCTAGTCAGAACATTTTTTGTGTATATATATATATAAAACACTACAGATTCCAGTCAGCCCTTGATGACTTAATAGTAAACGTGAATCAGTCCACATATAAAACATTATTTTGGATATTGTCCTGCAGGGAGAGCAGACAATTACTTCAAGAGTGTATTGTAGAGTTTTCCCTCTGAACTTTCTCAGGCCACCTAATTTCCTACTCTCTTCATGTGTGAGACCCACCAAAACTCTGGGTATGAGAAGTATAAACTTCACAAGTCCATCAGTAATGTGATACACACACATGGAAATCTTTCTGACAAAGGAGTAGTGCTTTCCATCAGTATTCCTTGGAGTGTGAAATTCTGTTACATAGACATTGCTAAGCTACAGAGCTCTGGTGTCCTTCCAGCTCTGGAATTTTATACACAAGGCATATTTGGACAAAGGTGGCCAACTCTGACGTGGAGTTTTGGAGTTTACTCTGACTGAGTGGAATGTGCTACAAGAGCTTTAGCATACCAGTGATGCAGTTGGCAAGCCGTGAGGCTTACATGTTTCCTGAAGTTTTGACAAGTTTGGTTTTGAAAGATTTTAATTGATATAGGCAATTGTAATGTAATGAAATACACACAGAAAGTTTTAGCATTTGAGAGTGTTGAAATTGAGGAACAAATCCCTGCAGTGGTGTTTATCAGCCTTACTGTGAGTGCTTCTCTTGCTTTGTGTGCACTAGAAAAACCTTTCTGGGTGAAATCTGACTTCATCTTACAGAGTGTTTCGAACAGGAATGATGATTTCCATGTAAAGAGAGACAGGGCTCCCCATGCATATAGTATTACTAATGGAAATACAACTTTTGAGTAGTCAGGGACATCAGAACATTAGTTCCATACTCCTGATTTATTATCGATTATTTTTGTGGGTTTTAAATAACTGAAACTCTTACTCTTCATTTCAGCTCCAGGGACTGGAATGGATGGTTTCTCTCTACAATAACAATCTGAATGGAATTCTAGCAGATGAAATGGGACTGGGAAAGACAATCCAGACTATTGCTCTCATCACTTACCTGATGGAGCACAAAAGACTCAATGGCCCCTATCTCATCATTGTTCCCTTGTCGTAAGTAACGGGTCTCATTCTGGCATTATTGTCCCTGGCATTATTGTCCTAAGCGCTGCAAATTGGTTTGTTTGGAGCACAGCACACTGGCAAAACCAGAAAACTGGTAAAACACTTGATCCTGTTAATTTTGGCAAGCTGTTTTGAATTTACTGTAATTCACTCTTAAGCCAAAAGAGGGGGATGTTTTTTCTTTCCTGTTACATGCATGCACTTCACCTTTCAGCTTTTAACTCTGTTATTACAGATCTGTTGCTTAATTCTTTAAGCAGCTGGTGCTTCATCTGATACCATGCAAGCATATTTTAATGAGGTTGATCTTTTAGCTGCTGTATAGGTAGCCCTGGATATATGTAGCCTTGATTCATACACACACTTTTGTCAGATGTGCAGATTATGGTTGTTTATTATGCTGCCCTCTCTTTGCTTTTCCTTAGCTTTCCAAAATGCTGCTTGTTTTATAAATTTCTTCTAATGCATTTTCTTTTCTTCGAAGGTCAGATACGGGTTTTAGTGATTTGAATAAAAAATATCAAGCATTGTAGAAATCTTACGGGATGTTGAGTTGTTTTCTGATTTTTATGTGTAATAGACTTGATTGATGTTGAGAGGTTCCCTGGTGTAATTTCATTAGCTTATTTGTCTACCAGTTGTGCTGAGCATGCAAATTTGTTCTAGAATTAGGATAAATTTGATTTGTGGTCATCTCTTGATATCTTTTGAGGTGTCTTGTTGTCTGGCTGTGCTGCGGTAATAACTGATTAACTAAGATAAATGCTACAGGTGTGCCTAGTTGTATGAATACAAATGATAAGCTTAGTTTGAAAAGAAACACCTGGGAGAAGATGTCAAAAATAGGGGGAGTGTTATTAATGTCAGTTTTCATATGGGCACAGTAAAACATCTAATGTCTTTTAAGAACTCTGGTGTTTTTTTTTAAGAGAGAGAAGAGCTGAAAGTTCTTTCTTGTATACATTTTAAAAGGTGCCTTTTTCTGCCTTTTCTACATTGCTAGTATTGTTGCCATCACTGGTCCACTAAGAAGGAAAAAAAAAAAGCAGCTGGAAAACCCCAAGGTTATGTTTTGCTGTCTCATGATAGCAGTTATGAACACTATAGCAACTTTTTTGTTGGGATCAAGCAGCAGAAACAGTGTAAGAATGGATCCTCATAGTGGCAGTGGTGGCACTATGTGGTTTTTGCTCAAGTAGAGCACAGATGAAATCTATTACCAATTTTATTGGCTGTCTTTGAAAAGCTGTAATGTCCATTTTTGGATAATAAGCCTAATATAGAAGAACTTGCAGATCTCTTTTTTGTCCAGATATACTGATTTTATCCTTAATACGTTCCAAAGTATAAAGGTGCATGTAAAACACAACTTTTACTGCTTTTATAAAGGGCCCTGAATATAAACTGAATGAGCGTTTCACGCATTTTTTTCTGATTACTTCCATCTGAGATACTTGTATTTTATTGCAGTATATAAAGTACATTTTTAAAATATGTTGTTAATTATGGGGGTCGATTACATAAAACATGTTGAAAAGCTGGCAATCACTTGGAAACATTTATAAAGTTTGATCTGCAGATGATGTAACATGTTACTTTTTCTCTCTAATCTCTATGATAGGACTTTATCCAATTGGACATACGAATTTGACAAATGGGCTCCTTCTGTGGTGAAGATATCTTACAAGGTTTGATTTGCTTTTTGTATGACTGTAGAATTGAAAGAATGAGAACTAGAGACAGTTTTTCCTCTGTCTGTGCAAGCTTTTAAACTATCAGCACATCGGGTTTTGTCATGTATACCAGGTACTAAGCAGTGTTAATTATACTAAGAATATAGTGTTAATTATACTAAGCAGAATTAATTATACTAAGAAGACTGTAATAAACTGTGAAAGACAGGAGAAGTAAAACAACCGTAAATCGCTGTACAAAATGCAGAATAAAATCGTTTATTATTATATTTGCAAGGGCTTCTGCTCAGAGTTACAAATGGTAACTAATTAACATTTTATTCCTAGCTAAATACTGTCTTGTGTGGCTGCTGTAGTAGTGATTTAGCCAAGGAATTTGTAGCAAGACCAGACCACTGGCTTTTTACATCCATGAGCCACATAAGCTGCTTTACAGTCTAGCAGCAGTTTAGGGAAAGCACTCTGAGAAGATCTGGAATTTTGTCAATGTATTATTCACAGCAGGGTAGGACTGCAGGTTCATCTGGTTGCTTATTGTCTTCTCATTCATAAAAACAATGTTTCTTCTTCATCAAAGTGGAGAATAACAACTCACATGTCTCTGTCTTCCAGGGTACACCTGCCATGCGCCGCTCACTTGTTCCTCAGCTTCGAAGTGGGAAATTCAACGTTCTTTTGACCACTTATGAGTACATAATAAAGGATAAACATATCCTTGCTAAGGTAATTTTAACTGTTATTCTCTGCAGTAAGACCCAGACACCTTCAAGTGTCAAGCATGGCACAAAACACCTTTTTGTTTTATAGGGAAATTGTCGGTTGTTCTGTCCTTCAATAAAAGTTTACCCTTTAATTTATGTTCCTGTTCCTCAGTTTATGGTTGAACTTCACAGTCACAGCTCTCCCTTAAGTAAACACTTAGGATTTTCCTGAATGTGGCCAGAGAACTAATTCCTTTGTGCAGTTCTCTAGTTCTGTCTGTACTGTATACCAGCTTGTCCTTGGAAGAACATGACTTTTTTCACCTCTGCATAATATTCAACCTAATCTGCATCAGCAACTTTTAACCTTTTTTGTTATTTCTGTCCTGAAGCTCACTCTTATTAGGGCCCTTCCAGCTATGTTGTCACTTTTCCCCATATGACTAAATAGTTACCTATATCATGAATTTGGTATCTAAAGAGTCTACACGTTGCAGTTCTTAGGGGCTCACTGTCCCTTTACAGGTAGGTATTAAATGTAATGAATTAAAAAAACCTTACTGTGCTGTAAGGCTATTTGACGTGCACACAAAGCAGAGATATTTTGCCGTACAGAGAAACCATATTGGTCTTCCTGTAGTTTTGTTGTTCATTTTCACTTCATTTGTAACATACTACATAGCTACTGCATTTTACTTGTTTGTCCTCTCTAATACAAAGGCAGTGCATTCATTCTGAATGCTTGAGACTACATGATGTTCCTTTTCCTTCATGTTTTTTGCACTCTTTCTGAAAGATGGGAAGAACAACACTATGCCACTCATCCTGTCCTGGAAAATGGAATTAGGTAGCAGCTGTAAAAGTACAAACTGAGGCCTTCCTAGTCATATGGTCAGTGTGGCACTTATGTTGACTGTCCATGTCATAGTACAGGTGGTAACAGAGAACTTGAACTCAACAGCTTTCAGCATCTTCTGTGATTGCATTTAAGATTTCATATTAAGAAATAGAAACTTCAGTTGAAAATGCAGTAACTGAGATGATTTTAATTATGCTGCTTTCTTCTCAAGTAAAAACATAGGGTTAGCTGGAACAAAATAAGTTCAGGGTTGCTATTGTTTATGAGCATACTTAACTTTATCTGAAAATGCTTTTGTCTCCTGTCAAGGTTCTTGTTGCAGACAGATTTATTTGCAGTTTGTGTGGTTTCTTTTCCACTGTGAACCATATTCTGGCCTTGAAGAGCCAGCCATTCTAACCTCTTTCCCAGAAATGGGAAAGCTCTTTCAGTTCCAGTCAGAATTCAGCATCATACCTAGTTTTGTCTCTATGTTTGTTGCTGGCAAGGACACTGATATTTGCATAATGCTTGATTTGGCTTTCCTCAAGGCTGAGACTGATGGATGTCTCAGGCTATAAGTATTTTCATTCTGTACTTGTTGAGAGGAGCTTGACAAAGTCTGGCCAGTTCTGGCTTCACCAGCTTCTCTTTTTCTTTCAGATTCGGTGGAAGTACATGATAGTAGACGAGGGCCATCGAATGAAGAACCATCACTGCAAGCTGACTCAGGTCTTGAACACTCACTATGTGGCGCCTCGGAGAATCCTGCTGACTGGAACTCCTTTGCAGAACAAGCTGCCTGAACTTTGGGCTCTCCTCAATTTCCTTCTTCCAACCATTTTCAAGAGCTGCAGCACATTTGAGCAGTGGTTCAATGCTCCATTTGCCATGACTGGAGAAAGGGTACTGTGGCAGTGTTTTTTTTTTTTAAAGATCAGAAATAAACCATTTTGTTGTAAACAGAAAAGAGCTTACACAGAAGGATTAGTGTTGGAACTTGAACTGGTACTTAGGGATTTAACATAACTAAAAGACCCTGTTTTTATAATACCAAAATATTAATGTTTAAAGTGTAGTTTTTGACTCAAGTCAGTTTTGTTGTAAGATGCAAATACTTACTGCACATTCTTAAATTTTCATGTGAGAGGAGACATAATACGTTAGAGTTGCCTTGTAGTGACTTTTATAAACTTCTCTAGGTGGACTTAAATGAGGAAGAAACAATTCTGATCATCCGTCGTCTCCATAAAGTGCTTCGGCCCTTCTTGCTGAGAAGACTGAAGAAGGAGGTTGAATCTCAACTGCCAGAAAAGGTTTGCAGTGAGAGGAGTTTTGGAAGGGGCTTAATATTCTTTCTAAGCATTAAGTAATGTCTTGTTTTCAGATTTTCTGGAAGAGGACTTCTTTAATGTTTATTTGTTTGTACCTCTTCAGAGAAAACTTGCTGCTGAGGAAGCCTGATTACCTGAAGTGTCTGCATTCTCAGGGTTCCTCACCAACCTTAAATGTGTTGTAACCACTGACTGATAGGCAGCTTCTTTGCGTTAGAGTCTGGTTTCAATTTATGAGTCAGCCATACACTGAGGATGAAATTCTGTGCTGTACCATCCTCCTTGCACTGTGTTGGAGCTAGTTTACTGAAATTTCTGAAGGATTACTGCACTTTATAAAGCAGGCACAATTTGGTCCAGTATTATCATTCCAGGAGTTGTGAAGTGCCTTGTTGAAATTGCACAATTATTTTTAACCAGTAGCATTTTAATTCAGAACATAAAATTATTGTCTGATTTGAAATGTAATTGTTTTTATTTCTGGGTAACTCATCTTGTCCCACTGTGTCATCCTCTGCAGTTCTACATTCCTCTTAGCAGAGTAACAACAGCAACTAAAATTATAAAAAGTAAATTTGTAGGTGTGGTAAGGAAAAGTTGGTTTTAAGGTAAAGTGGATTAAAACCATACCAAACTGAAATATTTGTAAGGTGTGTTATGAGCTGACTCACTAAATGAATGAAGAACTCTGTTCAGATGCTTGGAGGTAATACAAAGAAAGTAATTTTGAAATTATTTTTCATCTTTATAATCATGTCAGCACAAGTCCTGTTGCAAATTTCTGTTCTCCAAATGCCAAATTCTTAATATCCTCAGAAGCATTTATTTGAGATTAAAAGATGCTCGTATTTGAAAATAATAGTGAAATCAAGGCATTGTATTTGATAAACCCAATAATAGGCCTTGGAGGGGGGAAAATTTTCAAGTTACATACACACTCATACTCAGAAGACCATGTTTCTTTTTGTTGCCATTATCTTGAAAAAAGGAGTTTATCCAACCATGAGGATTGAATTTGGGGACTGAAACCTTCTAATCAGGTTCCTATGCTCTTGCAAATATTGGTAAAGAAGCCACTCAAAAAAAGTCTCTTCTCTTTAAGGAGTTTGAACTCCTGTCTTCCTGAGAAGAAAATAGTCTGATTATTTTTTTTCCTGTTTATTTATTCAACATTAGATATATTACACATTGTCTTTTATTCACAGCTTGAAAGATTTCTAGCCACTAGTGTAGTTATTTTACAGTTTTTGTTTGACTTAACTTACTAAAAACTTAGTGACTATAATCTGGACATTGGGCAGTAGAAAAAATTACATAAAATTGGTGTGTGAAGTCTTTCTGTTACTGTTTTTAAATCTAGTATGCAGTTAAAAACTAAATACAGTTTTACAAAGCTGAACAAGTCAGGCTGAATGTAGCGGTGATGCAGTACTCTATTAATTCCCTGTCTTTTAGTGGATGTTGATAAAATGGTATTTCTATGACAGCCTAGATGAACATGCCAGTTAGACTCTATGAGGGATTCTTAATTGCTAGATATACAGTGATGATATTTTTATTACACTTTGCTTTATAGTTTTACAATACTTAACCCACACAATAAATTCCATTGGTTATTAAACAGAAATACTTTATTAGTTGCATGTTAAATATAAAATCAATTTTTAAATTATTTTTTAAGTTCTAAAAATTACAGAGTGAGAAGTAAAGTATATTTGGTAATCCTGCAGTTGGATCCTTAGGTTTCAGTTGTCTCACTGCAGCTGGGATGGATAATCTTTTGAATACTCCTTTCTGTGCTTGCAGTTGGATTGCTGGTCATTAAAATTCTTTGTGATGTTATGGTATGGATAAAAAATTAGTAGGGTGTTTTATGTTTTGTTCTAGAATGACAAGAACCTACTAGATCATAGTAACATTTTTATGTCAGCATATTCATGGGGTTTGGGTTTTTTTTTTACACCAGGTGGAATATGTGATCAAATGTGATATGTCAGCTCTTCAAAAGATCTTGTACCGTCACATGCAAGCCAAGGGGATACTTCTTACAGACGGTTCTGAAAAAGACAAGAAGGTATAAAAGAAAGACTAAAATATGAAGGAAATAATGTATTATGAGTAAACATGTTAACAATATAATTTCTGTTTTGTAGAATTAATGTGTAGACTCCTACTGCAGGTATGTCTCATGGGAAGAGAAATTTCAGGCATGCCTTTCAGTTACCAGACTGCAGCTATTCACAGGGAGAAGATACTGCTTGCATTCAGTGTAGTTGCAGTTTCTGCAAATAGGCACTGTTTGAGGAAAAACTGCATTTCCCTTACCTGAACTTAATTCAGTAATATATTTGAATAATTGTGATTGTGGCAGCAATGGCTGCAGAAGGTCACGTATCTTGTCTTTTAGAACTGTTAGTTAAGTCTTGTTTCAGTCAGTTAGGACTGTATACTTGCATTTATCCTTACAAGGTCTGTTGGGGACAAAATTCTTTAAGAGATCAGTAAGATTCAAAGTCATGTAGTAAGATTTAGACTTTGTATTAGTAACATTGGTTAGGCTGTCGTGGGGTTTGATCCAGTCAATACAAAGTAAAGAAATCACCGTTCATCAACTTTTCACCTGATAACAAATTTGAAATTTCACTGTAGTAAATGTGAAATACTTAAAACAGACATTGCAGAATATCTAGATTGAAGAGTTTCATTCTGCACCCTCTTGTGTGTATATTGCTCATGCAGTCAACATACAGTCTTTCCATAGTCCTTTTCCATGTTGCATTGTTACGGTGGGTGATTTTTCTATTCAATATCTTCCTTTATCTTTCTAGTTCTTTGCAGTCAAATTGTTTTCTTTACTGGTGCTTAATTAAACTTCAGAAAAGGGTTTCTTTTTCACTGGATATTGAAACACATCTTTCAAAGTGTTCATAGCTTGGACACTCTTTTGGACATTCATTCATGTTCCTCAGTTGTATTTTTAATGCAGTTTTGCATTTTGATATCTTTATATTTGTAAAAGAATTTTCATTTTGTAACACGGTCTTCTACTTCCTTTTCTGGTCTCTTTCTTTCATCTCCTCAGATGCTTTTGTGTATTTTGTCCTCCCTGATTCTCTGCCTGGCTTTGTGATTAACCAGTTGAAATTGCCTTTGCTGTCTTCTGAACACTTCCCCTGCCTTCCTCTCTCCCCAAGGGGCTAAAATTTTTCCATTCTTGCAAGTCTTTCTTAACCAGTTTTTTTCCTTTAAATGTTAAATTAAGCTCTGTTACCACTGCTAACTTTTGGCAGCAGCAGGAGGTGGTTGTTAAGACTGTTTGGCTTCAATGAGCAAACAACCATCATGTTAGGAAAAAATCTTTTTTTTCTGCAGCTCTAGTCTAGGCTCAGCTGAGATTAGAGACAATTTGCTCAGATGGAAAGCTCTAGGAAATTATTTTTATAACAAACATGAACTGCATTTTGGAGAAAATTTAGGACGATCTCGGAAAGAACAAAACCAAGTTTTAAATATGTAGAGTGACCCCTTCAAATGGATAATCTCTACTCTAGATCAACGTTATGATTTCATTTTGTTTCCCAGAAATACTAGAATATTGCTACTATATATTATAATCAAATACTGTATTTTCCCCTAGTTTATGACTCAAAATTGGTAAATTGTTTTTGGTGAGATTTTGAAAATAAATCTAAATTAGTCATACAGTAAGCTTGGAATATTGATGCCACTCTGATTATATTTTTATAAAATGGAAACAAAAGCAGATGGCATTGGAAAGCAACAAGTTTTTGGCAATGTTAATTGATATAGTGTTCTCAAACTTACATTGACCAGCTGCAGTTAGTTTTTAACCATACAGTTTGGTCTAGGACACCTGACTGTCTGATGAGTGTCCTGATTCTACAAGATTAACTGTAGTGTATGTTTTGAGAATATACTTCCTTAAATAATACGACTCATGAATTTGGTGGGCTGTTACATTTTAGTACCTGATGTTTTACTGGGCCTGGAGTGAGAAGCCCATATATTGAGTTAACAGATTGCAGAAGTTAGTATAGAATTGAAAAGAATCCAGCTGGAATTACTTCCTGTTAGAGGGTTCAGACACTGTGGAGTTTGTATGATTTCATAATAAACAGTATAAATAATTAGGACAAGAGATGCTCTGCTTCCCACCAAGAATACTGCAGATAGAAATGTAGTGCATTTCAGGGGTTACTTCCATGTCTTCTTTTTTCATTACAGAGCATCCTTATGACAGGTGAATTTTACAGCAGGACAACTGTGCAACAGTTTTTTGATTTTTGTTGTTTTGGTTTGGCCTGGTTGTTTTTTTTCTTATTGGGGAGTTTCGTTGTTGTTTCCTTTTGGGAGTTTTTTTATTAGTGATGTAGTGTTTGAGTTTGGGATAAAAATCTTTTAAAAGGGTGTATTCATAAGCTAAGAAATTAATCATTTGATTTGCATCATTTTTACCCATAGGGAAAAGGGGGAGCAAAAACTCTTATGAACACTATCATGCAATTGAGAAAGATATGCAATCACCCATACATGTTCCAGCACATTGAGGTAAGACTGATAGGTTTGATTTTGAGAGTTGTCTTTATTCAGATTGGTAGGAAAATAGAAAACTGCTAAAGCTTATGTGTCTGGGAGGGGACATCTCTGTCTACATAATTTATACTGGAAAGGACAGATTAGAAAAATATATGTATTATAGTCAACAAGTGTCATGTTTTTATTTATAATCCAAAGACTGTTTTTAAAGTATTTAATTTTATGGAGCAGTGTCTTTAAAAAGTGAAGGGTTTTTTGTTTATTTAAGACAACCCAGAGCAACTCGGTATTCACACACATCAAATTTATTGCATACAAACACTGGTTCAAAATGTCATGTGTAGAATCTTTTTATTAGTTAACAGACTGCTAATCTTCTACTACATTTTTCCTGTTCCATCCGTCTTGTTTTTTCAGCAAAAGTGTACTATCGGTATAGCATCTCTCAGTAGGACCTAAGTATATGAATATAATATAACTGAAAAGATAGAAAATGTCATAAATATCCTGAATACAGCCGAATTTATGTAAATATAATCAATTACCTACTGTGATTTTTTTATTGTTGTTGTTGTTGTTATAGTTTTCACTCTTCATGATCTTCTGTGCTGAGTAATTAAATTGAGTAATTCACAGATGGATCTTCTGCTGATTAGTATAAATTAATTAATATTCTACCATATTTGTAATCTGGTAAAACATATGCTGCAGAAGTCACTTTCACAAATCGTGAATTTCAAATAATAGTACAGGAAAACATTAAGCAGAGCACTGTTGCCACAAGGTGGTTTCCAAGAGTATGACCATCATTGAACTCAACCCACAATACTCATGTATTTAATTTGATTGCTATAAGAATGCATAATTTTGGGTTGCTGTGTAGTTTGTAATATGTTTATTGCTTATAACTTTGCAGGAGTCCTTTGCTGAACATCTGGGCTACTCAAATGGTGTCATTAACGGGTAACATTCTGTTTTTCCTGCTGTCCATGGTGTTGTATTGGAATAAATAATCACATTGTTTTTCTGCAAGCTACATGTTAGGAAAGTCAAGCCTTTAATGCAGAGGTAGAGGAAGTACAGGGTACATATGTAAAGCAAAACCGTAGAAAGGCAGAAGAAGTTCAGGGCACATATGTAAAGCAAAACCTAATGGTACTCCAGCAGTACTAATAGTGAGAGTAGTAGAAGTGTTTTAAGATCTTTTAATGACTGTCCATCTCTTTCAGGATGGCAGACAGAAAAGACTCGTGTCTTCTTTTCCCCTTATTTGGAAAAAATATATCATCTGGAATTCATTGGGATGACTCTAGAGATATCTGTTAGGATTTTCTTCACTTTCTTGTTACTTTTGCCTCCTACTTTTTCTTCTTTACTATCTCTTTTCCAAATTTAAATAGCATTTCTTCAATTATCTGAAATGAAAAAGATTTGCTTTATTTTTCTTGACGCTCTGTGCAACTGTCAAGTTAATGGATGCTTTCTAAACAAAAAGTGTGTATCATCCACCTAACTTTCTTCCTGTTTAGGTTTTAATGATTTTTTTTTTCCTTATCTAGTACACCAGAGTGTTTGTGTCCTTAGCTAGTATACCAGAACATTTGTCTCCAAAACAGTTTAGTCTTTGGCTGTTTACATGTTTATGCATATCAGAAAGCTGTGTATCTTCTGGAGTTTGTGCCATTGCTAATGATAAGTTGCATTTTGAGAGTACAGACTCAAGGTTAGAGAAAAGCTACATGAAGTAGCTTTTTTATTTCTGTAAAGTGTATCACTGTGGTGCTGATTTAGACATTCTGTTTACTTCTCTTCATTTTCTGGGTTATGGGCAGAATTTCAGTGCTAGGAGTGGGTTTTGCAATTCTTTGCATAGAAGACAAGAGAGTAGTTAATCAAAGCAGCTAAACACTGTTCAGGACTACTCAGGTTGTATGGCTAAAGGGTATTTCCTATATCAAATTCCTGGCACTATCTCCATATATTAGTTCAGTTTGCAGTATTTCACTTCCACGTGCACAGTAGTTGAGTGGAAAGGGAATTGTTTCCAACAAATGCCTGATGAGTACAATTTGAAACTGCAGTTTCAAAGCTGTTTTTAATGCCAGTTGAGAACATAACAGCAGGTGAATGTCTTAGCTTATAGAATGCTTATTTAGCTGAGAAATAACATTTGTTTTAATAAATAATAAAAAAAGAACTGAGTGATTGAAAGTTGGCACAGTTTTTGTATAATTGAAGAAAAATCAGGAAAACAGAACTTCACTTGTGTTTATTTTAATCAACGTGCTATTTTAAAGAAAGAAAAGTGCTATTGGTCTTGTTTAGATTAAGTAAATCAGTCTTTTTGCTAGACTCTGACAGAATTATTGGGCTTACCCTGGCATTTACTGTGCTGCTTCTCTCCAACAGAGCTGAACTTTATCGGGCCTCAGGGAAGTTTGAGCTACTCGATCGCATTCTACCAAAGTTACGGGCTACCAACCATCGTGTGCTGCTTTTCTGTCAAATGACATCACTCATGACCATTATGGAGGACTACTTTGCATTTAGAAACTTCCTTTACCTGCGTCTGGATGGTAAGTTAAGTGGAAAAGAGGATAAATACTAAGATAAGAGGTAGCCTGGCCATGGGAGCCCTGGGTTCTCCTAGTGTTTTCCTAACAGTGCTGTGTTGTGATTATACAAAAGTGAAAAGAGGTTCAAAATACTATTTCATCATCCAGGAAGTGTATTTACCATGAAATTATGCCAGTAGATCCTTCAGTGGCATCTTGTTAGAATTTCCCATATTCTTCCAGACAAGGAGCAGAGAAGACATACTTTTTGCTTCTGTTGGTAGAAGTAATTTTCTCTGTCTCTTTCAGTGTTTTCTTTTATCTGTTTAACCTGGTCAGTGGATTATTTTCATCAGTTTAGACTCAGGTCTATTCCAGGAATGCAGATTTATGTATAAATATGCTGCTTAAAGGCTCATCTCTTTTCCACACAGGGTTTAAATCCAGGGTCCCAATCAGTCATCACTGTATAAATTACCTGAAAATATTCCCATGATGACAAATGATAGGGCAAATGTTAGGTCTGTACTCAGATGGAATAAATTCATTTTTTTTTCTGTTTAAATTTCAACTGCTACCCTTCACAGGATAGCCGAATTTCAGCATGATGCCCAAATTTCACAGGAAAATCAAAAGCCTCAATTTCTTCATGTGTAGATATGTTTTATTACTTCAAACGAAAAGATGATTTAGAAACATTTTAGATACTAATATCTTCATTCTGTTCAGTATCTCTGAACACTCCAGGAAGGGCATTGAGATGCTGGAGCATGTCCAGAGAAGGTGAACAAGGCTGTTGAAGTGTCTGGAGCACAAGTCCTGTAAGGAGCAGCTGAGGGACCTGGGGTTGTTTAGCCTGGAGGAGGGTCAGGGGTGACCTGATCCCTCTCTACAACTCCCTGTAAGGAGGGTTGGGCTCTTTTCCCAGTGACAGGGCAAGAGCATGTCCTAAGCTGCAGGGGAGGTTCAGGTTGGACAATAGGAAGCATTTCTTCACAGAAAGGGTGATTGGACATTGGAATGGCCTTCCCAGGAACGTGGGGGAATCACCATCCCTGGAGGTGTTTAAGGAAAGGTTGGATGCAGCACTTAGTGCCGTGGTTGAGCTGACAAGGTGGTGTTTGATCAGATGTTAAACTCCATCTCAGAGGTCTTTTTCAGTCTATTTGATTCTGTAATTGAGTCCCACAATTTTATGGAAGAAAAATTAAAAATAGCATATCCCCCCTGAGTTTTCAGCCTATTTGAAAGAAGTTTTAATTTTGGTTGTCTTCCATGTTGATGATCTCTGCCTCATACTGAGCTTCTTAAATAGTGATCATTTTTACTTAATGTTTGTCTCACACATTACATAGGACCAGCAGTGTTTATCAGAATACTTTTTTAGTAGAGAACAATGATTTAATATAAATACAGAAAACAGTAAAAGTGAGACTTGAAGTTTCTTCTCAATATTTTTAACGATGTTTTAAATTGACTCTTGGCTTCATTCTTTATTAGAAGAAAAGTAGTACCAAGAAATATTCTCATCCTTTGCAAATATTCATTAACATGAATTTCAACCAATATCATACTTGAATATAAAATGGGGTTGTGAAAGGGACACACAAACGAGCTATATCACTGTGCCATAGAATGCCAAAACCACCTGAAGAACGTATTAGCATGTTAACAAAGCCCTCTTCACATCTCTGGCCTGCATGTGTTTTAATACTTCTATTAAAGAAGGATAAATTACATTGCATTTTGAATGTTTCAGAATACATTGCATCATGTATTTTTAAATTAATTCTGTTTCATACCAGAATGTTTATGGGAAGATACAGTATGCTAAATACACCTCATTGTCTTCTTCAGGTAGTTCATTAAATTAGATAAACCCTTTTTCTTCTCTTCCAGTTTCATAGTGACAGGTTTCTTCCATACTGGAATGCAATCTATCCAGGTTCTGCCCAGCTGTGATCTTACATGTTTCCTACCCAATTCATGTGCTTATTATGGGGTTCACTGTGTCAGCAGTGGGCCAGCAGAGTTTGGCTGTGTGATTGTGGTGGCTACAGGAGGGATGGAGTTAATTTTCCTCCTGATGGCCCATGTAATGCTGTGCTTTGCATTTATGGTTTGTAAAATCATCAGTGACACCACCCCAGTGTTCTGCTGTTGCTGAGCAGCTCTTGCAGTGTCAAGCTTTCTCTCCAAACACCCTGGATCCCTCAAACTGGGACCCAGGTGAGACAGCTGACCCAGGTTCACCAAAGAGTTGTGAACAGCAATAAAACCTGAGGGAAAAGAGGAGGATGCTGGGACATGGCTTGTTATGGCATTTGTCTTCCCAATTAGTCATCACAGGTGCTGAGGCCCTGCTGGCCAGGAAGCAGCTGGACATCTGGTTGTTGCTGGGAAGTAGTAAATAAATTCCTCTTCTTGTTGCATACACACCTTTCACTTTCATTAAGCTGCCTTTATCTCAGGACAGGAGCTTTTCTGTCTTAATTCCTCCCCATGTACTGCTGAGTTTGGGGAGGCAGGGGGTGTATCTGGCAGCCAGCTGGGGAACAACCCACCACAGTAATAAAAAAAGATTAATAACTTCATTTTCTATACATATATCACCCTCAAGATGGGTCATTTTAAGAATTTGCAGTCTTTTGGTATTAACTATGACTCCGAAGGCAAATAGTGACATTTTGATAAATCTCTATATAAGTAGCTTTTAAAAATATTTAATGCTGCCGTAGCCAGAAGGCATTAATCAAAACTAGAGCTCTCTTGTGTTTGTGTATAGTAGCTTCAATTGAAATTTATGTGAGTTATAAAAAGGTTTAACAGTGTTAGCCAACATTTTAAGATCTACTTTAGAAATGTCAAAACAAATGAATTTAAAGAGAAGTTCATGTCATCAGTGTGATAGGCAGTTGACCTAAACACTCATGGCCAGTGTTATGGAAAATGTGGCAGAGATGTCAAAAAGCAGCACACTAAAATAACCCTTCCACATGTACTTTTGGCAACAGGCATTGTATTTATATTACTTCAGTTCACATATTTGTTATGTGATATTTTTAATTTTTTTTTTCAGGCACAACAAAATCAGAGGATCGAGCTGCTCTGTTGAAGAAGTTCAATGAACCTGGGTCACAATACTTCATCTTCTTGCTGAGTACAAGGGCTGGAGGGTTAGGCTTAAATCTCCAGGCTGCTGACACCGTTATAATCTTTGACAGTGACTGGAATCCTCATCAGGTTATTTTTATTTTCTTATCTTCATGAAATGTGTAAAGAATCCCTGGTGTTTTTCTGAGTTGCTTCTTTAAATAGACATTTTAGCCTGGGATGAAAGGAAAAAACTCAAGTAAGAGATAAAATGCTGCTTTGAGAGGAATTAGTGAAGCAAACTGCCACAATCAGGAAATACTTTGGTTTCTATGGATGAGGTAATTCTGTGCCTGCATATATATTTTATCTGAGTCTTGGGGTGCACTCAGTGCTAGGAGTGTTACAAACCTGCTTCACTTGTATGACTGTACTCATTCTTTAGGATATAATAACCAGCTCCCTACCGTTTGATAGTTTGCAATATTTTAGTATACTAGTAGTATACTTTAGTACACTGCTGGTATACTTTAGCAGTACTTTAGTAGTATACTTTAGTAAAGTAAAGGGTAAATAAATAGTATTAGTAGTAAAATAGTAATAAGCTTTAGTGTACTTTACTTTAGTAAAGGCTATGCTGAATGCTACCTGTGTCACAAAATTAGGTGACCATGTAAGTGCCATAGTCTTGGCCTGAGGCTATGAACTTACTCTGTGGTGGCTAGTAGTAAGTACAGATTACCAGAAAAAGAGGATATCATGCCACTTTGGCTTTTTTTAAAAAGCCAGAAGGGTTAACTGAATTATGCCTTTGCCACCTTTTTTTTTTATTATTTTTAAGAAATTTAGTTCAATATCTCTAGAAGTACATACTTAAATGCATGTGTTTTCAGCTATTGTGCAACTGTGTAGAAATCACATAATACTCAATGGCCACATGTAAAAAGTAAGGGAAGCCAGACTTCTAAGAAGAGTTTTACTATCTGTGTTCATTCTCTGTGTTTAATTACTCTCTGTGTTCTTTGCCTAATAGGACTTGCAGGCCCAGGATCGAGCTCACAGAATTGGTCAGCAGAATGAAGTGAGAGTCCTGAGATTGTGCACTGTGAACAGTGTGGAAGAGAAGATTCTTGCTGCAGCAAAGTACAAGCTGAATGTAGATCAGAAAGTTATTCAGGCAGGAATGTTTGATCAGAAATCTTCAAGCCATGAAAGGAGAGCCTTCCTGCAAGCTATATTGGAGCATGAAGAAGAAAATGAGGTGAGATAGTTAGAAATAATTACTCGGGAAGTACTGACTCTTTTTTTACTCATCATTTACAAAGATTTTCATAACTCTTGAAATTAAAAAGTTCATTATAATTCCCTACCATCCATTCAGAAAAATAACTTAATTTTTATCTTTTTTTATGGTCACAGTAATAGGTTGTAACCTGTTATGGGTATGATGTAATGCTTGTGGTTAAATCTTAGTGTAGAATTAGGCATTGCAACTTAAAACCCATTCTACCCTTTATAATTTTGGCAATTAATTGCGTTCAAACAACGACTTTTTCCAGAACAGATTATAAAACATTTCCTAAGTCCAATATGTATGTTCAGCTAGGCAATTTGATTTTCATACATGCTGAGCAGCTAGTACTACCTAGGTTGAGTTTTGAAGGAGCCTACTTATTGTACTTCCTTTGGAACCTTATTTAAGAATTAAGATCTGCTTTGGTGTGCCTTGGGCTTAGGACAAGCCAGAAAGTAACAGTTTCTTTGTGTTGCTGTGTCCAGCCTGGATTTCTCATCATCACTTTCTCTGTGAGAAATAATTAGCTGTTTAAAGAGAGCTGCCAAGTCTTTTGTTTTAATAGTGGGAAGTGAGGTTGTAGGGTGACTGAGTGTCCCTCTCTTTTCACTGTGTTCTTCTGTTAAACTGTAAATCTGGAATGGTGAACCTATTGTTTCACCTGTCACTGCAGACTCCTCTCTTAATTTGAACATTTGTTTTTAGACAAAAGCCATACTTGGGAGAAATTAAATAAATGTGTCAGTTATACTTATGACACACAGAGAGAGATTTTTGATCAGTGTTGACTTTTTCCCACCTTGAAAATACCCTGTAGTGGCTAAAGACAGAACTTTTGAGATTGATCTTGCCTCTGAGTGGGGCTTATGTGTCTGAATAAGGTGCTCACTGACAGAGGATTCTACAGCCTGAGGTTTCACTGGCATCCTTCATTATATGGAGTAAAGTTTCAAAGATCAAGGATTTTACTTCTTCAGTCATTAATCCTTTTGTGTAAACTCTGCATTATGCATTTAGAAAAGCATGATTAAGATGAAATTATGTATCATTTTAATAACCTTCATAGAAATTAAAGAAGAGTGACAAACATTTTTATCAGTAATAGTCTTTTATCTGTGGTGCTAATGCAGAAATTTGGTGATATACATACATACCATTTTTGATTAAGTAAACCTGTAGTTCTAAAATTACCATGCTTTCTGTTTGAGTAGATGGATTAACTTGAAACTAGCAGACCTTTTCAGTTATCCTGTGAGTTTTTTTAAAAATTAGGATTACTTTGTTTGTGAAGCATTTATCTGACAGGATTTCAGAAGTCAGGGCTGCCATATTTTGTAGATGACTCTAGAACGCTTTGTTTCTTTTGTGTCCTTCAAATATACTTAGTCTGCCATCCTGAAGCAAGCAGATTTAAAGGTTTATTTGCCATAGCTCAGCATCAGTCTTTAAAGCACTGATATTGCAGTCTGACTCACAGCTGAAGCTTTCAAGTGATACTTCTTTATGAACAGAGACTGTGCAAAATTCTGCCCAAACACTCAATCTCTTGAGGACTAAGGGGAATTGAATTTGCATCACCCTGCACTGGTCAGCCTTTCCTCCTCCTTTGCAGCAACACTGAGTATCAAATGGGAGATTGATGGGGAAAAAAATAAATCTGTCAATTAAAAGTTAAACTCAACAGTGTTGGTACAACTTTGACTTACAAATGTGGACTGGCATATCTAACAAAGATACTGTTTACTGATCATCTGGTTAAATATTCCCATGCTAAGTATGCTTTAAACTTTTCTCATTTGTATTTAGAATGCTATGTTCTGTTCATCCTTTTTAAGTAGGTTTTTTTTTTTAAGTTCAAAATCAAGGTTTCCCTTACTTTTCTTTCTTCTTTCTTTTTCTTTTGATCAGTTTTTTCTTTTAGCAGTACTAGATAAAGCAGAGAAGTAATTTCTGTGTGTTTAGCAAGATTTATTAGAATAATAGCAATGTATGTCAAGTGCTTAGAAATTACTTATTCATAGTGTAATTTTTTTGTTGGCACTTGAGTTTATTTACATTTTTTTCTTCTGCCAAGCCTACCTGTTTGGCCACAGGATTATTCAGCCTAACTGCTGATAATGCAGACACTGTTGTTACACTTCTGCTGTGAGGTCACTTTTTTTTTCAGGTCAAAAGTTACTCTGAGATAATAAGGAAGTATGTGGGCCTTTTGTGATGGTGACATTTATAAAAGAATCTTTTTTTCTCTGTATGTGTAACCTGTGTGACTTCCTTTTTGTGAGCAGAGAAGGAGGAGTGACTAGAAGTGAGAACTCTTCTCACTCTCTTTAGAAGAACTCTTCTAGCTCTCTTAATCATTTTCCCAGTTGCCTGGTTCATGTTTAAATTTAAATTATATATTCATTGAGGTACAAAGGTGTTCCTTGAGAATTACATTAATGAGAACTGTTTTGGATTTTTTTCTGAGTGTAGAAATCCAGACACTGGAGGGAAGATGTGTGGATATATAAATGGGTTCTTATTTCTGAAAGAAAAGCTACAGGATATTAGCTTTTTGGATGCTACATGCAGCATTCTATACTCCTGTTAAACTGGGTTCAAAACATGAGTTTTTAGGAAATTTGTAGGTCTGTAGCATGGTGTAACATTGGTTCAGAAAGCTCTGTGTAGAGTGACCTGTTGTCTGTGGTTTCAGGCTAGTTCAGGGAGGAAGGCTGAACATTTTGGGCTTTGTTTTAAAGTGGGTGTCATAACAGTTTCAGCTTTAACATTTTCAATTGAAAATTCAGTTCCAAATTGTTTTTGTAGTCTCTGTTTCTGTTTTCATGAAATAATCCATTTTGTCTGCAGTAAAATGTTCACATCTCAATTTGTAAGCAGAAAATGGTCGAGAGAAAGTGATTCAGGAGGGTTATTTTCTAGGATAAAAGCATGTTTTGTTCTTTTCATTTAATCAGGAGTTTTTCAGTCTCCTTGCTTTGACAGGAAGGACCTCAAAATCTAGAATGGTATTTCTGGAGGAGTATTGTAGAATAGCAGAACAGTAGGAAACACATCAATTTTAACCAAAGCACTTAACTGTGCTTCTGACCCAGGAAAACCACAACCCAAAATTTCCTGGGTTTGTATTTGCTCATTTCCTCATTCTCAGATTTTGAAGGCAGTAATAAGTCTCATTTGTCATTCTCAGCATGTTGTTTTGTTACTTCTGAATAGCTGAACACTTTAAAAGGTTTAGTTTCAGTTTAAGTGCTTCACACATGTTGTCAGTGAAAGAGGGCCAGTGGAGCTCTGAACTGATGGAGGCTGTTACTTCAAGCTGCATGTGAGTACTTCTTAATAATTTTATCCATCTTTCTAACCAGGAAGAAGATGAAGTTCCTGATGATGAAACACTGAATCAGATGATTGCTCGACGGGAGGAGGAATTTGATCTCTTCATGGTAAGGATGGTGTAATCATAAAAAATTATCTTCTCTAGTGGTTTTTTTTTTAATAAAGGCCTTAACCTTTTTGTCACTCAAGTTTGTCAAAATTTGACTGGAGGAATAGGTTTTATTTACTGCACTGTTCATCTGAGGAAAGAACTGTAGTCCACCTAAATACAGAGTTCCTCAAATGACAGAAAGACTTCAGAGATGCTTGCTGTCAGTGAAACAGTGACAATCGGGAGGAAGAGCTTGACTCAGCCTGAGATATTTTTAGTGCAAAAATGTCAGTCACAGTTTGGCTTGCTAATTCTACAGCATACTTTCACTATTCAACGTTTCTTTTTGCTTTTGGACTTTGATATTGGCAAGGACACTACAAGAACTTAACAAGGAAATAAATTAGTAGACTAACCAATGCTGTTTTCTGGGGTGTTGTTGATGTTTTTTTCAAGAATCCAGTTAGCTGCATCTCTGCTGCTAAAACCGCTGGAACAGGTACCAAAATAGAGTTAGTGATTCCAGTGTGACACTTCTTTTTATTAGTAGTTCCCTTTTTATTTATGCTACTGCAGCACTGATGGAATAATTACTCAAATGCCTTTGTAGGTGTGGCTCTTGCCTTTTATTATTTGTACATTGTATTATTTGTATTTATACATTTGTATTATTTGCTAGAGGACCTCTGGGCTTCACTGACACCAGTACAGGGCTGTGCTTAAGTACTTAATGGTAAAGCACAAAGTCCCCTAATTCTACAGAGGCTGCTTTCTTCTGCAAGGTGGAAAACAACAGAAACTCCTGTGTGCATAAATGGAAGTGTATCTGGTGGTATCCACAGAAACAACTCCTGATAGGTCCAGTGCGAAATTAGTGTACCTGGTACAGGTTTTTAGTTCCTTTTAGTCTTCTGCTCAAGACTTCGTCTGTAAAAAATTGCTGTTATACAAGTTTGCAGGGGCCGTTTTTATCTAAGTTACAATTGTTCACATACACTGTTGGAAAAGGTCTTATTCCCTCATATGATTATTCTTTTGTCATTGCTGACTTGCCAGTTTAGTGATTTTGTGCTAAGATTCATTAAGTGTTCATCAGAACTGAAATCAGTAAAGCCAGGTTGCACAGAAAAGGAGTGCTTACAAACACCTCTCTTTTTAAACTTTCCGTCAGTGATTTGAGTGTAAAGAGATTTATGTGACACAAACCAAGAGGTGGCCATGTGATCCAAAACTAAAATAATTCATCTGAATTATTGACTGAAAATACCCTGAGTTCTGTGAAAGTGGATATGCTTCTAGAAAAGAGTTTGTGATTTCTCCTTCAGGCCCAGAAGGAAGGAACCAATCCATGATTGAAAGTAGCTGATGAAGTTATGTCTGTTTGCTTCAACTTTTAGTATTAAATTGAAGCCTGATTAATGTAAAACAGTTGATGAGCCTAGAGTGAAGACAGTTTTCACAGAATCACAGAATATGCTGAGCTGGAAGTGACCCACAAGGGTCGATTCCAACTGCTGACCCTGCACAGGACGCTCCAAGAACCACATCAGGTGACTGAGAGCAGTGTCCAAACACTTCTTGAACTCTGTCAGTCTGGTGCTGTGACAGTTTCTCTGGGGACCCTGTTCCAGTGCTCAGCCATTCTCTGGGTGAAAAACCTTTTCCTGATACCCAACCTAAACCTGCCCTGACACAGCCTCAGTCCCTTCCCTCAGGTCCTGTCACTGTCACCACAGAGCAGAGACCAGTGCCTGCCCCTGCTCCTCCCCTCACAAGGGAGCTGTAACTGCACTGAGCTCTCCCCTCAGTGACCTCCAGGCTGAACAGACCAAGTGACCTCAGCTGCTCCTCATGCAGCTTCTCCTCTTCTCCTTGTGGCCTCATTTGGACACTCTGTGTCCTCCCCTTGGGCTGTTGTGGCCCCAGAGCTGCCCCCAGCACTGGAGGTGAGGCTGCCCCAGAGCAGAGCAGGGCAGGACAATCCCCTCCCTTGCCCAGCTGATGCTGTCCCTGATGTCCCCAGGACAGGGGTGGCCCTCCTGGCTGCCAGGGCACTGCTGGCTCATGTTCAGCTTGTCATTGCCCAGGACCCCCAGGTCCCTTTCTGTGTCACTGCTTTCCAGCACCTCATTGCCCAGTCTGTCTGCACATCCAGGGTTGCCCCAACCCAGGTGCAGAATCAGAATGTGGCTCTTGTCCTTTTCGAACTTCATACTATTACTAATTTCCCAGTCATCTCTTCTGTCAAGGTATCTCTGCAGATCCTCTTTGCTTTTGAGGGAGTCACCAGCTCCTCACAGTTTTTCATTGTCAAGATGTTTAATATCCCTTCAAGCCCTGCATCCAAGTAATTGATGAAGCTGTGTGGGCTGAATTTATGTTTTTCATATGAATTTTGGATAAAATAAAAACAAAGATGTTTTTAACAGAAACTTTTTTTTAATGGTAAAAATTTTTAGAGGCAAAACTACATACTTTGAAAGCCAGTGGTTTGAAAATAGTATGACAGAATTATTGTAGTTAAATATTAATGGCTAAGAGATAATTGAAATCGTTAGTGCAAAAGTTGGTTTTAATCTTTGTAAACTGTTTCTTTATAAAAGAAAAGTCTGAAAAGCAATTTTGCCATTCAGAACTATTTGTCTTTCTGTCAATATTTCAAGTCTTGCGCAGTCAGATAGAGAGAAAAAGGTAGTCTGTATTCTCCTTCCTGTAGATGCCTGTGCCACCTCATTCCCTTTTGAAGTTGTGCATATGTGATCACAATTCAGGAGATAGCAATATCCAACAAAAATATGTTTGGGTTTGTTATTTTAACTGATCCTAGGTGTGTAAAAAAATGTATTTTACTAATTTGAAGTGAGCAGTTCCAAAACAGTCTACAAGAGTTCGGTTCCATGAGCATCTCTTCTGTAGTCACTTTGCTGAATTACTTGACACAGGACCTGAAATGTAGCTGTAAAGCTAAATATACTATTCAGAAAGAAGGAACAGGTGGACTTCGCTCCTGTGGCTTTTAGAGGCTTCACATTGTAAAAAATTTAGAAAATACTCAGAAAAAGATCAGTAGGTTTTTGTGTTCTGTACAACTCTGGTCATTTCATATGAATCCTTTAGTAAGTTACTTTTCTGGTAAATGGATTGTTCCTTTAAGCATTAAAATTGCTTAGATAAAGCAAATAAAACATTAAAAAATCATGATTTTTGATGTAAAAAGTGCCTTTTGAGTGGAAGGCCAACTGGATACCAAAACTCCAGTTGTGCTAATACACTTAACCTCTTTGAAGCAAAAATGGCTTCAAAGAGGTTCAATCTAGTAGAACTGGTTGTATAAATTACTGGTTTTACACTGAGTGGCTTGAATGTTTTTCAAGGACTCTCTTAGTTATAATTTAGAAGGTTTTTGCACTGAGTGGCTTCAATTTTTTTTTTTCAAGGACTCTTTTAGTTATAATTTGGAAAGTTTTAGATAACCATTTACAATTCACAGGACAGCAGTGCTCTGTGGTTTTTCTAAACTGGAAATTTTAGGCCTTGAGTGTGCGAACATTCAAGTTCTTTTCTTAGGTTTAAGTGTTGGTAGCATATTATTTTTAGCATTTGGGCCTCATTGAGGACAGTGAAGATTATAGTTATTGTATTATTCTAGTTATATAAAAATAATGTAGATATCTTTTTGAAACAAAGGTTTTGGAAAGATATGGGAAGATATAACTAGAAGTTTCCCAGATAAAAATATGGTTTTGAGTAGTATCCTCAGAAAAAAAGTCAGTTTGTGTCTCTGATATCTCAGATTAACTGAGACTGTCTTCAGTTTTCCTTCCCAAGTGCTTTTATATCACAAAACAGCTATTGTAATATACTTTTATAAAAGTATTTGTGTTAGACAAAGAAACATGTTCATTGGGGAAAAAAGACAAAGTTCAGCATTGATTTCATGTTCTTAATGCCATTAAAATACATCTTTTGACTTCACTCAAGTTCTTTGCTAAATAATAGAAATAGAGAAATTTATTTAATTTATCCTGTTTGATCTGTCACTTGGTGCAGCTTTCTGGTTGTCACGTTAGCAATGAACTGAGCCACAGGTTTGGCTTGAGTGAGACTTGTTTTGAAATTAATTCAGATTGAGTAAGATGTTCGTCAGAAGGTGAAATATGGAAGTCTGCTATAAAAAACTACAGGCTGCACAGCACATTCACTGTTGTCTGAAATAGTGGGGAACAGGGAAAACACCCATGTGTTTATAGTTGCTTCCTCAACATAGTTGGACCTGCAGACTGAAGACACACATCTTGCTTTCTGCTTTTCACTTTTTAGAAATCACACAGTGCACAAGGCAAGATGATGAAAACAAGTTGTAACATGCACTTCCTGTGGTAGTATTTTAGAAATGCTCGTGTTTGAAAAGTGCCAAGATGAGAGAAGTTGCAGCATATCCAATGGTGCCAATACTAAGCCTCAATTTTTAAATTTGGCTGGGCTTGAGCTGTCCCTCTGGAGAGATAATACCTCTGAATGCATGCATGTCTGTGTTTTGGCTCAGATTGTAAAAGGATGATACATCTAGTTAGCATCATGTGCTAAGTGCAGCATCATGTACTCATGGGGAAGCATTTGCACATAATTGAGAACAGGTTTTTTTATGAAGGTTTAGTGGCCAAAGCAGTAGCCTCTTATGGTGCTACAGCAAATTCTGGTGTCTATTTACACAATTTTTTTTCAAATACAAAAATGGAATGTTAGTGGCCATCTGTTTGTTTTCTCTGCTTAGCAGCTGATTACCTGCTGTTAAGTACTGTATGACTATTCAAATGGCCAATTTGAAATGCCTATTCATATTACCTGATTTGGGTACTTAAGGCAATGCAGATGCAATTCACAGGACCATAGGAAGCCGGGCCATAGAGGTGGATGCTTCCCCAGGAGATTATAAAACATCTCACTCATGAGTCTACAGTGGATCATGGAAAAGTATCTTCTGTCTCCATGTCCGAGCTATGTTCACCACACTTGAAATGAATGATTATTTAAATTTCAGCTGAAAGTCTCAGCATTACCTTCTAATGTTCTTAACACTTCACCTGAGCTTATCTGATATTTTTGTGTTTTCATTTTTTTCTGGTACAGCAGTAAGATCAGAAGAAACTTCAGGGGTTCGAGCATGTTGGCTTTCTGGCTCTGTGTAAACAAGATTTTCTCTGAATTTATTAATTCCCTTTGAGTCTTTATTTCTTCTAAATTTTCTTCTGATATTCAGGGTAACAAAACTAGTGTATTTTTAGTTACTCTTTTTAGTTATGTGGTAGTCAAACCTTACAGGGACAGCAGTCTTCTTGTGATCTGCTTTGTGTCACTTGGCTGTGTGTTGTCTTAGTTCCTCCAGTGAAAGCTGGTTATGAAGTAGTGACTATGACTGGAAGTGAGCAATTGAGTGTAGCTTCTTTTTACAGAATCATTTTAGAAGTATTTAGGAATATTCTTAAAGGGAGATACCTGGGAAGGACTTTCAGGTGTTATTGGAGAGGTGGGAATTGACATGGTTCACTTAATAATTGTCTTTAAAGCTTTATTTTAATCCTTTTCCAATTTCCATTTTAGCGCATGGACATGGATCGTCGCAGGGAGGATGCCAGGAACCCTAAACGTAAACCTCGCCTGATGGAGGAGGATGAATTACCCTCCTGGATTATTAAGGATGATGCTGAAGTTGAAAGACTTACATGTGAGGAGGAAGAGGAGAAAATATTTGGAAGGGGATCTCGTCAGCGCAGGGATGTGGATTACAGCGACGCTCTCACAGAGAAGCAGTGGCTGCGGGTAGGTTGTTGGTTGGTTGGTTCGTTATTTTTTACACTTGAAATTCACTCATTTGTGGTGGGTTTTTTCTTTTCATTTTGGGGACTGCACCAGGGAGAGCACAATTTTAGGGCTCTCTCACCAGGGAGACACCTCATTATCCAGCTTCTGCTGCGGTGTTGAAGATATAAGTAAGTTTTGAAGTGTGCTGCAGAAACTTAAATCAGTGTTTACTAAGTGCTGAGTCAGGACTAATGATAGCATTTTAGTGGAACTGTTCTTATTTCCATGAGTCTTCTCTAGGTGTCATCTTTCAGACACATGAAAAATTCTTCAATATTCATGAAAACTATTAGTCAGTGTATACTAAAACTTTCTGTGCCACACACCCTTATTATATTTTTAAATACCTGTATTTAATCCTTTTAAGAATTCAGAAATTTTCACTTAAATTTTCTTTCTCTCAGGCTGTTTAATTTCCAAGTCTGGAGCATTTATCGGCTCCACTGAGATCAAAACGTTTGATAAATGATTTAAGAATTTAAGACCTGAAAGCAAAGATTCTACACTTAACTAAGCCAAATCTGGGATTTTGTCTCTTGCTGTTCTTTGAAATCTACATTCATTGAATAATAATGTATGTGACTTTTCATTGTGGTGCCACGAGTGTGGTAAAGAGGTGAGGAATGATTGTTGGAAAGACTTTTCAGAAATTTGATAATAGTGTGACTTCCAAAACTCACAAATAAAGTATTATAAGTGCAAAACAAACTTACATGGTTTGACAGAGTAAGTTTTGTTGTAGAATGATTACAGAGAATAGCAACAAGAATATACAGTGTAGGTTTTGTGTATAATTCACTGAAGATAGGTAAAAATCTTGTGTACATAGTTTAAAATGGAATACCTGGGAGCCTGCACTGTGCAATAGTGTACTCTGAGCTAAACCAGACCTGTTGCTTAGGGGAGAAAAAGCCTGAATTAATCACCAGCTGTAAATTTAAGCAAGTCTGTGAAATTGCAGAGGTTTAATAACTGACATTTTCAAGCAGTCAGTCAAGAAGAAAGATCTAGAAACATAAACTGCTGTTTGGATTCTTGAAGATTTACCTTACCCTACAGTGGAAGTGCTTGCAGTATATTGTATGTCTACTCAGGTTCATTTTAAGCTACTTTTCCTACTGATGGAACACTCTGCCATTTGGCAGCATAGAAGTTAGCTTTGGCTTTCATGTTTTATGACTTGCCTTGGCTGTAATATTTGTTTTGAGTGCTTTATTGTCAGAAATGGCAGGCCTAAAATAAATCATCTGATCCCTGTCATACTACAGACACAATCATCCAGTCCTGTGTCATTTAAAATAGAAGTTCAGGACCTGACCTTTTCTAGGCATTTCTGAGTAGTGAACTTAGAAGTCCACAGTGGATTGTTTTTACCCGTTTGGCTTTTTATTATTTTTATTTGAATTTTCCTATTGGATTTTAAGCTAATTACATTGTCCTAATAACCCTGCTCATGCAGAGAAGCCTGATGCCACTCTTTTTTTAAAAAAAATTTCTTTATGTTGTAGAAGAGGTGTCTCCCAGTTGAGTAAATCCTAAAGGTTAACAACCATGCTTATGCAGTCTTTTCCTTTAGTTCCTGATTTCTAGACCTCTGGATTGTTTTCAGTGACTTACCACAGTTTTTCTGCATGTGAACTGACATCTTTCTACGAGTTTGATCAAAAGCTGGATATCAGAATTCCAAATGCAACGTCATTTGAATAAGGAGGAGTTGAATTCTTTTGCATAACTTCTATGGTACTTACACCTCACAGTCCAGTAATTCATTTTCTAATGTGGAAGGTATTTCCTCGTGTTAAATTTTTGATACAGAGTAAGACCTTAATCCTTTCTGTGGCTCTACTTCCTTGCCAGCTTTTCAAAATCATGTTTCATTTAGTCGATCTTTCCTTCGTAAGAGGATTTAGCATATGCCCTTGTTGAATAATTTTCAAGTTTTTTTCACCAAAATTACTCCAAATTTTAAGCCTGTCCTTGGGTGAACTTCCAGTAAACTTGGTTGATTCTTCTCTTGAGATTTAGTAGGCATAACTTTTATTTTGTCTTTCTAAAGACACTAAAAACACTGATAAAAGGCTCTAAATGCCTACTCTGAACATAACTTTTCAGCAGGTCCCCATATGCTTGACAGTAATTGTTCTGAGACTGTTTTGTGAGACCAAGTTAAAAACCTTGCTAGGCATGATGGTACATATGTTACCCCTTTTTCACCATGGCTTATTATTCTGTTGAGAGAAATTATTCTCTCTTCTCTCTATTGAGTAATTAAGCATGTTTTCAAATTAGCTGAGTTGCCTTAGAACAGACTGCTGCATGGTGCACTGCAATTAATACTATAACTCTACTATATACATAGTTTGAGATGCTTTCAGGTGCACTTGAAGGTGTGATGAAACAAATGGAAGAATAAGAACTACTAATACTTTTTAGTCTCTCCAGTGGAATTTATAATGTAATGTTGCTTATGCACATTCAGAATAAAACTATGTCGGGTAGATAATGAAACGTAAATAAAGTTTTCTGAGGTTTTATTATCTTGTTTTTCATGTGTGTGAAACAGAGTTCTTTGTCACACCCACTGTGCTCTCAGCAGCACTTTTTTATGTCTTTGAGAATATGCTCGATTTTTCTGTAATGACATTTCTAGAAGATGACATAATAATAGTGTACAACATATTCAAGGAAATACTTAACTATATAAACATAAAAAGGTGGTAGATAGTTTATAAGCATAACCTTCTATCTACTTTATAAGCCACTTGTATCTTGTGGCTTCCTGACTGTAACTGACAATATTGTGATGCATAACACATGAAAACTATGAATTAATTGTTTCATGTTAACTTGGGTGCAGTGCACTGCTTCAGAGCAGTTGCACTGAAAATTAAAGACAAGTTCTGAATCAAAAGCAATAGTTTAATTCTTAAGGCACCCTTTTAGCTATGTTCTGTGTCATGCCATTTTCCAGAGGTATGCACAGGCTTGTTTTTATTGCAGTATTACAAAAGGAGATTTATTTACCAGTGGTGAGGGGCACCCCTCACTTTTTTTCTCTTGCTGTGGCTGCTGTTGCAGCTTTATAGTTACCTTCTCATGAGGTTTTCTGAATGAAACTTTGCATTTCTCATCGGTAAGTTGGTTTCATAATACTGGTCTGTAGTCCTGAACTGTCTCTTCTATGTCCTGGGGAGTTGACTAGATCACTTATTTTCAAGGATTTTTCCCTCATTCAGCAGCCACAGCTCTGATTTTGGAACAGTTGCTAGCTCCTTTTAAGTCAGACCCTGAACTCTGCTGATAGACAAAACCCTGGAGAGGGTAGTTCCCAACTGGCAGATCCCAACAGGACCTCAAGGATAATGTACCTCAAGGTCTCTGTGCATGCCTGTACCCTAGCCAAGTGTGTCAAGCTCCCTTCTTGCTGAGAGGTCAAATACCTGAGTCTGGAAGCAAGGCACAAAATAATTACAGAAGCCAAACCTGTGATCACAGGCAGTATTTAGTGAGATTGTGCTGCTGCCCAGAACAGCCTGTAATTCATTGACAATCTCCCAGGAAAACTCTTTTAAGACAGAAACAGGCTTCATCACTAGCTGTCGCTGCAGCCCACTGTTCTCTAACTGTTGGCATGACAACCATATTTCCTTAAAAAAAAAAAAATCTGGAAGGAGGAGTTTGCTTCCTGATCCTACAAAACATTTATATTCTGGAAGTATTTCATGCTCTAGCAGATTCTGTCCCTGCACTACTTCTAACAGAACTGCAAAATACTTTGCTGTTTCCCATGGCATATTATTTTTGGGAGGGGTCATCTGCTAAGAATTCGATTGCCTGAGACAGGCTTCAAGAAACAGAGGATTTGTTTGAGTAGGTACAAGACCCTTGAGACAGTTGCATCTGGTTTCAGCTTCTCATGCAATTTAATTGCTGGCTAGGTGACATGGATAAAGTCTTAGTCTCTAGTTGTGCTTGTTAATTTGAAATAGCCTTATATGTTGGCCAGGGAAACATATCTGAGTACAAAATTAGCAGTGTCTCATCTATGTCATGCAGACATGTAAAAGTCATGCTTGTTTTGCTGATCTAAAAATTGTAAGTGAAGTTCAATGTGTTTAATTTGTAATTAGTCAGTCTTACTTAAAGAAAAAGTGCTGGCTTTCACTCATGCAGAATGTCTGGTGAATATTGTTTAACATAGCCACGACATAAATTTTATTTGTTTATGTTTACTGAAGTTATGTGATATACTAAATCAAACTACCTAGCAGGAAAAATTTTTGGGCATGTTTTTAACTGTTTTCTCACCAACTTGAACTTTGACTTTTTGATTTTACAGACTCTTTAATAGTCTGTTTACAGATTTGATAGCAGAGATAATAAATTTGGGTCAACTTGTTGGTGCAGCTTGGTATAAATTACAGAAAGTTTTCAAGTAGGTTTGTGTTTTCTGAGAGCTTCACTTCTGTATATATAACTTCAGAATCAATTCTAGGAAGGTATTGTAAGACGTATTTTTGTAAATTGGGATGATGGAATTTGATTTTAGAGTAGTTTTTTGCTGACAGGTAGGGTCAGACAGGCACCAACTTATGGAATAGTGTAATTTACTATAATACAGAATGCTAAGCAATGCATGTAATCATTACTACAAAGAATCCTATAGTGATTAAGAAAGGTTACCCTACTTTACCCTTCATTCAGATGTACATATCAGTGCAGGGAAGGTGTCACAGGAGAACCATGCCCAGCAGCTGGGAAATCCTGTGGTGCATCCTCCACCTTTGCAGGCAAGGAGGCTTCTGACTTTGCTGTGAGAATAGCCCAGCTTCTATAATAAGCAAGGTCCCACTTCTTCTAAAGTAGTTACATCAGGTTTTATCCTCCTGTTGGGTTTCTCCCAAAGCCTGGCCAGGGCTCAAGGAGGAACAAAGGGAGTTGTCTTTGATCCTCCGCCCCCAGATTTGGCCTTGTCTGATTTCTAAATACAGAAAGGTATATAATACATGTTTCAGCAAGGAGCAGGTACATATATCATATTGCTAATAGTACTTCACTAATTAGTGGATACATAAAACATTTGGTTGGAGGGTTCATCTAGAGGTCAGGTCTGGCACAGGACCTGTTGTTCAGGACTTATTGCCTTAAGTACTGAAATACCCGTGTGTAAAATTAGCATTCTAGTTTGTAGTTTAGTCTGTATTGAAGGCTGAAGTTCTTAGGAGGGAAAAAAATCCTAGTTTTACCCAGTGGATACTTTATCTGCATAGTTCATGTACATAATACCCCTGTGCCCCTGGTTTTCTCTCTTGGTTTCTACTCTATAACATTTTTGGTTACAGTTGCAAAGTTTCCTGAGTTGCTGCTAAACCTGTTTCACAATCAAGTAAAAGGAGTATTTGCACAGGACATTTGAAGAAAATTGCATTCTGATCTAAACTCTCCTCTGTAGTATTGAATTGCAGATGCAATTGAATTTGTTGAGCTGTATGGGAAAACAAGTCACATTTAAAAGACTGTTACTGGAAGATTAAAAAATCCACCATCCTAGAGTGTTGTCTATTTTGTGACCACTGATCATCAGAATGCCCCAGGTACTATTTTCTAAGGTTCAGTGTGAGGCTGATAAGTTTTATGCATGTGAAAGCTGCTTTTGAAAGGTTAGAAAGTTGGACATGACTTCAAGGCCTGATTGAGCCAAGCCATTTTTATATTCAGTATACTTATTATCTATCTTTCATGTTCTTTTCATGAAATTCAATTCAGAATCTACTTAAGAAAAGGAAAAAGGGTACTTTCACATTGCAGTGCAATTAAAATTAGTGAAGCAGAAAGGGCATTTTCTTGGTTTTTCATGGATGAGAGGGAATTTAAATGCCTCTCTCTGATAGCTTTGGTTCACTATTTTGGCAGGATGGCTTTGTTAGTTTATAAGGGAGGGAGACTGATTCACACTGGGTGACTTTCTCAGAAATTCTCTTGTCTTTTCTCAGAGGGTTGAGAGGGTTGAGGGTTGAGAATATTAATTTTGAAAACTAAAGTAGTACTTTGAAATGCTTCTTCAGTATTCCAGAGATATTCTTGATAAAGAAATTTAGTATTTGATTTTTTTTTTCTGAGAAAGACCTAAAGTCAGGAAATACAAGCAGCTATTTATGAGGACTACTTACCAGTAAAACAGTGCCATATTTTCATAGGATTCTTTTTGGTTCTAGTCTGTGGTTTTGACTATACAATGTTACATGTGAAGTACCATAAATATTAACATGCCTTCAAGTGGAATTGTACATCTGTTCTCCTCTAGAAAACATAATAATGCCAAATAAGTACTTACTTTTAAAAAATGTGGGGGATACAGTTAGCATTAGAATAAAAATAAACTCCATTTTCTTTGAAATAGTTGTATCCTTTGACATACCAAGTTTATATAGCCTGGAAGCTGTGAGTTAAAAATCTGGTTTCAGGTTCTGTCATGTCATTACTGTTTCAAGTGCAAAACTTTTCATGAAAAGAACTAGGCCCTGTGGTTAATATGCCAGAAATACTCTCTGTGTGAAGGGTCGGAATTGAGATCAGCCATCTGGAGGAGACTGAGGGGAGACCTCACTGCAGTTAAAATTCCTCATCAGGAGAAGAGAAGAGGAGCAAGCACTGACCTCTTCTTTGTGGTGACCAGTGGCAGGACCTGAGCAAATGGCCTGAAGTTCTGTAGGGGAGGTTTAGGGTGGATAGTAGGAAAAGGTTCTTTACCCAAAGGGTGTTTTGCAGTGGAAGAGGTTCTCCAGGAAAGTGGTCACTAAGCCTGACAGAGTTCAAGAAGCAAGTGCACAATGCTCCCAGGCACAGAGTGTGATGTTTCTGGTGCTCCTGTGCAGGGCCAGGAGTTGAACTCTTCCAACTCAGGGTATTCTATGACTCTAAAACTGAAACAAAAATAAATATTAACTAATTCACAAAACCCACAAAAATGGAAGTATGCATTAAAAGTCTAAAACATTATTATTGCTGGAGGCACGTGACAATGGAACAAGAAGCTGCAAATGTTTTAATGTTTGAGTCCACTGAATTGTTATGTTCTCTGACATGACTTGACAGTAACAATGATAGGTGATATGCAGTAGCTAACCTTCTGTCACCTCTCAGTTTTTTAATAAAGACATTAAATTTTTTATGTTGATTTGCATCTGCAAAATGGGTAAGTTACCCATACCTTTCCAAGTGTGTATGTGGCCAGAGTATTTATTCACTCTGTAAAAAGGGAGCCATTTAATATTTTGCCTTGTCATCAGAGGCAAACTGAGAGGCTCTTTATTGTAAAAGGCCATGTTCTGGAGGCAGACCTGAGCAGGTGATGGAAGGCTTTATGCTGACATTTTTTATGCATTACATACGCAGACAAAAGTAGTTCTTCTGATGGATTGGTGTATGTATGCAGAGCTCTGCTTCTTCTGTAGAAACTACTTCTGTAGCAACTTAAATGATAGCAATTTGTCTTTTCTTGTATGTAAGCAAGTATGGAAATACTAACTTAACAGATCTGGAAGAACACAGAGGTTCAGACTGAGTTTTTCAAAAACTGTTCAGCCAGTGCTCAGGCATGTCATGGCTGGCAGTTACTTTCCTGAGTCATCCTGAAGTACCCTGCGTGATGAGTATGGTAGTCTACTTCCTTATTCTAGCAGTAAAAGTTTAACCTTAAAACAAACCCTACAAAACTTTTGAGTAACCACAGCCTTGTAATTGTGTCCTCTACCCTGTAATTGGCCTGTTTAGCAAGTTCCAAATCACAGTTCCGTGGGTATTCATTGTGTATTCTTTTCATCTGACATTTTTAGCTGGGTTTCAAATGAAGAATGAAGGACTTCGTTGTTGCTTATAGCCTCATTTTAGTTTTTTGTATATGTACTTATACTATACTGTACATTATTTCGTTGAGAAACTTCATGTGCTCTTAAGTCATTGGCATTTCAAGAATCTTTGTATTATTTGTGGATAATAGTTTGTGCTCATCAGACTGTGATTTGCATTGCAATTTATCCCAGAACAAAAAAGTTTTCTAGACAGATACTGGTCATGTTAAATTTTTACTTCTAGGTTGTAATATGCATATTAAAGGGTCAGGCTCTACTGTGAGTCCTGGCATAGTCAAATAACTGCACCTTCAGAAGCATCCTGAAGACATGGAACTCACTGCACGGTGCTCAAAGTCAGTCACAACATACTGTTGTGATGTAAAATGCATAAAAGATACATACAGTTTAGCTTTTGTCAGCAAGTTTTCCAAAGTTTGACTTAATTTTGTTCCACACAGTCTTCCTCCAAATTCTTCTAAGTCATTAAAAAAATATATTGGAATTGTCATAAAGGGCTACCTCCTACTATTTATTATTTAAATACAGTCTATTTCTGTAAGCAAATTTTTTCCTCTTCTGGCACAGGAATTGAGTATTCTAACCTCTTGCCATATATTTCTGTCATATCGTGCTCTCTTAACACTGTGTGCTTCCCATGCTTAATTGCCTCAGAGTACTTATATTAATAATGATAGATGTTTAAGCCAAATTTCCCATGCTACTGCAAAAATCCTTAAGCTGTTTTCTGTGAATGAATAGATGCAAGAGGTCTGCAAACATCCACTGAAAACTAATTAAACTATAATTGTTTCTGAAAGCTGTTACTTTTTTCCCCTCACACATTTATTTTTTGCAAGATATTTTATCTATTTTGTTTTATTTTCTCAATTTTGCTCCCATTTAGTTATGTTCTACATTTTGAACTTGGAATAAAAGATTACTGCTTGAGAATATGTGAATATACTTAAATATAAGAAGAGGAACATATGAAAGAAAATACTTGATGGTATGACTACTGGCAGTAGCTGAGTTTACTTTGACATATGTAAAAAATCCAAGTTTAAGCTTTGTACTATAGGCTTCTCTTGTTACATTATTAAGAGTCATGGGTTTCAGGGCACAAATATTTATGCTCTTCTTTAGATTAGAAGCCTTGTGTTAGTCTATTAGTCTGTTCATCAAAAAGAGAGAAAAATTCTGCTTTTTTTCTGAGCAGTTTAGAAGGCAGTACTGAATATCTGTTAATTTGAGAGACAAATAGTTCACTTATTCTAAAACTACTGATTCATCTCAAAATTAGTGATTCCACGCTGGAAATCTGCTAATCATCCCTTTGTGGTTTAGTCCTCACTTGTGTTGTTTCCATAATGGAAGAAAAGGCATCCTCTTCTTAATAGGAAACCGCCTACTAAGATATGGTATCCTGCTGTTGAGTGTGTTGCAGAACAAGAGTTTGTAATGTTTGTACCTTTTTCCAGTTCCTTTTCCAATTCCTTTTTAGAATTGTCAATTCTGTCTCTACCATAGATAGAGCAGATGTCTATTGCTGCAAAGACTTGCAATGTTCAGTGGAAGCAAATGTCCTGGAAAGAGCCAAGACTGCAGTTTCTTTGCTAGGAGCTGGTCTGATGAAGGTATAAACCATGCCTTTATATCAGGTATTTTTCTGATTTAATTAGTAGGGTCTTAGAAGATAAGGGAGACAATTTTTTTTAAATTCAAAAAGGCTGAATGCCTGGAAATTAAAAAAAAAAAAAATTTTAAAAATGCATTAATTCCCATTCTTAAATTGAGTTTTAATTTGTTTTTTTTTCATAAGGAATAAAATCAAACAGAAATCTGTCTTCAGTTTTTAGCATTAAGAGCTTCAAAACATCATCCACACTGCTAGTCTGCCAGCAAATGACATTACAAAGTAAAGATTTCCTACTTTTTCCAGAACAGAAGAATGTCATGTCTATAAAAAGGTAGATGTCAAGGGAAAAAAGATAAATTAATGTTGCTTAGAATTACCCATAAACCTGCAACAATAACAGTATTTTGTAAAATGTAAGGTGAAACACAGCTGTAAATGGTTGCCTCAGAACTTGGAAAATAAGCCCATCCCAACTAACTATTTATTTAGTAGTAGACAGATATATCTGTGTTTCTGGTTGGTTTTGTATGTGTGATATCCCTTGCAAAAGAAACAATGTCTTAACCTGAGTGGGAGATGATAAATCACTGGAATGTTGAATTCCTCTTTGTTCTTGGTTTTGGATCTGGTTATTATTGATGAGTGTTTCCACAACTTCATTGCAGCCTTTTTCCTCCTCTTCCATGGCATTTGTCTGTACACCTGAATGGAATGTAGGTGTTAACAGAAATACTAAAAAATTAAACTTCGTTTATAAGTTCTAAACTAATTCACCAACTATTTTAGCAAAATGAAGCGAAAAATGAAATTTAAAAGTTACCTCAGAAGCACAACAGGACAATACATCCCTTCAGTAAAATACTTATTTTAAACCAAAGAAGGAAGTCCTGGAAGCAAAACCCTCAGTACAAGCTAAGCTATTCCAACCTCGATACTATTTTCCTTCTAAACTCTTGAGACACCAGAGAAATAAAGAACATCTGTTCTTGGACAGAAACATGTTTAGTGTTTATTAAATTCCAAGCATATTATTTTAAAGGACTATAGGAAAACATGAGAAAAGTCCCTACCACCACCCCCTGACACCCATCTTCTGATGTCCATCAGAAAAGGGTCAATTCCTCATGCAATTAACTTTCCTTGCCCCTTGTGTAGGGAAGATAATGTATTTTTTCAAGAAAAAGCATAACTCTAGTACCAATTATCTCACAATGCCTTTGTCAGTACAGAGTCATCTAACTCCTGTAGTAGGCTTTAATACAGAATAAGAATAATTTACTAATCAGAATAAGACAAGAAGAAAAACACTGATAAAAAATTTTAAAAGGGAGAAACCTTTCCCATTCTCACTTCCTCACTAAATAACACCAGTCACCAAGTGCTCCAGAATCTTGTCTATACAACAAGCATCTGTGTCTCTGATATAGTGAACAAGACAAAGGAGAAGAAATGAGGCATCTCTATCACGGCAAATTTTACTTCAAGATGGATTTCTTATGAATCCAAAGGCAGGAACCGTGCCTGCAGTGTTTTCATTAGTCTTCCAGTGTCTTTCTTAAGTTAGTTACATCTCATTCAGTCCTCAGTGTTACTTCCAAGGATACCTGCACCTGTTTCTGATAGCAGTCTGTTAATGACACTTGGTCTTTGAGTTATCAATATGCTGCTGTAAGGTTCTGAACAATATGAAGGCAATCTGAAATACTCAGGATACTTGTACTTGAGAAATACTATTGTAAGATCCATTTGGGAATATATTTGTTTATCATTTGGAAATTTTCCTGTGTAATATTTCACAAGTCCATTATAAATTGTCCTCCAGTCATGAAGGAGAGAGGGTTTTTCCTCCTGTGTTCAGGCAATTGTTCTAAGTGACAGGAATTCTTCAGCAGGAAATTCATCTGGGTTTCTAAGATGAAGGGAAGAAGGTTTGGGAAACACAAACAAATCCCAGTGATTAAGAGGATGATACCAACAGTTTCTAGTATAGAATTATTTTAGATTCCTCTCCTATCTTTCTGTTGCTTCTAGGTGAGATTGGCTTGGTCAAGAGATTTTAAAAATAATGTTTTCTTAGCAGGACATTTTGAAAACTGTAGAAGACAGTTACAGACCTCTAGATCTTCTCATAGTGTGGCTAAGTAAATGTAGACCACAGAACAGTGATGATTTTTTGGGTAGTTTCACATTCAGGGTCTTGACACAGTGAGTATGTATTTTCTCAGTGCCCTGATTGGTTGAGAAAAGTGTTTTTGTAGTCAGCATGACACAGTTGCTCCTTTCTGTAACTCAGTTCCTTTCCTCTAATGGAGCACTTCCATGGTGCTCCATGAGCCGACAAGCAGTGGGGTCCTGGTATCATGAGTAGTTAATTATCCTCTTCAAGTTCTCTGTCCCCAAAATTGGTGCAAAATCAGCTTGAGGAGTTCCATTTAAAATCACTGTATGCCTTTTGGGGGAGGGACAAATGAGAATAATTACAGATTTTTTTTTTTCCCCAAGATTTCACTTTTGAACAGAAGAAAATTCTATGTGCTTGTCAGCAGGTTTTGTCATACCTTGGAGTTTATCAGTGCTGGCTTTGCTTTGCATGATGCTTTACTTAATAATTATAATTTATATAAGCATAATCAATTGTAATGTTATAATTTATAGTATTATGAATATTCAATATTAAACTTCAGCATTTAGATATCTTACATCAAGAGTAAATATTAGGATATTTGACCTGACGACATTTTCTCAGACCCAAAAGAAAACACTGACAATAAAAGCTTTGATCCTATTAATATTTTAAGTAAATTTTTTTTTCCTTTTTTAAAGTAGTATGCTTTGTTGCTTTGGTTGAGACCATTTCTCACTCATACTTTGCATGGTTATATCAGGGCATTTTGGCATCAGTCTTTGAATCAAAATTTAGGAAAAACTATAATTTACATTATTGTTCCTCTTAATGTCTAATTAAATATAGGCAGCTGGAGTTTCAGTACAAATAATTGGGCAGCTATTAATAATTTTCAAATGCAAAGCAGAAAACAGTCTGTCTTCTCTCACTACTTAAAAAGATGCTTGTTGCAGTGATGTGACGATGCAGACTTGATGGATGAACATAGGGCTGAAAAACTCATTTACCATATTTGGTGGAATTTCAGCTTATCTGAGAAGACCAAGTATTACAAGTTGATAGGCATTTGCAATAATTGCGTTTTGAGTTTTTAGAAAAAGCAATACTTTATGAAAGCAAGTTAAAACTGGATGTAGTCACTAATTCTTTGCCTTTGACAGATTCTGGTCTGTATTCTGTTTTAGTTTAGTCTCAGAAAAACTGGGCTGGTGAATCTGTTGTGCAATAATATCCAACAAGGAGAGGAAATTGAATTAAAGTAACTCTTCATCAACCTTCTATACTTATTTTCAGGTATTTATTGATTGCACTGTTGGTAGAATATCTTAGGCCCTTTTGTCTTATTGTGAAGTGTTAACAGCATTTTTCTTCACAGTGTTTATCTAGTATACTGACTTTTATAGTGTTGCATAGCAAGATAAAATCATGATACAAACTTGCTCTACAGAGCCAAGAAACAATTGTAATGTGAAGATTAGGAGTAGTCCCAGATATCAGGAATGTTAATGGTAAAAAAATAAGCAAGAGAACTGGATTTCGAAGAGATTTGTTTAAGAATGTGAACTGCAGTGTGAAAAGTTGAAGTCTTCATTGGTTGCCAGATTTAATCTGAGAAAAAATGTAAAATAAAGAATGGTAGTATTTCAAACAGAGCAAGACAGCAAAAAAAAACCCTGAAAGCCAAGAGAACTTCTCTTGGAATATCAATACAATATTCCAAGAAGGATCATGTTGAAGTGAGAAATTGGTAAGGCTAGGTAGATGTAATTTTAGGGCTTTCACTGTTTATTGTCAGCTGTCCATAGGGTTCTTTTCTTCCTTTCTTCTCTTCTAATGTGGTAAATGTGAACTTCATTTTGCAAACCAGTCATCTGGTGTTCATTACTGCACCACTGACATGTTTTTTGGTTTTAAGTGCTTAACAGGCCTTAACCTTAGTGCCTTTTGGCCAGTAGTCAGTAAAATTAACCCTGTTAAGTTATTTATTGTTCCCAAAAAAGCTCCTTCTTTTGGAAATTTTGTATGATTGGGTTAATACTTATGTTCAGGGAGTTGGTAAGGTGGTATGGTTTTTTTATGTTCACCTATGTAATGTGCTTTTTCTTGAAATACTGAGTTTAATAAGCATGCTAAGATATTTTTTTACATGATAATATTAGTTACAATAGCTCTATTTCCACTTTGCCAGTTGGAGAGACACAGGGCATTGGTGGTTGAAGGGATGTGGCAACTTCTCTGAATGTTCATCTCATTAAGATAAAATTGGAGAGGGACACAGGAGTTTGTATGTCCTGTGCTCATGTCTTGTTTCATCTGTAGAGCTTCAAGAAGTCTCAACACATGGCTCCCTGCCACTTCTGCTCTGTGTGCCCAATCTCTTAGACTAAAGTAGTACCAATAGCTTTCACTGTGTCTCAAGTTTCCAGTTATGTATTATCTCTGCCTGTTTTCCAGTTTAGTTTTCCCCAATCAAAGGAAAAATAATTATGTACTGCGAAGTTTTACCATCTACACGAGACAGGCCTTAGACACCAAAGCTGATTTTATGATGAGCACCTCCATTGATTCACTCTGCCACCACACTTGAGTTACCTCATTCATGTAGAATTATTTAAAAACATATTAATTGTGTAAGGCCTGCACAGTTACTGACTTACAGAACACAGTCATGAACCAAAACTGAGCTGTTAGTACTTAGTCCTTATTTGCATCTGTAATTCTGAATGGAAAAGGTGTTGAATCACAGTGCTATATCATTCTCAACAGAAGAGTGTATTACATGTGTAATATTGTGTCCTTCAAATGGATTAAAGAAACAGTTTGGGTTTTTTCCTTACTTCATTTCTGTTTTGAGCTCATGTATCAATGTTGTATTGATGTTCCCTAAGAATACTTTCACCTCAAAACAACTCTTTTCCTTTAGGAAAGGTGAAAATCTAAGTACAGGCAGGAATAATAAGACACAGTGTCTCAGAAATAGCTTCTGCTTGCCTCCTGAAAAATACATTTTTGTTCTTCAGAGGTAGAAGCTTCTTTTTGGAGGAAGGCAGTTTAATTCTTTAATCCATTATAAGCGTGCACTTACCTCTAGAAATGAAATTGGTTTGTGCACATGGACTATGTTACAGCAATATGAGTCAGAAAAGCAGGAACATTTTGTTAGTACAGAACTAACATGGAGTTCTCATATTTCAGTGGCATATTTGCCTTTCATGAGATGCCTGACAACTTGCAAAATTTGACATTAAATTTTTGCAGCTGTCTTTGAAAAAAAGTGAGGTGTCCAGACTTCTTTTGGTACTGTTTTGTCCAGTTTCCTTAAGGGCAGGAAAGTGTTAAATTTTTATTAGTGTACCATTTTCCTTGACTCCCTTGCTGTTCACCTCACTAATCCAGAGGCATTTGAACATGGGAGATGCCTGTGTTACTTTGCACTCTCACACAGCCCATCATCTGTCAGGAACTGGAGATTTGTGCCTGAGATTTGTATCATTATCATACTGGTAAAGGTTTGGAAGGGCATTCTCTTCAGTGTGGGACTTAGGGCCTGGAATAAGAAGCTTTTCTAACAAAAGAAAAGATGAATTAGCTTAAATATGTCTTTGCTAATACCCACATGCTTGGATTATATGTGTGTGCTTAATGAAATCTGCTGGGGGATGCACAGACCATTAATCTATCTGCTGATAATTGATTCATGTTGGTACAGTTTTGAGCCATCATTCGAGACAGAATAAGGCATATAGGTTTAGTTTTAAGTGTTATTGTTTGTATACAAAATGTGAATCTGTCTCTTGAGAGCGAATGTTTAGAGTCATAACAGCAACATTTTTGTACTGCTTGTATTGTCAGACTGATTCTTCAATGGGGTCACCAGGGTCCTAAAGAAAGCTGTCTGAGTTTACATTCATGCATAGAAATTTTGAAAGCTTAATATAGTAATTGATTGATACATTACTGGTTAAATAGAAAGTTTAACATGTGATGGTATATTTGTAATTCACTGAGAATTCCTTTGCTACCTGCTAGTCACTAATTTTACGAGTGCAAGCGTGTATGTTAATTTACTTGGGGGGTTTTTTTATTGTTTTTCTTTGTTAAGTTGCTATGTGTAATATTTTAAAAAATCCCAAGTTTTCACTTTTATGTTTTCTTTTTGTTATTATTTATTTCCCAAAGTACTGCCTAGTGCAAGCAAGAATTCTATGCAGAATTCTAAAGTGAGATATTATAAACTCTGTGATGACAGGACCACTGTGATTTATTTTTGGTGGTGGAAAATCAGTCAAGCAAGCAAAAATATAAATATGTTGTAGTTAAGTGAAGTTTTCTGAAGGACAGCAAAATGTTACCAAAGTTAACAGAATGATGACTTGGTTTGGGGGAGTTTTTTGTTGGGTTTTTTTTTAATTTCTTGTAAATCAGAATAGATTATTGTATCAGTTTCACTAACCAAAACTTGATCTGTTTGCTGTGGCGCAGGAGGAATACATTTTCTGTAATGAATGCATCTTTAAAATGCATGCAACCAATTTCAGTTTTAAAATCATACATTAAATCGTCTAATTGTGCTATTATTATTAAAATAATAACAAGAAACAGTAACTGCTCAGCTAAAAATCTCATTTGAATGCCTAGAATAATAAGGGCAGAAATATGATAAGTAGATGTCAATATTAAAACCGGCTGAAGGAGGAAGGCTTCAGGCCTTGTAGCAGGTAGAATGAAACAGCAGATTTCAGCATCCACAATCCTTTCAGTATTAAATTTTCAGTAAAATAAAATTACTTGTATATGAAAACATAGCCTTTCCCCAGCTCTCTTTTTTTTCCTGATCAGCTGATGAAGAGACTAGCAGCTCGCTGCTTTGCTGGCTTGTTAATTTTATCCCCACTAACTGTGATTTCCGATAGCCGGCCTGCTGATAGTGGTAAGGTAAATATCCTTTTTCATTGCCGTCTTGAAGATTCAGTAGAACTACATCACAGGCATGTGTAGGTGTGTAACACATCAAAAGTCGGTGTTCTCCGTGTTTTCAGTGTACAACTGAGTGCTCGAGGAGAGCAGTGACATTAACTGTTGACAGCCTTTGCATGCTGTATTTATTATTAGCTTTTTTTTCTAGCTTCCAAGATGTGCAGAGAAATTTTCCTTTTCTTAATCTTCATTAGCCTCAGTGGTTTATCGCGCGTGTCCTGCTTTAGCCGGATGAATATTAATGAATTTTGTGTGCAGATCTTTTTTTTATTTTTTTTTCCCTTCTTCTTTCCTTCCTAACTCATCAGATCTCGAGCCTCCTTCATAGTGAATATCTGAATGCTGTGGAAGCGTGATGTAAATTGTCTTTTGATTATTAAGGCCTAGTTTCGGGCTGTCTCTCAGGATTCTGCTTTTGTGTTTGTCTTGGATTTGCACATCGGAGGATGCATAGAGAACAGATTTCAAAATCCCACTGTTTTTTAAACATGCCAGTTTATTTTGTGTTGTGCATCAGGTTTTGTTCACAAAAACGTTTTCGAAGATACATTGTACACAATTGAGAAAAAATAATGTCTAGGCTGTAATCACTTTTTTATATTGATTGTTATGCTCACATGATCATAAATATTAGCCATGTTTGGTGCTGTGGAGAAATGAAGGTAATTGCCTTAGGATTAGAGCTCTTTCAGCTACGAGAAAGGATTGATTAGCATTTGCATGTACTCAAGGCAATATTGAGAAGCAAAAGCGACAAATATCAACATCAGTTATGTTCTGAGAAAGCATTAATCAGAAAGCTTTAGTTTTATGATTTTCTGTTTAATTTTATTTTTTTTATTTTTAATTTCAGTTCTCTTTATGACCTGATATTTTTATTTATTTTCTTTTGTTGGCTTTCTCAAATCACAAAAAGTTCAGCTTCTTGCTTTATGACGTGGATCTGATAGCGTGTGTGAACAGGTTCCCTTTATTCCTAGTTTGGTTTTTTGTACCAATTTTTTTATCCCTCTGCATAGAGCTGCTGGGTCTGGTTAAAAGCATACAATCCAGGTAACTGAAACAATTGAAATCAGTTTTAATTGTCTGTGACTGTGTGTATGGTTTGGTTTTTGGGGTGGGTTTTTTGCATCCCATGTTATGAGTCCTGTTTACAACAAACCACTGTACTGTCAATGCTTCTGCCTAACTCATGGTGACTGTCCTAGAAGAAAATTGTGCATTTTGAGATGATTTTAACACTTAGGGGGTTTAAAGTTGCTTAAAAGGCTTGAAAGAGGAGTTGTTACTGCATTAAAGCATTTCTGTTTTGTATGTATACACAAAGAATGTGTTTGAACTGGCTGTGGGAGCTGAGCACAATTTAGACTGTCCTGTTTGAAAACATATGGTATCAAAGTCTGTTTTGCATGGAACTGTGTAACCCAGAACTGACACTGATGTGAAAAAAATAGGATGTTTTCTGTACACTTACTGAGACAATACCCCAGGCCATTATGTGTGAAACTGTGATTTGGTGCAGAATTCAAGGTTCAGATAAACAACGTATTTAGATGACAGTGGGATCCTTAGGAAAAGTTAACATTTAATGTCTCTTTGATTTTTTAGTAAGTCAGTTTCTTGTACTCTTATTTATAAATAAACCAATAATTTTGGGTTGAATCATCTGCATCCTGTGGAAATGCAGGTGGGTTTTTATTGTTGTTTTTAAATACAGTTTGTTATTTCCCTTTGCAATGTCTCTTCTGTTTAAAAATCACACTTTTTGAATCCATGTTGTCAGGCAATTGAAGACGGCAATTTGGAAGAAATGGAAGAGGAAGTCCGGCTTAAAAAGCGGAAAAGACGAAGAAACGTGGACAAGGATTCTGGGAAGGAGGATGGAGAGAAGGCAAAGAAAAGGAGAGGCAGACCTCCTGCAGAGAAGCTGTCGCCCAATCCACCCAAACTGACAAAACAAATGAATGCTATCATTGATACTGTGATAAACTACAAGGATAGGTGAGCTTGGAGACAGTCTGTCTCTATTGCATGTGCTCTCTCCCTCTCTGCTTGATATCACTCTCTGCATTTCATAACAGCTTCATTTTTTTCAGTCTTTAGAAAGACATGTTGACAATGGTTTTCTGAAGAAGAATCCCTCTTAGGGCCTGATCCTGAAAGTCTCACGCTTTTGTAGAGGGTTTTTTTAACACCCATCTGATAGAAAGTTGTTGAAATACAGTTTAAAAAAATAAGAAAAAAGTAAGCGTAGAGCTCTTGCTTAGGAATGAAGTCATTCTGCTTAAGGTGTGTACTTAAGAATATTCAGCTTGAGTAGAATTTTCCTTTAGCATGAGCATGTGTTGAAATTAATCTTTTCAAAGACGTGGCTAGAGATTTATTAATTCAAGTTTACGTGGGTCTCACAATGAAAGGCTGAAAGGCTGCCCAAAATGCTCATATCATGAGCATCAGAGCTGCCAAAAGAAAAAATACAGAAATACTGAAACATCTGAAATGGAAGCTTGTTAGTCAAGAAGTCCCTATTTTCAGCATAAAAATATGCTGAATAGTTGGACTTTAGGAAAAAAGTACTCCTTCTAAGGTGAACTGTCTTCTGAAGACTTTTGTTTTGCAGATTTTCAAACTGCAAATCACCTATGCTTCATGAGCAAGAAATTGAGAATTAGTTCATAATGTCTTTGAATCAGACTTGATTGCAAAAGTTGTGTTTAAACTCAGTTTATATCTGCCAGAAATCAGTAAAGCCTTCTTTTCTGTACATTGAATTACTTACTTAGATCATATAGCACTTAGTATAAACTAAGTTAAATGCATTCAGAGGAAGTCAAGAAGTATTTGCACTAGGTGGCCTGCATCTACGTGTAGCAATGTATTTTTTGCCTGTAAACAGCTTCCAGTTGTTGACTTTAAACGGCAAGTTGCACTCTGCCCTTTTTTGCAGCTACTGTTCTGGCTCTGTCTGTACAAGGGTAGTTTGGGTGGTACTTGATAAAGCACACACTGCTGTGATCTGGGACTCTTTTTGGACATAAGTGTTAAAATGAACCATTCTGTGATCTGTGGGCTCTTTCTAGAGTACATTTTATTGTATTGCAACAGTATTTGTAGCACCAAACACGATGAGCAATAAGCTGAGTGCAATCCCGGTGTATTTAACTTGCTGTGACTCTGAACTAACAGAACAGCTGAGAAGGAAGAAGTGTTTAAGTTCTTGTATTCCAATCAGGACTGCAAGGAAACACCTCAGCATTTTATACCCTTGGTCTTGAACCTTCTCTTGAAGCCAAGCACTTCTGATCAGGATATCTACTTCTCACTTTTAAAATAGCAAGGAAAGTTGCTTCCACTATCCTTCAGTAGGGGAGAGCTACTGATGGTAACTGATAGCTTCTGGGGAGGTTAAAGATTTTTACCTCATGTTTGTGCCCCCAGGAAGTTCCTATCTGATTTCTGTCAAAAAAGGTTAACAACTGTGCAGTTTTGTAGTGACAAGGCATACTGTTTCCTCTCCCAGGACCCCACATTGATGCAAGACAGAATTGCTTCCCCATTTTTAAAAAGTATATGGAGCTCTATTCTGTAAGGAATTAAAAATACCTCTTAAACTGAGCTCTTCAGTGCTGTAAGTTTTAAGGAGGAGTTCCAAGTTTCTGCATTCTGATTTTTTTTGTGAGCCAGCATCAAACCACCCTATACTATGAAAGAATAGAACTACAAATTTAGGCAGCAGAGAACTTTAATACCTTAAAATATTTGGGGTTAACTTGCTCTAGAATTAAATTAATATTTTCAGGATTTATAGCTTTAAAGTTAAGTGGGTTTCAGGCATTTGGAACCCCTCAGTTTTGTTGGGGGTTCAGTGTTTGTTCAGCTCTGGGCTTTTGTGAGTGTGAAGACAATTGGGGCAAGTATAGAGGGACAGGTTAATTGGAAGAAAAGTAGGCCATGAGTTTTATCTGGGGAAAAAAAAGATGGGTTTTCATGTATTTAGTATTTGAATGCTTGAAATCATCCTTGTCTTTTGCTTAAGTTTTCAGTGTTAAAAGATGTTTCATCTTTTCTTTATGATAAGTCCAGAGAGCTCATCGGGACTGTGGAGAACTAAATGTATCCCAAAAGGTGGTCAGGTGATACCCATCCAAAATTTTACTGAGTTAGGCCTAAGTTACTTTATCAAAGCCAGTTCTACAACCTTTAGTAAGTTTTGTGCAGTTTAAAGAGCAGCATGAAAAAAAGTAGAAAGTATATATTACTAGGCTAGTAAGTCTCTGTGTGCTTTATCTCATGTTTTCCCTTGCTTTTGAGAACAGTTGCCTGTAAATACAGAATTGCTTTACTGATCTTATTAAAGCCTTAAAAAAAAAAAAAAAAAAAAAAAAAAAAGTAAAAGCCATGGTTCTAACAAATATCTGAACTGCTAGTTGGCTGCTTTTCTGTGGACATTGTCTAATGTTGATGCAGGGAAGGATTCTCCAAGTGCTTTCCTGACTGTCTAGAACTTGACTTTAGTTGTAAGCATCTCTGAATAAGTACCACCCTTTCCTCCCTTACTTAAAAAACATCCAGCAAAATTGGCTGGATGTGTCAAGGAAAGCTGAAGATTTCAATAGTACAAACAACAAGCTCTAGTAAAAAAGTATATTGCACAGTCAAACTTAAGCGTGAAGATTAAAACTAGTATATTAGCAATATTTTAGGTAAATTTTCAGTGTGGATAAATGCAGCATGTTATTCTCAAAAAAAGGAAGTGCAAGGGTAGTTATCTCAGTACTTGTAAACCTCAGATAAAGAACTCCATGCGAGAAAGTGAAAGTCAGCATTGTGGTCAGTTTGCTCTTCCTGTCATGTTCTCAGTGCAATTTCAAACTTTGAGTTTAGATTTTTCTCTTTTATGAACTACAGTTCAGCAGTCTTCCAATTTCCTTTTATTCCCATCATTCATCCCAATGTGATGTTGATTTTAATGAAACATTCCTTTCACAATAGGTTTAGTAGTTCTTCAAGGGCAATTTGTGTGTAAAACCTGATTTTCTTTGGATATTTCTAGAGAGGTAAAGACACACTGAAGGAGAAAAAACTGCAGTGAGATTTGACTTGACTGCCAGCTTTAGTTTCCTTAAATTACAGTGTCCAGAGTGTGTCCCATATAATAAAGAAAATAGTTTAATAAAGAGAAAAAGGACAAAATGGAAGACACTGAGAATGTTCAGCTTCGACTGCTTGAATGCCTTTGGTGTGAGCATTGTTGAGATCTTTAACAAGTTGATAGTACTTGATTCATGCAGTCTCTTTTCCATTGGATTCCAGTATTGAGTGATGTGCTTCAGGATTTTTTTTTCACATTCTTCATATTTATCTTTGTTAAACTGGAAACAGATAACTGATACCTCAATCTGAGGAACTGTGCGGTTCCAAATCATTAAGTAAAAATTACTATTGAAGTCACTGCTACCTTTTTAAACTGCACCTGTGGTCTCATTACTCAGCTTTCGGCATCAAACCATAAAACAGGTGGTGGTACTACTGATGCAGATCCTTTTTATTCTTCTACAGGGCAAAGCTGAATTAATGTAGGTTTCACCTATACTCATTTAAAATGAAGAATGGATCAATGATGCAAATGAAGCAAAAGTAGGAGAGAAAACTTCTAGTCATCTGACCTAGTGAAAGATGTCTCTGCCCACCCACAGCAGAGAAGCTGGTGGACTAGTTTTATCTTCTAAGGTCTTTTCTGGCCAAAATCATTCTATGATTCTATGATTTTGCTAAACTAATTTTTAGGGTACCACAGGAACATTATATGCTAATATGAAAGAAAGAGGAGATACAATTAGTAAGGTCATTAATATGAGTGAAAAGAAGTAAAAATACTTGGCTGAAGGCATTGTTAAAAAAGTAACTGGTAAACTGGGAAGAAGTTCTTGGAAAAATGGTGTCAACATAGGCTACAATGTATTTATGATACATATTAAAAATGAGGAATGTCCTGGCCAAAATTAAAATATCAGTAGTGGTGTGTTAATCACAGCAGACAGGACATGGTTAGGTCTGGAGTAAAAGAAATGGCATGAAGCAGAGTATCTCAGAGTGCGTTATATGGTACTCACAGACCAAAAATAAGAAAATTTTCTTCTGATTCAAGTGTCAGTTCAAGTGGAACTGGCAGAAGAAGAATTACATGGGCAGAGAAATGATTGATCAAAGCCAACTGTGATCCTTCAGTATTGCCCAGACATAAGAAAACAGGAGCCTTACCATGACACTATTGCTTATGCAGATGTGGAATACTCATTATGGGTGTGATACTGTTAAACCTTGAGTTGCTGCATATAGTACCTGAAGGCTTTTCCATTCAAGAAAGATTAGTTTACCCTGAGACAAGTGTAAATAATTACTTCAGTGATAAAGTGGCATGGGAGAGCCTTACAAGAGGAAACAGGTTGGTTTGTTTATCCAATCTTGAGAGGGGAAGATGATTGCTGTCAGCAAATTCACCTGGGAAAGAAGGGAAGCATAAACACAGGAAGTGTAGAAATATGTAAAAACACAAGATGGTGGTCACAAGGTTATATGGCTGGAAGCATTTATTAATTCATACAAGTTACTGGTTAAGAGTTCTGTAATCTTCCCATATGGAATAGTGGGACAGAAATAACTGGACAGATTAGGCCTTTGTTCCTTGATTGAAAAAGTTCTAAATTATTATTTACAGTACCGAGATTCAGGGACCTGGAAACATGTTTCCAGTTGCACAGTGATCCTCCCAGGTGAAGCATATGCATCATCTTTTCAGACTCCATTTGCAATACATATTAACCTGAGATTTTGTTGCAATTACTTCTTAAACTAAGATTTAAGTGCTTTTACACCCTTGTGCCTTGTTCTAACCTCGCAGTGTAAAACACCTGTTTAGAAGAGAGCAAGTTACAGTGCATCAGTCCAACATGATTGTCACACTTTTTTCCAGTCCCCATGCTTTTAATTTGTCTTTCTTTGCCTCTAAAATTAGGAATGCCCGTAGAAATGAATATCATAGAATCTATATGTTTTGTATCTTATGTTTTCCCTACACAGAATCAAAGAACCACAGAATGAGTCAGTTGAGGGGGACTAAAGCAGGTGATCTGGTCCAGCCTCCCTGCTCCAGCAGAGTCATTCCAGGGCACAAGGCACAGGGTTGCTCCAGACATTTCTTCAATGTCTCCAGTGAGAGAGACTCCACAGTCTCTCTGGACGTTCTTTTCAGTGCTTAGTGACCCACACAATAAAGCAATTCTTCTTCATTTAAGGTGAAACTTTTCTGTGCATCCATATCTGCACATTGCCTCTCATCCTGTTGCTTGATACCACCAAATCAGTTTGGTGCACAAAAGATAGTTTGTATGTCCACTTAAAATACTTTTGAAAGAAGAGACAGTTTTACTGCCTATACCTCTTCTTTCAAAATAAGAAATTTTTATGCCACATTTGATCCCCAGTTACTGCTGTGCATCATACACATATGCAGACTTAGTCTCCTAAACTATGTTTCTCCTCTTGTGATGATTTTCCTCTTGATGGTTTATTTCAGAGGAAGACAAGCTGTAAGTGTAGTTTTCTTTTCCTGATTGAGTAAGTAAAGTAGAGAAAGTAGGGAAGATGAATGATACTTCATCCTGGCAGGATCCCTCTGTAATTGGCACTACCTGAAATCTGGAGTTTTGGTCCCCTAACTTCTATAAGGATACTGAAGTGCTGGAGCATATCCAGAGAAGGGCAACAAAGCTTGGAGCACAAGTTCTGTGAGGAGCAGCTGAGGAAGTTGGGGGTTTTTAACCTGGAGAAAAGGAGGCACAGGGAATATGTTACAGCTGCTGCCTGGAAGAAGTTTCAACCTCTTCTCCATGATGACAAGTAACAGAACAAGAGGAAATGGCCTCAAGTTGCCCCAGGGGAGATTTCAACTGGATATTGGGAAAAACTTCATTGAAACACTGCTCAGTCATTGGACCAGGCTGCCCAGGGAAGTGGTAGAATCACTATCCCCAAGGTGTTGAAAAGGTGTGAGGATGTGGCACTTAGTGGTAGTAGACTGGATGCTGGGTTAAAGGTTGGACTGGATGATATTATAGGTTACATCTCCAATGTAAATAAGTCTATGATTCTGTCATTCATACCTTGCAACCCTTCAACTTCCTTAAAACCCCATTGTTTTCTTCTCCCTTGCATCACAATTTAATGTTTCCCGTCTGGGTACCAGTTTGATAATACCACTAATTTGCATTAACTTTGCATTAAATAGCAACAGCTGAATTCAAGAGTCTTAGGATGCTGATAGCTCTGTTCCATACAGTGATTTCATTTCTGTCCTATCTGCCATCTGATCTATTAATAGATTTAAAGTAAGGACTTGCATGGTGTACCAGTTAATTCCACAAAGTCTCCTACTGCTATCAGGTAGCTGTTGACCACATTCAAATAAAGATAGAAAAAAAATTGAAGGGTGCAGTTTTTGTGCCTTTTACCTGCTTGGCAAGAGCCTCCTCCTGTCTGTGGTGCTCAGCATTTTGATGACACAACTCAGGGAGAAAACACCTTCTCTGTAAATGAAATGAATTTTATTCATAGTCTTTCCAGCTGTTTTCTTGAGTTGCCAGTTTTTAACTGTTTTGAAATAGAGAGTAACACAGTTAGCCATTACTGATCTAACTAGCAATTAATTATGCCAGCTGGCACTCTTGGGTATTCAAACACACATATTCAAGCCCAAGATGTAGAGTAAATAGCCATATGTCAGACCCAGGTATTACATACTTAACTATTTTTACTCACTTTTTACCCCACATTTCCATGATTGGGACAGGTTTACCATGTACTACTGTATTGAGTTCCAAAAAGGGACCATTAAACATTAATGGAAATTAATCATGTCCCTGCATAGCTAGGTTACTGTTGGAAGTCACTATGTCAGCTCTTATAATTCTCCTCCCCCATATCACTTTTCTTTTAAATAGGATTTTTGCATTTGATTCAAAGTTGTAGTTTTTAAGCCATGGTTGTGTTTGTGAGCACTCTGACTTGGGCAAGCATGGAGGACTCTGCATTCTGCCCACTCTAAATTGAGTTTCATTATTTGTTACAATAATGAAGAGCTGTTAAAAGTTTGAAATCTGCCAAAAATATGATAACATATTGCAGTTTCAGCTTCATAGTTATCTCTCCTTTTGATTCCAAAGGAGGAAGAATGTTGGTAGCAGTATACTTCTAACAGGCCTGTGGCAGCTTGTTTCTGGCCAAATACTGCCAGGGAAAACAAATAGAAAAGGAGCCTCATTCAAATGAGGTTCCTGCATTTCATTTCACTGAAGACAATACTGACTGAAAGTATAGAATTATATGCTTGTATGCACCTTGTAAGCAGTTTGACAGAAATGAGAGAAAATTGGAAACATTATGCACAAATAATTTTTTTTCTAAGAGAAACCATTTTCTAAATAAGCAGTATTTCATAGTGCTTTTTTAACTTGTGCAGTATGCAAGTGTTTTAATGTGAGCACACATGGGACTAGCATGTTGAGCTGATGCAGTAGCAGTGAACTGTCACAGTTCTTTCGCAGTCAGATCTTTTAATTTATTCTGGTCCTTCCTTTCAGCACGTAGCCTGCTAGTTGCTAGGCAACCATAAGTGTTTTTTTTTTTTTTTTTTTTAAACTGCACATGATTTTTATGTGGTAGTTGTAGGGGTTATTATTTTCTAATTACATAAGTGGGCAAAAGGATTAAAATCAGAATTGCATTAATAATTACTTATTTTCACCTCCTGTACCCACAACACAGCAATTTGGGATTGTTAGAAAAGATTGCATTCATTTATAGTGTGGATGCACATATACAATGGGGGGTGCAAGATAGTACTTCTTTGTGAGAGTAGGGTCTATAAAAATGATAGAACAGAATTAAGCTGTTACTGATCTGAGTAGACAAAATCAGGCTGTAGTCTTCTGTCATGCCCTTAATGCTTTTTCTTCAATGGCCTTAAATGATTTTCAGTAATTAATTAAATAAAGCTAAAGCTTGAGGGTTTTCTATGGCATTCTTAGTTTAATAGAATGTGTGAACAAATCACAGTTGGCTGGTTTTGCACCTGGAAAATAGAATATTACTGTTTAATAATTTATGAGCTGTGTTTTTAATATAAAATATCATATGAGGGTGATATGTGTGGGTGTAAAAAGAGAAAAGAATGCAGCCATGAGATTAAAAGCTACGATCTCAGGAGCTATTTTAGTAGGACAGATAGGCTAAACATGTTTTAAAATTTGATCAGAATTAGTTTATTAGTAGCTGTTTCCTTTTTACTGAAGGCATTCTGTTCAGTATTAGACTGTAAAGCACATTTGAAGAAACCCAGCATCAGTGGTTCAGTAATTTTACTCCTATAGAAAATTCTGTTAAGGCTGCTGAAATAAAACACAGCAGTGTTTTATTAACAGTTCTCTATAACTAATCCACACTCATCCTGTACCAAAGTGCAGGCAGGTGTGTTACAGTGTGCTGTGCAGTGATGCAACTGCTTTGTTTTGCTTTGCTTTCCTCAGGATCAGTGCCTTGTGTGTGTATGAGGTGGGCACTGATCCTGTAATGAGTAGTTGAATTCCCTCTGGGCTTCTGTATAATGCTCTTAAAGACTCTGAATGTTTTGCAGATACAGTACTTCTCTCACAGAATTTTATTCTCATTTAATAAATGGGGAATAGAAACTTAAAGATACCATTTGGGCACCAGAGATCCAACTGCTGGTTTTTGTAGTGTTGCATATGCTCAGAAGAAAATTCCATTGATCTCAGTTGCAGTTGTTATTGCTCAACATTTCTCTCTATGAACAAAGAAAAAAAAAACCCAAATAAAAATGCAGTCCTCAATTTTCAAAATTTTTATTTAGTCTGTGTAGAATGTATATAACGCATTGTTTTTCCTTGTATTGCTTGCAGTTTCACTTTGAGAGGGCAGTCTGTGATGAAGATAGGTTCTGTCATGTAGCATGACATAGGCACACACAGGTCAAAAACAAGTCTGGTGCCTTTAAATCCATTGTATAAACACTTGGACAGGGGAGGCATGAAAGTATTGAATTTGTGAGTCCATTCCAAAGGAGATGGCAGGTGCAGTGGCCAGAATTTCAGTTTTTTGCTGGCAGGAGAGAAGTAAGTAAGACTAGGCTGTGACAGTTTCTGGCCATTTTATGCTTTTGTCTATTTCAGTAACAAGGTTGTTCCAAAAAATTCTGCTGCGAGTCAGACAACAACTGTACAGAATAAGACAGAGCCTTTTGGTTGCTAGTCCTGCATTGAATGAAAAAATACTCCAGCTGCCTATTGGTGTCATAGTTTTGGTGGAACAGTGCTGATTAGCAGTCTGCAGTTAAGGGTATTTACATTATTGTCCTCTGTGATGGAAAAAGCAGTGTTGTCTCGGGACTAAACTGAGAACAGTAAAAAATCATGGGTTAGATGAGCACCTGATAGTTAGGAAATGAGGAAAATCTGTTTATTTCCTCTTGTTCATTAATCTATCAGGACCATAAGAAAAACAGTCCCTTCTCAAATTCTGATGTTACTTCAGGCATTAAGGAATGCATACTGTATAGTAAGCATTCATTACTGCCATAAAGGGAGGGCTGCTGCCAGCTTTGTGCTTTTTACCATCCTTATTCTCCATTGTAGAATTGCTTCAGTTAACCTTCATCAGTTTTAGTTTAATGTCTGATAAGATCCTACACCACCCTGCAGGAAAAAGCCCAGGGGGAAACCAGTACTTGGTAGCCTTCTTGCCCAGCTCCTGTGGAGTTTGGTGTTCCTGAGGAACTATCTGAAAATTCAGCTGAGAAAACAGGGCCTTTCTGGAGGAACTGGGAGAGAAGGAAGCCTGTGAATGTGAACTGGGAAGTGTTTGTGAATGCTGTGTGCAGTTCTTCTCAGGACTATTACTCTGTGAAAAATAGATCCACGTGGGGGAGAAAACCCAACCAAAAACAACACAAAACCAACTGAAAGTGGCCCCTAAGTGTCATCAGCACATTTCCTCTCAAGATGACTTACAGCCACGTATTATTTGGAAAATGACACGCAAGAAGATTTTTAGAAGATCCTCAATATGAAAGTGTTATAATAGCTATTAAAAGGGGATAAACGATGGGAAGTATGGGAATCTTGGAGAATTTTGACACCTCTAAGTTATAGGCAGTGTTCTATGGTATAGAATTTCATAGATAATCTATCACTTTATTTCAAATGAATGAAGAAGTACAAATGGCAGTAGTGATTTTCAGTATCATTGAAATGATCTTCCCAAAAACCCAACAGTTATTAATAGAAGTCACTAATTTTTTGTTGTTGTAACATCAAGTTAATCTAATAGCCATCAGCATATAATATCATGGAAATCAGTATGCTTTGCTATAAAGAGGAATTACAAGAATAACTGTATAGTGAATAAGAAGAAGACAAACTTAAGAGTGACAGAAGGGATAATTGCTAAAAATTACCGAACAAAACCAGGGAAACAATAAGAGTGTACTCAGCAAAAGACTGTGGAATTCAGATGCAAATCCTGATTCTTCTTTCATAAAGCCTCTTATACATATTCATCTCTAATGATGTTAGATGTCAATGACATATTAATGATATATTAGGGCAACAGTCCCAAATTTCAAATTGTTAGTTAATTATCTGTACCAAATTTAAAAATCAGTGTTCAGTTTCTAATTCTTCGAAAGAAAAAAACTGTGATTTTATTAAGTATTTTAAATTTTTTCTTACTGTTAGATTTTGTGTGTGTTTTGTGAGAAAGTTGTAGTAATTCTTTTCAGTATGGCTTTGTTTTTCTCAACAGTTCAGGACGGCAGCTAAGTGAAGTCTTCATTCAGCTCCCGTCTAGGAAAGAACTACCGGAGTATTATGAGTTGATTAGGAAGCCAGTGGACTTCAAAAAAATAAAGGTAAGGAATGGAGGAATTTTGGAAGTGGAGATTCCCTCTATTTCTTTTTGTCTTACAGAAGGGTGAGCATAAAGTTGTTTTTAAAACAACAATATTAATATTTCATTCCACCTGTATTGGTGGATTCACTTTTAAACATTGTCGCACCTTGGGTGATGTCATAATTCTATATCTTTCACTTGTGTTACAGTTACTGGGTTTCTTTGCTAGAAAGACAACATGGGAACTTCTTTTAGCAAAAGAGCTCCATTTCTCTTGCTTTTACCTATACAGTTCACAGAGAAATTGCTGAATTTTTGCTCTTTTACCTTGATGCATTTTTTGCAGATGTTAACAATGTGATTGTTTTAAACAGATACTTATCTTGATACTTAGATAAAATTTTTTAAGAGAAAGCTTTTAATGTGTTGTATCAAATACTAATTCAGTTTCCTCTTTGCTCTTCTTCTTTCTGCACTGCTGCCCATCAATATTTGTCTTCATTTCCTCCACAAATGCAACAGGAAAGAATTCGCAACCATAAATATAGGAGTCTTGGGGATTTAGAAAAAGACGTCATGCTGCTGTGTCACAATGCACAGACATTCAACTTGGAAGGATCTCAGGTCTGAATGGGTTGATTTCTGTTAAACATACAAGTTTCCCCTGTCTAATGTCTTTAGTGCTTGTTGATTATTATTATTTTTGTATTTAAACTCTCTATTTCAATTCTTACTTCAAGTAGAAAAAAATGTTCACATTTTTAGAATCCAGAATTCACTGGACACTGCTGCACTGTGTGAATTTTCAGAAAATTTGGTCTTAGTGCTGATTCTGAAATCGGATTTTTCTGACCTGTGTGTACTTCAGAGCTGCTGTTAAGACTGTTTGAATCTGTGGCAAAAGGCAGTGTGAGGAATGCTGCATCAGTTTAGGTTTTCCATAGTGGATCACAGAAGTAGCAGATGTAACAGTACAGCTCTAGGACAGGCTGTTGAGGAAATACATCATGTAAAGCTTTTCAGTTCTGCTAATTGAAGATAAAAATTAAAGATTGTCCATCAGTAAAAATGTATATATGAAGCTTTTCACCCTCTGAAACACTTGTTTTGTATTTTTTTTTTTTAGTGTTGAAAAGTCAGTGTCCATTTTCAGAAAGAGTAGGAATAAATCCAAGATGAATCTCAGGTTTGAAAGGCAAACTCATCTCAAACAGATGTTTTGCACACAAGATTGGGCTCAGAATTCAGAGCAGGGTGCTGATACAAAGGGAAAGACTCTGAAATCTGGATGGCAGATATAAAAGATGAGACAAACAGATAAGAAAGTTGTCTCACAATACAGTGAAACACAGTCTTGGATGATTATTTTTATAGATGAGATCCAAAAAGTGTGATGCAAACACAATATTCAGTTGAAGCAGAGACCATGAAGACAACTTCCATAACATGCAAGAGATAAAAAAATATGGTATTTGAAGCTTAAATAAAAGTAAGCTGAATGATGATGCTGCCAATAATGAATGTTTCATTAAAATTTCTAAACATTAGTAATAACATTTATCTAAATTGGGGAGTTTATGTTAAATTTTGAGAATTAAAAATGAGTATGGAATTTATTATGAGGAATTGATGGATTCAGTTCATCATTTAGTGATTATTTCTGATATCAAGAGATAGAAAAAATTATTTCTGTAATACGTACATGTGATTTTTTTACTGTCTTCAGTTATGTGGAAACAACTACAAATAAATCAGCTGAAAATACTTTTAGAAGTAAATTAAGTATGAATAGAATGCTTGGGACAAAATTTTGCTACATGTCCAGATGTAAATTTTCAGTTTACTGCTTATTCATACAGCAATAAAATGGCTTTAAGTATCTAATTATAACAAAAGGGGGAAAAAGTGGAGGAAAGTTAATAACAAAAAAATATAACTGAGACTTCAGAAAATGGTAAAAGTTGTTAGAGGAGATAAAAAGAGATAATGAAAAAACAGTAGCGGAATGGGAAAAATAGTCAAAATTATTCACATCAGAATGACTCAACCTGCTTATGGTCTCTTGTTAAATAGAGGTGGTAGAATTGAGAGAAGTAATCCTGAGTGGATAGAAGTGTTAGTAGATATTGCTACTCTGCTTGGACATAGCCTAACATCTTGACACATGTATTTTAGTATTATTTTCTCTTTCAACAAACCAACATTAATTACCACACCTAATATTACTTTTTATATCATGAAGCCCAAATAACTTGTATCTAAGAATTTTTTTTTCTGTAAAGTTCTCACACTGTTTGTTTTGATTTCCCCTGAGTTGCAGGACACTTCTGCAGTAATCCTCCAGTTTTCCAGGCTTCCTTTATACCTTGTGTTCTTTGTTATAGTTCTGATCTACCTTTGCTCTGACATACCAGTTGACTTCAGTAAATTAGATTATTTGTGTGTGCACTCAAAAGGGCTAATTCAGGCAGTTGTTTTAGCACACAATGAACTTCCGGTGTTCTGTTAGTGTGGTGCATGCTGCTTTTCCTTGGAGCAAAGCAGTTCCTTCTGAGAGGAAAGCTTATTCAGAGTTTTCAGGGATAGAATGACTTTATGTGTTAAAGCTTTTGTCCTCAGTGAAACCTCACTGTTTTGAAAAACTTTCCATGTTGTAATGGTCAAATGACACACAGATGTGTACAGGGTTAAAAATGCCTGTGTGTCTCTTCAAACAGAAGATTGCTCATGAAATCTTTTTGTAATTTGTTGTGAAGTTCTTTTGTCATTGCTTCTCCCTTTTTGAACGAAATTCTACTGTCATTGTTGCTTGATTTTTTGAGACCCATTGGAATTGGGTTTCTGTCAAAATAACAGAATTTCTATTTGCACAGCTTTTCACGAAGCAGCCCTATGGGTTTTTTGTGTATCAAAGTAGATAGGAATATTACAAGGGATTCCACATAAAGAAGGTTAAAATCATTTTTGAAACCTGTGTATTTCATTGGAAAACTGTTGGGAAGTCTGGGTCACACTAATGCCCTAAATATGTAGTGGCCAGCATTTAAAAAAAAAAAAAAAAAAAAAAAAAAAAAAAAAAAAAAAAAAAAAAAAAAAAAAAAAGTTGTACAGATCTTTAATTCTTTTTGACTTGGGAAGGTGTTTTTATGAGGAAGAACAGAAGGTTAATTGAAAGAACCATTCCTAAGAACAATTGAATATGCTAGGCTAATATATATGAAAAATAAATAGTTCTCAAGAGGAGCTTGGCAGGTTCTAGCAATAGCTGACTTAAAAAGGAGTAGGTATAAGAGAAAGTCAGTTGTTATTTTACTTTAAGGAAGAGAGTTCTGGAGTCTCACAGCTCACTAATGTCCTAAGACAGAAGAACAGCTTTCTCAAAGCATTCTTGATTATTTTTTGTAGATAATAGATATATAAAAATTTTACCATGATTGAGAGCAGTCAAACATCTCAAAACAAAAAGCACAGAGGAGCTTACAGAACAGGGAACAATCCACAGCGAAAGGCAGTTTTTAGAATAAAGCACATGGTGGTCAAGTTAAAAAAAACTAGGAATTAGATATTTCATATTAAGTATTCTGAACAAACTTTTCCTAATTTAATTTATTGAACCCACAAAATATTAGAGCACTTGTATCATGTTTAGCATACAGAATGCATAATGGCAGCCAAAAATCCTTCCATTATCTTTTTCACAAATACCTAGTGTCCCTTTATACAAGAAAGTGTGTCATTTAGCCAGAGGAGTAGAATGACAGACAGCCAAGGTAGATGATGATGATGATGATGATGATGAGGATGATAAAATCAAATGCAGTCTGTGACTCTGTACTCTCCTAGTAATTAGTAATGATTCTTAATTGTTTGGTGCTGAGTTGTGCAGTGCTTGTTTTCTGACTTTTACAAAACAAATTTCATGAGAGCATTTGTTCAGGTATCACAAAAATTAGATACTCAGCAACACAACGAGATTTTTATTGTATTAATCTAAAAAATGTGTTATAAGCCAAAAGTAGTCACTCTTGAGAGTCCAGTTGTGCTGGAGGTTAAAGAGAATATCTGATGTACCCAAGATGCTTTGGATACTACAGAATGTTTGAGAGCACATGTTCAATCTAGAACAAGCCCTAATTCTTTTTTCATTTTTTTTTTTAGATCTGAGAGGAAGGAAGGGATGAGCTGCTTGGGATAAATTATTTTCCTTGTAGCCTCTTTGGATTTCAGAAAAAGCCTAAAGATAATTAAATGAGGGTTAGCCATTTGTCATTATTAACTATATTGCCAGACAATAACCCATGTTTTAATTAAGGTGCTTACTGCTGAAGTCTGTTTCTTTGGCAGGTTTTCAAGGGTGTTATGAGCTGATGAAAATGCACAATAGTTCCTATGGTAGTAGAAATAATAAGAAAAACATTAACTAGACATTAAAGATGTAATACATTGTAAGAGTTGTTTCTTTGCAGCTCACTGCTGACAAATTTCTTCATTTAGAGCATGAAGAATTAGTGTTGGCATTTCTTGTACAATTCATGCAACAGACATTATTACTTGGTATTTGAAAAGGCCATGTACTCTTTAGAGTTGCCCTGGAAATTGAGGTCTGTGCTGTGAATTTCTGATTCTGTTTGACTTCCTAGTTCTGACAGAGATTTGTACCTGTACTGTAGATCTATGAGGATTCCATTGTGCTTCAGTCTGTGTTCAAAAGTGCACGTCAGAAAATAGCCAAAGAAGAAGAAAGCGAGGATGAAAGCAATGATGATGAAGAAGAAGATGAAGAAGAGGAATCGGAATCAGAATGTGAGTCCCCTGCTAGATAATTGACAGGGAAATAAATCTAGGGATGGAAGAGCAGGTTTTGCTGCTTCTGCATGGAGATTGATCATAAAGTTCTGTTTTCCATTGCTGGAAGTAGTTTCTTACTAAGGTTGCTTGGGTGTAACATTGATTTGGGCTTTCAGCTGGGTGTTGTGGCTTAGTTCTATTTAAACTATTCTTAAGCCAGAGATGCTTTGTGGGCATCCATAATTGTTTACAAGCCCTTCAGGGCCTGTTCATGCTGTTTGAAAATGGAAGTGGCTGGAAGGCAGTCAGACAGGGGCTGGAGACAGTCTTCATCAGCAAGTGGTCAACCTTCAGGCATGATGTGACATATCAAATTCAGCAGAAGATTAAGAATCAGATGATGTTAAAAACACTCTACAATGTGACAAGGACTAAGTGAAACCCTCATTGTTTCAGAACATTCATTAAATCCCTGCAGATTTGGAAATGTGATGGAGTGGAAAAGGATGGATTCCTTCATTGCACTTCACGCCAGTCCAGTACATCTATCCAAATACCAGCTACCCCTTTTCTCTGGTTACAGGAGCTGTAGTGCTTGGCCCTGAGCTGCCCTTCCAAGTGTGTCACACGTGTGTGCTAAGCATGCAAGTTCAGTAGCTCATTTGGAAATGAGTGGATATTACAGAATTGGAATAATATTTTCTTTAGAAAGTTGTCTACTCAAAATTCACCAGTAACCTCCACATAGCAATTCTATACTTTAAAATACAAAAAAATCGGTTTATACAAAGGCCGAACATTTCTATGGGAAAGAAGAAAATATTTTTAAATGTCTAGCTTCTCACAGGACCATATACTATCTGTACACGCCATACATTCTGAGAATGAAATGAGGCTTCCTATGCTTAACTTAAAATTAGTCTTTATAGTTTAATAGGTATTACTGTTGAAACTATTAAAAACAAGAGAAATAAAAGCAAATACCTCTTGCTTTGTTATTCCACAGTCCATATAAAGTCATAGGGGAATGCCTTTTCAGGCTGCTACCAGAGGTGAATTTCTGTGAACAAGAGACAGCATTTAAAGTTGATAAGTGAATGTTCCATTAATATATGCTGTTAAACTTCTTGCAGCAAAATCAGTGAAAGTCAAAATCAAGTTAAATAAGAAGGATGAAAAAAGTCGGGAGAAAGGAAAAGGCAAGAAGAGGCAAAGCAGAGCAAAAGCCAAGCCTGTCGTGAGTGATGATGATAGTGATGAGGATCAAGATGAAAATGTAAGTTTTGTTCAGTGAGACTGTGGAAGTGGTTGCAGTGGTTGCATCTCTGCCCTGTCCTGCTTGCTGTCAGAATTCTCAACTATTCATGCTTAAGCACATATTTAACTTGTAGTGATCATCCTGAGAGAATTGGGTGGGGGTGTTAACTGTATCTGAGTGCACTTATGAGATCTGGAAGAGAAGAAGTCTGAGAAGTTTGGATCTTATTTCTTCGAGCTGTTCCTACATTCATTGAACCTTTAAGTCTCATGGTCTGTCCGCTTTTGTCCACAGATGGAAAACTTAAAGCTTGATCATTTTTTACCTTTTTTTTTTTTAGTGGGTGCTTCTATTATTGCAACAAAAGAAAATAGATGTCTTCCCAGTTGTTTTTAAATGTCTGGATAGAAGGAAAGAGCTGGTGTTTCCTGACTCTCTGTCTTTCCTCTCTAAAGAAGTCTACAGCAATTAGATGAAATTTCGTGAAAGAGAAATACTAGATAACACAGTAACCTTTCTTCAGGCTGTCTTGATTTGTCAGTTTAATTGTCATATTTCTTCCTCATACTTCCTTTTATTTTTCCTTCTTTAACAAATTCCACAGAATAGCTGGAAAGAATTTCTGACTTGTCTTGTGTCTCTTACCTCTAGGACCAGTCGGAAGCAAGCGGAAGTGATGATGAGTGATCCATAGGGTTTATTTTCTTGGCAGAACTGACCCCTTACCCTTCTCTTCTCTTTTCTCCTATTTTACACCCAGTGAATTCTTTTTGTCAAATAGACATCGGGTTGTTTCTGTATTCTCATTCTCTATAAATTAGCTTTAGGATAGTGCCAGACAAACATATGATATCATGGTGTAAAAAAGGCAAAAAAAATGTAACATATTGTGACCAAATGGGCCTCAAAAAACAACAAAGAAACCTTTTGAGGGAAAAATGTGAGTTGATAGTATATTTCTATGGGCTGGTTTTGACTTGGTAATGGTTTGATTGTGCCTGGTTTTATGGTTTGATAAGGTTTTTTTTCAGTGGCATCGGAAAGGCAACAACAACAAAAAAAAAGTCTTTTGTAGCATTGATAACCAGGAGAAGTCGTTAAAAAAACACTGGTTATTTTATTTTTCATCAGGCAGTTTTCAAATTTTTTATTTGTCCTGTATTGGTTTTTTACACTGTGGTACATATATGCGACTTTGTTTAATAGCTTATGAATGTTCAGTAGTTAGCTTTCATACATCTCTCCCCATATACGTTTTTCCACTTTACGCTTGATTGATCTTCAAAAAAAAAGGCTTTTTGAATTGTATCAAATTTATGTCTACTGTAAACTTTGCTTAACCTTTTTTTTTCTCCTCTATTAAAGAAGTTGGTTTAAAAATGCTATTGAATATTGCAATCTATATAGTGTAACGTATGGCTTCTTTCATCAGACTGATCTTCTATGTTACCAATGTGGATTATCACCTTTTCCCTAAAGTGTACTTAATCTTTGCTTTCTTTGCACAATGTCTTTGGTTGCAAGTCATAAGCCTGAGGCAAATAAAATTCCAGTAATTTTGAAGAGTGTGGTGTTGGTGTTTTTCTAATAAAGAGATAATCGAGTTCAATACATGCGGCCTTGTGTTATGAGTTCAACAAAAATATTTTTGTAGTAGCAATGAGAGGGCAGGAGTGTCTCCTGTAGAGAGGTACACTTCAGTCCTTCCTGGATATAAAACTCAAATATCATAGAAGTATCTTCTGAGGTGGAGAGAAGATAGGCAATACATGTTAAGGAATAATAAAATTGAAGTAGTAGACTGATACCTTGAAATAAAAGCATAATTCATTACTTAATTACAATTGAAGCGATAAAGCAATAAAATAAACGTCTTCATTTTCCTTTCAGGAAATGTATGTCCATATGGCTTAGTGGGCATGAATACAATTAGTTATGCAGGCAGTCAGCCCACCCATAAGTCAGTTTATTTAAAGTCTTATCTTGAGGTATCACAGTAGTGATGCAATAAGGAGTCGTAAACACTTGAACTACATATTTGCAGTTAACATTGTTACTCTGCAAAATCAAACCTTAAATTTGCACATTGTGTAAAAAATGTACAAGCCTTAGAAGCCTCTTCGTAAACAGAACATTTCTTTATTATATGAACTTCTGATAATGTGTCTGCAATAAATCTCCTCCTACTGCCTGGCAGTACGTTAACTGCTTCAGAATTTTGTAGCTTATTTGAAAAGTGATCTGTAAGTTGGACTGGTGCCCATTTATTTTTATTAGCCCTGCACTGAGAGAAGTCAGCTTTGCTTAGGTTCAGCAATTTCAAACATCTTACTCCTGGTGTGTGCCCTGTCTGAATGGAAGACTCAGTATTTCACAGAGAGGTATCACTGATCTCAGGTGCTCACACTGGTGATAACAGAGTCTAAAACATTGCAGAGAGCAAAGTCCTGGTGGACACCAAGTGGAACATGAGCCAGCAGTGTGTTACTTTGGCAAAGAAGGTATCCTGGACTGCATTAGGAGGAGTGTTGCCAGCAGGTCCAGAGAAGTGATCCTTGCCCTCACCTCAGCACTGGTGAGATGTATGTGGAGTGCTTAGGGGACTCCAGCTGAAGAGAAAACATGGACATCCTGGAGAAAGCCCAGCAAAGGGCCACTGACATAGTTAAAGGACTGGAGCATATGACCTACACAGGGAGTCTGAGAAAGCTGGCACTATTCAGCATGAAGAAGGGTGGGCTCAAAGGCACCTTGTTGATGTGAATTAGTATTGGGAAAGGGAAGGTGCAAAGAAGGCAAAGCCAGGATCTCTTCAGGACAGGACCAAAAGACAGTGGGCGCACACTGAAACAATTGAAATTGGGCACACACTGAAACAAGGGCAGTCACTATGAATATGGTGGAACTTTTCCTGTGAAAGTGACTGAGCCCTGGAACAAATTGCCCAGAGAGCTTTTGAGGTCTCACTTGGAGATACTTAAAAGCCACCTGGACGTGGCCCTACTTGAGCACAGGGACTCTGGACCAGATGACCTCCAGAGGTGCCTGCCAATAATCCTTCTGTGATTCTGTGACTCAGGATAGTTTAGTTTTCAGTGGCAGTTTCACAAGATCATAGAGAAATGTTGTTTGTTCACTGCAAAATGAACCAAGTCTCCTAACCTGTTACACATGACAAGAAGCATGTGGCAGTAGGCTCCAGTCATTGCTGGCCTAGACTGGATTTAAACTGACAACTTGGATACAAAAGGCAGAGTATCGCATTACCCATCCCCAGAGTCCCTGATGACTTTGCAGTGACCCAGTTTCATTTATTTTTCAAGAACTCATTATTTGCAGATGAGCATTTACCTGGATAATAAAAATTAACTAAGAAGGTAAAACATTTCTGTTGAAACTGAAAGTGGCTTTGGGTTTGGTCAATAACTCTAAGTCATATGATGGTGTCAGTTTGCATAAAGAAATACAGTTGGATTCTTAGCTACAGTTTGTTTTATCAAGTTTCAGTAATTTCAAAATATTTTCAGTTTCCTCTCTGAGCTTCAGAAAACCTCTGAATTATTTTTTAACATTTTTAACATTAAAATAAAATATATTTAGGATGTAAGACATGCTTATGCCTTCACTGCAGTTGGTCCTGTTATTTTGCTTAGGATTTGAGCTCATTTCTGCCAGAGTAGAATTTTAATTGTTATCTTGCTGTTTCTCTGTATGAATTTACTGTATTTTTCAAGATGAGTTGTTTTCCTGGCAATCTTAGCACATTACTGTATGAAAAAAAGGTACTGGGAAAATTGTTGCAATGTGCAACTTTCCAAATTTACCAAAAAAAGGAGAAATTTTTTACTTAAGGTATAAATCTGTGTTTAAGATGGAACTATTTTCTCTTTTACAGAATTCCTTCTCTAGTACAAAGTGACCAGCAAAACACTTGAAATACCTTTTAGACTGTACCCAAAAAAAAAAGCACAATTCTACAGTCCGTATTGAGGAAAGCTCATTTCCTGTCTTAATTTCAAAAATAATGTAATAAAATTGGAAGTGGTGTAGCTTGGGCTCTGATGAAGGCAAGCAAAGTGAAGTAAATAGCAAGATGTTTTCTTTGATGCATCAGTTTCTCCTAGGAAGTAGGCAGCAATGTAAGTGGGCCAGATGAAAAACACTTAACATCTTTTATACATTTCACATGCTATTAATAATATTTCTTTTCCCCTCACATCTTCTGAAAGAAACAAAAAAAATACAGAATCTTTTACTCGTTTGCTTCCTTCTTAAATATGTCTGGTCCTCAGTGCAAAGTATTTTTACTCCCTCAGCTCATGAATGGAGCTGGTGACTCAGTGATTGTGGAGGAATTAAAGACGCAGCAAATGCTGCCACAGGCTCTGTGGACACTGAGATAAAGGCACAGCTGATGCAGTGGTAAGCCTCAAAGTTTGTGCAGTTACTGAGCTGTTGATACATGCTCAGTCCTGTCAACTGTCTAAGCATTTGTGGCTCTGTTAATAATGCCCAACCTACTGTCACTTTTTCATGGATGCTTGGATGACTAAGTTTACCAAACATGTAATCTAACGTAGAGAACAGGACACAGAATATTAAAAACAAAATTAGTTTTTTCTAAAGGGATTTTTAGGCTGGTATCTTGATTTCCCCTCTGTTCATCCCCTGAAAACCTTCTGAAATGTTTTAAAGTTCCTGCAGTTTTTGAATAGGGACTTCAACTGTATGCTGAAACATAGGTTCACAAAAGAAGCTAGCAAAAGTAGTTGTTTGACCTTAAAGAAGAAGGGGAAGTGTGTTCAGGGTAGGCAAAGATTCTGGCTCTTTGGCAGTTGACTTGTATATCATTTGGGGAATCACCCATCCCTAAACTTTCTGTGCTGCTTAAAGGTATAGAACGTAGGTCAGAAAAAAGCAATAAGCAAAGGGTGTGAAGCAAGTCACAGGTCAGCATTTACCTAATTCTGTTTTGATGAAACTGAACATTCCATTCAGTGGGAGCAGAACTTTTAGGACTGTGTAGTCATATGAGTGTTTAAACAGCAAGGGCCATGTTTGCACAGGGGGCAACTTTGTTAATTACATTGAAATGAAAATGCCATGAAGGATTATCCAGAGGCAGCCTGCCTGTTTTCTCTTGAGGAAGGTCAGAAATTGTATTTTATTCAACAGATATGAAACATAAACGTGATACGAAACAAAAATTACCTGGAAGTTGGTGCATCACTTATTTCCCCTAAACAACCAGGAGCTCATATGAAAGTAGGTTGGTGCAGACACACCAGTTCTTCTTTCTCAGGTAGAAGTCACATCTTCTTTCCAGATGCAAGTCCTTGTCTCCCCATTAGCTTGATGGAGATTGTCGGTGTGGCAGTGTTTACCATATTTCTGGTTCTGTGTTCTCACAGGGATGGGTGTGCGGAAGAACGTGCTGAAGTCTGTGCCTTGATCAGACACTGTTATGTATTCTCTTGTCTTTATTGCAAAGAGCTTGTATTTCAGTCTGTATGATGTTTTTCCTTCCTTGTTATATTTGTGACCACAGCAGACACAGTAAGAACAAAATTCTTATCCAATTAGATGGTGACAGCTTCTGTTCTCTTCCCCTGTATGCCAAGTTGCTGTCAAAGAGGCTGAATCATAACAAATTACTGCAACATGAAGTTACTGTGTTTTTAGAGGGACCAGAAAATTTGTATTGGAGATTTATACACAAGACAAAGACCATTTTCATGACAACTTCCAATTTAGGTAGCTGCTCGTTGAGTTTTTTCTTTGTATTCAGTGTCATGTTTTCATGCACAATCCATTGTTGTGATGACATATGCTGATGTTTCATTACATTTGCCGCTTTTGGTGATAAAAGGTTTAAGCTATTTACTGCATCATCTGCCAGCTGAAAATACAAGCTTTACATCAGCTGTTCTCACACCAAGAGCTGGAGTTAAAATCAAGAGAGGACCCCAGTACTAAGACATGAATTCATTGCAAGTGAAAGAGAAGTGAAAAGACTGCTTGTATGCCAAATGTAATTTTTTTTTTCTCTGAAACAGACATGGTAGAGGTGAATTTATATCCACTTGCATTATTTGTATTGTGGTTTGTACTCCATTTTACAATACTAGTGTCTGTTATGTGCATTCTCCCCTTGGGCCTCCAGCATAGCTTCTCTCCATCACCTTCCATTGGAATAAATTTTGTATGTACTTGAGTGCCTTACAGACTTAAAGAAGTTAATGCTTAATTGTGCAGCATTACTTCCCATCTCCTTTGTCATTCTAACATAAAATGAGAAAGAGGAGGAGGAAAAAGGCATTATTCACTTAGAATTTTGCTTTTTCTGTGACCAGGACACCTTGTTTCTATTAATGCTGTTGTCTGCTGGCATAACCCTAGGGACATGCCAGTGTTCTGTATTTTTAGAAGTTTATTTGAGCCATTCCTATTGTTAGGGAAGAAAGCAGTGAAGCTGAGCATGTCTGACATTCTGCATATGCACAAAAGATGGTAAGTGTTCCAAGCCAGTGCACTTAAGCACTCAGAAGAAGTAAATAGGTCTTTAAAACTTTGCACTTAATTTCAGCTGCATAAGGGGCAGTCTTACCAAAGCAAGAACATTTTACTTCTGCTTTAGAAAACCTTATTAGACCAATTTCCACTGCTGTATCACTTCACTGAATATAACTTTTTGTTCAGTTTGTGCTCTACTGTTTCTGTGTGATGGTAAAGATTTAAGTCATAGTCATTTTGAGTCATTACAGGAAAATGATTCATCCTGGAGGTTGGCCAGTGTGATGCCCATCTTCAAGAAGGGTCAGAGAAAGATCTGGGGAGCTACAGGCCCATCGGTGTGACCTCAGTGCTGTGGGAGGGTTATGGAGCAGATTGTTTTGAGTGCCCTCACACAGCAGGTACAGGACAACCTGGGGGTCAGGCTGCAACAGCAGAAATTGTGAAAGGCACATCCAGCTTGGACAACTTGATCTTCTTTGGCAGAGTGACCCACCTGGTGGGTAAGGGAAAGGCTGTGAATGTCACCTAAATCTGGACTTCAAAGCCTTGGATAGTGACTCCCACAGCATTCTCCAGGAGAAGCTGTCAGCCCATGGCTCAGACAGGTGTATTCTGTGCTGGGTAAAAACTGGTTTTGTGGCTGGGACCAGAGATTGGTGGTGCATGGAGTTGCATCCAGCTGGTGGCCAGTGGTGTTCCCCAGGGCTCAGTACTGGGGCCAGTCCTGTTCAATGTCTTCGTCAATGACCTGGATGGGGGGATTGAGTGTCCCCTCAGTCACTTTACAGGTGACACCAAGCTGGGTGGGAGTGTTGATGTGCTGGAGGGCAGGAAGGCTCTGCAGAGGGATCTGCACAGGCTGGATTATGGGCTTGTTGTCTTCTTTCAACATAGTTCATGCTCATGGAACATATAAACACAGGTATATCAACTGTGAGGTTAGACATAAATAGAATGCCTTTACTTCAAATAGACCAGGGAAATGAACCTATTTATACAGCGTATTTTTTGCCAATTTTTATTTTGAATTGCTCTGGGAGTATATTCCATCCATGGTGGGAGGTTCAACAAGGCCCAGGGCTGGGTCCTGCCCTTGGCTCAAAACAAGCCCAGGAGTGCCACAGGCTGGGGCAGAGGGGCTGGAAAGCTGCCCACAGGAAAAGGACCTGGGGGTGCTGGTGACAGTGACTGACCAGGAGCCAGCAGTGCCCAGGTGGCCAAGAAGGAGCTGGATGTGACACTTGGTGCTGTGGTCTAGTTGATAAGGTGGTGTTTGGTTCAAGATTGGAGTCGATGATCTTAGAAGTCTTTTCCAACCTTAATGATTCTATGATTCTGTTAATCTTTTCACTATTTCTAGGGAGTCTGGAGGATGCATAGATGATGTTTAGCAGGGTCCATACCAGAATCAAAGACCATTGCAGTAGTGATTGCTCTGAGATGGATAGGTTAAACAAAAGAAAACAAACAAAACCCCCCTCCTCCTCCTCCCAAAAAAAAAGAAAAAAAGAAAAATAAGAGGTGGCTTGTCCTAAATGTGGTGAGTTGATTATTTCTGCTTATGGGCAAACAAATTGAAAAGGCAATTACTCTCTCTTTTCCCAGACTCAATTCAAAGCATCCTCCCTGTTCCCAGGACATAAATGCCAGGTTCAGCTGACTTGAGACCCAGCCACCAAGCTGTAGGTTAAGGGGAGAAGTTTGAATTTATTCTTCAAAACCACTCAAGTGATGGATTTTTTTCTTTCTGCTGTGCAGTGATTCTATCATTCTGACAACCTCTGGGGCTTATGCTCTTTGCCTCTTCCACCTGTGCTGTGTTGAAAGTTCTCACCTGAGAGACATTGCTGGAAAGATAAACATGAAGCTTCAGTGCACTATTTTTTAACCTTAGTAATACAGAGAGCTACAGAAAAATACCCCTCTGCAAAAGCTGCATTCACCACAGGTGTAAACATTTTCGGGAAGGTCACACATGTATTACCTTTTGCTCACAGAAGGGCTGGAATGTGTGGAGCTCACAGTTGTCAATGCCACAGTTGTAGGTTTCTGGGTAAGGATTAAGGGGCAAACAATGCAGATGTCATCATGGGAGTCTGGTATAGACCAGCCAGGACAGTAATTCTGATGGAATTACTCTTTGAGGAACTAGGAGACCCCTCTAAATCAACTGCCCTTGTTCTTATGGAGGATTTCAACTTGGTGGACTTCGGCTGGGAGCACCACACAGCTGGCACAAACAGGTCCAGAAGATTCATAGAGCACCTGGATGACTTCTTCATGATACAGGCACGAAGAGAGCTGGCTAGGAAAGATGCTGTCTTTGATTTGCTGCTTGCCAAACAGAGGGGGTTAGTGAAGTGGAGATAGTGACCATCTTTGCCACAGCAACCATGAAGCAATCAGGTTTAAAATCTGTTGGCAGCAGGAAAAGCACCAGCAAAACCTCAGCTCTGGATGTGAGGAGAGCAGACTTCAGGTTGCTCAGAGAATCAGTGAGTAAGGGACCCTGGGAAAATGCTTTTGTAAGGGCTGGGGTCTGTCAGTGCTGGTCACATTTTAAGCATCATATTCTAGGGGCACAAGAGGAGGCAATTCCCAAATGTCAGAAGCCAAGCAGGTAAGGCAGAAGATGGCTTGTCTTCTTTGGGAGGTAGAGGGAAAAAAAAAAGGTGCAGGCTAAGCAGAAGCAAAGTCAGGTGATGTGGGAGGAATACAGAGATGCTGCTCAACACTGCAGGGACAAAACCTGTCATGCTGAAGCTCAGCTGGAGTTGAAGCTAGTCACAATTGAGGACAATAAAAAGAAGGGAGGGTTATGCATTAATAGCAAAAGACAGTGGAGAAATAACATTGTGCTGTTATAGGATGAGGATGGTCACCTCACAGACAGGGACATGGACATGGCAGAGATGTTTAACATTTTCTTTGCCTCTGTCCTCAACGCCAGTGATGGATTAAGGGGTCCCAGTGCCCTGAGCTGGAGGACAGTGACTGTGAGAATCATCAACTCCCAGTTCCCCATAAATCTCTAGGGCCCAATGGAATTCATCTGGGAATACTCAAAGAGTTGGCCGATGTCATTATGAGGTCTCTCTCCATTTTGGAAACCCAGATAGGTCCCAGTTGACTGGAAACTCTCTAATGTCCCAGTTTTCCAGAAAAGCTAGAAGGATGAGCCTGGAACTCCAAGCCTGGCAGTCTCACTTCAGCAACTGGCAAAATTATAGAGAATACTATTCTGGGAGGTATTGAAAAACACCTGAAGGACAGAGCAGTCATCAGTCACAGCCAATACAGATTCATGATGGAAAAGTTCTGCTTGTCAAAATTAACTTACTTTTATGACAGAGCAACCCACCTACAAGGGGTTCCCTTCAAGGGAAGCCAGTTGATGAAATGCTTTTGGATATCAGTAAAGGTTTCAATCCCATTTCTCACAGGATCTTTCTGGACAAAATGTCCAGCAGAGCTGGGTAAACACATCAAGCATTGGGTGAGCAACTGGCTGATGGGTCAGCACAAGGGGTTACAGTGAATGGGTTGGCATCAAACTGGGGAGATGTCACTAGTGGGGTTCCACAGGGTTCCATCTTAGACTCTGTGTTCTTCTACATCTTCACTAATGATTGAGATGCAGGACTGGATATTATCTAAGTTTGCAGAGGATACAAAAATTGGGATGAGCTGTTGACTCCATTAAAGGCAGAGTGGCCCTGAGGGTGGACTTCAATGAGTTAAAGGGGAAATGAGTTAAATGAGAAATGACCAACCATATGAAGTTAAGCAAGGGAAAGTGCTGGATTCTGCACTGGGGATGGGGCAGCCCTGGATGTGCAGACACACTGGGCAATGAGATGCTGGAAAGCAGTGCCACAGAAAGAGACCTGGGGCTCCTGGTCAGTGGCAAATTGAACATGAGCCAGCAGTGCCCTGGCGGCCAGGAGGGCCACCCCTGTCCTGGGGACATCAGGGACAGCATCAGCTGGGCAAGGGAGGGGATTGTCCTGCCCTGCTCTGCTCTGGGGCAGCCTCACCTCCAGGGCTGGGGGCAGCTCTGGGGGCCACAGTGTAAGAGAGATACAAAACTATGGGGAGTATGCAAAGGAGAGCCACATGGTGAGAAAAAAAAATGGGAAGCTCCATAGATCAGCTGAGGTAATTTGTTTGGTTTGTTTAGCCTGGAGGACACTGAGGGGAGAGCTCAGTGCAGTTACAGCTCCATTGTGAGGGGAGGAGCAGGGGCAGGCACTGATCTCTGCTCTGTGCTGACAGTGACAGGACCTGAGGGAAGGGACTGAGGTTGTGTCAGGGCAGGTTTAGGTTGGGTGTCAGGGAAAGGTTCTTCACCCAGAGGGTGGCTGGCACTGGTAGAGGCTCCCCAGGGAAGTGATCACCTAGCCTGGCTGAGTTCAAGCAGCATTTGCACAATGATCTCAGGCACATGGTGTGATTCCTGGGTTGAGTTGGACTTGATGATCCTTGTGGGTCTCTTTTAACTCAGCATATTCTGTGATTCTGGGATATAGTCCCTGGAGTGAAAACTAATTCAAAGCAGCTCCTAGAGGTGAACATGCTTCCCCTTCTGAGGCATGAGGATTAATAAAAGAGGCACCCTTTGGGTAAGCCCAACTGTGTGACTGGGCAGCTCATCCTCTTTCAGAGCTCAGGTGAGTGCAACCATCTCATCCCCACCTGTGACATCCCTGCTGAATTCAGTAAGTAGCTTTTTACTGGCTGCTCTGCCTGTGTCACTATTCCTTGGATAAGAGTGCTGCCCCTGTCCTCCTGACTAGTTTTTTAATAGCCTAATATCTGCCTGATGAAGAGATTTCTGGCCCTTGGGAACAGTCATTGCTTCACTGGTAACAGATAGTCACAACTTCCTCACTGCTTTCCAAGAGTTCCCTTTCTATTTCTTGCTGCTGTAGATCCTTTAATGTGACTCTGTGATCAGAGTTACATCAGGTGAATCACAGACACTGATCCTACAAAATAACAAAGGCATCATCTACACTCTGTAATGGTGCCTCTCATCTCTATCAACCTCACTTTTCTAAAGTCCATCAAGTGTTCAGCTAAGGGTTGTTCATTCAGCCCTTGGAGTCCCTGAGCAAAAAGCAATCTTTAGTTATTTTTAAACAAAATGAGTTTGCACAGTAAAATGTTTTTAACTCATCCCAGATTTTTTTTCTGTCCAGACACAGGATGAGCAAATACTGTGCCAGACAGTGACAGCTTCATGAAAGGATAACTTTAAACTCAGAAAAATACCTACCATTCAGAATTCATAGTTATCTTTTCAAAAATAAAAGATTATTCAATAACACTTTGCACTTTGCTGCTCAAAAAAAGAGCAATCAGTCCTCTGAGAATTTGCCAAGAGAGCATCTCCAGCACATCATGGATCCTAAACTCTCAAACATCAGTCCCCACCTCAATCTTATGGAATATTTTGGTATAAAGCACTGGAGTCCATCACATGAGAGGCCTGTGTGAGTCTAATGAGGTCTAACAGTTTGTGATGTGACTACAGCATTCAGTCTTGAAAAACATTGCAAAGATGAACATGAAAATTCAGCAACTTTTTTAAACCTTAGTGTTATGGAAATGTACAGAAATAGTCTCCTGTGAAAAGTGTAAACACTTCCAGGGAGATCACACGTGCATTGTCTTTGTATGTTCAATGATGGGGATATTTTTCCTCCTAGTTTTGCCTGAAAATGTGCTGTCTCACATGAATGTAGCAATTGCCTTCTGACAGGTTGAACAGCCAAGGTTTGCACTGGATTCAGTTTTATCACAAAATCAGAGTATTCTGAGTTGGGAGGGACCCACAGGGATCATCAGTCCAGCTCTAAAGTGCATGGCCTGTACAGGGATCAAACCTGTGACCTTGGCATTGTCACCACTGTGCTCAACCAACTGGCAGCAACCTGTCCACTGTGTCCTAAATTATCCCTCTTTCCAGAGGGTTGGAATTTTTTCTTTGAGATTTTAGATAGCAAGGACAAATTGACTTTCCTAAGGGCAAATCTGGGGAGACTTCTAAAGGAAAATGAAACTCAGTAAGCGAGGAATGAGTAGAAAGTTTCAAAACCACCTATTTTCACAACCGAGAAAGTAATTTTTGTGATATCTGCTGAAGCATCTCTTGCTCTGTGACACAGAAATTAATTTCAGCCTTACAGGCACACATTTGGAGGGCTGTGAGGAGCCAGGTTAGTCTGTGAAGCCTCTGAAAGCCACCTCCGGCCAACATGGTCTTTCCATTCTAGCAAGGAGCTTCTTCATCACTGAAGACAGCACAGGGAAATTTGCTTTCTCAAGCAACTGATCTTGGCCAGGTCAAGCAACCTTTGCCAGGGGGGCTCCAGCCTGGGGGACAGGCAAGTGGAAATAATACTAAATTAAATCCCTGGTCCTATCTATTTATGTTTGCACAGGTTATTTCAAATTGCAGACAGAATGTTTCTTATGGGAGGCACAGAGCTGGATTTTCATCTTTGGCTTGTAAATGGCTGGGTACCCATGAAAATATTTCCAAATCTGAATGGGAGAAAACACTGTTACAGGGTGTAGGAATATAGAGCCCTTTAGGCCCTTCAGTCAAGGATCTTTTTTGATGTCTAGTGCACCTCAATCACTGTCAGGTTTGCACTGAGGTGGAGAAATTCAATAAGAATTTGAGTTACGCTGTCAATACCTAATGTAAACAGCAAGCAGATGACAAAATCCTTGTCTGACTAAATCCAGGCTTAACTTCTATTTCCTCTGGCTTGAGCTGTAGCTACCATTAAGCTACCAGGTTCTAGATCTCATTATTGTTACTTGGAACCTTGCAGTAATCTGTTTTTATTTTTATTGAGCAGTACTTTATTCTAATTCACATCCACATGGCTGCTCCTACTTTCATATGAATATTATATACGTGGTCCTTCACTTTTGCCTTTCCCCTGTGTCATTTCCAGACTCACAGAACAGCTTTGAAAGGCAACTTGCCTGTGGCAATTCAAATTTGGTTTGGGATTGGGACATATGCTGCCCAAAGATGATTGCAGTGCTCTTGTCAGCTCACACACTTCTGCAGAGTTTCACTGGATCCCAAAAGTTCTATCCAAAGTACTCCAAGGTTTGCAAACTAATATTTCAAAGATATAGGAGAAATGGGAAAAATAATAATCAATTCCAAAAAAACCTCCAAACAACCCCTAGAAAAAGCAATGTCTTAAAATACTTACTAAAGGGTATTAAAGAACTATTACATTTGGAAACTGGAATATTTACATGCATGTATAAGCCCTATTAGATAATCATCTTGCTTCACCCTGGATGCCAGATTTACATCCTTCCCTCTGTTTATACTTTTTACTAAATACCATGCAAATTAATTTCCCTTCTCAGGCTCCTATGAGCTTTTACAGAGTTCGTTTTCACTGATTCTTCTCATTGACCTTCTTTCCACCCAAATCATCAGAAGGAATTTGTAGCATATGATGCTGGGTCTGTATGTCAGGCATTCCTAAGCAGCCAGAAATCCTTTGCTGCTACAATTACATATATTCTGACACAACCATGAATTTAAAACAAACAAACAAACAAAACAAAACAAAACCTCCCCCCCAAAAACCCCACAAAAACCAAAAAAAGGTAAAACAAACCAAAAAAACAAAAACAAAAACAAAAATAAAAATAAAACAAACAAATGAAACCACAAAAAAACCACCAAAACCAAAAAACAATTCAACCAACCAACCAAAACAAAAACCCAAAAATTGCACAAAAAAAAAAAAAAAAACAAACCAAAAAACCCCAAAAAAACCCCAGACTAAAAAATCCCTCAAAAACCTCCAGCAGAACTGCCAGAGACATTTATACAGTTAACATGAGTGCATGCAAACAATGAGCCAGGTGGAATCATTATATGCTAGGAAAGATACTTATCTTTTGCTTTAGAAGAACTTAATTGTAAGTTTTCGAAAGCAGTTTAGGAGTCTTCTTACTCAGTTGTTAGCTTCAATGTTTTTGCTTATGTTTCACTGCTTTCCATGGAATGGAATGGAATAGAAATAGAAATAGAAATGATAGGATATGAATAGAATAGGATAGGATAGAATTAGAATAGAATAGAATAGAATAGAATAGAATAGAATAGAATAGAATAGAATAGAATAAGAATAAGAATAAGAATAAGAATAGAATAGAATAGAATAGAATAGAATAGAATAGAATAGAATAGAATAGAATAGAATAGAATAGAATATTTCAGCTGTGAAGGAGCTACAACACTCATCTCACCCAACTGCCTAAGCACTTCAGGGCTGATCAAAAATTAAAGCATATTGTTAAGGATGTCATCCAAATGCTCCTTAAACAATGACAGGGTCAGTGCATCAACCACACCTTCTAGGAAGCCCATTCCAGGGTATTGTTCTGGTTAAAAAGTGCATCTCTTCTCTAAACTCTAAAAGACCAAGGGAGAGGAGACCTCTCAAGAATTCTTGTACAGCACAGGTCTGTCTCAAGCCTGATGGGAACATCTGAGTTATATCAAAATGCAAACATCAAAGGATATTGATTTAAGCAACAAACAAAACCTTTAGGCATGTAAGTACTTCACTTTTGGGGGGTTTCTGTGGGGGAAATATGCTTTGCAATAATATTTCCTTAGATAATCCCTTAGCTTCTTGGTTTTATGAGGGTGATACTGTGTCTGAGCACATACACAGCAAAGGAGTACATTTATGTCATTTCAGGACATTAGAAACATAACCCAGGTTTTGATGTGTTACCACAACACTAAGAAAACATTTAAAAACTTAAAAAGGAGGTTGTCTAAAACAAAGACTACTGCACAAGGGTGGTGCTTGATTAACAGCCATGAACTTCAGACTCTCTGGGGTTTTTTTCTCCTTGTAAATTAATGCAACTGGAACATATCACAGGCAGACATTAAGTCATAACTTGAAGCCTCTGAGACACTCAGTGTTCCTGGAGTAAACCTTGAAAGAAAGGAAAATGAAGATCAGATGAGAGGGCAGAGGATCTGCAGGTGACAGCAGGGAAGGATGATGAATAGAATAGAATAGAATAGAATAGAATAGAATAGAATAGAATAGAATAGAATAGAATAGAATAGAATAGAATAGAATAGAATAGAATAGAATAGAATAGAATAGGGGACATGGCTAAGATCATGCTTGGACACTGGCCCACCGGTCCTGGAAGATCAGTGGGTGCAAGGCCAGGGAGGGAACACCAGTGACCCAGCTCAGGCAAAGGGCAAAAACAAGAGCCCAGCTTAAAAGCAGCTTTCAGGGCAGGTGGAGATGATCTCTCTTGCTGAGGCTTCAGCATGTTTACCAAACCTTCAGGTTTTGGAGGGTTTTTGGTTTTGGTTTTCCTTTGAAAAGAGAAACAAAAAAATTGTTGATATATTTTGGCCTTGTCAGTCGACCTGAGAAGATGCCAGCAGGGCTTGTCTGTGTGAAGAACAACCCCTGGTGGGTGCCCTCTCTCCCCACACTGCTCTGGCACAGGGTGGGGCAGCCTGAGAGTGCACACAATTCTTGAGCTCCTGGCTCCTGAGGGGAGCCCTGGTTTCCCAGAGCTCAGAGGGAACCCCACCTGCAGTGAAATGTTCATGATTTGGTTCCAGCACCAGGTAGCAGAAGGGAGAAATCAACTCCAAGGTTGTCTTCTCTGAATCTTCCATGCTTTGTCAGTAACAAAAATATTTTGTTGGTGCAGAACCTTTCCTGATGCCTGCATTTGAACCCTCTCACACACAGTGCCACCCTGGCCTGACCCTAAACCCCTGGATGTTTTATAATTAGAAGCCTAAAGGGAAGTGAGACAACAGAGTTTAATGAACTAATCTGTACCACTGAATTTGGGTGCAAGAATTCTGTCCCACTGAATTTCTGAGGAGCTCCATCCTGCAAAATCAAGCACAGACCAGTCAATGTGCATAATTGGGTGAAGCAGTGAGGTGAGACATGATCATGCATTCTCTGAATGATCCCTCACTCTTCTGAGGAGTGATACCACACAGGTACCAAGTCCCTAAAAGCCACCCAAGCCAAAAAGGGCCTTCTAAAAACCATCCTCCTCTGGAAGGCAGCTGTGTGTATCAACAGGCTGATTATCACTTCAATCCAAAGTTTTACATCTCTGTGGGCAGATGGACTGCATGGATGAAAATTTCTGTTCAACAGGTAGGAAGAGAGCTGAGTTTTCTTTAATAATCAGGTTTTAGAGCTTGCTTCCTTATTTTCATGACTGTAGTGTCTGTTCTCAGGGAAAGGAACCTTTAGCAGGGAGCAAAAGTCAAAAGTATCAACACCCTAATCAACAGGGGATTGCAGAAGTCCCCAGGGTGAGTGTCTGGATAGAAATCACATTCAGGGGATCTTAACTGTGAATTTTTCAGTTTGCATTAGTCCTGGGCTGTTCCTGATCCCTTTCTCTTTTTTCTCTGTTGCTTGTCCTTGAGTCTGGAAGGAAAAGCTTTTCCCATTATGTTTTTCACTGGCAAGGCAGCAACAGCTGTCATAATACAAAAGCCAGCCTGTGAAATATATTTAATTCTTAACTCAGTCAGTAACTTCAGATGATCATGTCTTGAAATATATTTAATTCTTAACTTAGTCAGTAACTTCGGACGACCACGACTTCATATTGATGCAGCCCTCTTCCTTTAAACTTGTAGAATTCAGAATGCAAACCTTGATTTAATTTTCAAGAAACTCAAAACCACTTCTTTGTATCAACTCAAAGCCACCTTCCTGTATCAACACAAGAATTTAAAAATCCATTTCTTTCCTTACTTGCAGGTCAAAACAAGCTGAAATATTCCTTCTATGACAGAATCCAGCTGGTGGTCGACCAAGGAATAGCACAGCGAAGCTGGCCATTGTAACCTACAGAGTTTTTAGATCTTGTAATGACACAGAAATCTGAAATCTCAGACAAGAAAGAGAAAAAACCCTCTTTTTCTGCTTTTTTTTTTTTTTTTTTTTTTTTTTTTTTGGCTCACAGTCTCTAACAGCTGTAAGAAGATGAAATCCCTGCAGACATCCCTGCCCAGAACCAGCAGCCTGCAGGTGGATATGGGTCACCACCAGCCCTGGAGTCTCACCCCATGTGACTTGGTACAGTCTGCTGAATCCTGTGATGGGATCCTGCTGTGTTCAGCAGGATCTTCATTCTGCCTGTGTCTTAATTAGCTGGCAGAATGTAGTTAGCTGACATTCAGATCTTGGAAGAGCCTGTTCAGGCTGAAAGAAGTTCCTTCCTGTCCAATTGACCTGAAGTCTGGAAAGAAGTAGATCAGCTGGGCTTTTTTTTTTTTCTGGCTACAGCAAGTCATTCAAATAAAGTGCTTTGTTTGGTGTTCCTCAGTGCCAACTAAAGCCTTTCTGGGAGGTCTCGGAGTTTTCTCCTTTATAACATTGGTTTTCTTGAATATTTATGCTTAGAGCTGTATACATAAACTAATTAAGAAAGTAAATTAAGTCTATAAAAACTTGTCCTGTTAGGAGCCACAATAGCCCTGAATTTTCACTATGCATTTCTGCCCAAGTTTGGTCAGAGGGTTTGGTTTTCTATTTTCATATGAGTTCAGCTGAATTGTTTAATCAGGCATTATATGCAGGTGTCTTTTTTTTTTTTTTTTTCCTCTCCTTTTTTTCCCTTTAGGCTTTCTTGCAGCCTATGTTTCTCCTGCTCTGTCCTCTTCTCACAGTTTCCCATGTGAAGTGGCTTTGGGAATTAACTCATTTAGTTTGGGATCTTTGGTCAGCATGGCAGCCTGGGGCAGGCAGACTTAGTGCTGAGCCCGTGGAGCATATGCTGAACATCACCACTAGACTGTGACTCCCTGAAAAGCACCATTGTGTCAACCCCCTTGTTGGTCCTGCAAGAGGGAATTATATCCCAGACAGCTTTGCTTTTGCCACAGCCCCATGTTCAGGCATTTTTAACACAGGTCTTAAGATTTTCTTTATTTTCTGTACAGTAGAACTGGCAGTGTCTGAAAGAGTGGAGGGTTTTAGCAGTCAAAGAATTAAATGGCAGGAATATCCAGTCCATACTTCCTTCTGGAGCTTCACCCAGATTTTCTGTACCTATTCAATTCAGTTTAATAAAGAATTGCATTCCCACTAGAATTGAATGTGATGGTCCAGCAACCTACAGCATTGTGTGGAGCTTCTGGTTTCTGTGTCCAATAAGGATTTCCCTAAGGAAGCTGCAGCTCTTTTCTGATGATGAGGACATGCAAGCTAGAGGGAGGATAACTGTTAAAGGAATTTCATCCTTAAGTAGTATTTTTGGTCAGTGGAAAGAAGTGAAACTAGGATTTAGCCCCTGTGTAAGATCAGTGTGTCCAGGTGATCAGATGTCAATGCTCTGTGTGTGGAGGTGCCTCTGTCCTGGAGTCCAGCCCATGGATTAAGGATGGATGCCTAAATTGTTCTACCTGCTCTGTATCTGTAATCCATTTTTTATGAGATCTATTGTTATTTCCAGTTTGCAGTCAACCAGGTAAATAATAATGATAAAAATGCTGAGTTTCCTCTGGAATGTGATCTCTGGAGAACACTAACAGTCTCTATGGCAAAGCTAAGCCAAATAAATCCTGGAGTTGCTTGCAACACAGATGACAAAGAAGTTCAGCAATGTAGCTGTTGTGAACATTACAAGACTGGCATGAAAAGATTGGGGGATTTCTACACTTTCCTTAGAGATTTCTAAGGAAAATGGATGGCTGTGTGTCATTCTGCAGCCAATGAAGAGCTTGAGGGGTTATAAATGCACCAGAGGGAGCCAACAGTGGTTTGTGTAGAAGTTCACAAGGTAATCCAAGAGCCTTTTCAGGAGCAGCACAACTATCACTACAACAGCAAGTCAGAGCCTGACATGAGCCTGTGTCTGTGGAGTAACAGATTATTCTCTCCAAGAGAAAGTCTTTTACCTGCTGTGTTTTTGCAGCAATAAACACAATTTTCAAGAAATTTCCAGTGGAAGAATAAACAGCACTGACCTTCCCTACATGGATCAACAAAACATGGAGCAGAGGTGCTTGGCTGGACCTGGTACTTACAAACCAGAAGGGACTGATCAAGAATCTGAAGATCAGAGAGAAGCCTGGTTGCAGGAACCGTGAGATTGTTCCCCCTTAGAAGAGGGCAGAGATCTAAGGGATGGATCCCCTTAGAAGAGGGAATAAGGCAAACAGCAAGACCACCCTGAACTTCTTGAGAGCAAAATTTGCCCAGTGATCTGCCTGGAAGGGTTCCATGGGATAGGGCCCTGGAGAGAGGAGGAGCCCAGGAAAGCCAGTGGATGTTTAGGGTTAAAAATGGTCCATGCCAGCAGGCAGAAGCCAGGCAAAGAGGGCAGAGAACGAGCAAGGAACTAGAACAGACATAAAAAGGATGTGTGCTGGAGGTGGGAGCAGGGTCAGGTGTCAGGAGGACTGCAGAGGTGCTGAATTCTTGTAGAAATTGTCAGGAAGGCCAAAGCTCATCTGGAAGTGAATAGGGCAATGTGAGTGGGCACCACGAGGACAACAGCAGCAAAAGGAAGACCAGAGAAAATGTGGCCTCACTGCTCAAGTGGGCAGGGAGTCTTGTGAAAAAAGATACAGAAGTACTGAATGTCTTCTTCACCTTTCTGATTGCTGAGCTTGCTCTCAGCAACCTCAGGGACCAGTGGGAAAATCCAGGGTAAAGCACATTTACTCCCAGTGGAGGATGGTGAGGTCAGGGACTATAAACTGTATAATAAACTGTACTATAATATATTATACTATATATAAATATAATAAACTGTACCTACAGAATCCATGGCCCTCACAAGTGCTGGGAGTGCTGGCCTGTGTCATTACAGGCTCCTTGCAATCAAAAAGGTGTAGAGAAATGAGCTGTGTGGACTGGGAGGAAGCAAGAGTCTCCCCTGTTCTTCCAGATGGGGAATCTGAGGAACTGGAGCCTGTGGAGTCTCACCCCAGTCCCCGGGAAGGTGGTGAAGCAGCTAATCCTGGAAACTATTTCAGGGAAGTCTGCAGGAAGGTGTCTGCAAGCAGCTAGTATGGATTTATGAAGGGGAAAAACCTGCCCAACCAACTTCCACAACAAGGTGACAGGCTCGGTGTATGTACCACAGGAGAGAACGTCTGGGAAATAGTTACTCAGAACAATGGCCAGGGAAAAACTAGGTTCCTGCTGCAAGTAATAGATTCAAGAAATGTTTACTTAGCATAAATTTGGATGCCTGCTGGATAATTTTTATATTAGTGCTGACAGCTGCTTGCTGTAGCAGATGAAAGTACAGTGCTGCTGCCCTCTTTGTGTTCCTTTCTTATTCTGGTGCTGAGTCTCCATTTGCATTTCTGGAGGAGTAAATACCTTGATTGGGGAAAGACGACTTTCTTTTAAATATTTGACATGGGTGTGTTTTCAAGACATCAAGAGAAAACCGCAAAGATAAAGGAGATGCTGTTTGTCACTGTCTGCATCTTCAGACACCCACCACTACAAAAAGTGTGCTTTATTTTTAGGAAGAACCATAATAGAGCTGACTCCCACTGAGTGACATCTCTTTTATGAGTGGACTGTGTTCAGCAACTAAGGTGAATTTTACTGTTGGAGTGGAGGAAATGTTCCTCACTTTTGACCACCTCCTTTTCTGCTTGGGTCCCCCTCTCTGCCAAACAGAGGAAGGCAAAAACATGACTAAAAACTGCTAAACTAGCCACAAATATCCAGAGTGGGACCTGTCCTGCTTCTCTCTCTTAACAGGAACTGGTATTAGATATATTAGCAGAACATGCAAGAAAGGCTGTCACTAACAATTCAGCTCAAAAGAGAAGCCTTTTATTATTTTTAGTGTTCTCATGGCAATGGCACAATGATTTTTTTTTTTTTTTTTAATAATAATTAGTCTTTGACAGCTTTCTGTAGGATGGTACCATGCTGCCAAGATCTATTATCCAGTCCTTCCATAATCCTCCAAACCTATTGACAGTAGGTTCCATATGGGCTTATCTGCATGAAACCATTCCCTGATATTAATATGAAATGATTTTCCTTTACATTTGTTCTCTTCTGCTATTATAAAGGCCAAATAAAGAAAGCGCTTTCCCCAGGCTTATCACTCACATTTTACCTTTCTGTGGATCCCTCTTTTTCATCATGGGTGAAGTCCTGCCTGGGGAGAATGACTACACTGACTTCTTTTAGCCAAAACCATGTATCTTTTTCTTTCCCTTGATTCTTGAGCTACTGACTTTCTCTTTTGAAAGAGACTTTGCTTAACACCCCAGTGCTCTGTCATTACTTTTGTTCTTCTGTTGCTGTTACATCTGTCTTGAGCTGCAGTGAGAAAAATCAAATGCTTTTTATAGACTGTACCATCACCGTGGTTATCTGAATTATTTGCTTGGAATAGAAAAAAGATGAGTGTGCCTGAGTGAGAAGTAAAAAAAAGAAAAAAAAAGACTATCAGGTGAGATATATTAGGAAGTATGTAAAAAGCCTAGTATTGCCAAGTTAAATTTTTGATTTTCAATGGGTTTCTGTGCATTAAATTTATATGCACCCAATTATGAAGAGGAACACTTTCTCTGTGATTTCTTTCAGAAATTTGATCTGTGTAAAAGCTGAGCAACTTTCGGTGTTTCTGACAAATTTCAGTGGGTACAGGACTTTAGTACAGATGTCCAAGTAATACTGGCATTTCTGGCTTAGTGATGGGCAACACCAAGGGCATAAATGTTTCTCCAGAGCTGCAGGTGCCTCACACCTTGGGAAGTTACACCTTTGGGAAGCTCTACCCCAGATGCTCCAGGGCACACCAGGGGAAACAGGAATCAGCAAACCAGCTGCCTTCACCTGGAACTGATGTGTTAAAAGATGTTTTTCAAGAGTTGCTTGGGGTTTTTTTTTTTTTGCATGATGTTCCCTTTGTGCAGAACCAAACTCCCAGATGAATGGCACTTACCTTTCTCCCACCTGTGTTTTCATGATGAAGGACACCTGCCACAGAGGATTAACTTGAAACGTTTTGTCTTTGTAGGTGGCTTCAGTCCAATTAACAAAGTAGGCTAATTCTGGTGAATGTGTTTGTGACACATCCAGGCAATCTAAGTAGGACAAAGAAACTGATGTACTGCTCTGCTGCTGATCCTGAAGTGATACTTTAGGCATTATGTGCTTACCTACCACAGTCTGTGCAAACAGTAACTATATCCTTGCCCTTAGCTGACATCAAAAAAACACTACTTGTGCTGTAAGTCTTCAAAAAAGACACAAAATTCATGAAGACCTAGGAAAAAATTTTCTGAATTTTTTTTCCATGCAGCTCCTTCTCCCCTCTTAAACAGTACAGTGAGAGAGAAGATATTTGGCAGACAGAGAACCACATCCATGAAAGAAGCGAAGGTCAGTAAAGATTTGACAGCATGATCATGTTATGTGGTTTGGAGGACAACCATTTTCTATGAGGCAGGATTTTTAAATGAGGATGCACTGTGTTCCTCAAGCTAGAAGTTAAAAAAAAAAAAAAAATTAAAGGCAGGAGGAAGAATCTCTGTGTGTTGCAACCTGAGAAGCCCCTGTCCTGTCTGACATGTGTGGTGCTCTCTTTGTTCTCACAATGACAATCTGACAAGGAGGGGTCAGGGGCACAGTGTTCTAGGATCACAAGGTTGTGTGTTGCAGCAGGGACATTGGTGGGAAGGTTGTACAGTTGTCATTTTAAGTGTTTGAAAGATACAGAGCAGTAAAAGAGGACAGAGGCAGTGCAAGTTGTGCAGTATTTTTGTTAAGAACTGGATTAACTTCTGGCTTTAATATTGTTGTACAAATAGTGGGGTAAAAGTCTGAATAAAACAAAATTAAAGTGATTGCCCAACCTGTATATTTATTTACAGCTTTGTCTTCTAGACTGCTTCCTTTCTTGGGAATTTATCTCATACACTGCACTTAAGTCATGGTCATTTTAGACACAGATTCCTCTTGGAATCTTTATTTTATTGATCAGATACAAAACAGTAACAGGTTTAGGTTTGGTGGGTGTTTGTTGATTTTTATTTTTTTATTTTGCTGATCAAATACAAAACAGTAATAGGTTTAGGTTTGGTGGGTGTTTGTTGATTTTTATTTTTTTTTAATTGAAGGGAAATGCCACTCCAAAGGGATTTCATCCCATGCAGTGTAATACAGCTGTGTTTTTGTTACCTGCTTCTATTAAATCCTGAGCTCAAAATGCTCTGGTGTATCACTTGCAGTGAGTTCTTGCTTGATGCACTCCCTGCAGTTCTGCCCAGCTATTCTGTGTGGAGTCTTGCAATTTGTCTCTAATGAAAACATTGCCTTCAGAAAGAAAAAAAAAAAAATAAAAAAAATCAATTCTTGACCAGGAGAGAGCAAGAAATAAAAAACCCACTATTTTTAATAGTCAGTTCTGGAGTTTAACCTTGGCACTAATTGCAGCAGTGTTACTTTTATCTTCATATCATAAACAAAAATTAATCCCATCCATGTCAGTGATCTTGTAAATTGCATTTCAAATGAAACTTCAAGCACCACCATTCCAGGGTAAAGGTGTGTGATCTGAAATCATTAGACTGGATTCACTCTTGGAGTACAGTTCTGCTGAACCCTGCTGAGCAATGCTGGTAATGTAATATCCTCACTGATGCACAGTGCCTCATCTCCTGTCAGAACAGGTTTTACCCCACAATTTAATTCACACTAACCCAGCTGAAGTTTGGCACAGCTCTGCAACAGTCCTTAGCTGTTTCCCAGTCAATCAGACTGCCATTTACCTTGTTTCTGCAGCACAACCTCATTGATTAAAACCCCAGTTTGTGGGGTAAACATCTAGTGATTTTGCCTTTAGAAAAATCGATCTGCTGATGCATCTCCACCAGCTGAAATCTTTACCTTCCAATGCATGGAGGTGAGAAGGGAAAGAAAGTGTAATAGTGCTAACATGCCTCAGAAAAATGATTAACATGCAATAAGACAATTGTGAAGAAATAAAGTTCAACAAAACACAGCATTATCATAAGCCTCAAGTCTTGTTCATTGCAAATAATTATATCTTTCCTTTTGCACTGATCTAACAGGTAATTATTATTCTATGCTAACAGCCAGTGGTATTAACATTTTCCCCAGTTATGTCCACAGACATTCACAACAACATGCTGAGTACTGTTGCTACAAAAGAGAAAGATTTGCAAATCTGAGTTCTGTCTTAATTTTATCTGTTTAGTGTTGGACTCACTTTTCAAATTCAGACTGGTAGACCAGTCCTGCTCTCTTTAACCTTAATGGTAATTTGAACATTGATTTCAAAGGAAGCAGCACTTGACCCTTGTCAAACATGAAATTTAAGATAAAAGTGGTGATGAAGGAAGGCTCTCATTCTGACCTGCAGTGTGTGTATGAATAGAGGGCAGGTTACATAATATCACTTGTCACTAAGGAGATGAATATTCATTTTCTGGTTTGATTTCACACCCATCCTTTATGGCATTGTTTGATAATACATGAAAAATTCCTGGACCACATCCTGTGGTCATGTAATAGATGAAATCCTATGACTTCCTAAGAGTTGGTGTAGCATGGTGCTCTCCAAGTGAGGATACAGACTGTGAGGTGTGCTGCAAATAATGTATGATTTTTTAAATACAGGATTAGTTTTGTACTATTTATCACAGAGTCACAGAGGCTGGAATGGACTTCTGGAGGTCTTCTGGTGCTCAGGCAGGGCTGCCCCAGACTGTGTTCAGATGCTTTGCTGCCTTCAGGTGTTTGTAGACACTGACAAGAGGAACCCTTTAGGTGTGTGTGCTTCCCTGAACAGTTTCCTATGAGGAGCATGTGTGATCCTTTTATTGTTTTGTATTTCCCAGCAAGAGAGTTCTAATACATACTGATGTGGAATGAATAAATAGATTGGGAAAAAATTTGAAGTGCTATGGTTTTGAACTTAATTTCACATGCAGATGTTTTGGTACTGCAGTGTAAATAATAAGATTTACAGGCTGTCTTTCACAGACAAATTCTCAAGTGCTACCATCTCTTATGAAGAATTAACTCTCAATCTTGATTCTCTTACTGTAAGCTCAAAATAATCAAACTGATCAATCCCTTCCTTTTCTCATAGCAATTTTGTTTAAGAAGCAAAGCACTCATCTAAGAGCCAAAGCTTGATTTATGTGCTAATTGCTATTAGGAGAAAGAAACAGGCACCATTTGAGAGTCCTCTCCTACCTTCAAACACATGAAATAAATTTTTGTTTGAAGTCAAGTGCTTCTTGGATGCCTGTCTGTGAATAGGCTCAGAGACACTGTCCTCTCCAAGGGACCCTTCCCAAGACACTGCAAATGAAATGGGGACTCTAGAGCAGAGCAGTGATGCACCCCCATCTTAGTGGGTGTTTCCATGTAAGGGAAGGTTTAAGACTCACCCCTTGCTGTTCTAATAAGGTAAAGGACCCAGAAACTTCCATGTTCTTTTCCCAGTAATTGTCCAGGTGCCAGCACAGGGATACCGGTTGGGCTTTGGAAATGTACCCCAAAACCTGTGGCCAATTTCATTGGGCAAGGTGGCAAAAAGCCCACCTGGACCATCAAGTGCTTAAAACCCTTTCCAGAACTGCTCAGTTGCTTTTTTGGATTGCCTCAGCAGTGTAGGAGTGTTTTCTGCACTATGTTCAACTTATTTTTCTAATTTTTAAATAATGTTTATTATTTTTGTAATTATTAAACCTTTTTCTTTTACAATGCATGTTCAGAGAAATTGCCTTGCTATTATTAAACCATTCTTGGAGGTTGAAAGTCAGCCATCAGACTTGATACATCTTCATGGAGTTTATTACACTCTGGCCAGGTGCAAGACTGTATCAGAGCAGTTTTCCAAAATACTTAAGGCAGGTTGCTGTAGGTCCATCCTTTTCCTAGGGACAGCATTGCAAACTTGCCTTGTAACTTGTGTTCTCACAGCAGAGTGAATCAAGGCCAAGTGGTGTAAAGTGTTCCCACGATGTCTTTCCTGGCCTCCATCCCTTCTGTCAGTCCCACTAGGCTGGAGTGCCTGGAAATGTTTAAGTGATGCAATCCTGGCAACACACCCACCTTGGCAAGCCACATCTCCAGTTGCTGTGGGAGCTCTCAGAGGTCCCCTTTTCAGGAACAGGTGTGCACTTAATTACTGGGAGGGATTTAAATACAGAATCAGACTGCATGAAAGGGGGAAAGACCACAGGAGAATCCCCAGGGTGTGGGTACAGCTGCCAAAAAAAGCACAGGGGATGCAGATTTTCAGGGCAACCCGTGCTGTGGTTTAACCCCTGGCTGGTGTAGATGGGCAGAGAACTCTTCCAAAAGCTTTAATGTGCAGTTAGCAAGACTAAACTGGGCAGATAAACCCTTCTTTCTCAAGCCAAGCAGCTGCTACACAGATCCTGCCCTTGTTCCAGCCTCCTCTCACACTCTCTCTTCTCCCAAGTCCCTGTCTATCCATCTGTCCACCACTCCCTCCAGTGTCCCCAGGGACTCAGTGGTTCTCAGGACCAGAGAGGGCACCAGAGCACACAGGATTTGGGTGGCTCCCATGTCTGCTCACCCAGGCACATGGCAAAAATAGCATTTTAGCAGGAAAGTTGACTGTTATTGGGTGGCTGGTGTTCAAAGCACAGCCACAGGGACTCAAGAAGAGAAAACAAAACTCTGAACTGCTAAAGCCTGCAGGTAGTGTGTCTTCAACACCAGGCAGCAAGCTTTGTAAGGAGCCTTTGGGATCCAGGGGTTTATCCATGGAAACAGATAATTATCATAAGAAGAAAGGAAGGGGGCCTTTTCCTGAAACAATAGTGGGACAGGGGATGCACAGACACATCATAAGTGCCACCTTCTAGATGAGAGTGAGAGGTGGATCCTGGAATCACTGCTTCTAATTTTCAGCACTTAGCAGTGTTTGTTTGTTGTCCATTTTGTTGTGTGGTCCCTGGCAGGATGCTGTCTGAAACTCCTTCAGTTACTGTTTGTAAATATGGTGTATTTCTGTCAGCTGCTGTCATGCTTTGTTCCCTCAGGTGGTGGAATTATGTTGTGGATTATGATATAAAAGTCTAATTTTTACTCCAGCTCTGTCATAAGGTACTACTTTTGCTGGCTAACCAGTGTCAGTGTATGATGAAATGCCCTTGGTATGGTAACATTTTTGCTACCAGAGCTGAAAAAACTCCTGGATGCTCCTATTACATTACAAATCCTATGGAGACTACAATAAACATAATCTATATTAAAATACAATACTTTCCTTCCGACATTACTGGATACAGAGTGATTGAATGAAGGATGTTGGTGAGTACCTCAGGTAATCAATTAGTATTGTTTAAATAACTACTGTTATTTGCAAGTGATATTCTATGTCTTTTCATCAGTCTATTTCCCTCTGTGGCACAAGCCCCTGTATTTGTCTCCAAGCTTTTTAATGATATTATTGTGATAAGCAAGAAAGAAATTACCATCATCTGTAGAAAATGTTGAAAATGTAGAAGACCACAAATGGAAGGCAAAATCTAAAAATTTTTTAATAAATCAACACAATTCTGTACCACTGAGATTTCTTCAGAATAACTTGCATCAAAGTCTAGAAGCAATTCTATGTGTATGTGTAAAAAAACTGTAAATATCTGTGTGGAAAAAAATGTTCCTTTTTTCTTGTCAAATGTCATCTAAATTCCAGTTATACTGTGGTCTTGTGCTACTGCTGACTAGCAGGCCTTTCTGCATTTCACTTTAAATCAAATGAAAAATAAATGATGTGGCCTCTAACACACATCAAAGAAAGAAGCAGAGTGGCTTCAGTGGATGTTCTATTCAAAAAGAAGAATGGATCCAATTTCTGGATCTTACTTATCCTGTGCCTGGGGCTTACACCTATGGAAGCTTTCTCTTTGCTGTCAGGAGAACCTGCAAACACCCTAATCAAAACAAAACCAAATCAGATCAATTTCCCCTGCTCTCGTTAGCGGGGTTGCTTTGTTGTGTTGTGAAAACAAAAAAAGAGAGAGCAGTGCAACAAAAAACTTGTTACTGCTTGATTTTTCTGGTGTGAGAGACCCGGTGATGTGACTGCAACACAAATTGCCACTGTTAGGTTTTGAAATCTCTGCAGGATAAACACTCCATCATCACCTTCCACAAGCAGAGTGTTTTCCCAGTGATGCTGGAGAAGGGATTCCTGCCAGGCTGCAGAGATTCAGGTGCAATTGCAGCCCCCTCAGGCAGTGAGGCAGGGAAGGGGTCCTGGCTAGATTCCTGCTGGGATAACTCTGCTGCCCCTTCCCCTTCTCTGTGTCTGCAGGAGCCTCTGGGACCCCGGGCCTGACACACCCACTGCCTCACAAACCGGGCAGAATAATGTTAATTACATTAATCAAGGGATCCTCCTGAGGCACGAAATGATGTTTTGACATTGTGGAGATGATGAAGCTGTTTAGCATTCAGGCTGTAATCCCCCAGTCCTTCCCTGCCCACAGAAATCCTTGGGTTTGAGCACATTCTGTGTTGCACAGACCTGGTGGTGTCCTGCCTCACAGACAATTCAGCTTGTGTTTAAACAGGATGAGCATAGGATGTGTTTGATCTCCCCTGTTTACTCTCACTGGCCTCTGAAGTTGAAGACCTGCTTATGCAAGCAACCTGCAGGGAGCAAGAGCAGGCTGAGGTACAGGCAGCTCCTGTAGCCCACTCAGTTTCTTGACAATAGGGTAGTTTTTATAACCCCTCAGATGCAGATTTTTTTTTTTATACCTCTCTCCTGAACTCTTGGTGTTGTGACAGCCATGGTTTCCTGGGGAAAGCTAAAGCACAGCCAAGTCTGATCTAGCTGTCTCTGCATCTAGACACGACTGACCTAATTATTCCAGGCGTTTGTGCATCTTGAAGCTCTGCTGGTCACAAGTGGTTAGTAACAGTGTGCAAGCAAAACTGGCTCCCTACCCCCTTTTTCTTTTTGCAGGCAGCTCCTACCAGGGCACCTCTGCTGCCTCAGTCTCTTCCCCAGCATGCACTGTGCTCTGTGGTTTGGATATCCACTGTCATTCTGTATTTTGGTGCTTTCTTATTGCATGGCTACTTTTGGACTGCTTAGAAATACAGCAAATCTTCTCCTCCATTTTAGTTTCACAGCCCTCTCCACTGTCTGCTGCTATAGCTGTTAAAAGAACTGTGTTGTGAAAGCTATTCCCCTGAGCTGTGGGATTTGAGAAAATGGTTTCTTCATTGAATAATGTATTTTTGCACATGGCAATAGTGTTCGCATAAGGGGGTCAGATGGAGGATGGTGGGCAGCAGGCAGATCACCAATGAAACACATTTTGTTACCAGGGTCTATACTTATGTAGGGAGTATGAGATAAAAGTTCAGCATCTTCTTCTGATCCAGGAGATTGCTACAGAAATCCTGTGGCACTGAGATATTTGTGGAGCTGGGACATGAACCCTCATGCTGTGTCTCTGTGCCCCAACCATTCCCACACTGCTGCTTGATGTGTAATTAAAGGTGTCACACAAAATGGGCAGACTCACAGTGGAGAACAGCCCTGCCTTAAAACCAGAAAAGTAGGCAAAGGTGTGTGGGACATGAGCCCCTTGTCCTCTGTGGTTAGAGAGAAGGAAGACCTTCCCCCTCTGCTGTTCTGCTCACCTTCACCTTTGTGCTGTTTCCTCTGATTTTGTTACATAGGCTGCAAAGTCAGACTTTTTTGTTGTTTGGAATGCTAAATTTATCTGGTACAGAAGGGAAATGTCCAGGTTTCTACTTAACTGCTAAGAATGAATGTTCAGGTGAAGAGTGAAATGATGGGGCTTGTACCACATTAAGGATGAGCAGTTGCAGTGCCTGTCCAGCACTCTGACTGCTCAGACTCTCTTCCCCTGAGCTCCTGGAGCTGCTGGAGACTCCAGCACCCTCCAGACTCCAGTGGCCAACTGTCCCCATTCATCTTCCTTGCCAGCATCAGCTGCCCTTCCACAACCTGCCCCTCCTCTCCCCCTGTCTGGCTCTCGTCTCTTGGTTTGCTGTGCTGTTACTCTCAAAACAGTTTCAGATCTGATTTTTCTTCCTATAAATGTTTATTGCTGCACCTCCTTGCAAAGGAGCAAAATGAGGGATACAGGACAAGTCAGTCACTCTGTTCACTCACTTTCACCTCCATAAAAAACAAGTGTGATGCAGCTATGCATCAAAGATAGGAACCACCTTTCTGCTTTTTGATATTTTTAAAATTATTGCTTTGTGATCAGTGATTACTTAGTGATTTTATTTTTTTGTTTTGATGTTATTTCCTAACACCAACAGTTGCTTCACCTTTTATATGACTGACAGGATAAAGAATCTTCTGAAAAAAAAAAAAAATAAGAGCATTCACAGAAACATTTAATTACCTGTTCCATGGATTTCACTCCTTGTGTTTTTTTTGGTGTTTGTTTTTTTTTTTTTTTCCTCCAATTTTTTTTACTGTTTTTGTTTTACTATCACTCCTTTCTCTCCCAACACACAGCACTTGTGACCACCCTCCCACACATTGCAGGTGCCTGCTTATCACCACACCATGCCTGCAAGCTTCTGAATTCTGAAAGTGGCAATACCCAGAACTGAGCAATTACAGGAGAATTTCAGGGAGGTTGTTTATTTATGCAAATACTGTGTTTCTGGCACACATGCTGCAGGGAAAGTACTGAATTCCTCTCCCAGGCTAACAGCAAAACAGAAAACCACAGAAGTTCAGAATAACAGAATATAGCCACCTGTACTTTTTTTTAATCTGCTGGAAAATGTGTTTGTCTGTCTCCTGACGTAAATTGTGTCCCTGGACCCATCAGTATTGTAGAAAACAAGAAGATACATTTTTCTTCCCAATCAGTATATTGTCCTTTTCTTTGTTTAGGCATTTTGAACTGAAACAGAATTAAAATATTCTGAATATTGTCCTAGGACATTATTAATAAATTATATGGAGCCACAATGTATATATGAAAAATTTCTGGATTAATTCTCTCCTTTTTTCTTACACTCTCTCTTCATTCCTTGTGTCCAAGAGGCAGATAACTGCAAATGGAGATTTGCACAGCCGTGAAGAGGATTGATTTTAATGGCAGATGCATGGCTAATCCCATGCAATGCTTTCAGATTTCAACCCCCACTTCATAGTGAGTGGCTGGTAAAGGCTGCAGAGTTAATCTGTGAGCTAATGCACACAATGTCTGCTGAGCATTCCTTTTCAGCACAAGTCATGTGGGCACTGTGCAAGGTGGCCCAGGAGGGCTGGGGGTGTAGGAGGGGCTGCTGCAGGTCTGGCTGCAGCACCACTTGCAAAACTCTCCTCAGAATGGTCTGGCTTGCCCTGGGGACAGCCCCCACCTCTGGCTTTGGGGCTGGGATGCTGTGTACCCCAAAACTGTGTGTGTGCATCAGTGCAGCAATGCTCCCTGCACTAAACCATAAGTGCTAATTGAAGGGTTTCTGGTGGGGCTCAGTGGGCTGCCAAGCACCTGCATCAATCTGAGTCCTCAAAGAGATCCTCTTTTGCCATCATAGAGCTCTGCACTTGTGCTCTTTCCCCAGCACAGAATGCAGCAAGTCTGCTCATGCAGCACTCCATGCACCCATGCAGCTCGTGGCCCCTCAGTTTTGGCCCCAGTGCCTTCAGCTGGCACATGTGATCCCACTGTAACCTGCCCCTGTGTCCATCAGAGCCCCTCTTAAAATGAGCTTTTGCTGCATTTTCCTTGCAGGATGTTAGCTGGCTGGTGGGGGTTCCACACTCCTGGCAGGGTGATTTAAAGCTCCAAGGTGAAGTCACTGTTAAGAGCAGGAGGGCAGTCCTGTGATGAAACAGGACTTATGCTGCCTGCATTCAGGTGTGCCATTTAATTGTCATTAATAATGCCACTATTATGTCTATGGTAGAGAGGTTTTACTCTGATATCAGAAAGCAACAAACAGTTTTAGCCTTTTGGTACACCATGGTGTCCACATAAACTGTGGGGATATTGCAGTGTGCATAAATCTTCCCTCTGTAGTCTGGCTGGTGTGCAGGGGATGAGGGATGCAAGCAGAGGCTGGAGCTCCAGGGAGGGTGCCCAAATCCTAAGGGAAGGGTCAGAACACACCAAAAGGCTGCAGAGGGTGGTTCTCCCCTCCCTGTGCTGTCAAGGGGCAGCCCTGCCTGCTCTCCTCCTCATGGCTGTGTCCCTCAGCTCCCAGGGCAGCCCCCAGGGCAGGGGGTTGTGGGGCTGCTGAGAGGGTGGCACTGCAGGCAGTGGGTGGGCACACAAACCTGTTTTTGTGTTAGTTTTCCCAAGAAACTCACAGCCTGCAGGGAGAGCCAGGTGAAGTGAAACGCCCCCAAGGGCAGCAGCAGTTGGATCCATGGCCCAGGACACCCTCTTGCTGTGAGCAGAAGCCCCCAGGCTTGACATTACACGTCTTCCTGCAGGGCCAGAGGAGAGAGTCCTCAGGGTCTTCAGGAGCAAGCTGGGCTCCTGAAGCATCCTTCTGGGGTGCACAGAGCCATCAGACAGAGCTCAGGCAGGAGGGAATCCAGGAAAACCTGACATCTGCTTCCCACCCAGCTTCCAGTGCTCAGACACTTATTACAGCATCCGTGTCCTTGAGGTTTCCATGTCCTCACTCAGATTTCTGTGAGTTCTGCCAGAAGGCTCAAAGTTACTGCAGGAGAGGGATTATTCACAATGAGAAACAGCTGGCTCCCCCTTAGGACTTGTTTCCTTTGGATCTAGGCTTAAAATATGCAATTTCTAGCATCTGCACCTTGTTTCCAGATGAAAGGAAGCAACTACAAAGCTGTGATGGGTAGAGCACAGCTGAATGCCTCAGCAACTTGCTTTCCTGTGAAATGAAGTTCCACACACCTCAGAGATGATCCTGGAGCAGGTGTGGAGAATTTTCCACGTCTTTTTTGCACATTTTTTCACCAGTGAGGGGCCACAAGGGACGGATGGTATAGTGCACAGACAAGCCAGCTGCTATCACATGTTTATTTATTTAAGTAGATTTTGATTGTCTTTTGTTGTATTTGGGTTTGTGTTTGATGTTCAGATTTTTGGGCAGATGATTTTGAGTTGTATGGATGTATGGGAGACATTTCTCTCCCCTCAAATGCCCAGGTGATGGGAGGTTTTGTATGGATGAAGCACAAGATATATGAGGCAGAAATACACAGGCTGATTATCTGAAAAAATAATAACTTGCAAATGGCCTTTATCACTTCAGAATATATATAAGAACAGGGAAATGACTGTGTCATTGATTCCCAAAATGCTGAACAAAAGCCTCAATATAATCTTGGAATGTTTTTTTCCTGATTGTTGCCAGATGCTAATTAGGGAAACAAACCAGCATTCACCAAAGAGGTCTGTATTTATTTCAGACTTAATTATGATAACCTAGAAACAGGATCAGACAATCATCCAGAGGCTACTCTTCAGCTTGTTGTTCAGCTGGCAGTAGATAACCACGTTGCATCACACATATTTTAAGATACAGTGATTCAGAACAATCGACTCAGCCTTTCTCTTTATCCATTTTTGCTCCTCTTTGTGGAGAGATTTTTACCTCAGAGTTCCGAGAAGATATGTAATCACTCACTGCAAGACAAGAAATTATTTTACAAGAACAAATGCTGGTTGCCATGGTTTCCAAGAGGGAGAAAATCCAAGGTCATTCAGTGAAAAATACTCCACAACAGTCAGCACGAGGGTACTCCCTCAGCCCTCCCTTGTCTGTGGATACATTCCTCCCTTCTCCATCTGTGTGCAGCTTCCTGTTTAAGCCACAACAACGCTGATAAGAACATGATGTGAAAAGCCTGCAGTGTGTCTGGAAATAAACAGCCAAACTTGGATTTACAATCCTGTGGGATTTCACAATTGGCCGCTTCCTGTGCATCTCCTGGAAAACCTGACCTACCTGCTGCCTTTGCCAGCCAGAGAATTGCAGGTGCAGCTGTGAAAATCTCACCTGAAGGAAAGGCCAGGGTAACCCCACAAGGATGGGCTGGCATGTGGTCAAGTAAATGCAAAAAACACCAGAGACAGGACCCTGCATTCACAGTTACGCTAGGAAAAAATAATGTCAAAAGCTACATTTCATAACCAATTTCATGGGTTACTCATTTGAGTCTGAAGTATAAGAAAAATTGTGTTTCTTTCAGCGGCTGAGGTTTATGGCACCATAAGTGCTCCTGAATGTCTCAGTACTGACCTGTGTGCTGGAGACAGTACCAAAGATGGCTTCAAACAAGCAAAATCCAGCTCTGTGACCCTTCAGCATCCCAAACAAGATGCCAGGAGTTTCTCCTTAATTTAGAACTGCCACGACAAGATATTATATTATATTATATTATATTATATTATATTATATTATATTATATTATATTATATTATATTATATTATTAAGATAAATTAATATCATTAAGATAATGCTATCCAGCTGTTTGAAATGACAAATCTTCATTCTATTGTGAATTTACAGGGGCAGGCAAAACTGAGCCTTTTGCTTATGTTTATACAAATGCAAAATCTGTGTGCACATCATGCCAGGACAAAACACAGTTCACTAAACTAAACTCCTGAAAAGTAAATGCAACCATCTAAGGTGTGTCCAAAGCCTTATTAGTGTAGTGAGCATATTTCTTGCATGATAGGGTGTGTATGTGGTGCCTCAGTCACCAGTGCCATAAAATCAGTGACTCTTGAGTGCTTGCTAATTTCCATTTCTGTCAATTTAAAAACAACAACAACAACGATAAAGTATTAGATTGGAAGTGACAAGGGAAATGGCTACATTGCTGTGATAGAAATAACATTTTGCAATGTGGACTGTTGGCTGCACTGTGTGCACAAATGCAAAATTCAAATTGCCAAGCCATCATCTCAGCAACTGAACGTCTTGTGCAGGGGGAAAAGTCTTTGTTATTAGGGCCCTGGAGACTGTACAGGTGCCAATGCAACCAACCCCTTTTGTGAAAAGGTTTCTGGATCCAGATAGGCAGGAATCCTGGGAGTGGGACTAGACCTCCTGCTGCTAGCTTGTTATTCAAATCAGAAGAGATCAACACACGAGTTAATTATAGAGAAAGAGAAGCACAGATGGAGATTCAAGGGCTGATTTTTACAAAGGATTCAAGGACCCAAGCATTGTTCAAGTCCTGCTTTTAGCACCTAAATTCACAACTACCTCCCTAACCCTTCAGCACAACTGTCACCTCTGTGGAAAGCCTGTCACTCTCACTGCTCTGTAGTTTTGCCATGAAGCTGCCCAAATGCAGAGAGCTGTTTCTGAATTTTTGTAATCTTGCCCCAGTGCAAACAGCTCTTTAATTCACTGACACTTCACTCCCCATGACTGAGCCTGACTCCCATCCTCCAGAGGCTTTTATCAGAAAGACAAGTAGAAATTCCACAACTGGTAAATAATTAGAAATGCTCCTCATCTGGTACTGGGCAAGCAAATCCGTGCACCCAAAGCTGTGACCCTGGCCTGGAAATCTGAACAACACCACTCTCTGTTGGTCTTCCTCTGACTCATTATCTGTCCTTGAAGGAATCACGTTGACCTCCCCATGTCCTGGTTTTCCCAGCTTTTGGGTAACAATGATGTGTTTCCCACACTGAAGCTATCAGGTTGGAAAGTGCTTTACAATTATTTCTCTGTGACCCCTTTGTGAAATTCAGGGGACTTCTTCTATAAGAGTTCAGATGCTGACCTCTCTTAATTTCCTCACATAAGTGTCTTTTGATCTGTGCTCAGCCTCAGGTCTAAATTTTAGAGTCAGATATATGGGGTTTAACTTGTCATATCACTGAAAATGCTATTTGGTCATGAAATCTACTTTATATAGCTATAGGTACTTTAATTGAATGTACATGTTACTCATTTGAGTCTGAAGTACAAGAAAAAAATTGTGTTTCTTTCAGTGACTGAAGTTTATGGCACCGTAAGTGCTCCTGATTGTCTCAGTACTGACCTGTGTGCTGGTGACAGTAACAAGGATGGCTTCAAATGAGCAAAATCCAGCCCTGTGACCCTTCAGCATCCCAAACAAGGTGACAGAAGTTTCTCCTTAATTTGGAACTGTAAATATTTGTACAGGATTTATTTTTAAAAAATAAAAATTAAATAATAAAAAATAAGTAAGAAAGAAAAGGAAGAAAAAGCAAAAAGGAAAAAAAAAAGAAAAAAGGAAAAAAGAAAAAAAATAAAAGGAAAAAGGAAAAAAATAAAAAATAAAGAGAAATATATAAATATATAAAATATATTTTTTATATATTTTATAAAAAATATATAAAAAAAGAAATATATAAAAAATATTTTGCCAATTTATTTTTGGTTTTTTATATACATTACATCTGCCTGTGTATGGGAAATACTTAAAAATATACCCTCTGTTTAAAACCAAACTATTGAATATAGAAGACTAGGCTGTGCTGTTCAGCAGTACCAGAGCAGTCACATGACTTGGAAAACCCTAGAAACAAAGAAGAACACATTTCATACTGTCTGTGTAATAAACCAACAAACTATTTTGATCATATATATAAAAATAACTATTTCAGCGTAAACTTTCCTTTCTAAACTTTAAAAGAATCAAGTGTGATTTCTTTAAGGAGTCTGCAGGGAATTTCTCTTAGGCATTTCAGTGGTACCTGCTATGCCAGCAGAGCTGGTAATTTCCTTTCCTCTCCTACTACACATATCTAAGGTGAAATTCCTGCAGTTTTCCCTTGCTACATTTATGATTTCTATCAGTTTTCTGCTCACTAAATCTAATAGCTATTAGCTTTTTCTGTGTCTGGTTATTCCACAGTCTGACACAAGCTGAGCTGAGGAGGGGAGGGGCACATGTGGAGACCATCATCACAATGTAATGTTCTTACTTAATGCTTAAAATATCATTTAGGTTGTTTCTATCTTTCCCTTCCATATTATTCCTGTAGAAGTTCTTATTTTCAAAGTCTTCATTTTCTCTTTTTCTTTCATGTCTGTCCTTTTCCTGTATTTTTGTTTGGTCAGGCTTTTCAAAATTCTTTTTCAAAGCTTTCCATATTGCAACTTAACTTTCCTCTTGATTCAGTCTCTCTGGTGGAGTTTTCTCATTTCAAGTTTCCCCTTTCCCAGCAGGTACACGTGCACAATCCATGGCACTCCCTGTGCCTTTCTCTCTGCATGTTTTTCTCCCTTTATCTCCAACTTTTCCCTCCCCTTGTCCCCAAGGCCACTCTGTTCCCCCCTGCCTGCCCAGCAGCACCTCTCATCTCCCCTGCAAACCTCAGCCTCCCTGCTGATGCTCACCCACACACAAGAAGAGACCCTGTAAGAAAAAAATAAGCAAATTTTCCAAAGAGATATATAGGCATATAGATGATTTTGGTATTTTCCGTCTTCTGACTAATCATCATTTGCTTACTATCTATACGTGCTTATCTTCTTTTACAGGTTACAACTGTTTGCCAAAATTGCTCTGCTACCAAGAAAACAACTTTCAGTGTGGCAGTTTAGTGATTAAAAAAAAAACATCTCCCACAGTTTCACAGTTAAAGTAACAGACCACCTCTCCCAGCACAGCCTATGGGCACAAAACAAATTCCCCACTTTCCAGCCACCCTCTCAGCATGAACTACAGAAACAAAAGTATTTTTCTTCATCCCACTGACTTAATCTTGTTCTCCATGATGGAATTGATGCTGTCATTTAGATTTTAGTAATTTAGGTGCCAGTGTAATTTATGCCTTCTCTGAACCTACTTTTCTCCCCTGGTAGTGGCTTGGGAGAGGAGTTTGCACTTGGATGTGCACAATGCAGAGGCATGGAAGATGGGTTTTTGAATTTTATCTATGTTGCATCTAGGAGTAAAATAAAAAGACATGAGAGACCAGCTGGGTCTGACAATTTTATTGCACTGATGGTTCACCTATTCTTGTAGGGGAAGGCTGGCACGATGCCATGAAACAGTCTTGAAGTAATAAATATCTTCTGATGTAATAAAAAGGGAAATGTGTTTTCAGTTCCTGCTTCCTACATCAGAAAGACACATCATATGGACCAAATCTAATTATATATAAAAATAAGGAAGGAGGAAAGAGCCAGGTATATCTGCTTTATGTCATCTCATAATAAAGGAAAAAAAATTCCATTTCTGATCAACAAGTCAATTCAGAGGAGTATATCATATTATTAAAATCATAAATCCCCAATATTAGTGTAATCTTTTCATATTTGTTTCTCAACTAGAGTTTTGTTCAAATGAACTTCAGCTGATTTTAGAGTCAGAAGACAAAATCCTTTTGTGCTTTACACAGACACATTTTGGGAGTACCAATAAGGAAAAAGATTAAGCCACCTGGATATAAAGCATGAATAAAAGGAGAACCCATTGGTAACCATCTCCTGTCACATCTCATGTGAACTGTAGCCTGGTAAAGAAAGGCTGTTTCTGTGATCCAGGCCCTGAGAACTCCTGTAGAGGTACAGAAACATCATCTCTTTAGTTGACTTGATGATCTTGTACCAGACCTCAAAATCTTATTCCATCATTTTATCCCAGATGGTGAATTTCTGAGATGTTTTCAAGATTCACTGTTATTACAACCAACCACTGTTGCTTCCTCTAGTATCTCATCTTTTAAAAACTCTCCTTCTTCTATCCTGTTGGCCAAGAATACACATGTTTCTGGGTCCGTAATCCAGGGGGACTGTGGAAAGGTAAAGGAGTGAATCCCCATCACTGCTACCCCAGTATTCCCCCAGCTGCCTGGGAATGTCTGATGTGGGAACTTGGCTGTGCTTGCCAGCGTTGAGTTCATTACTGTGAGATGTAAACAGCATCTATAAAAGGCTAGAAGGTCGAGATGCTGTAAGACAACATTGGCAGAAACAACAGGAGGAAGCTGTGGAGCTGTTAAGAGCCTCTGGAAGACAAGCAAGGAGATGGAAGCAAAGTGTTTTAAACATATGCCTAAATACTGTTTTAAACAGTGTTTTTATACTGGTTTTATGCCTATGGATACATGAAGTGGTGCAGATCAGCAGAGCCCAGGAATTCACCAGGTTTTCCCAAGCAGAAGGACCAACCCTACTGTGGGTGGATTCACTGCCCTTAGCAATAAATGAAAGAAAGTGTCAGGAGGCTGCCCAGGAGCTGTTTGGGAGAAGCTTTTGGGTGATATGAAGGTTTGGGTCACAAGATTTGTCAGGGTTTTTAGTGGGCTGGAGTTAGTTAGTTAATGGAGGCATTAACCAGCACTCATCCTCTGCCCAGTGTGGGCATGGTGAGAAGGATGTGGCTCCCAGAGCTGCTCCTCTGTGGGGGTCTCTGCAGAAGCCAGGGCTCTGCTGCCTGGTTCCCTTCTTTCCTGGTGTGTCCTTTATGCTGAATATGCAAAGAAAGGCTGCTAAGAGCAGTCCTCTGGTGCCTCATGGTACTCCCACCCCACTGCCACATTTCACTGCCCTGTGGCCTATTGCCCATGGGTACAAAGCAGAACTCATGGCCCAAACAATCTCCTTTTGTCTCATCCTTCTACAGGCAGCTGCTTTCCTCTTGGCTTGCAAAGGACTTTAAGCTGGCATTCATCCTCTGCAATAAAACAAGAAATGTTGTCCACCTTGGCCTCTGTCCAGCATTTTGTCCAGGGGCAGGGGAGAGATCTGTGGTGGGTACAGCTGGAGGTCAGGCAGTGGGGAAGGGGAGAAAGGCTGCTTATCAGACATTAATTTCACTGTATGCAACTCTCTCATGTCTTTCCTCTCTCTTTCATGCCCATATTTCTGAAAGGCCAATAACCACCTTATTGTTTCCATCTCTACAGCAATTCCATTCTTTCTGTTGCTCTTTCTTTAGTACATAACTGATCTAAGAGCTAGAAGCTATTTGGCCTTCAGTGCTCCCTTGGAAGCATTATTTGGTTAATGCTTCAACAGAAATAGAGACACTTGTGCTTGATTTTATACAGTCTGAGATTTTTCTCTGTCTGACACTCTTTCTTCTGGAAAAAAGCCTCGGTCTGAAATGCTGAACTGGAAGGACACAAAGACCTGATGCAAATGGAGATAGTGTAAGTCTGATGAAGCTGAAACAAAATCAAAGACAGACTCTGGCTCTCTGGGGGGTTATCCATTCCTTCTTCTTGCAAATAATAAATGCACCTCCTGTAATTTTTCTCAGCTCTTCTGCTGTCTTTATTCTGGCCAGTTCATAAGACAGCTGTCTGTCACTGGGGGAAATAATGCTATGCACTCCTTGCTGACACTGTATGAAACTTTCTGTTCCAGACAGAAACCAGAGGGTAGGTTTATGTGATACCAATCTCACATCTACCTTTTTGCTGCCCATACTTTCTCTGCTCTGCCTGCGTCCTGCCACTCTTCTGCCCTAAACTGGATTTTTTTTGGGCTGGCTAAGTGACTGTTCACCACCTGTCTCCCTTCAGACCACTTGAGAGGTTTGAAATTACAAGAGGTTTTGTTAAGAAGTGTAGGATCCCTCAAGATGCTCCATCTTGGCTTGAAACCAAAAGTCAAGGGAGTTGAATAATTTGTGTTAGCCTGTATATCCATGTGAGGTTAGAGAGATGGGACTGAGTATGGAAAATCACATCACTCTAAATAAACATTAACAGCCTCCTCATCTCTGTTGGAGCAAGTTCACTGAGGTCATGGATTAACTCACAACATCTTCCTATTCCATACTGAAATACTATTTTAAAAAAATATTAAATAAATATACCTACAAGTGTGTTTCCAAGCCAAAAAACTTCATCTCCAGGTTAAGAAACCAGAGACCTGGGAAAGGAGAACCTTTGTTCTTGAACCTTTCTTACCATATCAAACAGATTTCTTCTATTCTCGACAGGACTTCTTGTGAGAACTCAACTCATCTACAGTCAAATGCTTTGTCTGTACTTCTTACTGTTTAGAAAATGAGCTAAATTTTCAGGAAATCTATGTATAATATCATGAACATCCTTGGCAAATGAGCCAGAAACTGACACTTGCTGTGTTGACTGTTGCTCTGAGGCTGAGTGAAAATACCAAACACTCCTGTGCATTTTTGTCATGGCTCATGTAAACAAAGTTAGCACTTGCATCCATATTGCCATTCCAGGCAAGTTTTCAATTAATATGGATGCCCTCTTACATTAAAATCTCAAAGGCAACTCTCCAGGAAAGGGTCTGTTCCTACATTTGACTCCCTCCTAGTTGCTGTAATGACTCTAGATTAAGATGTTATCAACCTGAAATGCCAACAACACTGGCAAGCAGCCAATTTGGGATACACGAGTGAATTCGGGTATGAATAAAACTGTTTAACTTAAAATCCCCCATGCTGGGAAGAGAGGGAAAACAAATAGCAAGCCTGCTGTGCAATAAATCCATTCCACTGAGTTACTGCACAGAGAGAAGTGGGTGCATATTTATCATTTACCCTCTATGTATTTTTGGTTTTTTTATTTCATATTTTTTTCTGTAGCTTAATCTTCTCTTAGAAGCCCCCATATTGTTCTGCTCTATTACTATTAATGAAATATGACTCTTGCAGTGATTTGGAGCGAGGCATGAAGCTGCCAACACGACTGGAGGGCAGGGACATGATATCGGTGGCTGGAATAATCAACTGGTTCCCATAGAGAGTCTGCAAAAAACAATCTCTGCCACAGCCCTGCAAGGTGGACAGGATGGGTTGCCACTCCAAGGGCTCTATCACACTGGCTTGTGTGAAGTACTTCACCTGCAGTTGCAACACTGGAGTGAAATATGGTGAAATATCTCAGCATTGTACAGGAAGGATCCTATTGCCCCTTGGACAGCAACTCAGCTCTCAAAGTGTAACTGAGTTCCCCACACCAAACTGCCTTTCCTCCAGCACCATTCAGTAGTTGTCCCTGGGAAGTGAAAAGGACTATTTTTTTCAGGGATTGATCTCAGTGAGTCCTCACCTTCAGCCAGAGTCATCAGTCTAAAAATCAGGAGTTGTTCAAAAAAACACATAAGGATGAAAATGCAACTATCCTGTAAATGGGCCTGACGTACTGTTGTTACATCTCTTGCAGGTAGCAGGAAGCAAGAGGGTTTGTGATGTATAAATTACAATTTAAACATTGCTTCAACAAAGATAAGGTGTATTTATTTTATATGCAATATGTATGATTTTATGTTACATTTTTTATCTTATAATAAAGGCTGAAGGGCAAGTTCTGAGTTGCGCACTTAGAAGTATCCACTCAGACTTCAGCATCAAATTCATCACAGCATGTCAATCCATGATTCTGGATGTTGCTGGTTTTGTGTGTAGTTTGACACGTGTCCAGTTCCAAACAGAAGAGCCCCAGCCTTCCCTGCTGCTGAACTCCTGGAAGCTGAGCAGACTCCAGTGAGTGTGCATGGGTTTGGTACAAATCTTGCTAGACCCATGCCTGAGAACAGCTTTATCTGCATTAGGAGTAGAGGAGGAGGCAAAAACACAGCCTGCCAATTCCATGCAGCTGTGTCGTGTAGGAGTTTTGATTTGCCTTTGTGCAGATGAATTATACAGCCAAGGAGTTTCCAGCTCTTGGCACAGGCTGCTGAAGCATGGATAAGCTTAGTATTTTATTTGCTTCCAGCAAGGACTATCCTTATGAGCTGGAAAAATGCAATCTAGAGAGGAGTCCAAGGACTGCCTCTAAGTCTGACTCACAGATTGGAACTGATTCTCCCTGAAGAAGAGGTAAAGAAGTCCTTTCAACACCAGACAATTAGCTCTCCTCCCAGAGCAGTGCCCATTGCAGTTGACTAGTCTTTATGCCTTGGGCAGAAGAGGTGAAGTCTGCTTCACACTGATTTTCTGGTCCACCTGTGACTCGAATTGGCACAAATCCTTTTAAGCACCTTCAGTAAACCTGTGTTTTGCTAAATACTTGAGGGCAATGACTATCTCAAAGCAGAAGCTTCATTAAAATCTACCTGTCAAAGACTATTTGTTTTGTCTGTGTTTCCTTTAGAATATACTGGCTCTGTGTCCAAGAAGCAGTGAAACCTTCATTTTCAGGGTCTCAAATAGTGGAGGGAAAAGGCAGCTCAGTCTTGCTTGCCATGATATGTTCTGCCTAGCCTGTGCCATGCTTTCAGACAAAGAAAATACTAGAGTCAATTAAAATCTTAAGGGTTGTGGAAAAATAGCCGTGGACAAATAAAGAAGAATCCAGCAAGTCCTGGAACTTACTATCCTCAATTTGATCTATCTGCTTCATTTGAGGATTGATATGTGTGAGGTTAAGTATGTGTCACCTGTGCTGATCTCTAGTTTGCAAAGGCAAAATTGCTTGCAGCATACGCAGAGAAAAAAACCTCTCTGGCACATTGATGTCAGCAACAACTTGAATCTCTCTTGTTCTAGATATTGAGATGATTTTTTTCCCTTTTTCTTTCCTTTCCTAGAGGGGGCCCCATGTTGAATAGCATCTTCTTCTGATGATGCAGATAAAGCAAAGATTCTTGTAGCTTAACTCAGAGACTGAATTCCCAGGAAGTACTTAGTTCTTGGATGACTAGGATGTTTTGTTGAACGTGTCACACTAACACACTGATGCATGCTAACAATCCATTGAGTTCATAAAGTTTGAAAAAGCACTAACAAAGGACGGATGATGCAAGAGAGGAAAAAAAAGGAGCAATTTGTTTTCTCAATACAGTTGATGGATGCTTGGAAATTAAACATGACATAGTTGCTGGAAGCCAAAATCTTCCATTGTCCTGCTGATCTCCCTCTCTGTTTGCTTTCTTTTTGCTATTACAAATGAAATGTTGGAGGAACTGGTATATGTAATAATTGACTCTTGTGTCACTGTTCTACTGAAATCTTGCAAGAGTTTCAATTCTTTTTTTTGCCTGCTTAGTATCAAGCCATTATATTAATGTGGAAGCTGGGATATCAGGGAAGCAGAAAAAAAATGCACTTATCAGAACCACTCAATAAGGACAGAAGCAATTCCCAAGTCCTTCTCTCCCATAGAAGTCTACTGAAGCCTTCATGGGAGCATCCCTGGGGAAAAGAAGAACCTTGACACCAGGAAGGGGTTGGTTCTGCACTACATGGCTTTAGGCCATATCAGGATGAAAATTAATTTAGCAATAGTGCTTGGGACAGCTGATTGGCTTACAGATGCCTTCTCCCTTCCATTCTATTGCTTATGGCTGCAACTGTTACCCATTTGGAGACTTAAGTTGGTAGAAAGTCAGCAGGTGGAGTTTGCCAAGCAAATCCCCCTCTTCTAATGAAATGCTGACTGTGAAGCAATTGTGGATTTGATTTTTGTTTTGTTGTTTATTTTTCAGTTTTTCTCTGTGTGTTTTTTCATCAGAAATAGGGAAGAGTTCAAATTAAACAGATTCAGAATTGAGAATTTGCTTAACTAGATGGAAATAATGACTGAGTTTGAAATGTTACCCTAGAGCAACTCAGTTATTTTTGTTCAAAAATCTAGCTGCATTGTGAAATAGAGAAAGTTGTCCCGATCTACCTGAAGAAATAAAACATGCATAGACTTAGACTAGTTTAGGGCCTCAGCCAGTTCTGACAGTGTTTATTGATAAACAGCTTTATGAAAAATACTGACAAGTACAAATGTTGCAAGCTGCTTTTCTATGTCATGTGCATTTTAAATATTTCTCCATGACTCTACACTGGGAAATAGAAATCCCTCCCATTCTTTCCAAAACTTTCATATTTGATGCCATAGTGTAAAACCTCCTAAAAAGGCTGCATGCTTCAGAGGCAGCACCCACAGCTGCCTGATTTTTGGGCAGCATTTTGGGAGGTAGCACATTGCAGGTGACCTTCAAAGGTGTGATCTTTTTGACTATTTGCTGAATCTACATTCCCTTATTTTAGGCAGCTGGATGTGGTATCCCACCCTTAAGGGGAAGGAACACTCAAGATTCATAGATTCTCACTGTCAAAAGTAACAACAAAAATCAGAGGGTGCACAAAAGCCAACAAATTTCATTAGTAAATTACACAATGGGCATGGAAATTGGTATGTTAATTTCTGACCTATATCAGCACAGGCCAGTGGGTTTAGGATAAAGGGGGAAGGAAGGAAGGAAGGAAGGAAGGAAGGAAGGAAGGAAGGAAGGAAGGAAGGAAGGAAGGAAGGAAGGAAGGAAGGAAGGAAGGAAGGAAGGAAGGAAGGAAGGAAGGAAGGAAGGAAGGAAGGAAGGATTCAGCAATCCTGGTGTCTCCAGCATTGATCCAGCTGATGGCATGTCCAGGTTCCTGGAGGTACCACCTAGGTTTGTTGGGGATGCCCTTTTATAGACAGGTTTTCCCCATCCTGGAGCTAAGTTTGTTGCTTTCTATTCAAATTAGTCATCATGCACAGCTCATTCTTTCAGACCTTTCTGGAACTCTTTATTCCCCTGCCACAGTCCGTTCCCATTTCTTTGTCTCATTCCTGCACTTGAGTTGTACCTGTACTTGTGCTTATCTGTAGTAGCCATAACAAGGATGTTTGTCCCAGAAGTGTGCTGCCCTGCCTCCACATAGCACCTTCTCTATCCACATATTGTTCTTTCTTGCAGTTTGTTATTACCAATAATTCTTGGCTGGCTCCACAGTCTATCAGTGTCTGAGACATAACACATCAGTCTCCTTATCTTCCAGGCTTCTAGAAGGGACAAACCTCTGTTTATTCCTTGCTTTATTCCTTTCTTGCTGATTATTTAAAACCATACACTGAACAATAATCAGTGAAGAGCTAAACTAGGGACCTAGTTGAACTGCAGTCTAATCCCATCTGCTCTGCTGGAGGCTTCCAGTGCACCTGGGTGAGATCAGGGAAGGGGATTCAACAGCCTTGCATCCCAGTCCCAAGGCTGCACAATGCAGTCCTTCTTTTCTACTGCCTAGACCTCCTTGGTTGCTTACTTGGATCTGAGAGCTTTGGCTTAAACATTCTTAAAACATCAGCAAGGGAGCACTCTGGGAGGTTGTTTGAATGGCTGCTCACAGATCTTGGCAGCAGATTTTCTCTATGGCACAGGATACAAACAGATGAATTGAGATATTTGAATTCTTTATCCTTTCCATGAGTCTTCTCCTGTGTCCCCTCTTCCCTTTGCAGCCTTAGTAAGATTATTTCTTCATCATAATTCAAGTGGTTACTTGTTAGTGGGTTATAAATCCCTGCTGAGTATCCTTGCTCAAATACGTGAATATACATGTTAAAGTACACAGGCAGCAGGTGCTGAATTTTTTTTTTTTTTTTTTTTTTTTTTTTTTTTACTTCATGAATCTCTGTCTGGAAACACAATGCAAAACATTCAGGGCAGCCAACAAAACTATGCCTCCAGTGTGGAGCAAATCTGGTAAAATCAAACTAGATAGAACTCTTCTTCTGTTGCCTATTTCAGCATGCTGTTTTCTTCAGGTGCTAACCTGTGTGCAGGAGTAGATTATTTCTTTTAATGATGATCATTAACATGGGAGACAGGTTGTCCTTCTCAGAAAAGGGACTCACTGAACGTGGTCAGGTTTTCCACTTTTCCTTGCAATTAAAAAAAAAAAAAAAAAAAAAAAAAAAAAAAAAAAAAAAAAAAGCACAGTTCTCTATCTATTACTCTGGTCATTGAGTGAATGATGAAGGGCATGCACCGTACATCTGACTTAAATCCCATGTTATATGGGAAATGGTAGAAGACTAACCGAGTTCTAACTGAAGTTAATTAAGTTATAGCACAGTGACTAAACTATGGAGCTGAAAACTATGGCATTAAGGGAGTGGCTCTATCTTTAGCAGAGAGTAAAACATGCAGCATAAATATCATGCATGCTGCCAGTCAAATATTTAGAGTTCCTACATAGAGAGGACCAACATATCATGCCCTCTCTTTTTCTGGCAGAAAGCACTGAGTCCATGGAAAACAACACCTGTGCCAGTGAAATAAGCACCAGCATTTCACATAAATCTATATCTGAGGTCTTTCTTTTGTTCACTGAAGTAGTGGGGGTATCAAAGAGCACAGAGAAGCACAGCTAAAAGGTCAGTACACAACAGAAGCTGCTGTAGGGGCTGAAGCTGTCAAGGTCTGTTCAGACAGGCACAAAGCCTTTGGAGAAGGAGCTATCATGAGAAAGGTCTCCCAAGCCCTTTGGGTGACCCTTCTGTTTTCTGTGGCTTTGCTTTTCAAATTTACTTGGAGGAAGTATGTTTTAATCACTTATAAAGCCATGGATCTGATGCTTCTTGGACATGGCATAGAAACATGTTTTCTGCTACCACTCACATACTTTAACTAATATAATCCTCACTGAATTCATCAGGTGTAAATTGTATAAATTTTACAGCAGTTTCTGTGCATGTTGTTTGACTCATTCCATGGGTTACCACTCCAAGCATTTATTCAGACATTCTGAATGCCTCCCAAGGAGACTAACTTTCAGTAACAAGACCAAGACCAGCATCTATGGCCACATTTAGAGGTTATAAATTCTCCCTGGAAAGTTAAAGACATCTTGAAAATGGGATTCAGACTCATACTGATAGACATGTATGACTGTCAATGCTAAGAACCACCAAAATATTTTTAAAGGTGGAATTTCTGCTTTTTTTTCTAAAAATTTCATTAAAACATATTTTTCCCATGCTACTCTAGTGTTTTATACCCTGCATTTTTTCACAGAGCAGAAAAAAAAACTACAGAAATTTTATTGTGAATATCACTGCAACTTCATCCAAAATGTCAAGGCTGAACATTTCTGTGGGACAAAACTGGAAAGATCCAAAGTATAATTATGGATTAATATTAAATTTGACTGAGTTTAAGTATCCTTTAACTATTAAATAACTTGGCAAGTTGATGTCATATTCCAAAGTAATTAGGAAGGCTAGAAAAAAAATTCAGGGTCCCTGATTTCTGCACAAAAAGCTGAAAGGAGGTTGCTGGGGTAGATAATCTTCTTATTACGTTGCCAGGAGTTGTTTTATTGAAAATTTTGGCCTAGATATTAATGTGAAAGATCTTCTGTAGCTGCACAGCTCTATCCCATTGCAGGTAGTGATATCAGAGATGGAGAAAATAATACAATTTTTCGTGAGTTTGCTACTAAACTTCAATCACCCACTCACTTTGCAAGCTATTGATAACCTAGACTGGATATATACATATATATGTAACTTTGTCACTACTTCCAGAAAGGTTAATGTACAAAAAATTCTGGAGAAACTTGAACAATTAATAGGAAAGGAAAATACTCTGAGAAATGTGAAACAATAATTTACAATTAACCTGGTCCTTATAACTTTAGGGGAAGTTGCAGCACATATAGGCTTTGGTGACACAGGGACATCCCTGAGACATCTGGGAAACATTTCATTGATTAGCTGTGTCAGCAACAGGGTCTCTGTCAGTGTCCTGGGTTGCAGTGTAGGCTGTACACAAAGTATTTATTCTATCGCCATCTTCATGAACTGTTGAAACCAGGTGGGGCAGTGTTTTCCCAAGCCCCCTGCCTTTTCTGCTAATGGCCCATTAACGCCTTTGGGGTGTTTTCTGCTAATGACTTTTGGGGTGTCTTCTGCTAATAGCCCATGAGTCACAGGTAACTCCCTCCAGGGGTTATCTCTGTTAATGGGCCATCAAGGACCCATTTCACACTTCTCATGCTATTGTGAGATGCTCTGCCCAGGGGGAGGAGCCAAGCATTCTCACCTGGATAGAATCTGGGATTTGGGACAGGACAAGCAGCCCTGACCCACTGGATTCCCAGAGGAGCAGAGCTACCAGACCTTTCTACAGGATCACTGCTTCAGGAAGAGCCCCTCACCTGGACTGCTTCCACCATCCTGCTCAGGTTGTATTCTGACCCTGTCAGTGATTCTTTGTGTTATTGCATTTATTTTATTTTATTTTTTACCTTTTTACCTTTCTTCTCATTAAATTATATCTCTGACTTGGAGCCTCTCACTCGTTTTGCTTTCAAACCACAACAGTCAGGCAAATAAAGTATGTGGTCACTTAAATTATGGCTACAGTGAATAGGATATTGGATACTATCTTCTGTCTTCACCAAGGTGACACACTACTGCAAAACAACAAAAAATATGGCCTTATGGACTGCAAATAAAGGCTGACTTAGAATGAACATGTAGCTTGCTCTCCACACTTTATTATTGTATTTTAGTTCCTCTAAAGAAAACCTCCCTTCTTTTCCCACTGTTGATGTTTATTCTCTTAAAATGAAGTTGATGGAACTTACTACTCACTTCTGAGTCCTGGTTTTACAATGTGTAAGTACAAGGCAAAGTAATCTGCAGACCTACCCTGAATGATCTTTGTTTGCACCAGCATAGTCTGAAAGGCATTCTTCACTTCTTTACCTTATCCAATTATCACAGCTTTCTTTTTTCTCTCTTTTCTGAACCTTTACTTTTTAGAGATTGTCTGAACATATTTTTGCAGAAATTACCTTGTGCTGCAGAGGTGGTTTGGTTTGGGCTTTTACTCTTCCCAGTAATTCAGCACTTCTGTGTACTATTGAGCTACAAACAACCTCCAGTGAACAGATAATACAAAATGGTTTACTTTACTTATTTGTCATCTCTAATGCAATTTCTATTACAGTAATGTGTTCAGGCTCTTCCTGAGTAGCTTATATATTTTTTTTGTCCATGTCCTCATGATCACAATTGAACATAACTTTCCTTATGTTTGGAGGCAGAAAGCACTTAAACAAATCTCCAACACACTGCAGCTATCTGCTAGTTCTGCTCAAGGGAATGATATTTATGGCACCAAGCCAGACCAAGCAGCCTTTTCACAGTCCATGCAACTGAGCCTAAAAAGTCAGTGCTGTCTGTTTGGAGAAGCAGTAACTGACAATCCAAAAATCTTCATTCACAGACATTGTGTTCTGACAGTTTTCTTCTGGAACAGAAATATGTCTGGAAGCCACTCAGGTGCCTTCTAAGGTAAGGTGTAACTTTCTTGTTGAAGCACCTGAAGGCAGATCAGATATAGATTTAGCTGGGTCCAGAAAACTTCCAAATGTGGAGGAGAGCAAAAGGATCCCTTGCAAAAATATTGCACAGCCTATAGTGACACTGCACAGACTGATGGTAATGAGAGAAGTGCAAGTGTAGTTAAACAGCACTTTGGTAGCATAAGCACCACCATTTCTCTTCAATTTTGCCTCACAGATATATTTAATAATGATAAAGTGTAACTGCTGTGCTACCTCTAACAGATCAATCACACCTAAATTAAACCACTGTTATTTTGTCCTGAAGTTCTTTGAGCCTTGTAGAAAAAGCAGGGAAAGATCAGCCTGCTCCAGTTTGGTGTGGTTATCCAACCTGAAACATTATGGGTGCTGCTCAAATACAGCAGAACCAAAAGACTAAATTGGACTGTAGGATGTTGAAAATTAGTTGGAGGAATAATGAGTGACCAGACAAAGTCTGCATAAGCTCTGTTAAAATCAGTGTAAGTTGATAAAATGGTCTGGTATTATGCAGCTATTCAGTGTGTGCTTGTGATCAGACAAGCAAAGTTACAGAAGTATCTTAATGGATTAAATATATCATCAGCTTTTTATTGCTACATCTGAAAAGGCTAGAACCAAAATGATTGAGGGATCTCATGCTTCATTGGGAGCACAAATATGAATGTCAAATGGATGAAGTAGAATGATTACTTGAGATGAACACTTTTAGTATTAGGGCTATATACACAATACCTATATTTTTTGGGTTTTCTATTATCTATTGATGGGGAAAAAACCCTGCAACATAACTTCAGTCTCTATGACTCTCTTTTTCAAGACAGAATAACTGTACCTTTCTTCTCTGAAATACTGACATGTTGGAGGTTATAATTAAAGAATAGCCTTAGCAGAAAGTGCAATGACCCTCTGCACTCATGGAGGACAACACAGGATATGCAATGTGGTCAGAGAACCGGAAAATTTTAATCCAGAAAGTGTCTACATTTGATTACATTTCATAAAAACACCTATAATTCACAAAATTACTTTGGTTAAGACAAAAAAATAAGATCATCTGTCCAAGTTGATGTATCCTTGGTGGAAACACCTGATTTTGCAAAACTGAACTGAACAGCCTCAAACATCCCATATATTATCTGCATGTTCAAGCTAAGAATTCTGAAAATTCCATTCCTCATCCATTTAATCATCTGGTTTGAAATTAATCTGAAGAATACAAAGCCAAAATTAAAATCCTTGTGTGCTGGCTTCCAGATCCAATATGCTCCAAGAGGAAATTCCATGTTCTAGGAAAATGTTTTCCAGAGGCTTGGATCAGAAGATATCTGGAAACAAGTACAAAGCTGTTTAAAGTACAGACCAAGGAAAACAACACTGCAAAATAATCTCTGTGCTTTATTTCCTGAATGCAATTGTTCTACAGTGAAATTTCCTTCCCTTTGTTTGTATTTTGAATCATTGAACATCTTAAGCTGGAAGAGACCCATAAGGATCCTCAAGTCCATATTGAGATCACCTCCATCAAGTCCAACTCCAATTTCCAAAATCTAATATTGTCTGGGATCAAATGGATTTTATCTGTTAGGTGCCTATCAGTCCTAGACAGTTCTACCTGCTGTAAAAAATTTGAATGCAGTGCAAATAAGTACTAAAATTCATTAAATATTTCTGTTTGACTTTTACAGAGAAATAAGATGCTTCTCCAGTGCAGAACTTTGTACCAAACCTGTCCTTTTAAAAACTGTTTCTAAAAGGTTTTTAAAAATGTTACTTATTACACTTAACCTCTGTCTAGAAATTTCTTCTAGAAACTGCCACACCTGTCCATATTTACAGCAGGGCTAATTCTGCACTTCTTGTTTTACAAGATGTAAAGATGTTTTCATACAGTGCTCATCCATGCCTGCTGCTTTCCCTGACCTTTAAACTCCTCTTGCTGAATCTTGTTCAGCACTATAAGGTCATATTAAATGTCAGTAGATGGAGATAGTTGCATTGAGGCATTGAGGTTATCCATCCCTAAGAGAAAGAGGTGGAAAGTATTTTACTGAGCACTCTGTCATGCTCCATGGCAGTGATCCTCTTTGCTATGTAGATGGTACCATTTAGGAAAGGACAGAGCTTCTGTCAGAGCATGGGGGAAGAATTTAGGTTAGTGACTGCAGCTGCCTGGCTGTTTTCAATTGCATTCTTGGCTATAGAATTTAGTGTGTCAGAGGAGAAGGCTAAGCCTGGGTGAATCTTGAAGTTGAGTAATGTGTTAACAGCATGTATGAAACGCACCTTCTCTGAGCTCTGACACCACTGATAAATCTGTGGATCTGTGAAACCAAGTGATGAGGCAGTCTTAAGAGCTTTATCATGGGATATCTCTGTTGTACAGAGAAAGGCAGCACAGATTTTAACCTATACACAGACAGAACCTAGCCAGTGACAAGGAATATCAGATTCTCATCTGTACATACTGTATCCTGTACATAGCTTTAATTTCCAGAAGTCCTGAAGAAAATGGCTGTATGCTTTGTTTTCTATGCATTTCCCATCTCCATGCAAATTCTGTAAAGCATACCAAGAGTTGACTGAAGGCACAGCAAATAGCGAAAGAAGAGACACACCTTAGGATGGTGGTGGCTGAGTTATATTCCCAAGAGATCTTACATGTAAAACCAACTTCTGAAGTGTTTCCTAGAGCTGACAGTTTCAGCCTCAACACTACAGCAGGCAACTAGTTAATGCAGGTAAATAGTAATTCCCTGACATCATAAGTTTATTCAGGAACAGAGTCATTATGTTTTATTTTCATACCAGCCTTGAATAGTAAAGACTTAACATACAAGTCACCATACATTCCATCTGTTCTTGACTCACTGCTTTCAAGTAACTTTCTTCTGCATGAAAACACTAAAATGTTTTTTAAATCACAAAATCATCAGGGCTGGAAGAGACCTTCAAGATCATCCAGTCCAACTGTCCCCTCAGCACTACCTCTGTCACCCCTAAACTGCAAAACCATATCACCAAATGGCTGTTGAATACCTGCAGGGATCATTACTCTACCACTTCCCTGGCCAACCTATTGCAATGTTTGACCACTCTAACAGTGAAAAAAATTTTTCTAGTATCAGAATTTCCCCTATCTCAGCTTCAGGTCATTTCCTCCTGTCCTCTCACTGCAAGCACAACAGAAGAGATCAACCCTCACCTCACTGCAGCCTCCCTTCAGGCAGCTGTAGAGAGCAATGAGGTCCACCCTGAGCCTCCTTTTCTCTACAGACTAAAGAAAAACAGCTCCCTCAGAGGTTCCTCATATGGCAAGTTCTAAAGCTTTCATGAGCTGCATTGCCCTTCTCTGGACACACTCCAGGAACTCAGTGTCTGTTTTAAGGTGAGGGACCCAAAATTGAACACAGCACTCGAGGCGCAGCCTCACCAGTGCCCAGCACAGGGGGACAATCCCTGCCCTGCTCCTGCTGCCCACACCATTGCTGCTACAGCCCAGGATGCCATTGGCCTTCTTGGCCACCTGGGCACTGCTGGCTCCTGTTCAGTCACTGTCACCAGCACCTCCAGGGCCTTTTCCTGTGGGCAGCTTTCCAGCCCCTCTGCCCCAGCCTGTGGCACTCCTGGGCTTGTTGTGAGCCAAGGGCAGGACCCAGCCCTGGGCCTTATTGAACCTCCCACCACTGGCCTCAGACCATGATCCAGCCTGCGCAGATCCCTCTGCAGAGCCTTCCTGCCCTCCAGCACATCAACACTCCCACCTAGCTTGGTGTCACCTGTAAACTGACTGAGGGGACACTCAATACCCCCATCCAGGTCATTGATGAAGATATTGAACAGGACTGGCCCCAGTACTGAGCCCTGGGGAACACCATTGCTGACTGGCCACCAGCTTGATTTAGTTCCATTCCCCACCACTCTCTGGGCTCAGCCATCCTGGTAGTTTTTTACCCGTGGAAGAGTCCACGCATCCAAGCCACAAGCAATTTTTCTAGAAGGATTCTGTGGGAGATGGTGTCAAACGCTTCTACTCAAGTCTAGATAGACAGCATACACAAGTCAAGGTACTAATTCTAGATTGTTACCTTATTAACCTCATTTACTAATAAAGGTTTTTGCTAAAATGTTTTAGGTTGTCAAGGTATTTCACAAGTTGAATCACAAGCTGAATGGGTTTATCAATAAATAGACTTTTCTCCAAGTTTTAATACAATGAACATAACTGTAGCTAAGGGAATGGAAAGTGTGATTAATTTTTCTATTCTAAATAACTTACTTTCTTGGAAAAGGGCTTAGATTTTGGCCTCTCGTTGCACATGTATAATACTACAAAAGTACTTGGAATTTATATATATAGTTCTTTAAACTCAGCTAGTGACACCTTCTCTGTAAGAACAAGTGAAGCATTGATTGTACTTTTGGTAGAGGCTGGCAACATGCCAATGGAGCAGGAAGACTGGAAAAACGGTAAAATGAAAACCAAAATATTTCCTGAAGTCTTTCTTGGCAGTAAAAAGCTGCATTGTCCCCTGCATACCCCACGATTCAGGACATTTCAGCCAATAGGATGAAATATTTTTTTGTAAGAACACCACACTAGCAAGGACTGTTCCCCAAGCCACTGCTCCTAGTGTCACAGGGCTGGGTCTATTTTATAGCATTAACACCACTCTCTAAGCCCTGAAAGCATTGCTCTCTCCCCTTCTTCTCAGCCATGTTTCTTTTTCCATTTCCTTTTCCAGCCAGGGACTTGGAAGAGACCTAGGGAACCTTACAGTAAGTCAAGAATGCAGAGCTAAAATATGGTAAAAGGGTAATGGGTAATACCCCATCCCACTTGGTGGTTTTGCATTCACCAAAATAAAAAGGCCTCATCTCCTCTTCCAGATAAACTCAGTTATTAAATGCATATTGGCAGAAAAATCGTTCCTCCATTTTGGTTTATATACAAAACAGTCCCCCCGAGATGTTTATATACATCAGTCCTCCTACCTCTCTCAAAAAGTCACAAACCCAAGCAAATCTCTTAAACTATTATTGCAAATTAAATATTAAGTAGGGAGTAGAGCAAAAATTCTATTTTAGAGATCATCACTGCATAATAACATCTTCATGGATATACTATAAAAGTCTTCCTCACAGCAAAGCTACTAGTATGAAAAGCAAATAAACCTAGTGCAAACAGAGAATTAACTATAGTATAATGAGATGGCAAATTAGTAGAGTAAAACTATAAGTTTTAAGTCAATGTAATTTGGTACAGATTCACAAATCTGTGCAGCAAAAATCTTTCAGAAATTCAAAACTATGTTTCTCTTTTTCTGTAAGTCACAGTCCAGCAGAATATGTGTCTTGCTCCTAAAATAGAGAACTTGCTGACAATCTGAACTGTCATTCCCCTGCTTGATGAGGTGGAAAAGCTGACATCTGTGCCAATTTCATTTGAGAAATAAGTCACTGTAATCCTCAGTCCTGAATCCAAGCCTATATACTCCTGATTTGTGCACTAAGCAAACACTACAGATGAGTGTTTCAGGTTTGGGGCCAGCATTTTTTCAGTTAGAAAAAAACCTACATCTATGAAGCTGCGTGATATTATCTCCAAAAAGAAGTGTGGTTTTGTTACTTTTTGTTACCCATAGGCCTGATATTCAAGACAATTCAGATGAAATTGTAAAACGCAACTTCCTGATGCAGGTGACTGAGGAGCCAAGAAAAAAGATGCTGAGCTGGACCAGGTACTCACAAACCAGAGGGAACTAGTTGGGAATATGAGTTTTGGTGCCACTCTTGACTGCAGTGACCATGAGATGTCAGGATCCTGAGAGAGAGTAGCAGAGCAAATTGCAGAATCACAGCCTTGTGCTTCTGGAGGGGAGAATGTAACCCCTCTAGAGATCTGCTTGGAAAAATTACAGTCAACCCAGGGAGACACACCTGGAGGGAGGAGGAGTCCAGGAGGGCTACTGGGCTCCAAGCTCAACAATGCTCCCTGCCAAAAAGCAGAACCAGAGAGGGCAGGAGGCTGCCTGGTTGAGCAGGAGTTCCTAAGTTGACATAGACATAAAAAGGAGGTGTACAGGATGTGGAAGGAGGAGCAGGTGGCCCAGGAGAACCAAGAACTTCTGTGTGACTGTGGCAGGATGGGTTCAGAAAAGCCAAAATTTGTCTGGGTTTGAATATGGCAACACATGTGAACACCAACAAGGCTGATGTCCTTGTGAAAATCTTGGGAAAACAAAGACCAGAGAAAATGTGGCCCCACTGCTGAAGTGGGCAGGGAGCCTTGGTGAAAAAAGGTGTGGAGAAGCCTGATGTTCTCAAAGCCATGCTTCTTTATTTCTTTCTTTCTACTCTCAATATTCCAGGTTTCTAAGACCAGTGATAAAGTCCAGAGTGATTTATGATCACTTTCAGTGGACATCAAGCAGGTTAGAAGTCATTTAAAAAGAGGGGACCTACCCTTGGTCCATGTTGTGATGGAGCAAGTAACCCTAGAAACCATTCACAGACAAGAAGGTGACTAGGAGTAGCTGGAATGGGTTTGTGGAGGGGAAATAAGTCTGATCAACCTGATGGCTTTCTACCAAGGGGTAGAATATGAAAGGAAATATGGAAATGAATATGGAAAGGGAAGTGGATATTGTTCTTTTGCATTTCAGCAAGATGTCCAACTGTCCACCTCCTATCATCCATGTTAAGACTGGGAGGGTGAGTAGAGGATAAAGATAAACAGTGTTAAACTCCTCTTGGTCACATCCCTTGAAGGAAGAAGATGAAAATGACAAAAAATTAAAATATATGAACCTTCACTGAAACATGACAAAAACCTTTGGGTTTTTTTTCCATGAGTGTGGTCAAACACTGGGACAGGTTGCCCAGAGAGGTTGTGGAGTCTCCATCCTTGGAGATATTCCAGCACTACTTGACACACCCCTCAATAAACTGCCATGGATGACCTGCTTTGAGCAGGGGCTTGGAGAAAGCAATCTTCACCAATACCTCCCAACCTCAACAGTTCTAGGTTTCTTTAACCAGGATCACATGTTTATAAACTTGATCTAATAAGATCTAAACTCAGTGAAGGTTATTCTCTCAGACCTTGCTTCAAGCAGTAAAATGTAAACAGTATCTACTTCCCTAGAGGTTTTCTCTTTGTCTCAGAGAAAAGTGACCTTTTTAAAAAGCCTAGTGGAGGACAGTGGGTTGGGACAGAGGTCCCAGACTCAGATGCTTCTACTATTCCAGTCTCCAACAACATTTTGTCTAAAATCTTCCAAACATGCATTTGAGTACCTAATGAAAAGCCATGTAAGCAGCTGCTACTAATCACAGTGAATAAAGTAAAATATGTAAGTCTTGCAGAATCAGGGCTGTGCAATATTACTTGAGTCTGTAATACAGCTACTCGTCTCCTTGCAAGCTGGAAATTATTTCTGACTTGGCAAGGATAGCCTGTACTTCCACAGACAAAAACTGTCGTGAGTACAAAGCAATGCTGTGCTCTGGCATGTTTCCTGTTTTTTTTTTTTTTTTAAGTGTTGCGGATATAATGTCAACAGAATTTCACACAGGGGTCACTTTCTGATTTATCAAAAGGTTTCCCTTCTCCTTAATTGCAATATTTAATATTATTTTTTTAAAATCTTAGATTAGAAAGGCCTGAGGTTTTGGGGTTTTTTTTTTGCAATCTGTAGCTTAGAGGACAAAGAATTTGTTGGTCAGGATACACACCGTCTTCACTTTATTTTGTCTATCAGTCTGCTGTGTGGCCTTGGGCAAGTTATTTCATCATCTGAACTGTCTTTGTAAAATGGGGACAGTGATACTAGAACACTTTTAAAAGAGCTTTCAGATGTACTCCATGTAGAACCCAGCAAGTAAGAACTGAACATGCTGTGCATTAGTGCCAAAGATGCAGCTCCTCTGTACCTGGGAAGATCAAAAACTCTGTCTGACACATTCATCAATTCCAGTAGAGATAAGAACATATTAATGTCATTGTACAAGGCTTTGGCAACATTTCCTCAGCACACTGTGCAAAGAAAGATGCTAAAGTGAAGAAAGGTATAAAAAAATATTAGGAAGAGGGAAAATAAATTACTTCAATTTGTTTACTATAGAAAAACCTTTGTTTTCTTAGAAGATTTTGACTTCTTAAGAGAAATACATGAGAAGTGAGGAGATTTGAAAAAAATAGAGAGATGAAATCAATTAACCAATGTTGGCATGGGAACAAATAGCTGGTGCCCAGAGAACTAAATCAGAAATGAAAGGTTTCTCCTTTCCAGACAATTGAGGTTATGTGTGCTTAGGTTAATAGCATAACAAGATCACAGAGAAGCGCCTGGTTGCTTTATAAACAGGGTTGCATGTTGTGGTTACTGGTGATGCCTGGTGCTGTCTCAGTTACAGGAGAATACATGTTATGGATCTGTATTTTCTGTCCTCTTGCATCTCCTGTTTGCTATTCCTTCTCATTATCCACACCAGCCTCCTGCTTTTACCTCCAGGCACCTTGCTCACTGACCTGAGCAAAGGTAAATCAGGGGCATCCAAACCCATGCTGCATTTCAAACCATGGTGTGGTAATATTTTTTAATAACCTGTTGCAAAAATGACAGGCAAGAGAGACACGGAACTACTTGAATGAGATTCATAGGCACTGAATAATGTCCTGAAATAAATGGTGAAAGCTTTTAACTGTAATTAAATCCACTAGAAATTAAATTTTTAAATGTGTTGTCAAGAAGGAAAAAACTTTTATACGTATGTTTTGTCAGTGCCAAACTATTTGCACTAATCCATATAAAACAGGCTTGTGTGATGACTAGGATTTACTTTCCAAGTTGATAAAATAAAAAGCAGATGGGATAAATGTAGTTGACACAGATGTGGCTTCTATTTCTTCATAATCTTCCTGCCTTTGAGCAAACTGTAACATAGATGGTGAGATGCTGGATCCTGTCCAGTAATGAAAAACTCTCCTCAAAGCTACAGTATGCTTTCAAGCTGAAAGCTAGTCTGTGCTCCGAAAGACCTGCTTTCACAGTCTTGGTTAACTCTGTCATTGCTGGCTTTACAGCAGTCAAGGCCTGGGAAGGAACGTGCATTTTTATGGAAAGGAACATGCATTCCCCTCTCCTCTCACCCCGAAGAGCTGGGGCACTGGCTGTCACAGCAGATGTGGGAGGCAGTGTCTGAGGAGGCAGCTCATGTAACCCACATGCTGTGGGACACCCAGAAGTGCACAATTCCATCCCCACACCAAAAAAAAATGAAACAGTGAGGAGAAAATAAGAGGCTGGAGAGCAAAATTACAGAGGTCATCTAGTCTAGCCTCTCTACTCACAGTGATGCCCTAAGTTTTATCTTTCATATTTTCCAGATTCTGTGCTGCCCAGGGGGGCAGTTCTGAGCCTCACATTCACTGTCACTAAGCTCTCTTCACAGAGTAGGGAGACAAAACAAACTCTTTTCCTGCTGCACACCAAGGACAACTTTCAGGCCCAAAAGCACAAACAAGGGTGGCTGAAGGGAGGAACAAGAAGGATGGGACCTCACAACCTGCAGCTGGAATTGGACAATTAAACCCCAATATCCAAATGGACCAAAACTTATAAAAATCTAAGCCCTTGTGACCGGTCAGGCACTTTGTGACCATTTTGCGTCTGCCTCGGGTGTAGCCCTGGTCAGGCTCTTGTCCTGCCCAAGGTGTATCCTGAAGGTCTTCCAATAAATACCTACTTTATTTTCTAGCTCTGTCCAGTCTCTGTCCCAGGTCAGCCTTCCCAAGGCATCAACAGAAGGGTCAGCTCAAGCAGGTTGTTGAGAGTTGTGTCCACCAGGACTTTGCATTCCTCCACTGGTGGAGACTCCATAGACAACAACATCAGACAATTCCCTCAGCATTCCCATCAGAACCCATGTATTTCACAGAATCACAGAATATTCTGAGTTGGAAGGGACCCACAAGGACCATCAAGTCCAAATCTTATGTGAGCAGCCCATAAAGGAATCAAACCCACAGCCTCGGCATTATCAGCACATTTATTTGTGTAAGCCTAATATGTTAAATATTTCCTAACCTGACTGTCCTCCACCAGGATTGGGTCTACATTGCCCTGGGCTTTCCCCTTTGTCTCAGGGACTGGAGTCGTGAAGGCTGAGAAGACACAGAGAAACTTTGTCTTTTCTGTATTCTTTTCAATCAAATCCCTGGTCCATATACTCACAGATCCACATTTGGTATAGGATGCCCTTTATTCCTGAGGACCTGTTTTAGAAGTCTTTCTTTTTTACCCTCATATCCTCTGCCATATTCAAGCCCAGACAAGCTTTGGCTTTCCTGAACCCATCCTTCCACAGTCACACAGAATTTTTTGGTTATCCTGGGCCACCTGCCCCTCCTTCCACCTCCTTTTTATGTCTATGTTGACTTAGGAGCTCCTGCTCAACCACCAGTGGCCTCCTGCCCTCTCTGGTTCTGCTTTTTGGCAGAGACCATTGCTGAGCTTGGAGCCCAGTAGCCCTCCTGGACTCCTCCTCCCTCCAGGTGTGTGTCCCTGTGTCTCTCTTCCAAGCAGCTCTGTAGAGTGGTTACATTCTGCCCTCCAGAAGCACAAGACTGTGATTCTGCAATTTGCTCTGCTACTCTCTCTCAGGATCCTGACATCTGCCACTTTAGTATCTCCCAGAGGATGTGTGATAAGAGGCATCAAAATGATACCTCTTCAGATTTAGATTATTTTATGACCTGTACAATGAGGGCTTTTGAATGACTGTAAAACTAAACCAGCTCTTAAACATACATCAACACAAGACACCAAATTAATGAGTTCTGTTTACAGCAGTATTTTCAGTGCCTGTTACTGCACCCTGAAAGCAAATGCTGAAAATCCCCATTTCCTTTGCTTGCTTTATTTGGGCTGTTTCTTCTTGTCTCTTCTTTGCATAGACACTTCTAAGCCACACACCAAGACCTTCTCACCTGCAAATAGCTGCTTCAGGTTTACAACACCATGTAAAGTGAAGGCACCTTTCTCACCTGTGATTTACTGCATTGCTTTACTGGAGAGGACAAGTGCTTGTTGCAAGGGTCTACCCTCCACAGGACTTGCGCTTTTGCTGAGCTAATATCCAGTCCTTCAAAAGGCCTGAAATAAGTGCATATCTCCCAAGTTTCTTGCCACAAGCCATGTCATCAGATGGCTTTGCAGATGGTTAGATGAGATAGGAGAAGATGTATAGCTACAAAACACATGCAATTTATCCCACTGCACTACTTTGTTTATCTGGGGTGCAGATTAACAATTGAATTTCTTTTGAAAAGTGTTCTGGTATGCAGAAGACTTAAAAAAATCACATCCATTTCTGTGCTCTTACAGAATGAGGGGACAGGAAGGAGTTCTCCCTACTATATCAGTTGCCAGCACTCTTCATCCTAACGTTAGTGATTTTTAGCACATTTTTATGTCCTCTTTCAGATGTGTCTTTGGAGTTACGGCAAATTTTCAATTCATATGATGAGTGTAAACGGGAAACATGCAGTCTCAGCCATATTTCTGGGTGTCTCTATCTCATGTCACTGACTTTGTATGCCTCACTTGGATTACATCCAGTCAGCCCCAAGCTTTCCCCTTCTCCCAGCCAGGATGCACTGAAGCTGTGGTACAAGCCAGAGGCTGGGATCTGCTTTAGTCCTGCCTGCCACCCTGCAGTAGCACCAGTGATAGGCTTTCTGTCCAGAGGTATTTCAGGTTGTTGTAAATGAGTGTGTCACCAGCACGTATGGTCCTGTATTTCAAAGCAGAAATAACCTGAAGACAGACCTCATTTAGTTTATCTCTGATATTTTAAAGCTTAATTCTCAAATTCTTTCTTTTTCCTCTCAGTCTCAAAGCCCCTGTAGATCTACATACAAGGCAGTTCAAAATAGAAATGGTGGAACAAAATTCACAAAAGCTTTTTTTTAAAAAAACAGATAGTTGGTACTATTCAGTCAATGTCAAAGTCAGAGGAACTGTCACCTTTGCACTCAGATCCAAGCAAGAATACAGATATAATGAAAGCACAGAAAAACCTGGTGGGAGGAATGGATTGCCAGGTCCACCAATTCATTGGTGAAAAGAATTTTTCTGGGTAATGATTGGTATTCAATGCTATTCACTGGCTTAAAAAAAAAAAAAAAAAAAAAAAAAAAAAAAAAAAAAAAAAAAAGCATGTTTGAAGCATTAAGAGTCTGCTGTAGGCATAATAATCCCTCTACTAGCACATCTTTAGGAATAAAAAGAAAGAAGGACAATTTTGACATCTTTCTCTTGTAAAGGAGCAGCTAAAGGTTAGTATTTAAAAATAGTCTTTATCAGCAGCCAACTGACAGTAGCTAGAAGACCAAGATGTTTAATTCTGTGTCTTGTAGTCACTGCACAGTAAAATGTATTTCCAGTCACAAAGAGGAATCAGCATTGTTGATTTGCAGGCAGCACTGGGGGTAATACATGGATTCTGCAACAACCAGCATGTTGTCAGCACCAGACTTATTAAAGTCAGAGACCTTCCCCAAGCTCCATCACTGTTTGGTGGAAGTTGTTCCAAGGAAAACCTCCAGAACCACTAGCCTGAGCCCTTTTTAAAGTGTTTTTTGGTCTGCTGAGGATGTTAATAAAAGGGACAGAGAGAGCCAGGGCTCAAATTAATCCCAGACAAAGTTGGTTGAACATGCCAGAGAAGTGATGAAAACAAAGAGTTTTCTCTGCCTCTCTCAGTGTGATCCCACAGAGCCGTGCTGTACACATAAAATATCATCTGCTGCATTACCTGATGAGTCCAGCCCTCTTTACTCAGAAACAGAGAGGTGTTAGTATTTTTATAATGATAAAGCATTTAAATAACTGAGGTTTTTCTGTTTCTGCTCATCTAGGGATGGGGAGAGTGGCAGGTGTGTTAGTTTTCACCTGGTTTTGCTCAGTGCTACTCACAACACCCCAACTCAGATGGGGTGAGAAAAAGGAATGTGCTCTTATCTTCATGGAGACAGCTTTTAGCAAACATATATCAACACGGATATACCCTTAAAGCCTCATGGGATAGATGAGTAAGGCCAAAGTGAAATCTCTTGGAAAGTCAGATTAAATTTACTCTTTTTCACGAAGTCAAATATTTTCAAAGCATTTCTTCTATACAACAACTGGTTGCTTCCCATATCCTTCCATTAATATAATAGTTAGAGCCTTTCCCAAGTTTCTGCAAGAATTATGCTTTTTTTATAGGAGTTTGTTGTGCACTTTGAACCTGCTTCTCCTCTTTCACTCTCCTTTACAGCAGATCCAGCTCTGCAAGGATGGAAACCATCATCAGCTTTGCTTCTGGCTTTGCTTGGAAGCAGGGTTAAACTCGGTGTCCTGGAAAATCTCAGCTGGGAAGCTGTGTGGGAGCTGTAACCATGAACAGAGGGCCTCATGAACTCTTCTGAAAACCATGGGTGGTCTGTCCTGGTCCACAGCAGTGTGGGAGTGGTGTGGGGCTGCCTGAACCTCCCTGGGGTGGGAGATGGGACCACAGCCACCAGTGGGAAGCTGAATGTAGCAAAAAAAACCAAAGCCACAGGGAGCAGCATGTCAGTATTAAATCCAGAGCAACTATGGATGTATGACAGAAAGAAAGCTGAAGCAAATGGCAAAGCTGCCCCAGATTTCCGCAGAATGGAGTCCTGGAGGAGAGGTTGCTCTTCACTGGGGGCTGGTGATGAGGGCACCCCTTACAGCTGGGACTGCAAGGAGGTGCTGAGGAGATGGAGGGGGTCCAGCTGCAGTGGGAACCTGGTTTTCAGCCTGAAACACAAGGGAAGGGTGTGGGCAACAGGGCTCAGTATCTATGAGGCCTGCAAAAGTTATTAGAAAAAACAATTTTTTTTTGCAGAGGTCACAGGAGTGGCATTTCCTTAACCACCCCCCAGCCCATTTATGAAATGCTATCTGCAGCATTCAGACAGGCACCTTATTGCAGGAGACACTTCTTTTGCCACAAGGAGCTTCTGGGAACATGCTGACCTCCTCTGACACAGGGGCGCTTTCTAGAACTTTAGATTTCAGAGCAAGATGCATTTGTCCTTTTGCTGAACTACCAGGCCATCACATCCAGAAAAAAAAGGTTTTTTTCAAGGAAGAATAAATTCAACATCATTAGTTGTTATATAAATAGCTCAGAGAACACAAAGCACAGTGCATTCTGAATGTTTGGGAATTACACAGACATCAGGGGGTTTTATTGGAAGTGTAATGATTAGAGAATTTGCTTCTAGCTTTTCAAATTTTCTTTTTAAAAATTTTACAAGAGGAAGTAAAGCAGATGTAAAGGCCCAAAGGTGCAAGGCACACCTTATTTCATCTGGACAAGCAGTGGTACTATGTCATTTCTGGGGTTAACAGTGTTTTGAGGCAGTTGGTATAACAGGACTGAAGAAAATACATATTAAAATATATGAAGATAAAATATTTAATGCAGATATATTGGCATCAGCAGAACAAAAATGTATTCAGCTATGCTAGGTAATTTAAAATGAGGGAAGCATCCCAGTGTTTGCTAAGAAAAGAAAGAAAACTGTGTTTTCCTGCCTGTGGCTAAAGGAAAAGTTCTCCCTTTTTCCTCAATTCTCCAGTGATATGTTCAGAAGAACTTGCAACAGCTAACAGGAAATAGAAAAAAAAAAAAAAAAGAAAAAAAAAAAAAAAAAAAAAAAAAAAAAAAAAAAAAAAAAAAAAAAGAGAGAGAGAGAGATTCCCAGAACTCCAGTGGTATGTATCAATGTTTTTAGTACCTTTTCTGCACACATTTGATACTACAAGTTACTCAACACCCAATATGTGGTATATGATACCTGATTTCAGACCTGGAGGTTTGCTTCACCTCATATTCTTTTTTTGCCCCTCACTCCCAAGACTGCTAAACATTCCCTAAAAAGATTTTAGAAGTTGCTCTCTGCAGTTTCAGCCATAGTATCCTCCTTCACTTTGTGCTCTAAATGGAAAGGTGGTTTTATAGAATACACCTAAAGCTGCATCAGGCACTCACATGCCCAGCAATATCATAAAGGGAAAACCAGGTTACCTGCTATAAGCAGGATCTTGCTGGAGACACCCTGCTGCTACTGCTTGGAGAAGCAGTAGAACTAACCAATATTTTCTTCAAATTTGTCTGATTCCCAGTTTCTGTAAGTATACTGCCTTGTCTTGAAGACTACTGTACTAAATATTTATATATACACCTACCTAACATTTGCACACCATTTGAAATTGTGTAGGATGAGTGTGCAGGATGAGCCATCCTGGACACCTACTTGTAGACAGTTAATACCTTCAGCTGTATCCTATTTGCTGGCATATCTTCCTATCCATGAGGATCATGCATAATCACATCCTTCACAATGGATGAAGTTTTAAAACTGAAAGAGTATGAGTGGTGCCATAAACTCACTTTATTCTCCCACTTGTCTGACTGACCTTCCAGGACAGGTCCTTTCTGAAAGTAAAGGATTGCAGCCTACAAGTGTCAAAAATTTTCCATGGAGTCTATAGCCCCCTGTTACCTATTTACTGGGAATAAAAGCTCTTTCCTCATCCCACCCTTAAGGGGAAGGGAGTACATGACATTTATAGATGCTCATGGTTCAAAAGAAATGACAAAAGGATCCTATCAAGTGATGTTTGCAGTCCTATTGAAGTGAATAGTTGCAATCTTGTCAAAAGCAGTGGTCCTCCTGTGGAACTTCTGGCCCTCTTCCTGACCCATTGATTGGTGGTGTCCCAAATCCCCAAACCCAAAGATTATATCCCACAGGTTCAGGTGGGAATGCTCAGGGTTCTCAGGGTGGGGAGTTCTCACAATGGGTGATGTAACACTGTCACAGGATATTTGTGAGTCATTGCAGCTGCCTGTGCTGCTGGTGCCATTGGCAGAGATGATCCCCTCACGGATGCATGTGACTGTGCTGGTGCCTTCCCCCAACCCCAGAGGGAGTTACCACAGCTGAGTTGTCTGAGTTGTCTCTGCCTCACAGGGTTTGCCTTTTCTCCCTTACCTCATTTAACATCCAGCTTGTAGCCTCAGGTGTCAGATGGGCACTGGACAGCTTCTGCAAATGACCCATCATTAACAGCTTGTCAGGAAATGGCAGAAATACACCCAGTTTGGTTGCACCCACATATTGCTAAAGTGGCACTCTTCTCCTGTAACCAGGATGTGCATGGCTCCTTCTCCAGCCATACCTTGTTCTTTCTCTCAGTGTGTTATTGCCAACTATCCTTGGATGTTATTAATCCTTGGTTGGCTCCATAACTATCTAGCTATTCATGCTTCAGATTCATCAGCCCCCCAACTTCTGGGATTCTATTACCTGCATTTCCAGAAGTGTCTATAAATCTGGGTACAGCAACTCTTTCCTCTGTGTTATCTTAACAATTGCAAAGTGAACAATGGCACTGCAGTATTAATAAAACCCATTCTAGCAACATTTTAATGTCTTTATTTTCATCTGCTTGCTTCTAATAGATACTATTTCATGGCAGGTAGTAATCAATAATCTTCAAATTCCTGCCAAAAATCAGGAGATTCTTCCTATTTCACAGTAGAGACATGCAGTGGGAGATTGAGCAAGTTCTTAGAAGACAGTCTGTCCAGCAATGAAAAAAAGAAAGAATCCAGACCTCTAAAATCTTAATCCAAATCATGAATCAGACTCGTCCTTTGTTTCTGCTCACAACAGACAACTGGTTCAATCCTCTGGATTGTCATTGCATGACAATGAAAAGAAAAAATAAATTCTCTTAAGAGATGGAGGTTACAGGATCATTACTGATAAAGAAGTGTAGACTCAGTGAAATATTAAGGAATTAGGCATCCTATCTACCTTCATAATTTTCCTACCACTACTGGGCACTGCATTAAAAAATTACTGGTGTGCATTTTCTCTATCATACATACATTTTCTGCAACCAGTAGATGTTAAAAGCAACACATTTTCCTACACACTTGCCTGCCAAAGCTGGGATCTATACCAGACTCCACCAGAGAAAGCAGTTCCAGCCTTACATTTGCTATGATGTAAATATCATAAAGATCAGTCTGCAATGGCTACACAGTGTGCTCTTGATGCCTTAAGTTTTAGCTACCATGTTTTTCAGATTCTGTGCTGCCTAGGGGTGCAGTTCTCAACCTCATAATAAGTCCTAGTAAGCTCTTTTCATAGAGTAGGTAGACAAAACAAATTTTCCTGATGAAGACCAAGGACAACTTTCACGCCCAAAAGCACAAACAAGGGTGGACTGTAGGAACAAGAAGGATGGGACCTCACAACCTGAAGCTGTAACTGGAAATTGAACTTCAATATGCAAATGGACCAAAACTTAAAATATAAAAAATATAAAATTTAAACTTATAAAAATATAAGACCTCGTGACCATTTCATGACCATTCTCATCCCACCTTGGGTGTAGCCCTGGTCAGGCCCTGTCCTGCCCAAGGTGTATTCTACACACCTTCCAATAAATACCTGCTTTATTTTCTCTCTATCCAGTCTCTGTAGCCTTCCCAAGTCATCACTGTGATTTGCTGGATGACCACTCAGCACAGCAGACAGTGCAGAACCAGCCTGTGCACAGCCACACCAGCTGCAGCCTCACCTCTGTCTGTGGCACACATGGACTGCACTGCTAACAGACTGCAGACTGCAACCAATTTAAGGTTTGCTGTGTCAGCAATCCCTCCCCAAGATAGCAAACTTGTTCACCAGCATGATTTATCAGAAAGGTAAACAAAGGGGGAAAAAATACAGTTGACGATAGCCCATTTAAAAATGTGAATAAATATTGCAGAACAGTTTGCTCCTGTGTTTACCCTGTGCTGAGCAAGACCATCAAATTAATTTCAAGATTAAACATTCTGGAAAGCTTTCCCAATCAGGCATAATACTTAATGTAGCTGCAGGGAATGGACCAGTTTCAGTGTTTCCCAGCTCCTCTGAGAAATACACACTTATGTCTCATGGTCTGCCTAAGAAATTTCTGACAGCAAAACACCATCTTTAAGGCTCTGATTCAAAAGCTATTGAAAGTGATTAGGAACCTCTCCATTGACCTCAATGAGTTTTGGATCACAGCCTGAATTGTTTCAGCGCAATCCATTCTGGTCTGAAGCTGCATGCTTTTCCAGAGATTTTTGTTACTTTAGGATGATAAAGTATGACAGTGAAGATCCTGATATTTCTTGCTCTGGACTGATCACATCCTCCCTGAAGAGCTGCTGTAGAGACTGACACATCATGTAAGAAATCTACTTGATTGCCATCTTTACAAGAGCTCTTAAAATATTCAATTGCCAGTCACCAGCCACATTGAGCACATCTCAAAACTAGATCACTAAGATACATTCCCTAAAGCTGGTAAATTGACAATGCAAGGGCTTTTTGGAGAAGGAGATCTACATGGGAAATCCGTGATTACTGCTGGATTTGTCCTCAACCATCATAAAGGATTTGCTGTCTTGCCAACATAAAATATAATGATGACAAATAAACTCATCTATGTACTTAAACTAAAAACCTGTATACCCCTCTCTTTCCAAATATTTCCAGGGAACTTCATAACCACAAGTTTTTCCTCTATAGATTTTACTTGATTTCTACTTTTCCTAATTGTTGCATTGTACGAGGCATATTAACACATAAAAGAATTTGTGGAAATACCTTTTAGAAAAAATGTTTAAAGCTCTAAATCTCTCTGAAAACTTCTAGGCCTTTTCCCAAAAGCAATTAGCCTTATCTTAAAATCTCTGACAGAATATGGATTCAGTGCCTCCACAGCACAAATTTTCCCTTATCTTACCACTTCAGCTTTGCTTTATCCAGTGAGAAGATCCATTCACTCTAAATGGCTGTCAAAAGACTGTCACTTTCTACTCACCTCACAACACATACTGTTTGAGGAAGATGTGTACCAAATAAAATCCAGCAAGAGCAAGGAAAAAAAAAGATCCAGAAAAACTAATTTCTAAATATTACATCATGTCCTTTCACTGAATCACCCTGTCTCATCACTCAGTGGACATCTTTCATGCCACCACTTCATAAAGCAGAAAGTATTGTTGCTGTTGTCTGTCTTAAACTCTTAGCAGCTTGCATGTAGTTTTAGAATAATTATAGTTATTTCTTTTAAATGTCAAGGTATTTTAGAATATAAGTTATTGGCACATAGCAGTGTTTGAAAAGAGATTGAATCATGGTCTAAAAGGTTTCCTCGTGGACTAAACAGCAATGGCAAATAAATACAAAACAAGAGCAGATAGTCAGATAGTAGATTTTTGTATAATGCATCCAGAACAATGGAAAGATCAGGAAGAAGTCAAAAGAGACAGGAAAAACCAAGTGAAGTTTTAAACTGAAGGCTGGAATTTTTAGATAAAAGATTTTTTTGTAAATGGAAACAAGAAAATGGTCCCCTGTAATTTAATGATTGTGTCTCCAAAATGGTGAATTATATATACATTTCACTTAAATAAACAGGGTTCCAGCATTGAATCCTTCTCTGCCTTTAGGAAAAGCAATGAAGAGTGCTGAACTCTGAACTCAATTCAAAAATGGCATGTAGAAAAAGAAACTGGCTTCCTTCTGAGTTCCACAAAAATAAGTTCCATGTCTTCCCATTTTCCATACCTCTGTTTAGTTTAGCACTGATACACTTTCAGTGTGTAAAAGCATCATTCAAACCAGGCTCAAACCACCTTCAAAACTGATTTGAATTGTTCACAAATCATGAGGGACTTCATTTTATGGAATCTAATAAAATCATAAGCATACTTTTTGCATGTTATTTAGTCTATCCTCAGCAATACATACATACTAAGATAACTGAGATAATAATGTGCTCTGATTCTAGAAAAATCAACTGTTCTGCTGAATGGTGGAGCTATTTTTCAAGGAAGAAACAGTGGAAATTAAGTCATTAAATATTCAAGGCTAGGAAAAAAACTTTAAGGAAACATACATTTTGACAGCATCCTTTTAAGTAATTGTTCTGTTTTTCCTTGAAGTACTTCATCAATTATTTATAAGCCGTATCACAAAAATCATAAACCATATGAAAGAGCAATTTACAAGCAACAAAATCTGTATTAACATCTGAAAAAGTATGTTTTCTAAAATATCAAGACAAAATAATGTGCATTCCATTCTTTTCAGACTTCTGCTCCCCCTTTGCCTTTCCCAGTACCATCATTGATATAAGGAAAGAAACATTCCCAGAAAATTTTCATTACAAGCCTAGTTGTTCAAAGTGCTGATTGCCCTCTGATTTTTAGATTGATTCTCTGTGTTGTCCCTTACCACACAAAGGAACAGATGTTTCTTATGCATACAAAGAGAAAACCCATTTTCTTGTGGGTTTTTTTGGCTTTAAGGGACCTGCAATGTCTTGCACCTTCTGAAGTCAATGCAGCCCTACAAATGCATGTCTGCCTGCCATCAGAGAGAAATCTGCATTAAGAGAGACATATGACAGCAACTATGAATCCTCCACAGAATTAATCTGTGATAACATGGAGTTACTGTATTTTCAGCTTGGAGGATTCTTCATCAGCTTTAACTACACATTTACTACTGCCCATGTTGTCAGAGGACATAACACTGTGTTTCAATGTGTATTGCACCCTGCTCAGAGATGCTGATTATTCCTTCATTTTTTCTGGTATAAATGAATCAAAGTATTAGATGTTGTTTTTTACAGATGTTTGGCTTTAGCCAGGAAATTTTTTGAGAAATATTTTACTGGGCCAGAATAGTTATATGCTAAAGTGAAACTTGCTTCCTTTGTCTTTCCAGCTGCTAAAAAAAAAAAAAAAAAAAAAAAAAAAAAAAAAAAGGAACTAGTTGTCTTTTTGTGAGACTGGCATTGCAAAACCTTCACTCTTGTTCATGCTACTTCAACAGTTTTATTCCAGAAAACTGGTGCCTAACTCAGTTGTAGGCCTGTGAATCTCATGATCAAGCACAAAGCTGAAAATGTGAGTCAGAAGATAAAGCCAACTGCTTGGCTGGTTGAAGGAAGTGTTTGAAGCAGAGCAGTGCCTTGTAGCAGAGTAGTGCCTTGGCAGGCTGTAAAACACGTAGTAACCCCCTGCTATACAGCTAACAGAGTACCAAAAGCTGTAGGGAAGTAGATCCCTGGTTTAAAAATACAAATTATTCAACATCATGTCTCTGCTGAGCTACTGTTAAGACCAAGTTTGCAGGACAATGTTGTTTTTTGCACCAAGAAAATCCCTAAGGGATTTCCCCACTGTCATATTTTAGGAGAACAAAATACTTACATGGATTGTCCCATGCAAAGAGCATTTGTTACATTGCAGCATATCTGGTGTGAGGACATGAAATAGAAAGAGCCTTTACCTTTCTGGATTTCAGTGAGCAATATTTTTTCATTAGGCATTGAAGAATCACTGTCATTTTTCTAATTATCCAAGGCATAATTATACCTGACAAATGAAGATTTATTTTTCTGGACTTGTTCTCCACAATTGTTAAAGGGGTGCTGTAGGATGTGCATTGGGTGTTTTGCACTAATGGGACAGGGCCGCTGTGAGACATTCCTCAAGCCTTTATTGCCACATCAGCCTCATAACAGGGTTTTAGACAATTGAAAGATGGCAACAGGTCACGTCTGACAGCATCAGCCAAAGATTTATTTGTTACAGGGCATTTAAAAAAGTTTTCCAGCCAATAGCATACTGCTAAAGCTTACAGACAATTGTTCTAGCCAATCACTAAAAGATCACATACACCTGCTTCAAACAATGCTTGCTTGTATGCTTTCCATTAACAATATACAATATTCCATTGTTAAGCTAAAAACGTTCTATTATCTTGTTAAGCATATTTTTCTGCAATCTTAAGGTCTATTCTAGCCAAGTCTATGAACTCAAACTATTGTTTCATGTCCTTACTTGCTGTATCATTGTATCTTCTCCTACTTTCAAGCTTTGCAGTTGCAGAGAATTCCAAGTTCTTCTGCTCTTTCTGTTTCTGCGGCTTGCTTTCACTACTTTCTGAAAGCCTTCTTACTTTTAGTATTTCCCACAGAACACCAGCTGGGCTGAGGTCTTGTGCTCCAGCTCTGACCAGAGGAGAAGAAAAGCACCCAGCTACCCCACCCTCCACCCAAGGGTGCTGAGGGAACTGAGTGGAAACACTCACTCAACCACTTTCCACTGTAATTCTGGCTAACCAGGGAGGTCCCAGTTGATTGGTGTTTGGCAAATGTCTCACCCATCTATGACAGGTTGCCAAAAACTGATGCCTTGGAAAGGCTGACCTGAAATAGAGACTGGACAGAGCCAGAGAATAAAGTAGGTATTTATTCAAGGACCTCTAGGATTCATCTTGGGCAGGACAAGAGCCTGACCAGGGCTACACCCAAGGTGGACAAAGAATGGTCACAAAGAAATGTCTGACCAGTCATGAGGTCTTACATCTTTATAAATTTTGGTCCATTTGTTTATTGGGGTTTAATTGTCCAATTCCAGCTTCAGGTTGTGAGGCTCCATCCTTCTTGTTCCTCCCTTCAGCCACCCTTGTTTGTGCTATTGGGCCTGAAAGTTGTCCTTGGTCTTCAGCAGGAAAAGTATTTGTTTTGTCTCCCTGCTCTGTGAAAAGATATCACCAGCACTTACTATGAGGCTCAGAACTGCACCCCTGGGCAGCACAGAATCTGAAATACATGGAAGCTAAAACTTGAAGCATCATCTATGAAAGGGCTAGAAAGTGGATCTAGAGCCACAAAGATGATCAGAGGACTGGAGGACAGGCTTATGAGGGCAGGCTGAATGAATGGAGGTAGTTTAGCCTGGAGAAGGCTCTGGGGGGTCCTTGTTGCAGCTTCTCAGCCCAAAGTGGGCCTGTACAAGAGAGCTGGAGAGGCACAAGGACAAGGAGGAATGGATTCAAACTGAAAGATGGTAGGTTTAGGTTAGAAGTTTTTTACTGTGAGATGGTGAGACATTGCAACAGAATGATTGAAATGCTGGCGATACCCCAGCTGTGGTGGTGTTTAGGGCCAGGCTAGATGGGTCTCTGAGCAGTCTGGTCTAGTGAAAACTGTCCCTGTCCATGGCAGGGGAGTTGGACTAGATGATCTTTAATGTCCCTTCCAACCCAAACAATTCTATGATTCTATGACTCTGTGGCGTCAGGAACTACAGGGCATTGCCAAACTGACCTTGATGCCAGTGAATGTCATAGAGCAGCTCATCCTGAGTGCCACCACACAGCACATACACTATTAACCAAGTAATCAGGCCCAGACAGCAGGGGTTTGTTAAAGGCAGGTCCTGCTTGACCAAAAGGATCTCTTTCTGTGTCAGGATGGCCAAACTAGTGGATGAAGAATAGGCTAAGAATGTTTCTATCTAGACTTCAGTTATGCATATGACACTGTTTCCCACAGCATTTTCCTGGTGGGTGGGTTGTTCATGGTCTTGATAGATGCCCCATTCACTGGGAAAAAAACCATCTGTATAGTTGAGCTCAGAGATTAGTGTTGCAGGGAGTCACATTCAGGTGGTGGCCAGTGGTGCTCCCCAGGGCTCAGTACTGGGGCCAGTTCTGTTCAATATCTTCATCAATGACCTGGATGGGGGGATTGAGTGTCCCCTCAGTCACTTTACAGGTGACACCAAGCTGGGTGGGAGTGTTGATGTGCTGGAGGGCAGGAAGGCTCTGCAGAGGGATCTGCACAGGCTGGATCATGGGCTGAGGCCAATGGTGGGAGGTTCAACAAGGCCCAGGGCTGGGTCCTGCCCTTGGCTCACAACAAGCCCAGGAGTGCCACAGGCTGGGGCAGAGGGGCTGGAAAGCTGCCCACAGGAAAAGGCCCTGGGGGTGCTGGTGACAGGGACTGACCAGGAGCCAGCAGTGCCCAGGTGGCCAAGAAGGCCAATGGCATCCTGGGCTGTAGCAGCAATGGTGTGGGCAGCAGGAGCAGGGCAGGGATTGTCCCCTGTGCTGGGCACTGGTGAGGCTGCACCTCAAATCTTGTATTTTATTTTGAGCCACTCTCTCATAGCTGGACATTGAGCATGCTGGAGCAGGTGAAGGGCCTGGACCACAAATCTTATAAAGAGCACCTGAGAGAGTTTTTTAGCCTGGAGAAAAGGAGGTTGATGAGGGACCTCACTGATCTCTGAAAGGAGGCTGTAGTGAGGTGGATGTCAGCCTCTACCCTGAAGGAACATGCAATAGGACAAGAGGGAACAGCCTCATGTGATAGCAGGGGAAATTTAGATTGGATATTAGGAAAATTTCTTCACTGAAAAGGTTGATGAGCACTAGATTAGACTTCTCAAAGAAGTCATCATCCCCTGAAGTGTTTAAAGGATGTGGATATGGTTTAGTGGTGCAGGGTTAATAGCTGAACTCAATGATCTTATGGGTCTTTTATGACTTAAGTTATTCCATGAATTTATTATTCTAAGATTCTATCTATTAAAATACAAAAGACAAAGCTATAACAAGGGAAATCTGGTGTCAAATTAAAAGTCCTTTTCTAGGAAAGTCAAAAGGCAAAGTTGGGTCAACACTAGAAAACATTAAACTCTTTTTCCCCCTGTGTCCATTACTTTACATCAGTGTATCTGTGAATATACCACGCTGAAAAGAACATACTGTGTATAAAGCTTATTTTTAATTAAGTGTGTTTCTGATAGGTATGGAAACACATCTGATATCAAAAGCATCAGCCTTTGAGGGTATAATGCTACAAAAAATGCATATTTGCAACTAGTGAAATTATTTCACTATCTTGTTGTAATTCGAGCAGTCAGCTGTATTTAAAATATGAATTTTCCACTTGGCTGAATATGGCAATATGTTCTCAAAACTCTTTCATTACATGTCACATCTAATGTGCATGGAAGCACAGCTGTATTGCAGCAATTCTTTCTGTGGAACTATTCATGAACTGCTTGAATTCATTTAGCTTTAATATGATAGCTTAGTTGCCATTAGACAAAATATTGGTATAGGAGTGGAATGGGAGCATTACCCTTCACAGGCACCTTTGGGCTGAACAGTTGAGCACTACTGAAGCATTTCCAGTTCAAAGATCTGACAGACCAGCTCTTGACAGCCTAAAATATTTTGGTAGAATATCTGTTCTTGGGGATTAGAAGTTGTCTGGCTTCATACTACTTTGCAACTCTAATGAATGGTGGGAAAGGATGATCCTACAAAAATTTGGCTTAACTCACACTTGACATAAAGCCCTGGAATACAAGGCCAGAACAGTAGTACCTGCAAAATACACTTTGTCCACACTAACAAGAGCAAGTTCTTCTGTCAAGCCACAGCTGTGCTTTGCCCCTTTCATGTTCCTTTCACTTTTCTGTTTATCTTTAATTCAGAAATTGTGCTTCAAAGTACGTCAACAGCACATACTAGCTTTCGTAAGTAGCCTCTTCTTCTCATGGCACTTTATGTTAAAATTCCTTCTCTCTTTTCTTCTTGCTCAGCAAATCTCAGTAAAAACTCAAGTGGGTTAGTTGCAGGTATAACAATACATATCAAAGCACCTTTAGGGTACTGAAACTAATATAAGCATGACAGAAGGAACAAACTCACTGATATTTCAAGCAGATGTTTAAGAAGGGATAAGAAAGAGGGATAAGCTTATGACCTCATCTTTTAACTTGTCTTCAAATTATGTTGTTTCTCTAGCTTGTTCATATGCAAGATACTCACTTTGGAATGATGTAGCAAACTCAGTCATGATTACTGCAGTTCCAGAGGGAGTCAGGTGAACAGTTTCTATTAGCAACCACTAGATAGCTTAAAGGAAAAGTAAGAGTTCCTTTACTCTGCCTCAAATCATCCAGAAAACCTAGATTTATTAGGAGCTCCAAGCAAACAGGAAGAAACTATGTAAAGCAAATATTTTAAATCATCAGTGTTTTGGAAAATATGTTTTTCTCTGATAGGAATAGACCTTATTAAAATAAATTGTATTGTTGTAAAAACATTGGTCCTCCAAGACAGAATCACCAGGAGTGCTAGCAGGTTGTTGCTCAGTCAACAGAAAGTTGTACCACTTTCTCCACATCATCTTGGGCAGACTGGTAACTCTTGAATAGAGGACAATGTAAAATCATTATTCCAAATGTCAGAGCGAAGGTATGGGCAGAAATTCTGTGCTTAGTGGAGAAACCAAAGACCTCAACTGACTGTAAAATGAGCATTTGATTGTAGGCTTTTAGTACAGGACAATTTAACACCAAATCCCATCTTTCATTCATGGGTTTCAAGGAGTTCAACTGAAAGAAGGGGAACAGCCATTCATCACCAAATCACCATCACTCTGTTATAAAGAGATGTTCTCTGCTTCCATTTATCTGAGAGCAGGATTTCCACTCTGATTGTTTGTGAGTAGGTTAAGATACTACCCAGGAAATCTCCCTGACCAAAGGGAGTAACTGGTGGGTGTTGAGCAGCTACTTTTCCCCACACCAGGACTGCACTGCATATCTTTTCATAAACCAAAAGTTCAAAACAATTCAATAGCTTATGAAGTTTCCAAACATAGAACTATTTTAAAATATGGTATGTACCTCTGCCAAAAGTTCAACCCACTAATTCAAACATCATGCTCACTTCCAGACTACTAACAGTGTCAAGTAATCGTATGGCTGAAAGTTATGCATAAGTTTCACAATCAGATGTTCCCAGGCAACTCAAAATTTCAACTTGTTGCTTAGCTTGTTCTCTAGCTTGTTCACCTGGTGCAAGCTCACTTGATCTCAAAAAAGTCTGTTATTCTTCATACATAACCTGGGAGAGGTGTGTTTGAACATCTTACCTTGTAACACCTTTTTCTAGAAAAAGTGTGCTCAGTATTTGAAGACCGTTAGTAAATATAGCTTGATTTCTAGGAAACCACACTGCATAAACAACATCCCCAGGCTGCTTTTAGTGTCTAATCTGCAATTTCTATTATTTAATGTCTGTTTTACCATACCCATAAGGCACTCATCTCATCCATTGTCAAAAACAGAGCAAAGCTTATCTTGTTCGTGCGTGAGTGGTTCTCCAAAAGAGCAAAATACAGAACTTCACAAGACAGCAACCTCTCAGGAGACAGCAATCTATTATGAAAAGTTATTCTATTATCAAATGTAGTAAGTCTGTGGTTACTGAACCTCTTGACATGAGAAAATAGGAAAGCATCCAGTTTATGAACAAGATAGCCTGATAAATGATAATTAAATTACATACTTAAGAATTATATAGCCACCTTAAGAACAAAAACTGGGTAAGGCTCATAGAATGGAACATGATATGGTCTTAATAATTGTACATTTAATATTTAGAGAAGAAATCCTCAAGGTTTGAGCCATGTAATAATATTCTTGCCCAGGAGACTGAAGGCAGATGCACAGAAAGCAGAAGCATTCTGCTGACTGGAATTTCTTCTGCTTCATTATCACCCTCTTATTTCAGGTTAGCTGAACTATAGCTAATCCAAGACAGTCTTCATCAGAGACTGAGATGTTAAAGAAAAAACATCTTAACCAGGTCAAAGACTTAACACCAAAAAACCTCTGTTGCTTCTCTTGCTCTTTCCAGATGTCACATCACAACCTTCTATCCAATCACTACTGGCTGTAACTTGCTCTGTAGTCAGGCCATTTTTGTCTGCCACAGCAAAATGAAGCTCAGATGGATAAAAAGTGTAAATTTATTTACATTGGTGGTTTAAAATTTGTATGTTACAAAGTATTAGTCTTTTAATATGAGAATTCACATCCTATGGGGAATAGTACAAGTCCTAGTAAAGAAGTTGTGATAAGGTAGGGTCACACTGCTTAAGGTTAGGTCAGGACTATTACTAACATTTTTGAAGACAGTTGAATTTCAAAGTTCCTTACAAAATTAAATCCTACTATATCCATATTTTTCACTGTCGTGGGTCTGATTACCTCATTCCCTTCAAACAGTTCTCTTCAAAGCAGCTGCAGATCCAAATATTAGTTTTGCTTTGCATTGCATGTGCAGGGTGCATCTTTCTGGGCTTAATAGACTAAGAAAATTATTTATGCAAGCCTGAAGCAAAAAGCAGCAGAGTACTGATTTCATTCTGTGCTCAGCTTCTCAGCACTGCTCAGGGTCTGTGTCATGTATTTTCTTTTCAATCTGACTTTATTAAACATTTCCAAAGTTTTAGGAAATCAATTTCACCGAAAGTCAGCTTTGTTCCAGGTTTTGGCACTTTAAAACAGCACAAAACAATCTAAGTGAAAAACACAAGGTTTCAAAACTAAGCATGAATATAAACATCAGTTTCATGACTGGCCCTTACTATATTTATACAAAACAGCATCACATCCTTGAGATCTTTTAGGAGCACAAGACAAGGGCTTCACTCCTCTCATTCCTCTTCAAAAGCAGAAAGATTACAAGGTTCAGATTCAACATGTAATGCCAGCTTTTATTCTGTAAGAAGACAACAGCAGGGCTAAAAGCTGTACACAGAAGTCAGCCCACTGCTCCTGTTGCTACAGAAAATTCCCTGTAAAGCAGCCTAACCCAAAAAGGGAGGGAGTAACAGGTCCTGCTTTCTGTGTGCAAGGCAGAGACATGGCAGCTTGGCAAAATTCACAATCAGGCAGTGTCAAAGCTGACCACACACTCAAGAAGTCCTAGCCCAGTGTGTAGCCACAAGATTCCTTCTTTACATTAAAGGAGGAGCTACTAGGAAAAGGCCTTCCTTTAGATTAGGTTATGTAGTAGGGACATCTTCACTGACACATAATATCTGCACTTACAGGCTATGTGCTTCAAAAGAAACCCAAAAAGCCCCACAAAATTAGAGAGGCAATTTTCCTACCTGTCTTGGAATACTGATTTTGTTAATTGCTTTCATTTTAATGCTTAGAGCCTTCTAGCCAGTAACCACCTTCACAGCTATTATTTGGACAGCAAGTGAACATGACTTGCTTATTTTTCAAGTGTTCTTGTAGTGAAGGTCACTCTGCAGCTGGGAATGACATGCAAAAAAAAGGGCTAAAAGAATGTTCATCTTCCTGCTATGTAGAAAAATTAATGGAGATACAAAGCAGTCAACTAAGACAGCAGTTGCTTTCAACAGGGCAGACAAAGGGATAACAGTTTTCCTGAATCAGTGTTACTAAAAAAAACCCTTGTTATCCAAGTCTATCAGAGGTAGCTTACTCTGATTCCCAGTTGCTAATCAATGCACAATAATGACACAATTTAAAATCCATGATTAAATCAAAGTCAGACCCTTTGCCACATCCCATACTTTGCTAGTTCAAGACTTTGCAGCGTGCCTGCTCTTCAGCCCACCACCCTGAGAATCATCTCTGCCCTGGATATAAAAAGTAGAGCAGTTAAACCTTGACACTAGCAATCATCTGCCTCTTTAATGCCTGAGCTATCAAAGTGCACAGATGAGTTTGGACCATGTAAGTCTGTGTCATGATGCAATTCTTTCAGTGCAGTTGAATGGGGGGTTAAGTGTTTAAGGAGAAAGGGATCAGTGGCTGGATTTTTCAGCATTTCTCCCCCTATTCAGAGGTACCCTAATGTTATGGGTTGCTGACATACCTAATGGTTAGGATTGCAAATCACAAGATTAAATTAATTGAATTCAGATGTATGTACAACCACTAAGGTGTACTCTGCTGGCAGATGTATACTTCTGTAAATGTATATATGTATAGGAAGTATGCATGTATACTCCCTATGACTTTCAGCATGTTCTTTAGCCTGGAGAAAAGGAGACTCAGAGGTGACCTTATCACTCTCCACAACTCCCTGAAAGGTGGCTGTGCTCAGGTGGGGGTTGTCCTCTTTTTCCAGGCAGCACTGACAGAACAAGAGGACACAGCCTCAAACTGCACCAAGGGAAATATAGGATGAATAGCTGAATATTAGAAAAAAGTTTTTCACTGAAAGATTTATAAAGTACTGGAATGATCTGCCCAGGGAGGTGGTGGAGTCACCATCCCTAAATGTTTTTAAAAAGAGACTGGATGTGGCACTCAGTGCTGTGGTTTAGTTGAGGTGTTAGGGCTGGGTTGGACTCAGTGATTTTGGGGGTCTCTTCCAACCCAGTCATTTTGTGGTTCTCTGATTCTATGGTCATAAAACCACATTAATCTGGACCATTTTAGTTCCCTGTAAGTACATTTACAGAACAGTTGCTGTTTAGCTCTTCCACAAACTACATTTGAATGGCAGTTAGAGCAAGTAGCTTTTCCAGATAAAGTACATTACTAGTCCCATGACTTATTTCTGGTCTTGATCTAAGCATTTGAAATTACTTGGTTAAAGAATTTAAATTTAAGAATTGAGTGTAGGTATCCTGTTAAAGTAAATACCTATTCTGTTCCTGCTAGGAATCTACATATATTTGCATATTCTAGGGCTGACTATAGTAAAAAAAACAGTATTATAAGTATATATATATATATATATATATATATATATATACACACATATAAAATATATTTAAAATAGTATAAAAAAGATGAGCAATTTTTGCAGAGCTTTTTGGTTATGTCACCTTCCAGTTTTTCCTTTCTGATAACTTTCTCCTTTCAAGCCTGTATGTTATCATGTATATTGCTATACATCTGACAAGATACACGTCAAGGAGAATGCAAGATCTTATAATATCTTGTCACTACAGCACAGTTGTGACAGGAAGGTTTTAAACCTACCTCCTTTCACTACATTCGTGTTGAGTCCATTCTGAAAAAAAAAAAGAGTTCCTATAGTCTCTGCCCACTTTTGCTTGTTATTTGTTCTTTTGGCTGTCAAACTAAAGACTGTGAACTATCTTTTAACTCTTATCATAGAAGGCTGGCCAGAGGATAGATCCCTAAGAAGAATCCTGGGGTTTGCCTAGAGCAGGGAGGTTCAGAGTTCAGAACCCACAATGCTATTTTAAAAGCAACAGAAGTGCTGCAGGACAACCAAGGCATTTGTATGCAGCATAGTATCTTTCTTTTATCTGAAAAAAAAAAAAGAACTTCACCCAAACTCTTGCGTGCTTTGCATCAAAGCATGCAAGATTCTCTCTTACTGTGGACACATATAATCTTACAGACAGATCTGAAAAACTGTGGCAAAACTGATTTAATATGACGAGCTAAAATGAGAATAAGGGAGAATACCCAGAGCAAAGAAGACCAGTGAATTTTAGTGGGATTTCTGAACAAGGGAAATACGTTAGCAATACTGCCTGGTTCTGAAGGACAGTGGTTGATATATGTACAAATAAAGCCCAATTAGATTGTAGGGCTTTTATTCTGGGGACCAGAAGAAAGTATTAAAAACTATCTTCTACAAAAACAAACAGACAACAAAAACCCCAGACTAATCATTTTTATTCTGGGCACCAGAAGCAAGTATTAAAAAGTATCTTCTACAAAAACAAACAAACAAAACCAAAAAAAAAACCCAGACCAATAACTTTATCATCTTAAAGAAAGCCTGCAAAGCAGTGTGTTTACAATGCTACAAATTATCCCTGAGCATAGCACTGACCTGATGATTATAAAGACAGGCAAGAGAGGGCATCTGTTTTTCCCCTGGCATAGGTATTTCCAGGCCAGAGCTGTATAAGCACCACAGTTTTTCCCAAAAAGTTAAAGTTGGACCTTGACAGAAGTGCACAGTATGGAGTGTAAGGACACCCAGAGTTTTTGCACAAAGACCTTCAAATGGCCAGACTGAGCAGAAAACCTTGTGTGCTGTGCAACATTTCAGTGGGGCAGAGGAAATATCTGAGACCTGATTTGGAGACCTCACTCTCACTTCCAAAAAAGAAAACATAAATTGTTGAGGAGAACCAAAATCAACCACAGCCTTTCAAAGCCGGAGCTGAACCTGCATCCTTTCACATCCACAACAGTATTCTGAATGTGGGAAAAGCTCAGCGTGGTCATGACTTCCTTGCCCACCCCAAGGGTCTTTGTCAAAGCTTAAATAACCAGGCTGAACATAAAAGGATGCAGTACAAATGCAAAATATACATGTGGAGAGTGGGTAGTATAGATGGGAACAAAAGACATTTATCTAGAAATCTTTTTAGAGATAAGTTGCTGCTTCTTGGAATTACTATTTTTGTATTACAGTTTACCTACCACAGCAGACATCCAGAAATACCACTGGAATAATATCTGTAGATTAATTGTTCTACACATTATTGTTGTTGTTTTCATTTTTTTTATTGTTGTTGGATTTATCTTGGAAAAGGTTATTACAGCAAAGATTGCTTTTGGCCCAGATGCTGGGAAACATTATTCTTTCCCTTGCAAATAATGCAGCATTTATTTTGTCTGTAGGACAAAGCAGACACAGCACTGCCAACCCATAGAAGCCCAGTTCTGCCACCGAAGAGTTGACCAGTTCTAATAACACAGTATTTCCCTAGACATTTAAAAAAATTAAATAAAAAAGAATAAATTTAAAAGAAGCCATCCTGTATAAGCAGCTGCCTGCAAGTTAAGGTGCAAAATACCCTGATGAGGGTTAATTTTTCTTTAAGTACTACTCAAAGACATGAAGAGAGGAATAAATTTCAGCCCTTTTGGTAATGAAACCTTCTCAAATGAATAGCCAATTGCTTTGGAAGAAAACAACCAGACTAGACAAGATGCTTTTGTATCAAAGATCACTCCCAGATTTGTCTCTAAGAGTTACAGTCATAACAGAATTTCAAATACTTCACACTTAGAAAAACTGTGTGGCTTTCTGGAGTTGCTGGAAAACATACAGAGCCTTGTGGTCATCTAACTGGTCTGTGTCCAGAAAGATCAGTTTTTACTTTGACCTCTGGCAAAAGCAGACTTTTTGCAAAATAACATGCACACACACATACTGAACAGTAAAAATTAAGGTCTTGCATGCAACAAATGGTGTTACAATACTGCAAAAACCAAGAAGCACATCCTAACATGAGACTATAAAGAGGACAGGCATGAAACAAAAGTTAAACAGAAGTGATTTTACTCTTTTGTATCCACTTGCTTACCATCAGCAAGACATTCAATTTAGAGTGGCCTGCCCAGAAGTGCTTGTATCTTGTAGTTCAGTGTCTGCCAAAAACTCCTTAAGAGGACATGAAATATGAGGGATGTTCACTGTTGAATTCTCCTTCTGTGTCTTGCATTCCTCTGAGTTTGGAAGCAATATCAGTCTTTGGTCTGATCTTCTGTGCTCATTGCAAGCTGATAGTCCATCTCTCCAAACACTCCAGCTCTGTGGATCTTTAGGATTTGCTTGCCATACTTCACGTTTATCTGATTCTCTTATGGTGGGTACTCTGTTTTTCTGCTGCTTGCTATGCTTTAATAGCTTGGGTCTTTAAATAGCTTGGGTCTTTCATCTTCTAGGCTGCCATCCCCATGCTGTGTTTCCTGAAAAAATGTACATACTGATGATGGAGTCACAGTGACATAATAGAGGTGCCATGGGACAAGACTTGGCGTTAAGAATGAATCTTTTCCAACTGTTCCTTCCTCCTGCTGCTCCCAGAACCACGCATACCCATTCACATTGGTCCTAGCATTTCATCACAGCACTCACACAAATTTCTCTCAGGAGAGAGAAACCAACATTAAAGTGCCTGGGAGGGAGGAAAAAGACTTTTTACTCACTAAAGGATTTTGAAAGCCTGTTTTTGGCACTCTCTTAAATTTTTAAGCTTGACTGAAACCTGTGCCTTGGTTCCCTGCTGTGTAAATAAAGGTAATGACCAGTTTATCATCTATCTCTATTCACTGTAAATGCTTGGGAATACAGATTGTCTTAGTTGTGTGTGATAGGGTGCTGAGCACAAGGTGGCACCAATTTTAGCAGGTAAATCTCAGTGTTACAAACATAATGAGTCCTTGCAGGGAGGCAGGGACACCTTCATGGTGGCAATGCACAAACCACAGAGAGACAATAGACCTGCTTCATGGGACTATTTCTACCATAAATGTTTTTTTTATGTTGTGATTACAATCCCAGTGCAAACACAGCTTGCTATCCTAGTATTTTTTTCTTAAGTACACAAGCAGCAAACATAATTTTATGTAGTTCCTTGCTTTCTTGTGCCATTTCTCACTGTATGTGCAAGCTAGAATATTTGAAGCAGGACAGGGTTTTTTTCTTCCTCTCCCCTTTTAACTGAATATAGTGTTTGGTGTTTGAAACAAGCAAAGGGACAAAGCTCTTCTAAATTGTCCTCACTGCACTCTTCATTCTTGACCTCAATGAGCAACTCTCAAAGCATCAAGGCAGCATTGGTGTTCTGTGCACTCAGGCCTTGAATTCTGCCCATGGGTTGATCTCCATGGTGGTCATCTTACTCACAAGCCATTTAGTCTTGATAATTTCTCTCTGGCTACTGAAAATCTGCCATCAGGAATGATATTCTAACACTGTCAACAGAGGCTAGAGATGAACTATTGGATGGTGCGGCTATGCCAAGTTCAATCCCATTATTCACCAGCTGCCATTAAGGACAAGTCAGAGCTCACCAGAGATCTGTACTCAACTGCACCTCACTGACTTTCACCCACAATTCAGGTGCAGAAGGACAGAGGAAGCAGAGAGAGGAACAGGAAACAAACACAGAAAAAAGTTTAAAAATCTGGGAGGTTTTTTTAGCAGAATGTCTAATATATTAAAATGTTAGATACTGCTCTGTATTGCTGAATTTTTACTGCATTAGAGCCTTTTTCTTCACTTGAGCCCATTCCCCTGCAACATTCAGCTCTAATTTTAAGGTTTAGATATATGAAGTGGCATCATTTTAACCACATTTTATCCATAAGATTCATGTGGATCAAGTAGATGTAAACCATTCCAATACATTAGTTTAAAGTGCTGCAAAAGCCATTTTGGGCACCTGATCTGTAACCTCGACTCAGATGGTTATTCCAGGATAAGTGTCCCAGGGAAGCTCTCAACAGGTAGGCACAGTTTCATAAAATTATATTGAGTTATGCTGTCAAAATATCACCACACCACTGAAAAACTGATGAGTACCAGAACCACAGTGCTTAAGCTTCATAGAATAACTGGGAACTTGAATGGGAAATTCAATATTTGCTGATGCATCATGTTGTTCAATGTATCTATCTTAATGTGAATTATATTTATAGGTCCCTCTTAGGTATTTGCTACAGTGCACTGACACAAGAATGCTGCTTTTATGCAGCCAGAAGTAAATGCTGACACTCTTCCTCTTGTTTTGTTCTACTCAGAATTGTTCACAAATGTTCAGACTTTGATTAGCATTTGCATGTAGGAGACTCTGTAGCTTTGTCGAAGTTCCACAGCTCCTATTTAACCTTCTAAGAAAAAGATCCAGCTTGTATCTGCATGAGCAAGTAAGTACAAAAAACAGATGTGAAGAAACAGTGATGAATATTGCACAAAAGCATTGACATGGTTTGTTTATCCTCTTTTCAATATCTGGGAGCATAGCCTACTTGAGGCTATGACAATTAACTATTGGAAGATCTGAACAAAAGCTATTGAAGTGACCTTATATGAATATGCACACAAAGCAAAGCGTATTCAGTATATCAGTATAGGGTATGGAGATTTTGCATAATTTGTTTATAGATACTCCAAACTTTGTATTACAAACTTGTAAAGGTGCATGCATTCCACTTAATGTGAGAATTAAATGCATTTCCAAAGTTATCAAAATGTATTTTCACATGGAAATATGACTTCACATATAACCTTCTGTACAGAGATACCCCAAATCCTCCCTATTTATGTAATTTTTATCATAATGGTGATATGTTGATAATATTTGCATAAAAGAATGCGCAAAAATCACAGTTTAAGAAGATAACTCAGTCATGCCATCTGATATTCAGAGCAGCTTCTGTAATGTTTTGTTATAGAGATTTTTTTCATTTTGTCTATATTTCATTGTATTATTCACATTACTTTACAGAAAATTGTCTGGGCTAGTAAAGATTTTTTCATTTCAACTTGCAAAAACAATTTTTTAAGTCAACTTAACCTGTTGTACAGAGCTGCCATTGGTCCATTTATTTAAGATCTATAAAATCAATACTTTATAAATTATTTTTAAGAAAGAACACTTTGTGTTTTCTCAGATATTCTAGGGTCAATTCCCCATGAATGCTAAAGAGTCCTTACACTGCTTGGTACAATTCAAGAATCCTGCAAAGATGCTGGAATTAGATACATGGATATTTTATTTTTTTCCAGCTACACTAGCACAGAATTGTAGGTTTAGTATATCTGGGTGTTTCTGTGGTGAAGTGATCAGGCAGTGCACTGAAACACAGCAGATCCTTGCACACATTTGCTACACACTTGACAAGCCTATTGAAAACTGAAAAACTGTTGGTTTTGAGTGATCTTTTTCATCACTGCCTATTCTGCCAATGTCCTTGGATACTTATTAGAAACAAGAACCAGATTCAGTCCATTTTGTAGTAATAATCTACAGAATCTGACAACATGCTTGCACAATGGAAGTTCCTGGTGATGGATTTGTCTGTTCTTGTCCCATTTGATTGAATTAAACTCAGCCTAAACAAAAATCAATAGAGTATTTGACTTAATTGATCTTTCTTGATAAATATGCACACAAGGGGTACAGTGCGCTTTTAATAGCTCTGGTTCCACTCCCAAATTGTGTCAGAAATGCATCCATCTCCTATAACACCATTTTTACAGTCCAGAACACAAAGAAATTGGAAGATAAAGAGCTGAATCAATGCCAGTCTCTGCCAAGCTGCTCATAGGTAGCGTAACTTCAATAATGAAATATCTCCCAGCGTGGTTTCAAATGATGAAATTCACATCCTACACTGTTCAGTCCTAGGCTGTCTCAATTTCCCCTACCTAAGCACTTGAATAAAATAGTTTCACAATGTTTTGATGAGGGGCTGTTCATACACCTGCCCTCAGGTGTAAAGAGAAACATATCGCACATAAGCACAGTATACAAGAATTGTTCCTTCTTTAGGTTCAGTTTTCACCCTGGGCTGTTGTCAAGGTCCTGTTTTTCTCTCACTAATGCTTTTTGACACTGTTAACATGGCCAACTTTTTCTAGGGGAATATTATTGAAAGGGATGAGTCCTAATAATAGCCAAGAGTTGGTCTTTTGAGGGAATCTCCTCTGGAATGCTTTAGGGCATCTTTGAGTGGGGATAGTAATGGGCATCAGACAGAAAAATCCAATGCCATTGTATTGTCCAATATTTTTTCTACTGATTTTATAATCCACTTTGTGGCAATGTTAGAGTGAGAATTTAAAAAAAGAAAGTGAGACTTCTCATTATATTTTGCCTTCCTGAAGATGATTTAATAAGCATAATACCCTTTCTATTAATTTGCAGAAACAAAAGTGACATCCATTGACTTGATACTTAACCTACATCATTCTAAATTTGGAGGTTGTAATAACTTCCTGAGAAGTGAGGCATCCTTGTCTTCCTACAGAAATGATCTCATTAAGTAAGCAAAGACCTAGCCAAGAGGATAAACCCTGCACAAGTATTCACAGGAAGCTCCAGATTCATGGCAACCCTGACAACTTAAATCAGGTGACAGAACACGTCCTTGTGCCAAAACCCAGCTTTAAAATTCAAGCTTCACTCCAACACAAGCTACACCTTAAGGCCAAATTATACCTGTGTGCACAGATCCAGCACAAACCACCCACATCTTCAAGGTGACTTGAGAAGAGCACTGGCCCTGAAGAGTCTCTCTCTGCAGAGGGGACTGTGATGAGCAATGAACAGTGGTCCCCAAACGATGGCCTGAAAGTCCCTTTAACAATTTGCCTTCTCTCTTGCACATTCCCATGAGATTTTCCTATAAAGTTTATCTCCCTCCAACAAACTGTTTAGGGATCACCAAAAATTGTGTTGCTACAATAGGAAGCATACTCGACTAAAGAATTTAATGGAAAAATTGTATTTCCTTATCACAGCAGCAGGGTGTAGTGAGGAACTAACAGAACACTTCTTGGTTAAATAGTACTTTCACATAGCTTCCCAGTAATAGATTTTGGCTGATGTTCCTAGACTTGAAGATGACAGACACTGTCTGTCATCTGACAGTGTAAATATATTAGCACATATATATTCCTCTATTCTTCACCATGCCAAAATTTATTCACTCTTCCCAAACCATCTTCTCCAAATATTAGAATTCCCCTTTCTCTGAATTTTCTTGCTTCTCCTAACTCACTGTCTTCCCTCCCATCCGGTGTCATACACCAAAGCTAACCCTATAGACATCCAACTCAGCAGAGTCCCTTTTCCATTCCTCCTCTCTCAAACTTACAAGTTATTCTCTCTACACATGCTCCAGCCTCCACCCTAATCTGTCTGTCCATCAGTATATCAGTTTCACTCCATCTTTCTGCTGCTCCATCGTGACAGCAGCTGATGCCCAACCAAGGATCCCATCCACCATTTACACTCAAATGTGTAAATATAAATGTCATTCTCAAAGGTTTCCTTTGCCATTCTGTAACATACTCTGAGGGTATATATGTAGCACAAAAATAAAGGAAAAAAAAAAAGAGGACACACTCCTTTGGCACAAATCATACATGGTGACAAATGGCCTCATTCCTGGGGGATATATATTATAAAAGACAAACAAGATTTGGGAAATATTCAGAACAAGACATGGGGAACATTTAAGGCTGTTTCTGAAACCATCCTAGGATCCATCTTAGACCATCCTGGGATCCAGGAGGGATCTCCAGTTAAGTCTGTGGAGAGTTCAAGACCAGGTTTTAATCAATGGGTAAATGAAAAACTGTGTGCAATAGAGTTGTAGGTGTGCTAGACACCATTAAAACAGGAAAAGAAATAATCCCACTAAACTTATAGTTTCAAATTTCTTTTGACTGATATTCCATTACTTCAAAAGCCAATAAATCATGCTCAAGACCAACGTCCTGGTCAAACACCAGCCCATAAGAACACCAAGTACAAAAATTTGAGCATAAAGATTTATTTGAACTTCAAAATAATTCGTTGACTTTCAGTCACTGATCACAAATTTCTCTTCTGTGTGAAGCACAGTGTACTTCTGTAGGTCTCCCCAGAATGCAGATGTAGACATTTCTGAGATTCTGATGTCTGATATATAAAATCAGCAAATGATCCTTACACTCCTCTGATATGGATTCCAATGACTTATCATTGGATAAGTACACCTTTCTGCAGGGTGAACCTGCAAGGTCGTGTGAGAAGATGTCAATCTACCAAAACATTGAGTCCCATTAAAACCAAATAACTGCTACCCTACACACTGTCTGCTGTCTAGGACAGACTTCCACTGGCCATAACAGACCTCATTTAGATTTTCATTCTTCCTGTCAGGAATCACAAAGTGCTCTACACAGACACAGGCATGGAAGTCAGTACTGTCAAATGGATTTCAATTTGAAAAAAAGAAGTGCAAGCCCAAGATAATGACCTGTGTAGGTGCATTTGTCTCATGAGAACCTACACAGAGAGTTTTAGAAAGAAGGATGAGTCCCCAGACTTGGTGGCACGTTTGCATAGAGGCTGAGAAAGAGATGAAAATACCATGCAGAGATGATACTAGTGGTCATCACTTCTACCAGTGGAATGAAATAGAATGAAATAGAAAACAACAAAAAAAGAGCAGAAAATACAGTAATATCTTGTTGGAATAAAATGCATATTCAGAAGCATGTTGTAAAGGAAGTAGCTCAAAATCTTTCAGGAAAACACCTTGAGGGTGAGCATGGTGCCTTGAGAAGAGGTGAGAATTACCAGAGAGAACTGAAAAAAACCCACTATGCAATTTGGCAACTTGTTCCCTTCTACCACAGCACTTCCACAGGGCTAAGAGCTCAGTTCTTCTGGACACCAGTGGACAGACACATCTTCCTGCTGCCAGGAGAGAGCGCCAACAGGTCTGGTCTGCTACCAGAGAGGGAGAAGGATATCCTCGGCCTTTCCTGTTGTAACTAACTGTGCTACTCTCATGAAAATAAAATAATGATTTTCTTGGAGAAGATTCCAAGGCAAATGCATTGGTCTTCCATTTGCTGTGCAGGCTGTTAGGCCATCCAGTGAAGCAGAGATGGATAGGATTTCAAATACCCATCAAATACCTATACTGATGCCTTAAGTTTGAGCTCTCATGTTTTTCAGATTCTGTGCTGCCCAGGGGTGCAGTTCTGAGCCTCATATTAAGTGCCAGTCAGCTCTTCACAGAGTAGGTAAAACAAAACAAATCCAAGAAGACCAAGGACAACTTTCAGGCCCAGAAGGCACAAACAGTGGTGGACTGAAGAGAGAAAACAAGAAGGATGAGACCTCACAATCTGAAGCTTGGACAATTAAACTCAGTATGAAGAAGGACCAACACTTATAAAAATGGAAGCCCTCGTGACTGGTCAGTCATTTTGTGGCCATTCTCTGTCCACCTTGGGTGTAGCCCTAGCCAGGCTCTTGTCCTGCCCAAGGTTTATCCTGGAGGCCTTTCAATAAATACCTACTTTATTCTCTAGCTCTGTCCAGTCTCTGCCTTCCCAAGGCATCCTACTTGCTCTCTCCCTGCAGCTCCAGGGTGAGTGGGCACCACTGTTCATCTGTACCCTTTGCAGGGTTGGGGACCACAGACACCTCACTCATGATCCCAGATGAGTGCCAAGGGCTCTGGGACCCCAGAGGGCTTTAGATCTGGTTGCCCCAACCACACAGATATTCAGAGCCTCACTGACCTCCACTCCGGGATGAGATGAAAAGCCTCCATCTTTTGACTTCTTTAAGTATGAGCCAGGGAAAACAGAACTGACAAATAAAAAGACATAGGAAGAAATAATTCTATGAAATTTAACTGAAAATTATGCTCATTTTTAATCCACTAGGCAGCATGTAATTCCAGACCTTTCACTCTTCCCTGGCAAGAGACACACTCCTTTGGAACAAAGTGAAAAAGTAGGATTTTTTTTGTTGTTGTTTTAGAAAAGCCCACTTACATTCCTATAAGCCTTCCCTGAGTACCATGAGAGCCCTCAAGATTACTTGGACTGGAGGAACGAAAGGAACATTCAAGGCTCACAATAATCCTTTTCCTCAAGAGTGAAGAAAACATCAGATGTGGCTGCAGCTTCCAATGCATTATTAATACCAAGCACTTGGCAGCATTTGTTTCAGTGAGATAAATTTGATCTGTGAACACAAAAGAAAGAAAAGAAAGACAGCTGGTCAGACTGGTCACAGGAATACCTGCTGACCTAAAGCAAAACCAAATATTTTTGCACAAGGACCCACGAAACATAGACATAAAACAAAGCATAAAGAGTAGTAATACTTCAATAAAATGTATTCAGTTACCAATCTCAAAGAATAATTGTAATGCAAATTACATCAGCAACAATGCAGAATAATTAGAGATATTAAACCATGTAAACAAACCTTTTATCAAATAAAGCAGGCACTAAAGGAGATTGTGAGGCATTTATGATGCCACCGGGTTTTCTGCAGGGGTTTTGAATCTGTGAATGTATAAAGGTTTCCAGGAAAGCTGCATACCTTGCATGGAAATATTGATTATTCTGCCAGCAAGCTCTCTTCACTCAACTACCTTATGTGGACTGTGTGGGTCTAATTTCTAGTGTTTTAGGACTGGGAGAAGAAAGAGAGAGAGAAAGAGAGAAAAGGAAAAGGAAAAGGAAAAGGAAAAGGAAAAGGAAAAGGAAAAGGAAAAGGAAAAGGAAAAGGAAAAGGAAAAGGAAAAGAAAAGAAAAGAAAAGAAAAGAAAAGAAAAGAAAAGAAAAGAAAAGAAAAGAAAAGAAAAGAAAAGAAAAGAAAAGAAAAGAAAAGAAAAGAAAGAGGGTAACCACCAAAAGCCAATAACAACAATAAAAAGTAGCAAATGAGAAACCTCTGTTTTGGTGGCTCAAGCCAGCAGAATAGAGAATAATCACTCACACACACACACACAAAAAAAGGTGCAATTGCATGTCTGTGATCTGCACACTGCCATAGCTTCATTAGTCTGCTGGGGCTTGAGTCAAGTGAACAGTCAATTTATGACATGATATGTAACAGCAGCTGGGCAGAACAGTAAAATGACCCAGACAAGAAGGTCATACAAAGCTCTTCATTCAAAATGTGTGCTTTCATGTAAAAAAAAAAAAAAGTCCCTGTGGTAGCTCAGAACTGACTTATTTCCAGACTCTTGATGAATTATTTGATGTGGGAAGAGGGATTAAAGGTGAAAACTGAGATATAGCTAAGTGCCTGGTAGAGACATCCAAATTAAGCAGGTGATAAAGGGGTTCTTGTTTGTCATTTAAAAATGCATCACTACCAATAGTAATAATCAAAAAACTCAACCTGATTTCTTTGTGGCATTTAGTGTGGCTTTGCCACACAAGGACTGGAGCAGTACATCGATTCAGGGTATAAATTAAGTTCATTAACCCTTCACCCTCTATGAGGACTCCCATTCACTCCCACACAGTTGTTCTTCAATCACAGTAAATTAATCTCCCCTGGAGTAGGAGAAAGCTGCTGCAATCTAATAATGTTACACCTGAATAGGGAGCTTCCTGAGCAGTATAACACGGTTCAATTCAACACTACATCTTCACAACCTTGGCTGATTTGTCTCTATTTTCTTGAAAAGCAATTACCTTAGGGAAGGAATTGGTCAGTCGTCTGCTTTACCAGATAAAATAGGCAATGCCTGTATCTGTGGAGGGAATAAAGATGATGGCTAGGAAAAGAAGTGGATCACAGCCTGGAAGCAGGTGTGCAGCTTTCCTCCAGCCTCATGGAGAGGCCCCATGAAAAGATATGAATGCCTTGGGCTGTGCTATCTCATGGCAGAGCACACTGTCCATCCCAAGGCAGGCTCGGGGAGCAGCACTGCTGGTGCAGTGATAGGGAATTCTGTTTGCCTCCTTAGGTCAGGGTGAACTGCATGAGGGTAACAGGAGTATCTTCACAGACTGAGGAGAACTGGCATTTTTGCAGTGTGCTTTTCAAAAGCCAGCTCCATAACTTCACAGGGCAGGAGGGAGGGATGAAATTATCCTAAAAATTCTGTACACAAGGACTTATTCTGTATTTTCCTTTCCCTTACAGAAGGAGATCTACTTGATACTGAGCACTTTTTTACTAGCTGCAGCTAAACACACGTCACTTAGCTTGGTCATACCACAGTTCTTCATGAAAAGTAATTTATTTTATGCAGCTGAAATCTCCCTTTACTCCCTTTCCTCCTCTTCCATCTCAGATTTCTGGGAGAATGCATCACTCTGATATACCATGCTACTCACAGAAAACTTCTGCAAGCAGCATTTACATAATCACCAAGTGACCTCTTCATCCCTGTTAGACCTAAGTCTTCCTTTAATCAAAGAAATCTGTAGTCCCTCCATCGTGTCATATTGTTAAGTAGGCCAGACTTATCTTGAGATGTCAAGAGCCACTGTGACTAATTAATTATTCTACATTATCAGTCTTTTGAAAAGTACTTCAAAAATCACTGAAGATTCCACTTCAAAACTATATTGTCAACTAAGAAAGTTAGCACACAAAAGGATTTAAATAAGAAAACTTTTTATTCAGTGCACAAAGTTCACTCAGCCCAAGGAATGGCATTCAGTGCCATACCACCAGCTTCACAAACTTTAAAGGGCTTTGCTCACAAAGAATCTCACTTTGTTTTTTTGTGGTTTGCCATGTCCTACCTTGCCAAGCATAAATGCACACTTACATAAACTCTCTGAACAGAGAACAACCTTCAAGAACAGCTGGCAGAGTTTCTCTCTCTCTGAAAGGAGGCATCCTTTTCTACATCTTACACAATCTTTCTCAGACTCATACAGGTTTCTTTTTTCCACCTTCCTTTTCCCAGCTTAGGAAACATGTCACAATGCCAATGTGCTTTGATCATCAGTACAAAAACATCTTTATAATCTCAGTGTTATTAAGAGCAATCAGACTCTGAGTGAAATAAAAATAACCAATGCAACAGGTTTGGGTTTTTTAAACTAGTGTAATCCACTAACACATCCAAAAAAATGCATTAGTTCAACCATAATAGAGGAAGACAACCTATTCCTTGAACTGCCCATTTATGCCTGTCTCAGGGATTGATAATAAAATTATTATAATAAATTTAATAATAATAATAATAGTAACTAATTAGGGGGATAATAAAATGCCCACTTATGCCAATCTCAAGGATTGAGCAGATGCAAAGACTGTCACAAATTAGGGTTTATGCTTGTTAATATTTATCAAAGATTTCCAACGAGAGAGTATTTTACAAAAGAATCAGTTGAAGAAAACAGTCTCCTAACTGATTTCCACATCAGTCCAGTCACTATATCTTGGCTTGACATGTGTGTCCTACCAAACACACTCAGAGACATTAAAGATGGTTTAAAAAAAAGCTTTTAACAGATGTTGGAGTATCTGCATTAACTTTTATACATCTTAATTACCCATACAATGGGCTCTTTGTATCTAATATGTTCTGTTGACTGGGAGGAGCATTGTAATGAGGAGAATTAAAAACAACTCATTTTCTTTACAAAATACAGGAAATGGAACTAAAGGAAGAATATCAAAATCCTGAGTGTCATGTGTACACCTCTGACACCCCATTAGTTTTATATTGAGATTATTTTCCTTTGTACACACAATAAATCTTACATAACATGCATTATCTTCCATACAGGGAGATTACATATAGTTTTAGTGGAACTTAACTGAAAAAATACTACCTTGAATATATATTTACAGCTAACTGTAACATCAAATGGAAAACATTCTGTCTGATTTCCTCCTCTTTTCCTCCCATCACTTTTAAGCTGAGAATTGGCTCCTGTTATTTTTTCCACACCTGCAAAATGCAATAGCCTGTTTTTAGAACCCCGGGAGATTTTCCTGCTGGAAAATCCCACTATGGTGTTAGGATGTTTCTGCTGCCTGCTGTAGGAAGCATCTATATCCAGAATAAAAAATATGTCCCTTTCCCAAGCATTATTGGAACTGCACAAATCGGTACACTGTGTTAATAGGATCAGATTTGTTTAATATCTTCAGTTCACTATTAGCACCTAGAGGAAGATGAACAAATCCTGTGCTCCAGAAAGAATAGAGAGTGTTTCTTCAAAATACAGTGATTGGTTTGTTAAATGTATTTAAAGTTGATGTATTAAATTGAAAAGGTGTTCCCTTTGTTATGTTGGTTGGCTGCATGAGGTTATCAATTTTTTTTTTTATACAAAGTTTCAGCAACCCAATTTTGCTATAGAAATATCTTACTTTCTACAATTAAGCCTCTTCTCTTTGTCTGTGCAAAGGGTGGCTAATAAAGCTCTTACTCATCAAAAGAGATGAGGTAAGCTACCCTGGCTCTATCCTCCCAAATCCTCTATGCGAAAAGGGGAATTGGTACATAACAGAGCTGACTCTTTTCTTTCCCAGGGCTTCAATTTAGGACAGAAAATGATTCCTCTCAGAGCAGAGGAAATGGTTGTCCAATAAATACACACTGAAAAACAACATACAGCCACAGAGACTGATAACACTGGACTCCATAGACGTTGCAACAATAGCAGGATAACAGTGGTCTGGATATATACAGGAATTCCCTTGGACCTCCACAGCTTCACCGAGGAGAGAAGCTATTAGAGGACTGAAAAGGGATGATGAGTGACAAGCACTTATGGAAGAAGATGCCTTAGAGGAGTTATGAGGGAGCCTGCACACTCCTGATAGCCTGGAAATTCATCTTACAGCTTGCAATACTGGGTTTACTAGTAGTTTTTCACAGTCTGTGTCAGGATAGGAACAGAGATGCTCAACCCCTGGAGGAGCCACAACAGGAGTGAGTCAGGCCTTAATAGCCTTGGTTCTCCTCCTGTCCTCAGGGGAACATCAATTTGCTGCTGGCTGTGACTATCTTCTCAGCTCTGTGCAGATGACCAACAGCTTGCCTGGGAACATAACCCAGATTTCCACAGTGTAGCTGTCATGTAGGCAGATCCTGCCCGTGTGCACAAAGACCAAAAGATGGGTCCCAGAGGAAGCACAGCCAGGATTGCTTCAGGCTTTTCAGTAATGGAGTTCAACAGGACCCATGGCTACTGCCAGCAAACACTAACAGCCTGTTCATAACCAGTGATGTCCCTCAGGGCATCAGCATGCTCCCAAGGAGGATCTCCAGAGGAGCCAGTGTGGCTGAGTTAGTGCTGATTAGGGAGTTGAAATCCTTTGAAGAACAAGCTGAACAACTGGCCTTATCCTCCATACAGCATCTCACAGAGAGCATCAAGTTAAGCCCTCGGGATATTCGTAATAAGCCTGGGGGAAGGCTTTTTATCACCTCCAGCTGAGCAGGAGTCATCCTTTCTCCCTAGATAAGCAGTGGTCACAATGACCCAGGCATGATCTCTTCTGAGCTGGATTACCCTAGTTGTCTCTATCAAAGGCTGGATGCAGACTGCACCAAACTTCTGTTTTTCAGGCTGTGATGAGAGAAAGTGAAGGCTCTACCCAGTTTTATCCCCTGAACTCCAGTAATTTCCAGAAGATAGACTATAGCTTTGGTCCTTGTATTCCACATAGATAATGGGCCAAACAATTTGCCAACACCCAATATGCCTAAAAGCCAATTTTCATCCCTCCAGCTACCTAGAGACTTCCCTGGAGCAATGAGCAATGCAACTCCACGCAGGCACATGACAGCCAAAACCAAGAGCAGCTCAAGTGAGAGGATCCAGGTCTAGAATAAGGCACTATAAAGATATAGTTAAATTAAGAGTTCACTATTATAAGGAAATTTTTAGAAATTCAGAAGAAAACTTCTCTGCTCTCATGGTGTTGGAGTTATTCTGTAGAAAGGAACAGCATCTCATCCTCAGAGACTCCACAGCCTTTTCCAAAGTTTGTGTGGATTCATCCACACAATGGCAGACACCTCTGAACTTGGAAAGGGAATTATTCTGCACTAGGGACATGAGAGAACTGCAGTGAAAATTCTTCCTGAGTAGGCAAGTAGTAGCTTGAAGTGGGGCCAGAAATATCCTCCCACATAACCCAGTGCCAGCTGAGATGTGCCACCTAAGGGCACTCAGTATCTGACAGAACTCCCTTATGACTAGTCCTGGGCTGTTGGCCCCATGCCATGGATTTGCTGGTTCCTTTGGAACAATCTCCAGGATCTCCAATGGCTGTACAGTTTACAATGGGGTCAGAAGTTTATGGATAAAAATCATCTACCTTGGCTACCATGCCTGGAGGACACCTTCTTGTTTGCAAAGGTGAAACTGCATTATAAGGGCAGAGAGATACACAGGCTTGTTGAAATAAAGTATTATGAAAGGGTTATAAATTTACTAAAGGATAGTGTAGGATAGGATAAATAAGTGTAGGATAAATAAATGAGGTTATTCCCTCATTTTATTAAAGGAGAAGGAAGAACCAAGCCTGCAGCGATCCAGAGCCATGACTCAAGAAAGTAAGAACATGACACTGAAAGGTGAACTATTGAAAAGAACAAATTGTTGATAAAGCTGAAGAACAGCTTTGAACTTTGTGCTAATTTTAGTTGCTAACACAGTAAAATATCTGCCCATAAGTTGTGTTTGCCCCTTACTCACACAGTCCTCCTCCTTGCAGAGCATATGCATGTAACAAGGTGCACTGTGTCAGAGACAGGAGAATGCAAAGCCAAGGGCTACAGCCTTAGGTTGTCACATATATGGGAAATGCCAATTTTTAATCTTAAAAGTCATACTGAAGCTGTGCTAGCTTTGTGGATTTACCACCTAGCATCCACTTCTGCAAAGGCATGAAATTATTAAATCTCTCAGCTCTGTATGAATTGGCTTCATACACACTGAAGTATGTGGTTTTCACTAGGTGAAAGAACCTATATTTGTGACCACATGCTGGGAATATCTTTAAAGGTGTTGTTGACGGTTTCCAAGTAGATAACCTATATTTCTTCAGGTCCAGAAAGCCAGTTTGGTTTCAGAACACATCTTGTGCTTCAGGTGAAATTAAGAAATTGCAAAAGAACCTCTGAAGTCTCATTCTTGCTAAAAGTATCACTTACATAGACTTAAAGTAACACTTCCAGCAACATAGAGTTTGCTACCCAAATATGTTATCTTACGTAACTTCTTATTCTCATTTTTTTTTAATTTACCTGAGTACTTTCTCCTATTGCCTTCAAAATTCCCACTTATGTAAGTAACCTATGATCTTTTCTGGTTTTCCTCGTCTTATCTCTTGCTATTTCAATTGTTTTGGACGTCTGTCCTGTGAATGTTCTTTGCACATTTCAGAGTCAAGATAAAAGCCCTGCAGCAAGTCAACAGCCGACACTCCTAAATGGAGATGCTTATCCCACACCATGACACACCACAAGTGACAGCAAAGCCTTTCCCTGTATCCAAGTCCCTCCTTGGTCTGTGTGGGGATTTCAAGAGCCTGAAGTAAAGGGTGCAATGTTGTAAAGATGGAGTTGTGCTGATCTGGAGGGAAAGAGATCAGAGCAGGCAGTGCTTATGGGATGTTTGAAGTCAAAGGGTACTACCAGAAGAAAATTTTGTTGCTGGGGTTCAACAAGAACCATGAAATGCACTGAGTCTACTGTTTCCTCCACCACATGCTTTGGAGTTCAGTATAAATAATTTTAATCCTTCAATTAAATTAAAGAGGAAGTGGACTTTAAGGTATATCTCCTCTTGTATATCTCACAAATACCCAGCAAACAACAGCAATTTGACAAATTGTCTGCCTCACAAATTAATTTAGCTAAACAAGAGGCAAAGCAGAGCCTGCTAGATGTAGCTGAGTAGCAGCCCCTCCACAAGGACATTCAAATCTCAGATATGCTGTAGTCAGATTCCCAAAGGAAATTAAGAACATTTAGAGCTAACTAGTGCTATTGCTTACACAGTTAGCAAGCAACTCAAAGGGCTACAGCTTGAAGAGAATGCAAAGCCCAATTTCCCTGAGCTGCTGAAGTCCAGGTTGCTGGCTCTCAGCAGAGTGTGAGCCACTGGGTGTGCCTTGCTTTCTTTCCTATCTATGTTATCTCAAACTATCTGGCACAGATAAACCAGCACAACACTGTAACAGCACCTTCCTTCAGCTGTAGGGAGACACCCTTTATAAGTGGTAAGCACCACCTCTCTGCCTTTCCAGAGGTAAAAAGCTAAGTATAGCAGAGGCTATTCCTAGACTTCTGTTTATTTTGACACTCTTTGTCTATATTCCTTCTGCTACTGAAATCATAAAGGTTCTTACCTAAGCAGAATTAAATCCCTCAACACAAGCTACAAGTTTTTCTCAATGAAGCAGTTGTGACCACTGTTGTCACTTCTCTTAAGGAAACAAGCTTTTCCAGTCACTTGTACTTCAAATCCAAAGAGGCTGGAGATATAATCAGCAATATTATAAACTAGTGGGCTTAGAATCCTGGCTGCTTAAAGAGCTGGAAACAACACTTCTTTTTGCAGCAGTGCAGGAGAGAAAATTAAGTCTGAAGACAAAAGTTCACTAAGTAGCTTCTCCTATCAATATGGCCCTTGAAGCCTGTCTGACTCAGATCCAGAAAAACTGCTGTCTCCAAAATTCCTTGAATCCCTAAGGACTGTAGCTAGAGAATTGAACACAAAGTCCCTAAAAGTGCAAGAATCTAGTAAGGTTCATCAGTCACTCCTGACAGCATTGTCAGCAGCTTTTTGGATGTCCACTGAAGACGGTTATCAGGAAAAGCTGTATAGTGTGGGCACTGAGCCATGCCCTGATTGATTGGAAGTTCCAGTACATGAGATAAATGCAGACACTGTGATTTGATCAGCAATCATTTGTACCATATGTTTTGGGAATAGCCTGTAAGTCCATTTGTTCCAGAGAGGTGCTTAATTAATTACTGATTTAATTTTTCCTATCAGATAGAATTACATTACGTGCTACCTATGTAAGGCAAACCTTACAAAATGGAAACCAAATAACTACACTTGGACTCACTAGTGATACTCATTTTCTGTGTCTGCTTTAACAGACTGGCCCATCACAAAATACAACCTATATCACATCAAAAGCGCCCCAGATGAAGATGTGAAGATACAAGGTGTCTTTTCGAAGCATTTCAATAAATTTAATTGCTGTCTTACTTTCTTCTCAAGTACAGTAATCAATCTGTAGCTCAGCTGTTTGTACACCATAAGAAACTGTGATTTCTTTTGCATACCCAGGAGGACAGGAGAAGCAGGATAAATACCCTCTTACTTTACTCCTCCACCTAATGTGCTGATGGAGTTATCCTTAGCTCTTGGCAAAGTTTAGAGAAGCCCTAACGCTTTTTGACTTTCAGTAGCATCATCTGCCAGCTCTGTATCATTCAGGCGCATTCTTGTATCCTGTCCTGATAATGCCTGGCCTTTGGCTGTAGACCTGGTCAGTTTCTCTCTTGGCATCATCCTTTTCCACCATGCACTTTAAATAATCTTCCCAGAAGTTAATAATTTGTAGCTCCTAACAGTGAGGGCTTGAAGTTCATCATCTTAGAAGATGAAAATTTTATAGTCAAAAGACAAAGATATTTTTATACTCAGTTCCTGGCCAATTCCATACCACCATGACTAGAGCTGAGGAATGTGTGATGGTTTTAGTTAATTAAGTACAGTGCAAGAGACAGACTCTGTAATCTATATTTCAAAGGTTTGGTGAAGATTATAATAAAGCCTAAATGTTCCACACTGGTTTTAGACTCTGTTGTCAGCTCTCTGCTTTCCTTTGAGAGCTGTTTGAATAGAGTGTCCTCACAGATCATTAAGAGCTGCTAAGCATGAGAGCAGTGGTTGCTCTCCTGATTCTGGAGTTTCCTTTCATCTCAGGTCAAGGAAGCCCAGGACCTGGTCTAAGAATCTAGGAGTAAATAGTTCGGAGTTGCTTGAAGACAGTATTATTTTATAGCTCAGAAACTCACAAGCGGTCTCTTATGCCACACTTTTCTACAGTGCTGAAGGTTGTGTGTCATTAGCACCATTTCCTTACAGGCTTACACTTGGCAACTGCTTTTCAGAGCTTCCAGTGTCTATCGAAACACCCCTCCTACAAAAGTCAGAGTTTCTTCTGCTACCATTAGCATCCTTAGTAAGTGGTCCACAAAAAAGGACATTTGAAGCAGCAATTTTTGAGATGAAGTCTGCAGCACATTGCACATAACATCTGCCTCAAAGTCCTCACAAAAATAGCCCATCTACATGATGGAGTTTTGTTTGATAGTGATGATGATGATGGTGGTGGCGGCGGTAATAATAATAGCAACAACAGTTGATGTGAGATAGGCAAGTTTTGAGCCAAGAGAAAGGGGTTTGTTGAAAGTTCTGCCTTGGAAAAAGAAGTGGAGAAGTCAACTCCTCTCCTTCTATTTAAGCTAAGACTGGCAATATTAGACATAATGTTAGACACATTGAAATTATTAATATCTTGAGACTATTGATTAAATAGTATGTTCTTAGTCTTGGCTTATGGTTTACATTGAGACACTAGTGTCTGTTAAAGTACATTACCATCACTTGACAAATATTATCTTTCACACACTGGTTTCTGGAATTGCATGAAAAAAAACCCCAGCAATGGATGAAAATAGAGTGTGTTCACTCATGCCTACTCTTTTGGACAAGAGCTCTTCCACAAGAAACCTGTAGAAAACCCCTTCAAGAGTACATGTATGGTTATATAATTTGTCTTGTCTGGTGGTCCCAAGTTGCTGTGCTCTCTAAGGACTGTCTGTAAAGGGTCTTTAATATCTCAGTGAATGGATGTTTGAACCAGAACAAAGCCTGCTTGGCATGTCCTGCTCACTTCCTGCAGGCACTTCTCAATTCATTCAAAACAGCCCAGTTGGAGTATCTCTGAGTTTAGCACAAACCAAATATGAGAGACACCTTGTTTTCTAGCTCTCAGTCCTCTCAATATATGAAAGAGAGAATTTTAGTATTTGTAAGAGTAAAAAATAAATATTAACCCAATATAAATAAATATACCAAGGTACATAGAAACAGTACTCTGTAACTTACTGCCACAATTAATTACAGTGAAGTATGTAATCTCTCTTCTTTCTTTTTCCTATCACCACTCAGTCTAATCATTCATCTGCTGAACCCAGTACACCAAAAATTTTTGAAATCCACTATTGCATGGTACCCAAAACTCTTTACCAGGGCATGCTGACTGATAAAAGTAAATGATAGAGTTCCTTCTGGAACTCTGGAAAGGCTGTCTGTACAATCCTGTTACATGTAGCAGAATCAGCCAGAAATGGAAGATACAGACAGAGCGGGAATTTAAGGAGCCTGATGTTATGAAAAAGAAGAGCCAATATGCAGAGAATTATCATGGGGAAGAAGGACACTTGGGAAGTGCTGTTGGGAAACACAAAAATCACTGGCATTGGAGAAAGACTTGGAAATAGAGGAGGAGCAGAGAGCAAGAGCATGCCCTAATAACCTTAGGCCATTTATGTACCCTTCTGACTGATTTACTTTTGGCTGTCCTCCTTCCCCATGCAGAACCAGAATTAAAGAGTCTGTAAATATGGACTCACAGTACTGACTGACACTTTCTCTTTTTTTTCCTCACCATCCCACTAGTGGTGAGTTCACAACCAATATAACCAAAGCAATCTGGAATGCTCACTTATGTTGCATAATATTTATCCCACTAAAAAAAAAAAGGAGAAAAGCTTCATTTCCACAACACAGCCAGGGTAGCTGCTAATGCCAGCACAAAAGAGGCAGCAGGAGTGTATGGTCTGCTGGTTGGGACCATTATGAGCTTGCACACTGCTTAAGGACAGGGCCATTGTACTGTCACTCCAGGAATACTCTGTAAACAGAGAAATGCATGACTGGCTTTTGAGAAGCCATGGTTTATCATTTGCCAAACACTGCTTTGTTCTGCTGTAATGCTCCTCCTTGCTCCTCCAAGAGCACATCAGAGTGGTGTAAATCATAAGAAATGCAAAAGGGGTACATATCTGTGTAAATCACTGCTGGTTACATAAACCTCTTCACCAGTGTGTGACACAACCTGGAGGAAATTCAGCATCTGAGCATTTTATGGTTCTTTTCTTTTATGGGTCTTCCGCTCAGCTCTTTTCAGCTGAATGAATAAGAAGATACAAATGTTTGAAGAAGACATGTCAGAAGTTCCCTGTAAAAGTATTTTATTTAGTAGATCTTAAAGTTCCTGCTGTGTCAATGTCAGAGGTTAGTTATTAAATTAATCATATTATCAGTACTGAGACCTGCAAAAAACCTAAGTTTATGCCACTTTAATACTGTGGCAAAAATCATTAATTTGGCAGATGCAAAAATGGACTATTTCAGGTAGTGTTTAACTTACTTCCACAAATATGTTCCAAAAGTATCAGCAAACTTTGATAAACAAGGCTGAGGATGGAGAAATTTTGAGCCTCACTTCATTCAGCATTCTGGTTAACCACACATTTTTGATGTGGAAATCATCAAAGACTGCAATGGAAACTGGTTTATAATTTAACTAAAGTATATCTATGTGTGTTTGTGTGTGTGTGTGTATCAATACATATATATATATATATATGCCTAAATATACATATACAGATAGAGAAATAAATCCAGTGCTCAAATCTGTGGTGATTACAGGGAATTCATTCTCTTAGGCTAAGACCAGAAATGAGACAGGAATAGTAAAAACCTGCATTAAGTCCTGTTGCTAAAATATCTGCAATGACCATGGAAACAGCTGATGAAGGTGTCATGTGCCATCTGTTCATACCACATAGTAAAGCAGACAGATAAGATAGCACATTTCCCTAATTTTTGTCACCTCAACGTGACAAAATTCTTTTGGATCACCAAAGCTGAAGCAACACCACAACTAAATAACCCTGGAGTGCTGTCTCAGCATTCCCAATGAAGGATAAGCAGGAAAAAAATCCCACAGCTTCCTGGGCAGCCCCTCTGTCTGAAAGTCAGCAAGTACCATCATTCAAAAGCTCCTACACACAGACTAACCCTAGAAAAAAATCACAAACAGCTCCATTTGTGGATAAACTCACAAATTGAACTCCTTTGCTCAGTGTTCATGCTTTGGAGGTTTGGATTGAGGTGTGGGCTATGCCATACTTAAAATTCTATTTGAAAAACTGTTCTCCTTGAATCTCAGCATATCAAAGCAGTGTGATACACCTGGATGTGGAGATGGTTACAGGCTGTGGCAGAGAGCATCTGTTGGGCCATGCTTCAAGGCAGAGCTTTCTCTCCTTTTACATTTACAGCCTCAGGGGAAACAACTACTGGCAACTGCTCCCAGTACTGTGTGAACTTTCAGTGCAAATAAAAACTGGGGGGAAAGAAAACAAACTTCTGAAGCTACATCTTAGACTTCAGTTTTCCGTTTTGAAAAATATATAAATTCAAAAATATTTTAATCAGATCCAGAATTTGTCCATTTTAAGCAGTATTTGTCAGGAAATGTCTCACTGACCAAAAATCTGAAAGAGTACTTCTTGATCTGACTTAATAAAAAGTAGCTCTGGTAGTATGAATGTGCATGATTATTTTGGATTTTTTTTTCTAAAACACTGATTTAGAGCTGTTGTGCTGTTTGCTACCAAACTATTGTGGAAGATACCTCACAAGATCAAGTCTTGCATAGAAACAAACCAGCTGTTTCTTTGTCTTTTCTATTGAGACTTTTTAAAAATTTTTTTTGGCAACAGAAATAATGTTATTGCTAAGAGGAAAATTGGTCTTGTAATAAAAACAACTTCTCACCCATTCCACCTATAAAATGTTCATTCTTACAATAAATTCTTCTCAGGAGCTAATTAGAAAGTTCTTTAATTGATGAGCATTCTGACCATTAGGGCATTTTCAATTTCTCACAGCATCCCAGATGACACTGTTACAGAAAGGCATAGCTGAAAAGAGACTAATTGGAACAATTAATTGAAACAACATACAGTTAATTTCAATTATAAGAATCACCCTGACTGCTCCCTTGTCCCTTGTTGTGTGGCCTGCTGCACTGGGATGATGTTCCTACAGACTCCTCAGCAAAAGCTGTGTGAAAATCCCATCTGCTGCTGATTATTCCTGTATTTACTGTTTGTATTATCATAGCACACCAGTTCTGTTTCTGCACACAGTGTAAGGTGTTCTATAAAAGCAGAGCAGAAAGATTCATGACTGTAGACAGGAGCATGGCTTTGCATGCTTGAATTACCCATTCAGTCAGGAAAAAAAAAAAAAAAAAAAAAAAAGTTAAGCCACTCGCTTGAATGCTTTGGTTCTTAAATGTTCCCATCACAAATTTCCTCAAGAAATGTCAAAGAGCACTTCCAAGCAAGAAGTCTGTTTCCAGCTAAATATCCAGCCCTGATACTTAATAAGCTCTGGGAAAACGTTCCAAAAATGTGCCTTTTACAGGCAAAGGTTTCATGCTCCAATTTGGAGGCTCACAAACACTGAGCTACAAAGTCTTGCCACCTGTTCATCCTAAAGCAAGAGGCTTCTTGCTGTCATTTTTTACAAGGAACAACTGTGTGCCACTGTCTGTGGCACCCTGCAGAAGGGTGGCTACTCATACCCTGTGGGCTGATCTCAAAGTCTCCACTCTCCCTTGCTCCACCAGTTCCTGCTGGCCACAGTGATCAATAAAGTCATGATCCTGTCAAATGCATGTCGTGGCTTCCACTAAGTTCTGTGGGGTTAGGATTTCCTGTAGAGGATGCAGTAGCTTTTGTGCAGTGTGCACAAACACCATATTCACCTGCAGAAATTCTCCAGGTTGTAGCTTGAAGCAGCACATGACTCTTTCATCTTTATAGAGGTGGTTTTGACCCCAAGACTTAAGCAGTGCTAGAGCTTCTTATGGGAAAATCTGTTTGATTTTTTTATATGAGCATTCATTTCCTATGCCGTGACTCCCAAGTCTGCTACAGGGATCTTATATAAACAGCCTATTCAGCAAGCTGTGCTGAGTTTGGGACATGACTAATTATAATTTTATATGGTTGAGAGAATCAGGACTGTACTGTCAAAGAAAGGGCTGTCTGGAGAGTTACATTTATTCATAACATTCACCAATATTCCACCTCACTTTCTCACGTATTGTCCTCCCTGCAACAAACTAGAGAAACCATTCTTACTCACATCAAATTAATTTTTCCTTCTGTATGATTCCCCATGCCTTTCTTGTAGATTTTCACAGTTCCCTATAGGAAAAGCCATCATTTCACAGTTCCCTTTGCAGGAAATACCATCTGAAGCTGCGTTTCACACTGACATAATCTCTTCTGCTGGTTAGCAGAGTGAGCAACCTTCCTGATTATCAACTCTATTAACAGCTCCTGGGCCTTTGGATCACTATGAAGACATGATCTATGGAAAGCCTGAACAATACTGTCTTGAATCTATGTCAAATCCTTAATCTTTTATTTTGCAAACCGCAGATCACTCTCTGTTGAAAAAGTAACATTTCTTTGTAAATGCAGGCTATGCAGATGGGCTTTATATTGAAAAAAATCTAGTCATGTAATGGATTTCTGAGTGAATAAAAGTAACCCTGATGCCTGAGAACCTACATCTGAAATATGATCTTGTATTATGAAGTGTGTCAAACCTGTTAATCGAGATTGGTCATGTTGGTCTCATTTTAAAGTACCGTCTTAGATAAGATGATAGTGCACTGACAACAGCTGGCTGCCAGACATCCACCCAGTTGTTCCCTCACTCCCCCTCCTCAGCATGAGATAGGACAAAAAGAAGTTGAAAAAGCACCTGGGCTGAGATAAAGACAGTTAAGTAAGAAAAGCAAAACTGCATCTGGAAGCAAGGCAAGAAAAGGAATTTACTCATTACTCCCCATCACCAGGCACATGTCCAGTGCAGGGCCCTGGTACCAGTAATGATTTTTTAGGATGACAAATGCCATGAGTGGAGGGGTCCCTACATCCTCCTCTTTTCCCTCAGCTTTTATGGCTGACCATGATGCCACATGGTCTGACAGAACATCCCTGCAATCAGTTTGTGTCTGCCATCCCAGCTGGTGCCTTCCCAACCTCTTTCCCATTCCCAGCCCACTGGCCTCAGGAGGTGGAGCAGTGGTTTAGAGGGAAGGTCTTGACACTGCAAGGCCTTGACACTCAGATAGTTTTCCCAGATCAACAGAAATTATATAACTTCCATGAGAATACGACCCATACCCTCTGTGGGCAAAGAGAAAACCTACACTGCAGTGAACTCTGCAAAGTGCCACTTGTCAGAGCTTAGCAAAATTTAAAAATTACAGGGAATTGAAAAATGGGATACAGGAGATTTCAGAATTTAATTAAGCTAAGCCATCAAATAACAGGCTACACACTGCCAAGCAGGTAGCACTCTGCATCTTCAAACACAAAGGAGACCTTCCTTTGACTTGTTTCCATCATTACTCTTCCACATTTTCAAGTAGTCTACCATGTTTCTATGGTTAGAGAAACCAACTGGAATGTCTGGTACAACTGGCCTACAAATGAGCTTTGCTGAAATATCCACAGCTTCTGAGCCATAAAATAATCACTAGGAAACTGACTGCAGCAAAGGAAACACATTGCAAACTGAAAAATCTGAATGAGAAAATATTTCATATTTTTGTGTTCATGAATGCTTTCAAGGGTTGATGGGAGGGTCAGTGTTCTGTAAGCCTCTTGGCTCCTCTGTTGAATATAGCCTAAAGCTCAGGATCTGGGTGGAAGATTTCACAGATTGTAAAATTCTGTCAGTGGCATCAGGTATGACTGAAATAGACTCCACGTATTTGTCATATGTTTTATGTTCATATCTAGATGTAACAGCACTCAAGACAGGTTGCTTTACATTTATTTTTCTCCTACCAATGTATTCCATGTCAGCATGTGTCTGCTATTCAGTAGAGATAAAAGAAAATTGTTCACACAAGAAGTAAGACAAGGACAATAAAATCTCATGTACTGGCATAAACAGATTGATCACTCATAGAAGGAATTTGCTCTGTGATGTGGTCCTGTTGCACAGTTGGTTAGGTGCAGAGAAGAGCAGCTGTTTTTTAAAATTATAATAACTATTATAACTGATGATGATTACTGGAATCAATAATCTGATATGCAATGCCAAGCCATATGCTCTTACACTTTCAAGGCAGTATTTTATGTTGCTCTTGTCTTTATGTTTACAATACTATGACCCAGGCAATATTTCAGAAATACTGATTTTCGTTTTGAGGCCTTTTGGCAATCTGAAATTTTAGGCATATATTACTTTGATTATAAATAGCCCTTTTCAACTGAGCTACCACAGCAGTCACATCTGCATGTGATCACCAGTACTGTGTAAATTTAAAAAATTCTATAGAAGCTAGAGTATTTTCAGATTTTTGAACAGGCTTTCATGACTTCTAATAGTCTTAACCAAAATGGAACATTCTTAGATAGTGGAGAACATGTCACTGTTTCAGACCTCATTTTAGTTTGCTTGGGGGCTGTATGTACAAGAAACAAAATCCAGGCTTCTGGTTGCAACAAAAGTTATTTATTTATCCATTGATCCAGATGTAATGATAAAAAGTCATCTAAGTGAGCAGCTAAACCAGACTCTGTACAAAACCATGTTATCCATGAAAAGCCATGGATATAATTGATGGAAAGTCATGGAAATCTGGTGTTGGTGTGTGTCAATATCTGGCTCTTTGTTTATTCAGTACCTTAGTTATTAGCAGTGGTCAGCTGTTAATCCCATTCCCCCTCCACTGATGCAGGTGTAGGCACAAGTCTTCCATCTCTCCTTGGCACTCCTACACCTCATTGGCAACAACAACAACAAAAAAAGAACCTTGATCATTCAAAAGCTGTAAACATAATTTGACAGAACTCAACTGTGTCCCTCGCCACCTTCACTATGCCCCAGTGATATCAGGCAACCTTCTCGTCATGTCAGTGGGATTGGTTACTATGCAACTTCAGTGCTAGTGGGTATGATAAATAATAAGAGCTGAAAAAAGTCACCCCCAGAGACAAGCCAATATCCAGAACACAAGGCTAATCATACCTTTTTGTTGAAACACATTATAAATATGAACACTGGTAGATCAAGCGTCACTGCAGGAACTCAAATCTACGTGGGAAAAGAACAGCACAAAACCTGACAAAGAATCTGGGACATGGTGCAGCCACTTCCATGCATAACATTTCATTATTTTTTTGAGTTTCTATGCAGACCTATGACCCACTTCAGTTCCCTCTGAAATCCATGGCAGATTTAATAGGTGCTCTATTTTTTCATTTTAATAGGCACTCTATTTATAGAAAAATGTGTAACTTAAAATTATGTGAATTCTAGTCTTGCTTCACCTCTGTTCCTCAAGGGATACTTCCTACTGAAGAGCTAAATACTATTTCACAGCATAATTGTGACAGTAACCATCCACAGTGCCTAAAATGCCTGTCATAGTATGTTCAGTATATTATCTTACACCGCAGAATAAACTTTATTTCTCAACTACTAAGATACCACGGTCACAGTTTGTCATTAAGGCTGTGCCTGCTTTTGACAGGTCATTCATCAAAATAAAATCAAATTATTTTGTACTTCCTCAACTTCAGCTTCCACCAATCAGTATTTGCCAAAGCACACAACTTCCAGGAAAGGCACTGATGACGCAGGAAAGCAGCAAAATGTGGAGCTGCTTCCCATTAGTGAGTCTTCTACTCTTTCTGCAAAAACATGTCTTAAAAGTTGATTCTCTGATACACTCCACTTTTTAATTTTTTTAAGATGATCTGATAAAAGAAACAAACCTTTCCTGCTACTACATCCGGGAAATACCAAGGTCATTTCCCTACAAAAGATTTCACTCTCAGTACCACGTTACTCGAAGTTCAGTTCCTATGATGGGCCTAATTCAGCTTTCAGGACTTCAGAAAAAGTAACATCAGGCAAAAAAAAAAAAAAAAAAAAAACAAACAAAAAAAAACAGTGGATCTGTTTACTAAAACTAAGTATTTATACAATAGAAAAACAAAACAAAAAACCACCACACAGATATTGTCAGGGTAAATTGTAGTGGCACTTAACCTTAATTCCTGTTATTCCTATTTCTTGCAAAGCAAGCCAGACTGGAACTCAGAAGAGTGCCCACAACACCCGGGCTATGATGTGCCTCAGGAGGGGTGTAATTTGATGTTGAGCCATACAGGCATACTCCAAGGGTGGTAGGTAGTATCCAGGGATGGCTGTCCAGGCAGCACAATGAAAATTGAGTGGTTTCACCCCCTTCTCTCTGCACAGATGCACAAGATGGTATTTTGTGCTCAGATTCAGATGTTTATTAATTCTTATCTGTGTTACAGTCTCACCAGCCGTGAGTTCTGCAGCACTTGTAGCTAAAAAGTAAGAAAGGAGCCATATCTATCTCTCTACAAGGCCTTTTAAGGAGAAACTGTCCAATTATGAAATGACACCTAAATTACTTTTACTTTTAACCCAATAACCAACCACCTGCGGCCTGCAATGTGGACTTTTCTATCCAATTACAAAATACCATCCAGACCCATGAAGATGAAGGTGAAGGAGAAGGACTTTGCCTATGCCCTAAATCCTCCATCTTGCCTTATATACATGACTATATTCTAAAACCTTGAACTCTAAGTTTTCCACCCTGTGATATCACACACTTCTATTCAAACTACACACCCATATTCCCAGTGCTATCAGTCAATTTTGGAAGCCTTCTCCACAGCCTCAGGTCAAATGCATTGTTTTCTTAGGGGGTCAGTGCCTGTCAACACACAAAGCCTAAAATTCTCAGTGCCCAGGGTTCCAACAGGAAGGAGCAGCCAGGCACAGTGACAGCTGCAGGAGCAGCCAGCAACTTGAGAGTGGGTAAAGCAGTCCTGCAGGTCAGGTGTGCTTGCAAGCCCTGCACAGGATAAGGTTGGCATAGCAGTACTTCACCTGTGTGTTAGCCTGCCTTTAAGTAAAAGCCTTTAACCTTCCTCTCCATGGCCTTTAAAAGTATATTAATGACCCAATCTGCAAGTAATAGATGAGCTTGCTTCATAAAAATAGTTTTCTCCAAAAGAGCTCCAGAGCATTCTACACATTTTTCTCAACCTCTGTGTTGCTGCTTATTCTCGTAAGCTCTGATGGGATGTGGACAAATGAGCTACAGAAAGTACACAGGAGCTCCCTTTGCTGGCACACCAATCTAATGGGCCTCCAGCCAGCCCTGAGCTGAAAACCCTTGTGACCTTGCTAGGGTGACACTGCCACCCAAGCTAATAAGCTGTATGCAGAGGCTGAGTGATTGGGGCTGGGCTTCACAAACATGCTTTTGAACTGGGTCTGGCTGGTGTCCAGGGAGCTGAGCACACACATGCAGAGGGCATTTGTGCATGAGCTCAGCCAGCCACAGACATATATAAATTCACAGTGTCATCAGACTGCAGGCTACAGCTTCTCCCCACAAGATCTCAGTAGCTGCAAAGCCTCTATTCCACATTTCAACACAAATGCCGTGTATTTCACCCAGCCTTCCCTTCTGAGACAATGGGAACCTTTTGCATTATACAAGCTATACAGTCATCTTCTGGCATTGTTCACCCCTAATAAATCATAGTGTAGATTTGGCTGTTCCTTGCTGCAGGGACCACCCATTTCCATGTGGTCTGAGGAATATTCCTGTAATTACCATTGTTTTTGCAATACATACGAGGCACCATGATGTGCTTTCCAGTTTGTAACTGCAACATCTCACATACAAACCTAAATGTTGGCCATAAAACAAACCTAAAATTTGGCCATTTTTTTCAGAAACCCATGCATTATGGAAGTCTTTTTCAGCTAAGTCTTCTTATTTTTTAAAAAAAGACATCCATAAACCTATGCAAATTATGACCATATAATACAGTAAATGAGTGTTTCAGTTCACGTCACTTTAATCACAGTTCAACATAAATAAATGCTAATATGTTTTCTAACTTGGCCATCATTGGTTTTACCCACTTCTTACTGCACACTTCAGAAAGGATATTGCAATTATTTACCACACCACCACTGACAAAAAAGCAAGCATTTTTACTACTTGTGTTATTTTATTAATACAACTTGGACTTAACTCAGTTCTTCCACTCCCCTTCCCTCCTGTTTTTCTCTCCTCTCTAAGACCTGTTGACAAAGCTGGATCCCTAAAGCTCCATATATCTGAAAACATATAAGGTTATGCAAACAGAACACAAAAGAAGTGTAGAAAAAAACCCTGAAAAGCAAGATTATTCTCTGTCTATGCATAAGAGTAAAAGGCTGTACAAAGTATAGAGAGAAAATGGCAGCTGTAACTAAATGTTAGAGAGTAGTTCCAGCAGGAACAAGTAATCTAAAAGTCAGAACAGGAATGGGACAGAGAAATAGGCCTATTATTGTGCAAGTCAGGCAGAAATCAAAATGTGGTATTTCAAGTGGGGAATGGGCACACCATGTCTGTTAGGCAGCTATTCTGACAACTTAGGCGTGTCTGGCAGATATCTGCATGCTGGATGAATGTTGAAATTTCCTTTGAGAGGTAAGCCTGTACAACTAACACCTGTAATATCTCAAAAAGAATTCAGAGATTTTTTTTCTCACTAAGTTATAGTTCAGTGCCTTTACTGTGCAACAGCTATCTGATGTTAGGAAAGGCCAGCTAGGACTTACTTTATTTCTCACATACTTGGTCACAAGCAGTTGCTTCATTTTTTTAGAATTGTCTGTATTATTTGCCCTTATGTATCTTGCAGCCATCTTGGTATTCATAGTACCTTTTTAAAATTGGAATTAGGAAGCATGATTCACAAGCTTGGCACTGTGAAAATGAACTTCTATTAAAAAAGGTACCATTATTTATGTTTAATAACAGCTGGAAAAACTCTATTGGCACCAAAAAAAATATGTATTTAAGCCTATCAACTAGCACAGGGAAAGCAGAAACTTTCAAATTATTTAATTAAGCTACTGTAGTTAATGGCTGAATACAGTTTGCCTGCACTGAAAAAAAAAAAAAAAAAATCAAAAAAAACCACAGCTCAGTTACACAAAATCCAATAGCAAAAAACACACAATCAATATTTCCCCCCTCTGGGAATGGGAGCAAGTACCAGCTTGCCACACTGTGTGCATAACTGAGATTTGGCTGGAGGACCAGTATTCAGATTTACATAAGGAGCAAGGAGTGTTTTAAAGCTGCCTACGTGACCCAGGAACATAAGTGCTCCTAGTGAGAGTTAAAACCGGCAAGCTAAACTTGGTACTTTAAACTCCCCTTAGGTATCTTTACCCTGACTTGCTTAAATATGCCTCCAGGAGATGTCTTGGACAGGAACAGAGGGAAATCTAAGCACAGTGAAGAACCCACTACATAAATGGAGGGATTTCCATCACCTCCAAGGAGGGCAAGAGCTGGGCTTACATGTAAACAGAAGTATTCCTGCTAGATTTGCAGTTTAGTTGCATTTGATGGTGAGAAATTCCTGCTAGTGCAACTTTGTGACATGTTACACCAGTGCAGCACACTGCATTGGGGGAAAAAAATAGTTTGTGGCCATGTTTTTAATATGAAATGCAGATAATTGTGTCCATATGGGAACATGCACCAGCTCTTTACAGGGTTCCAGCTGTGCCATTGAGAGAGAGAGGATCCCAACTGCTCCTACCCAAAATCTTCACTGTGTCACAGAGGTCCTGCCACGACATTTGCAAGGTTATTGAATCTCCTGTGCTTTGGGCTCCCTCAGCCTGTAAAGATAAGGTAACAGAGCATCCCAACTCCCATCCCTGCCCTGATGGGAAATACATCAGAGCCTATGAGCTCCTGATATAGGCCATGACTGATCACTGCAGTTACAACATTATCCTTAATCTAGGCCATCATGAGAAAATTAAGGCTCCTTTGTGTCCTCAGTGTTTCGAGACACAAATTTAGTTCCAAATAAGGAATTACTCCTTAATTAACAAAGTCTTTTCAGCATCGTATTTTTCAAAATTTTTAACATTTAAACAACAAAATAAACCAAAACAAACAAAAAAAACCTTATATAAAAAATGGCAAAGTAAATAACACTGAAACAAAAATACCTAAAGCACAAATGCTCTGACCTTCTGCCAGAAATCAGTGTTTCTGTATTACAAAAATGCTTTCAGCTATCCTGCTGTATTGGATATTAGTAAGTAGGTCTTTCTTCAAACTCAAATTAGATTACAATGTTAGTAGGTAATAATGGAGGTATTGTTCTCATAACATGTGCTCTCCTGTGCAATTCTGCTGCTGATAACTATTCAAATCAAGGAATTTAGGTGGAAGTAGAATGTTATAGCTTTTACGTCAAGCCATATAACAAACACAAGTGTATAGAAACAATAAATTCCACATCAGCAAGTGCTCAAATATGTTTTTACTTCTGACATTACCAGTGAAGACAACAACCTCAGGCATCTTTCTGGTGAGGCAAACTCTCTAAACACTGACCCAGTCTGACCTTTCAAATCAGAAGTGTGAAGCTCACATCTAAAAATGAGAACAAGGGAGAAGTGAATTTGGCCATGAATGCTGTTTTACCACATTGCCCCTGCAAAAAACCAGTTTTGGGATGTTCATGTTTCAGTGACACAAAACTTGCCTTTCTGCACAAACACGTTGGAGCTACTGAATGGAAAAGGTGGGACTGAGAGGGAAGGGAATACTGTCCCAGCTCTCTGCCCTGTGGCCTGGTGCAGTGAGGAACTGCAGTACAGAATTCCACCTACTATCACATGAATCAACCACCTCAAAATAATTGTCTAGAGCTTGCAGAGGCCTCTAGTACAGGGGTAGGTGTCACCTGACTTTGTTCCTGCTTTCTTGCAATCCAAGAGTGCAGAAGCACCATGTCATGGAAAACTTTGCCTTGGAAACAGGAGAGGGCTGGGACATGAGCCCCAGAGGGGTCTGCCTGGCTCCCTTTCACCAGAGTTGGAGGCTGAAGAGGGAAAAGCTGCACAGGGGAAAGTGAGCAAGCTGCTGGCTGCCATCCTGCTCTCTGCTTCCTGCCCTCTGGCTAGTAAAGGGTAGATTTCATCACCCACCTACGTCATGACTGCTGAGAGTAAGGAGCCCAGCTGGCAGGGTGTGCACTGAGCATTTTATTCAAAGGACTCAAATACTTCAGGCTTCTGGTGTGAGCTTTTTGCCAACTCACATTCAGATCAATTCATCAGGTGAATTTGTGCACAATCCTAGGACTGCTTCTGGCACACAAGATAGCTGTAATTGAAGTTTTCACCTCTGCCTAAAGTGCCCTTGAAAATTTCTTCATACATGAGACAGGCATGCTGTAAGCATCTGGCTTGTTTAACGAGGAATAAAACTATATCATTTGAATTTGCAAAGATACCCTCATAGCCTCTCAATCTTAACAAAACATAACACAACCATTGCATCTTTAGCACAATTAACTTCCTCCCTATAAGGCTTAGTGCACCTTAAATGTCAGGTGGAAAACTGCAGATAACAAACTAAGGAGACAATAATGTCCTGCTGCTGCAGAAAAAAGACCTGGAGTCTCCATTGCTGGAAGGTTTTAAAAACATGTTAAGAGATGTTTTTTCTCATGTCAAGAGCAATCTAGGAGTTGCTAGGAGTGTCAGCCTTCTCTAGAGGCAGGAGTTGCATCACATGACTTTGGAGGAGCAGTTCTAGCCCAGTTTTTCTATAGGTTTATCTTGCAGTACTTACCACCAGCTGCACCTAGCCAAATGTAAAGCTACAAAGGCAAATACTAACATCAACCTTTGCTCACCCCCAAGTCTGATAAAAGTCTCACTGGAAGCATTAAAAAATTCAGTGAAGACATTAAGATTTTATTTATAATGTGATTAGTATTAATAATTATTAATAATTATTATTAAAACAGCTATAAAATTGTATTGTAAGATTAATTAATGTAGTATAGTATATAAGATTATAGTATATAATAGTATATAAGATTAATAAATTCTGTCATAGTGGTAAGACAATTCTCTGGTGATTCACATCAGTATACTTTGGGTTTCTAAGGAACAACTACACTTTACCTTTACAAATATTTATTATTTGAAGTTTTTTCTTCACTTGGAATGATCTGTCTACAGCTTATGCACAGAATGTTATATACTACCTTCATGCAGGCAGATATGCAGTTGCTTACCAACACTGACAGACCCTTTCGATTCACAGATATTACAAATGCTTTTTGTTAAAGTGATGGACTGAACTCTTATCAGTAAACTCTTCAAAAATAAGAGTGAAACTAATTAGTTAAGCAACCATAAAAGCACTTCCCCAGCTGCTAATGCACAGCTGAATAATACAACACCCTTAGCCAAAACTGGAGCCTGGGAAGAAGGTTTGTTCCTTCATTTATAGCCATACTAAAATCAGAAATATAGCAGCTAGCTGTACCCAGACCAGGTGTGCCTTTGGCAAGATGCTGCTCTGAGAATTCTTTTGGCCCACAGTTACATTGGGGTGGGAAGAAGAAAACCAGACACATTGACTGAAACAGAGGCCTGCAGTCTGACTATATAAAAAGCCTTTTTACTATATAAAAGAGAGTAGCAAGATGCTTCTATTTAAGGTCCAAACATAGAATCAGTACCCCAATATAAAGCACATATGTCCTGACCATACTGAAGAATCTGGATTCAGATTGAACTGGAATGAGGGAAAGCATATCTAAAACTGAACAGAAAACACTCATATCAACATTTCCTTAAAAAGGATGAGATAAGATCTCAATTAGAAAGTGCCATCCATTTGGCACAGGACAAATTCAGCACTTCCAGGAGGGAAGTACAAATCCAGGAGGGTTTGTAGAGAGCCCAGTTAGCAGTGTGCACACTGAGCATTTTCAGGGAGGCCCTGGAAAAGAGATGCCCCTGCTTGACAAGCCTCAGGACGCCTGGGGAGATTCAGGTTGGGAGATTTCAACTAAATTGAAATTCCAAAGCTGAAACTCCAAAGCTTTTTCAAACCCAAAGCTTTCTCCCTCAGACTCACTGCTCCTGGGGTTCACTATTCCAGCACCAACGTCTGAGACAGTAACTGCACTGAGAAGTGAAAACAAATAAAACAATGCTAAGGACTCCACGGCGCAGTGAGGCAGCAAAGAAGTGGATAAACAACCAGGGAAGCTTAACATGGCAATTGCCTTCCTGCTGAACCAGTCATGTGGCTGTCCCTCAGGCTCCTCTACACAAGTTCCTTCACAGAACCGTCGCAAAGCTTAAATTATTGATATCTGTGGAGCACACAGTCTGTCAGGAGGCACCAAAGAACACTCTCCCTGAAAAATAAATATGAGAGAAAGTAGATCCTACAGCCACTTAAAGCCTGCTGACAAAGGGGTGAGTCTTGCTCTGATCTTGACCCTGCAGATGGGCCTTCCAGCTCCAGCTGAAAAGCAGCATGCAGCACCAAGCCTGGCCACATTCCCATTTTTGCAGTTGAACAGTCACGTTACCAGCCTGTAGTTTCTTGTTGGGGCTGCTTATTTGGAGCCTAATACCATTTCTGAGCTAACTTTCAGGTTAAAAGCAGAAGTCTCATTGCTTGTTACTTGCTCAGAGCAGTGTAGTAACCATGAACAAGAGCAAACTATCAAGTACCAGTTGTTGAAACCAGTGGGCAGCCTGGAGACCAGGGCATTTACTGCTTTTTCCCATCACAGGAATGACTACCCAGGAAAACCAAAAAGATAAAACAGGAGTGGGTTTTCTTGGCAATTTGCACTAATGAGGACCTAGAATTTCTAATTCCTAACAGGAGAGGAAAATTGATCAGGAATTTTCCCAAGATTTCTTTTTCTTTTGTGTTTTTCCCTTGGAATGTGTTAACACCACAAAGACTTCAGCTATATCCAAGCCAAATGCAAGGAGACCTTATTTTTTTTTTCTCTAAACAACCCAATTAAAACCTAGATAAGCCCCACAGCTGTATTCACCTGCTGGAATTAGAAATAGATGGTATCACTAGCACAGCAACAAATGGAGTGAGATACATAGGAAGAAGAAACAGGTTAGGGTCACACTGGACCTTTCTTGCACACTTTTGCTGATGCTTAGATATAGATATAGGTACAATAGATTAGCACTGCAATGCAGTTGAATGTGACAATGAAGATGATAATGAGAATTTACCCTACTGAGTGAGCAACAGTGAGAGAAAGGTGTGGCCTGCTGGTAAAACCAGAGCAGAAAGCACACCTAATTTCAATAGAAAATGAGGCAAGATAGACCCTTGTCTCACTGAAGCCACTGGGGTTCATGATCCAAAGATGCTTTTCAGCATGACAGCCCATTGGCACAACAAGACTGGCAGCTGTAGAAGGATTTATGAAGATGATGCAGAGAAACAGATTGACTTTTGTAAGCTCTTGAAATAACTAGCAGCTGGGGAAGCTCGTCTACGTCACCTAATCTGTCCAGCTGCACTTTGCAGGAATGTTCATGGCCCCAGTAACCCACCTGCAGTGCCACTGCACTGCCCTCTGGATCACTGCACAATTACTCTCACTGCAAGAAACATCCTCCTATGACCTGAGATTTTCCTGTTTCAGCTCCAGGCCATTGCACCTTGTCTTTCTTTCTTCTGAGAATGTGCGTAATTCCCTTCTTTCATTTGTACTATTATCTCTGCAATTATTTATAGTCTGTAAATCTCCCGAGTCCTCAATTTAACACAGTTACTTCAGTGTCTTTTTCTGCAGTCTTACTTTTCTATCATCATCCATTACTGGCTATGTATCATCTCTATTTTTAATAATTGTTATGATATGGGGTCTTGGGTGAATTCACCATTCTAATCATAGGAAAATCACAGCTATATGAATCAGAGACTCATTATTTTAATTCTATTACTTGAGAAAAGGTAGCGTGTTTTTGTGACAATGAGACTCAAAAAGCACAGGCAGCCTCATTTTCAAATGGCAAATCACACGTCCTAAACTTGGAGTGTAGACACAAAGCTCTGAGAATTCTCAGAATGAAGGCCCAAAATAGGGTCGTTTCCTTCAAACATATGGTAAGAAATACAACAGCAAGAATTTTTTTGCTAAATTAATAAATGGTAATGAGAGCATCAGTCTGAAAGCAGGATCTCATAATAGAAATTATTAACAAAACCTTTTCTCTAGGTGACAATTATTCCCTTCTACAGAAATCAATATAAATTTAAAATTTGAATAGTGGTGCATATTTACCTGAAAATAAGCTAAGAGTTCAAATAATAATAAAAATAATCATTGAGAAAAGCATGGATAGCATTTATTCCACAAAATGGTTGATGTATTTTAAAATTTTTCTAAGCTTTCATTTTTGGGGAAAAAAAAAATCTGTCAATGTATTAACTGCTGTTCTGAAGATTGAACCATCCAGTCACTATTTCTACTGTACTTACTACTAAATTACTTGAGCCCTTGCCAAGCATTGATAAATATACCCTCTGGAAGTGCCTTCTGACACTTTTTTCCTTCATTTTACTTGGCAAAGAGGCATCAAAAAACTGATCTGCACAAGAACATTTGAAAAAATATTTCTACAAAGCCAAGCCATAAACTGAACCTTGATATCCTGGGCTGCTGTTCTGTATCTTCACAGCAATATTCTTAGAAAAAAAGAAGCAGAGAAAGTAACTGTAGTTGGAAAGCATTAAAGAATCACTTGCTATATGCAAGTGAGATTTATTTTTGTGTAACAGGGCATGCTATGCTGTATTGACACTGAAACTAACATCAGAGATCATGATAAAATGGATCTCCAAGGAATAATAGAGACATGATAAAATTGCAACCATGGCAAAACCACAGCTTTGGAAAGATACTTACCTGTATTTTAAAGATTTTGGGTAAAATGAAATAATGTTTATGACCGTGAAGTAGTTTTGCAGCCAATAAACCAACACTACTGTAATTAAAGGGCTTTTTCCTATTAGGTTTTCCACATCAGAGCCCGTAAAATATGATTTGAATGATCACCAGCCAACTCACCTTAAATCAAATTAATTGTTTATTGTAAAAGATCAAACTTTTAAAATCCAAGAGAACTAGAGTGTTCAAGAGTTTGCAATTTCTTCAAATGATCATTGTATGTATTAATAAATTTAAAACAAAATCCCATTGTACACATACTGAATATGATACTAAAATCAAAGATCCTCTAAGTATAGCTCTGTAATTAAATTAACACTTGATTCACTTTTCAACACAACAATATCAATGCCATCAAGTGTGGGATGGTTAAAGGAAAAAAAGGAAATAGTACAAGTGGAGCAGAGCTGAAACTCCAAAGATCTTGTGGTGGCAAAGACAGTCTCTATCCTAAGATGTGCTTTGGAAGAACAAAATGAATATTGTTTATATTTAAGGAAGACAACAGGAGAAATATCTCCAACTGGTCAGCCAGTCAGCTACAGTTTCAACTTCAATAATATACTAAATTTTAGAACAAATACAGAATAGAAAACTTCATAAACTTCATGTGTGCTTGGAAAATGGGAGAAGGCAATTGGGATTTACCAGAATTTGACTATACCCAGCTAACTTCACTCTTTCTTTCAATAAGCCATCTGAATTTTTCACTAACTAGCTAGATCAAGTGAACATGTCACTCAGTAAAGAATCTAAATGAAATGAACATGGGAAACAATTAGTTAAGCAGCAAAGGCTGGCAATCTGTAAAAGAGTTGTCAGATGGAGTAACATATATAGCTTACAGGGTATATGAGGATTAATGGTGAAAAGAAAACTTTAGGATAAAGGAGTTTTCTAAGAGGTGATCTGCCACGGGACCTATCAAATAGTATTATCACCCATCTCAAATATCATCACCAACAATCCAGGAATTAGGAGGTTAACAAAACTAAGGACATGAAGTTGGACAACACACTTTAACAGACAACCAACATATAAACTAAATAACAGAAATTGTATAAACAACTCTGAATGGATATGCAGAAATGTCCATTTCTCCCCTCTGATTATAAAGGTACGCTTGCTCCTCAAGATAAATACTTTTTATTTACAGATGGATTATGTACACCAGAGATGACAACACCATCTGATGCAGCCAGAGGGAGAGCACAGGATATCACTCAGGGTACTTCCAGCAAGGAAAATGATCAGTGATCAGCTTAATGTCAGCACAGAAGACTTTAAAAAGTCCTCCTGTGAAGCTCTTCGAGCCCTGAAGCAGCACCTACCTTTTTTTCAGCCAAGCCCAGGAAAGGTGGATTCAAGCTGCGAGAGAACCTGATGATCCCAATCACAATGGTCAAAGGAATGTTCTCCCAACACTGAAGAGCCTAAAATAGTCTGGCTAGTTTGGCTTGGGAAAGAGAGAGCAAGAGAGGACACAGGGAAGAATGTCAGACACAGTCACTGAACACAAATCTCTGTCTCAGAAGCAACAGGAACGAAATTAACAGGATAAAGAAATTCTCTGTGTAAATTAGAAGGAAACTGAGTCATGCAGAAAGAAGACATCAGGGTACTCTTGATAAGATTTACAGTAAACATCTCATTGTAAGCAAAAATCAATCAAGAAACCCTCTTTTTTCCCTTGGAAATCAGCTGTAATAAGGAAACAATTGACCTTAAAAGGATAAAATGTACATATAATATATATATAAATATAAATATACATATAAATATATAATATATACATAAAATACATACAATATATATAATAATAAATATACATAGTATATATATAAGGATATATTTATCCTTTCTAGGTATGTCCTAAGATGGCCCAGGCCTAAGAAAGCTGATTTTCAACCTGCAGAATTCAAGTCTATGGAGTCTCTGTACTGCTATAGGCAGACGCATTTTATCATACACATTACACTACTGAAATAAATTCAGAGACTGTATTTCATGGCATCATTTAACTCCACAGAAGCAAAATCTAACAATATTTCAATATGCAGAACAGTAGTATCTTGCAGATAGGTGCAAACATATTAGTACTGGTCAATTTCAATGTGAGTTAAAATGTAAGGGAGTGCTGTTATATTGCATTTCCTCAGCTTGTAAATTGTCTGCCACTTCTTGCCAAACACCACCTGCAGCAGAGACAAGCTTGACCATTTGCCTGTCGAATATTACACCACTTCCCTAACAAGATTATCCAAAAAAAGATTGTGAAATTTAAACATATGGGGAAGAGGAAGGGCTAATGAATGAAAATGGCAAGAGTTTACAACACCCTTAGTGATGAAAAAAAATGATATTTGCATTTAAAATATGAGTAGGCAATGCAGAGTGTAACAACAAATGATTTTTGCAAGAATTAGGGGACATAGAAAACAGAATCCACTGTTAAGTCCAAATAAATTATGAGCCCAGGGCAGTTCTCTCACCATATCCTTAGTTTGTTCTTTTTTTGATCAGCAAGTCCCACAGTCCATCTGCACAGGACAGAGTTTCCCCAGCATGGTTCTCTGCTGCTCATCCTTACACAGAGGTATACACAGGTTTTCTGCAATATTTGTTGCCTTTTGTGTGAACCAAGAACATATTCCAGGATTTCTACATCCAGGATAATACACTGTATTCTGTTTCCACATTATCCTCCAAATCTAAATGCTTCAAAGTCATGCAAGAGCATCATGGCCCACTCCAAACTTGCCAGTAATGTCTTGCTCCCCCTCCTATTTTCTATGCTCTACAGGCACAACTCCACAATCAGAAGTTTTAACCCACTTAATTAACCACATTTCGTGTTTTTAACGCACACTACATCATTTTTCATCCTTAGTAAAAAATAAAACAAATATCCACCATACAGTTTTTTGGAACACAAATGTCAGATTTACCATGTGCATGCATGTGTACTTCCACAAAGGGGAACATGTATACTGTTATACAGTGTACATTAAAGAAAAACAAACTTTGAATTCCTCTTTTTCCACTGGAAAACCTTACAAACATGCACTTCTGGTGGAATTTTATTACATTTTCATCCTAGCAGGTTTTCTCACAGGAAAATCTGATCAGAAGATACTCCAATATACTTATGTATAATAAATCTTGCAGCATCAGCAATATCAAGCTTTATTTGGTTTATTACTAAGCATACAGAGCTGGTGTCACACGAGGGCATGATAATCTAAAGAGTTTCTCATTTATAAACATCAATATAAAAAGTGCACAGCCACAAAACAGGAAAGGGTATATTTTGAAGTCACATTCTATGCCACATCTGACAGAAATGGAGGCTCTTTTCTTCACAACTAAAGTTTTACCACATACTACTGAGAGAAAAAAAAAAAAAAAAAAAAAAAAAAAAAAAGATAATGGAATTTTTTGTTCCAAAGCATGAGTTAAAATTCTCTGATTTCCAGGCTTACACACTGCACAGTACCACTTATGAAATGTGAACTTGTGTTTTGGAAACAAATGAAATGCTTCCAAGTTTCTGTTCCTAACATGACACAGCTAATATGAAGCCTTCTAATACTATTACACTAAGAAAAATGCATTTGTGTTTATATCACACACGCTCACAAACAGGGGAGCCCCATTAATAAGTGACTATACAAAGAAAACTGACCAGTTTGTAGCACAGATGAGAAAATCCTGTCCTCAAAGAAATCAGCAGCAAATTCGAATTGGTGTTGATACTGGGAATTGTATCCATTGTTTTATCCATTGTGAAGAATACAGTCAAAAGAAATAAGTATTTTCTAGCCTCCTTCAGAGATGAACTATATACACGTTTCTTGTACCACTAATGATTAAAATAAAATTAAAAAGTGGATGAAAATCACCAGTGAAACTTAACTTCTGCCTCATTTTTAAAGCTCAGACGATGATGGTGGTTGTTAAAGGGGAATTTTTCTGTGAGTCTTGATTCATCCCTAGGTATCCTGAAGAACACAGGAATGGTGCATTTTTACTGGAAAGTTGTGTATATGTTTCTTTGTTCCCCTTCCTTTTGTGTAAAGCTGCAGACAGAACACAGAACATGGACACGAGCAGGACTGCTTAACAAGAGTATAAACCTTCACACAGTTTGCAGAGAACTCCTCAAAAAAGAAAAAACAGGCCAATTTATCTCTCAGACACAGACATGCAATCACATGAATCAGGATTCATGCACATACCTACTTTAAATTATTCCCAAAGGATGCATTCTCTCTCTCTCATCCTCTGCACAACTCCTCTGAAGTCAGTAGCACAGATCCTGGCTCTGCACATCCAAAATGCAGCCATGAACACACCTCCTTCACTTACTGTAGGTTCAGGCATGCAATCTCATAAGCAGTTAATGTCTTTAATGCCAGCACACAATGAAGAAAATACTTCTGTAACTGATCCTAACACAGAGTGTCACCCCATAATAGATAGTTGCTGCTTTTTCTACCCATGAGGCCTTCCTTTTCTTTATTAGATTATGCTGAATATTTGTGGATACATCCTCACTTTGTGTCCTTCACCAAAGGAGCTGAAGGCAAAAGTCCCATTGGTTTAAGACCTGAGGCTGAATTAGTAATCCCAGTGCTTCAGGAATTCACTTAGAAATGGAGGCTATATGGTCTTTAAGGTGAAAAGAGAAAGAAACAAAACACACTGGATTTATACTACGTATACTCCAGAAAGTCCTTTTTGTTCTTTATTTTTTTTCTTGTAAGTTGACATTACACTCCATAACCAACAGAGCAAATTAATTATCCCAAAGGATTCAAACCAAAGGATGGGACGACTTATACATTTTTTCATAAGTCCAAATGCATTAAGCAGTGAACTGATGTTGGAAAGTCTCAGGGAGCCAATATCTGCCACAGTTCCCCAAAGGAAAGGTAATACGATGCCTTTTCTTGTTGCATCATATTTTAAGGTGAAGGCAATGCCCAAGTTGTTTGCTTTGCTTCTTGGCAGTATTTTCTAGCTTTTTCAAGGGAACATCACGTATTCAAGAATATTCACCAGTTATGGCCAGAAAACAGGGTGGAAACTTTGCTAAAAACAATTAGCAGTAATAAAACAATTATGTATAATATTTAATACCATAAACCACTTGACTATGGGAACTTGCTTAACTGAGGTGGAAATGCCAGGTTTCACTTCACACTCTCTCCCTCTACTGAGGTTGTGCCCTGTCTTATCCACCTGCTGTCTGCAGCTGCCTTGACTTCCCCAAAGCTGAAGAAGTTAAACACTACCTGCAAAAAACAAGGACTGCAGGTCACTAATGGAAAAAAAGTAAATGTTAGTGCATTTTACCAAACAAAATTAATAAAGCTGCTACAACTACAAGAGCCAGCTCACATTCCCTGAAAAATTCAGCAACTTTCCTAGACCTTAGGCCATCTGGGTGCTTTGCTCCTGCATTGTCACTAGCACACCAGGGCTGCTATTCCCCCACGTGTGTGTGTTTTCCAACAGACAAAACACCACAATTTTATCCTATTTTCCTGTACAGACATAGTCTGGCTTGTATGAACAAGTGACTCTCTATTCATTATACACACTGCAGACCCCCCCAGAAACCTTCCCATTCCCACATGACACAAGGCTTTGGAAGGCTATAGCTGCTGCAAAGGCATGGAACCTCAGTGCAGATGGCTCCCATCCTGCATTCCATCTCATGGCACCCAGCAGGATTTCCTGCCCCTTTCTTGAACAGACTTCCTGTAAGGATGGTGCTAAGGATGGAGAAAACTTTTCTCTCTGAGATCCCTTTATGGAGATTCCACCAAAGCCTGTGGATTATAAGATTCATAACTTACTCGAGCGCTTTAATACAGCTGAAATAGTAAAAATTACTTTATACCAAGTTCCGCTTTGGAGTCCAAACTCTGGGGTGTACAAAGAGCTAGGTACATCCCAGATAGAAAGTTGGATCCCTATCACAAAGCCAGGTCCGGATGCTCATGGAGCAGCCACAATGCAGGGCACAAAGAATAATTTTTCTCTCTCCAGTAAACCTGTATCTTCCAAAGACAAGAAAGGCCATCAGCCACCAGGATACACCAAGGTACGTCCAGCTCTGTATTTCTGCATGGCTGGAGTCTTCTTGTGTATTGCACTCAGGACATGGCTTATAAAATATTTCTGTAACGACAGCAGGACATTTATGAAAGTGCTGCTCAGCTCAAAGCGCAGCAGACAGACCCTGCAGCAGTGAGCACTGAAGGCAGCATGTTGTGTTGAAGATCTGCAAGGAGAATTATGTTTTCAACACACTATTTACACTAAGCCACCTTCTTGAGGGCCCCAGACAACCCCACGTGTACACAAAGGATTTTTCTTGCTTGAAGCAGCATAAGTGTGCAAGAACAAGGCTGCAGCATCTAATGCCACACACCAGGCAGACTGGGAAAGCAGTCTTTGCCCCTGAGGCCACCAGGTGGAAGGGCTGTAGGAAGGCAAACATTGGGAACTGCTCTCTTCATATTCACACACATATGAGAAATATAATCCCCAGATGTATTTCAGCTACACAAAACCAAATCTTGACTTTTTAAACAAGTCTCTGGCACACCAACTATTTGCCCATTTGGATGACGTGTGCAGTCATTCATTACGTGAGTTGCAAGAGATAATCCACTCCAAAGTTATTCATGCAGTAGTATGGTTTGTCTTTAGTGAAGTCATGACACAACTGGATGTGAATCAAGAAGAGCTTCACTCTGCAAAAAACATACAAAAATATGTTATGACATTGAGGAAACATGGAAAATCAAAGATTTTTGCTTCACTGGAGGAATCAATCATGTTCCTGGAGAAGACATAAAAGTATTAGGCTAATAAATCGAGACTTCATCTCCAAGGGAAGAAACAGCAACCAGATTTTTCATCGTTTTGGGATAGAGCTGCTTGCTGAGGTTTATACCTGCACAACAGTATTAAAAGCACAGCACACGGTACCACCATAAACCAGCAAGTCCATAAAAACACTTTAAAAAAAAAAAAAAAAAAAAAAAAAAAAAAAAGGCAGAGCATTTTAGAAAGCGCAATTTCTAAATTCCAAGAGGGGCGTGTACAAACTTTGCATTTTACCAGCCCCTTCTTTTCTACCTACACTCCACCGAGACACAATCAGACGTACAAAAGTGGCATAAAAACCACCAACTCTCCTCCTCAAATAAAAGATCGGGCTCGCAATTAAACACACACAAAACGTTTTGTAAAATCACTAATTAACCACGATTCCCTCCATCGGATCACGCAGAAGGAGAAGCGCTTTTTTTTCTTCCTCCGGAGCCGCTCCTGCTTCCTTTTAAACCAAGTTCCGCTACGGAGGGAGGGAAAAAAAAAAACCGCACAAAAACACGTGCGCACGGGGCGGCGGGCAGAAAAAAAAAAAAAAAAAAAAAAAAAAAAGCTTTTTTTTCGGCGGCAGAATCGTGGATTTGCAGCACGCCCGGGCTGGAGGAGATCCGCATCCCTCCTCCCCGTGGCCGGACGGGGGAACACGCAGAGGAAACAAAGCCCAAAGCCTTCCCTGCCGCCGCCACCGCCGCATCCCGACCCCTCTGTGTCCCCACCGGGCAGGGTCGCACCGACCCATCCCCGCCCTGCGGAAAGAGGGGCGGGCTGGGTTTGGGGACGAGGAGGAGGAGAAGAAGGAGGAGGAGGAGAAGAAGGAGGAGAAGAAGAAGAAGGAGGAGGAGGAGAGGGGGGGACAGACAGACACACACACACATACACAGACAGACAGACGCGGGGGGCTCTGCCCGCATCACCGCACCACCGCAGCGCCACTCACCGCTCCGCCCGTGCCCCGCCGAGCCGCTCCGACAGCGGACTCTGCGTGTGTGTGTGTTTGCGGTGCTGGGGCCGCAGGTGCGGCGGTGGCGGAGGCGGCGGAGGAGGCAGCAGCAGCAGCATCAGCGGGGGCGGGCGGCGCTGCGGAGCCAACCGGGGCCCGGCGCCGCGCCGTGAAGTCACCAGCGGGGCGCGCAGGGCGCTGAGCTATAAGAGCACCACGGGAACAACCTCCCCCCCTCCCTCCCTCCCTCCACCCCGTGCGTGTCTCTCTCTCTCTCTCTCCCTCTCCTCGGCTGTGCCGCCTTCTCTCCTCGCCTCTCTCCGCCCGCAGCGCTTCTCCCGCCCGCCTGCCCCGCGCATCCCCCGTCCCCCGGCGCGGCGATGCGGCTGGAGCGGCTGGAGCGGCCGGAGCGCGGAGCCCCGGGCTCGGAGGGGCGGCGGGCGGTCCCGCGGTGCTGGGCGCCGCTGCTGCTGCTGCTGCTGCTGCTCGCCCTCGGCTGCCTGAGCGCCGCCGCCGATGGTGAGTTGCGGGGATGAAGCCCCAAGGCGGGGGGAGGTTTGGGTTCTCCCCGCCGCCTTTTTTCCCCCCTGGTTTTGCCTGGTTGTGGGTCTTTTAGCTCGTTCTTTATGGGGCGACTGCACGGTGCCCCCCTGGGGCTCGGGTGGGAAGGGGGTCCCGCAGCCCCCCGTGCAGGGAGAGGCGCCGCCTTCCCCCGGGGCACCGGGATTGACCCCCGGGATCCCCCCGCCTGCTGCTGCTGCAGGAGGGGCCCGCCGTCCTGATCGATGCTCAGGGAGGGTCTGAGGGGCTGGGCTGAGCCAGAGGGTCGGGGGGATCGGGGCTCTGTTGTGGACGGGGGGAAAGAGGCGCGCTCGGGAAGCTGCCGGCGTTAAGGCGCTTTTTGGGTTTTCTAAAGACCATGGGTGCTGTCAAACTGCGGCGCAACTTGGGCTTTGTGTTATCCAGCGGTGCTGGCATGGCTGTGGTTCGGGGTCCCGGGTAAAGCGCCGTGAGGGATCTCCATCTGGTGGCAAGGCTGAGCGCTGCCGTGTCCCCGCTCCCGGGCTGGGCCATCGCCAGCAGCTCCAGGGCTGCCTCCCGCCGTGGGAGCTGTTGCCCCTATCGGCAGGGGTCCTTGGATGGTCGTTTAAAAATATTTTACTCTTAAATGGTGGTAGTGATCATTTGTCTGATGCTTTTCTTCCTTGAGAAGTGAGCCCCAGCCTGCTCGCCCAGGTGAGCAGTGAGGTCTGTGCTGTCCTATGGCTCTTAAATCTCCTGATTATTGTCCTAAAGTTGGCCCAGGTGTCTGATCTTGGTCTGATCCTGTTATGTTGCCCATAACAGGAACCAGGTATGCTGCCCTGGCAGCATATTGTTGTATCCAGTCCTCGTAAAACAGAGAGAGAGAGAGGAGGAATGTCTGCCTAGTCACCTCTCATCCCCCCCAGTCATGTAGGTTGTTCCCATGCCTGGTCCACAACAGATATGGTTAAACAGCTGTAGAATGAAGGACCAAACTGGCTGGCACTGAAACTTTCCTGCACTCTGCTCAGAAATCATCACAAAAGACACACAGTGGAGGGTTATTGGTAGGCAAGCTAACCAAATTATTCTGATTGTTCCCTAAATTTGAGGCAGTGCCCCAATCAGCTCTCCTCTGCTGGTAGCTGGAATTGCCAGGGTCTGGGAAAAGTCTAAGCTAGTTCCTAGATGAGCTCTCGCAAGGTTTCCCAATCACGGTTGGAAGCTTTTCTGGGACTTGGTGTCAGATGACAGTACACAAGTGTCACATGTTTGAAGCTGCCCAGACAAGTAATCTGGCAACTTGCTTAAGGGGCTGAGACTAACAGTGATAGCAGAGATATGGGGAAAGGTGGTTTGACTTGGGTAGTCAGTGTAACTGTGCTCCTTCACCCTGCACCTACTGCTGCTCATGAGCCAGGTAACTTGTAAGAGTTACCTGGGGAGCAGTAAAATAATATGTGTTAGCAATCACAGGCTCTGATGTTAATGGTTCTCACCATTTTTCAGCCTGAGCTGTATCCCAAGGAAGAGAAAATGTGTGAAGGTGCTTTTGTTATATGAAGAACACATAAAGAGAAGCTTTGAATTAGTGGCTAACTGATGCTGCTCCAAAAAAGCATTAGGTGTCTAGTGACTGAGGCTGCAGCTGAGGGATGACTCCATTGCTTCAAATAGCAGTGGATTAGAGTGGCAGTATCCAAATAAATGGTTACCTGGCATTGTAGAAAGGTGCTTGGTGTAGGACAGGAGATCAGAATTACTTGCTGTAACCAACCATTTTAACTGGAGCTCATTCCAAGTGGCTGTTAGAGTCTGACTGGCATCTTCAGGAGCAGCAGCAGATGCTGACCTTTACCTTTGTGCACCTGTGTGGGTGTTAGGCCTTGTTGATTTTTTTACTTGTTTGTGGGCTATAAGTAGTTGCTCTGACATTTCCCTCGGTACCAGCTGCAGAAGCAATGATATCTTCTTGGAATGGCTTGTTGTTGGGATGGTAATTATAAAGTTATAGCTGTTACTCCAAGCTCAGCTGTGGTTAGCCTTGTGTGTAGCTTCCCTGTAGCATTTGGTTGAAATGGTGTTACATTTGTAAGTCACAATGTACTAGGCAGCCTTTGTGAGCCTTTTCTCCTTATTCTAGCTTGAAATAGAGTAACTAAGGACCACGGAGTTATTTTGGGATCTCCTCAGTGGCTGGCTTAGTCTAATATCTGTGTGCTATTTTGGGAAAGGTTGACTGTTCACACTCTGAATGCCTGGATGAGAAGGTCCCAAAACAAGCAGGAGTGAGTTGTTGCATATTTTATGTAGCAGTACAATAAAACCTGAAATATGTGACCAGGGCTCACAACTCTAACCTTCTCTTAGAGGTTGCTGGACAAGGTATCAGGCTTAGAACAAGCTTCTAATTGTGGCACCTACTCCCACTCTCAGGTGTCTGGGTTGTGCTGTCTAGCACAAGGCAAGCTGATTGATTGGCAGCTCATGACCAAGTAGTAGCAGTAGCTTTACAAAACCACGTTGTTAGAAAGCACATGCTGGTGTAATTCCCAACCAGAAAAGGAAATAGTATACACAGGAGCTGATGTTCTGATTTTTTGGTACTTTTTGAACACAGTTCCCAAGAAAAAAAGTTGTTAACTTTGTTCTAACAGCTGGGTTACTGCTTTACTCCTCCAGTAAGGCCACTAAAACAGTAAGGTGATGTTTCACGTCTTTAATCATGGATTTTTATGAGACATTCAGCACATAGGGTTGCTCATGTTATTCTTGCTTGTACTGTCCAGCATTTGTGAGTGTCTAGTATGTGATGGCTAGCCAATATAATGTAAAATGGCTGAGTACCTCCCTTCTGCTTGGAAACTGTCTTGCATTTTGCATGTCATACAGAGAGGATATAAAATATCAAATTATGCTCTGCTAAAATTTGATTGAGCCCTTTGAGCTCTGGAATGCCAGGAAAAAGCACCCTGACTAAATGATGCAATAAACCAAGAATGATCAGGAGTCTTGCATCGTGCTGTAAGGCATGTGCAGCCAATACTGATGCACAATCTTACACACTTGCCTGCATGCATTAAGTGGAACAGCTCTGGCTGAAGATGCAGGCTGCTGCTTTTAGTGACAGTTATAGCAGGGCTTCCAAGACAAAGCACGTTCCCCTTGAGGGATGGGGTCATACAGTGGCAGAGCTGAGGATACTTTGGAAAATGCACTCTAAGGACCTTGCAGAAAGCAGTACCTTACTCAAGTGTACTAACAAATCAAGACTTACCAGTTCTGAGGCAATGGATTTGATTCCAGAAGGAAGTTGTAAATTACTTTGCTCTTTTAGCATCACACTTCTTTTTGGTGTATGCCAATGAATGTCTCTCTGGGTGCCACTGTTTGAGGAGTAACATAAAGCATGAAAACCTGTTCAGCTACAAAGCAGTTATCTAAGCTACCTTTACAGATGTCTTGGGGATTCTGCTGCAATGTGTTAGCAGCAGAGCATTGAAATGCTAATCCAGGTTGACATTAATCAAATTTAAACCCAGTTTGCTTAAAATTTGAAGAGTTTTGAGAATGTGATGCTAGGTGCAAGACAGCAGAAGTAATTGTGGGCACATATTTTTTCAGGCTTGACCTTGACTTGAAGAGCAAAACAGTAAGAACAACACTGAGACTGTTTGCTGCTGTTTTGGCAGGTGGATAGTTATGGTGCTTAAACTCTGCACTTGTACTGGGAAGGAAAGCTTTTGGCTCTACTTTCATGATTGAATAAGGTGACTGCCAAGATTTGGAGCTGAGATCTGGTTTCGTGTTGATGTTATGCTCTTTATTAGGCTGGGTAGCTCCTTGGTCAGTGGGGAAAGCTGGAAAGTATTGCTTAACAGTATCGAGGCTGAGGTTGCCTTTTTCGTTGAAGGTGCGAGAGCGAAATGTGAAGAATCCCAATTTGCATGTGGTAATGGGCGCTGTATTCCTCAAATCTGGAAATGTGATGGTGATGAAGACTGTTCAGATGGCAGTGATGAGAGTTCTTGTGGTAAGTAGTCAAAATAATACCTCTGCAGTAGTACTTGCTAGTTAGCAGTGGGGACTTAACAGTGGATAGCTGGAGAGATGCTTATCCTGACCAGCACTTCTGGCAGTTGGAATATAAAGACAAATGCCTTAGAATAACCCCTTTTGATTCCTCATATCCATCTGAGGCAATTGAATTTTTCTAAGTGTTATCTAACCCTGCTGAAATTGGCAACCGAGACAAAGCTTGTGACCAAAATTCTTCACTTGTGAGCGTGATGACTGACAGGAACAGACTATAAGCCTGTTCTCAGTTGTTTCTTGAATACATAATAGAAAATGTTTGCTATTAGTACTCTGCTGTTGGCTATTCCACAGTTAAAAGCTCTGCTTTAGATGTGAAAGTGATTCTGCTGTGTCTCCTATAAACATTAAGTCCAGCTTTGGCTGCCAACCCTTGCTTTAAGCAGACATAGAAGCCAAGATAGATGACTAGATTTGCTTGGAGACCAGGCAAAGCATACTCTGTATCCATCACTGGTGTGGTTGAACTGCCAGTCTCCTCAAGCAGACCTAAACTATTACCCTAGAGTTACATAGTACCATGCTTCTGTAATGACAAATCAAATGCCTTGACTATAAACTCAGAGTTCAAAACCTTAATATTAATATTTTGACCTTATGTTAACCCAAGTCTGTTCGAAGCAGCAGCTAAAATAGACTAACCTGCTTAGTCTCCTTAGCAATAGTGGTCCTTCAGTGGCTGATTAGATGAAAATAAATGCTTCTCTGTAGAGAATAACTCTGTAGGAAGTTATTCTGTTTTTCTCTTACAGAATAACTCTGTAGGAAGTGTTCAGCAGCAACACTGTTTGTTAGGTTGGTGGGGGACCACACCAGGCATCCACCAAACAAGGATACTGGATAACTTTCTGGGGCAATGAAGCTGATCCCTGTTGGCAATAAATCAGCCAAGCTCTGGTGCCTAAACAAGTGCCTTTTCCTCCCTCCCAGTGAAGAAGACATGTGCCGAATCTGATTTTGTGTGCCTCAGTGGTCAGTGTGTGCCTAACAGGTGGCAGTGTGATGGGGACCCAGACTGCGAGGACGGGTCCGACGAGAGCTCCGAGCTGTGCCGTAAGTGAGCTCTGCTGCCACCCTGGGGTGCCCAAGCCTCTGTGGAGCACCTTTCTGACCCTCTGGCCTGCTTCCAGGCTGGCTCTCCTGCTGAAGCAAAGATGGACTTGTCCTGGGGAGCACTTTCATAAGTGTTTGGCCTGGTCAGGGTCTTGAGGAGAGTTTCTTTACTGCTGAAAAGGATGCAGAACTGAGTGGGCACTCTTGAATTTGTAAGGGGTAGCAAGTACCAGGTTTTACTCACAGACAGAACATGACTTGTCATGTTCAGTGCCTGACTGTCACTGTGGCTTGTGCACCAAGGGATTGCTGTTCTCCAAGGCAGCTGCTTTGCAAGTGCAGTCCCAATACTACCAGAGGTAATGTAGGGACTGAGTGTCTGACTACATGTTGGGGTGTAGGGAGCAGTGGTGCAGAGGCTTGACTGTGAGGTCTCAGGATTAGCAACTCTGGTCTGAAGTATCACAACTCATCAAGCAATATAGATCCAGGAAATGTCATTTTCCTGTATTAAGAGGATCCACAGTGGGGAATGCTTCAACCCCAAGTCCTGGTGCACTTTGGCACTACTCCTCCCTAGTACTATTTGTTGTACCTCAAGGTGCTACAGTGTAATTGGTGTGTAATCATGCAGTTAGCCTTTAAATACTAATCTCTTGGGAACTGGAAGCATCTGTTTTAACTGAGCTCTGTAGAATAGTACAGCCTTTTCCATCAATTTATAGAGATGTTAGCACCTAAACAACTGCAACTTTGTCCAGACCTGAAGCCTTTCAGCCTCAATTTTCAGCACAAATGCTGAAACCCAAGATCAGTAGCTCTTAGATTGAATTTAAACTTTCTTTCAATAGATACGAGAACGTGCCGGGTAAATGAAATCAGCTGTGGTCCTCAGTCAACTCAGTGTATCCCAGTGTCCTGGAAGTGTGATGGTGAAAAAGACTGTGACAGTGAAGAAGATGAGCAGAACTGTGGTAAGGAGGGAAATGGTGGCTGCATAACTCTATCTGAAGTCAACTTACTTGGAAAGGAGCTGGGCAGTGCACCTGGGAAGATAAATTTTTTGATAGTATCAATATCTCTCCTACATTCATCTTGCTTTGCAGCTGCTTAAAGCAAACTTTTCCTAGCACTCCTCTATCCTGCTAAGTTAAGAGCTACAATAATGTAAGCTTTTTATTGTCTGTCTTTCTTCACTGCTAATTTTGGCAGTAGCCACAGGTAGGCTTAGTCACTGGCAAGCCAGTTGTCAGAACTTGTTCTCTGTAGAGTTTCTGAAATTGCTGCTTACATTAACAAATTGTCTCCTAAAAGTGTAGAAAGGGCATAGCTGATCTACTTTATAGCCCTATCCTGAAATATCTGTGAAGCTGAATTTCTGGTGTTTGGATGGCAAGTTCAGGCTGGTACACAAGCAGAGCTGCCACTGCAGCATTAGAGTGCAGCATGCCTGGCTTATTCAAGAGAATTTGCATACATATGAGTTTTCTGAGGTGTCCTGAAATGCATTTGCTGTAACCAAAGCCACAGGGCTGGCTTCCATCAGAACCACCTAACCTGGATGGCCAGGTTATACAGATCTCCAGACTTCTGCTGTGTGTCTGTGGAGTTACCATCTTACTCAGCAAACTAATGCCTTAATCTACAAATAAATCTACAGACAGTGTTTCTGATGAAGCTGATAAAACTGTGAGCCTAGGCATACTGAGCTGTCTGCTACACTGCTATTAAACCAGCATAATTTGTACTGACATTAATTGCATGGGTGTGCTTAACCATGGGATCAACTCGGGCAAGATCTTGGTCTGGGAGATGAGCCACTGCTGTCCTGGGGACCAGCACAAAACATTTTTAACTACAGTACATGCTGAGCATCAGACTGCCTTAATCTTGGTTTGTACTCTTGAGCTGGCAATTTTCTTACCTTCTGTCTTTGGCCCACAGGGTGAGACCCTGTTTTCTGAAGGACTTTCAGTCTGAAGAGCAGGACAGCCTAGCTGCTTCAGGGGGTTATTTTCACTCAGTAGCTCAAATCTGATACCTATCACTTAAAATGTCCAATGGCAAGGAGGATGGTCTGTGGAACCCAAGTGTCCTGTAGGTGGTCATTTAGGCTTCCTTTTTGCCTTATACAGGATGCTGATCTTCTGTCAGCTAACAGCTGCAAAACAAAGTAAACTTCACACAAAAGTCAGCCTTCTTGTGATAATGTACTAATCTCTCCTGCTCCCTTTACCCCAGGCAACGTGACTTGCAGTCCATCAGACTTCACATGCAGCAGTGGGCAATGTATTTCCAAGAGCTTTGTCTGCAATGGCCAGGATGACTGCAGTGATGGTAGTGACGAGCTGGAATGTGCACCTCCTACCTGTGGCGTCCATGAGTTCCAGTGCAAGAGCTCAACCTGCATCCCCCTCAGCTGGGTGTGTGACGATGATGCTGACTGCTCTGACCACTCAGATGAGTCCCTGGAGCAGTGTGGCCGCCAGCCTGCCCCTTCTGTGAAGTGCTCTGCCAGCGAGGTGCAGTGTGGCTCGGGTGAATGCATCCACAAAAAGTGGCGCTGCGATGGAGACCCTGACTGCAAGGATGGGAGCGATGAAATCAACTGCCGTAAGTTCTCTTGGCCTTTCTCTGGGGAGGTGCTGCCTGACCCCTGTTTTTGATTTCCTTTGCTTCAGTAAAACCCCAGGGGTAAAAGTCTGTAATGGTTATGTCCCCAGCTTCTCGGACCTGCAGGCCAGACCAGTTCAGATGTGAGGATGGGAACTGCATCCATGGGAGTAGGCAATGCAACGGTGTGAGAGATTGTCTGGATGGCACAGATGAAGTAAATTGTAACAATGGTAGGTGTGGGAACTCAGCAAGAGTAAAGTCTTTCCAGGATATCTGTTGGAGCTGGTAGTCACCCTCACAAATCTTCATTGTGTCAGTTATTCAGTGCGCTGGACCTGGCAAATTCAAGTGCAGGAGTGGAGAATGCATAGATATCAATAAAGTGTGCAACCAGCAGAGAGACTGCAAGGACTGGAGTGATGAGCCCCTCAAGGAGTGTAGTAAGTGAATAAATTCTTTGCACAGTGTTGATTAGTAGATCTACTCAACTCTGAGTTGCCAGATGTCAGCTGGAATGCCTACTGGCACTTCTTGGTGGCCATTGGCACTTCTTGGTGGCAAACTTACAACTGAGACCAACCTAGTTAACAAGCTAGTTTTATCCTAGCCAGACTGGCTGATAGGATGATTTTTCTGTAGTCAGGAAGGCATTATGAAATGCATTATCTAATGTTATCTAATGCATTAGAAACACTGAAACTTCAGGAGCCTCAATTTTTATTGCTGCCTGCATGTAACACAGAGAAAGTGCTGGTAGCTGAGCAAACATGAATTTGTGGGGGTGCTCTTGCATATGACTTCAAGTGCCAAAAACGTTTATCAGATATGGCAGGCATTGTTAGAAAATGGATGAGTACCTGGTAAAATGCTCTAGGGCTTAGACTATAAGACTAGACATGCATGCCTTCTCAGAGGTGGCGAATTCTCTCTTCCAGACGTCAATGAATGTCTGGTGAACAATGGTGGATGCTCTCATATCTGCAGAGATCTCATTATTGGCTATGAATGTGACTGTCCAGCTGGGTTTGAGCTTCTGGACAGGAGAACCTGTGGAGGCAAGTATCTAGTAGTTTAAAATGGACACCACTGGTGATATTGGAGGTGAGCATAAATTAAATTTTTGTTTTTACAGATATTGATGAATGTCAGAACCCTGGTATCTGTAGTCAGATCTGTATCAACCTGAAAGGGGGCTACAAATGTGAATGTAGCCGTGGCTATCAGATGGATCTTGCTACTGGGGTGTGCAAAGCAGTTGGTGAGTGTTGACATAAGACTTTTATATCCCCAATTTAAAATGAGTCAGCAGGTGATGCACTGTTTATACTACTGTGGTTTTTACACTAGCTGCTGTGGTGTTTCCTGGTCACTACTAACACTTTGAATGATGCCATGATACAGAACTTAAAGCTGCCTGACATAAACTGCTTGTGTCTGCTCCCTGAGCAGGAGGATCCTCCCCATCAAGTTGTGGAGGGAGAAAAAGATGAGGTATGGTACAGCCAGGACCTCTGTCAGCATCTGCTACCAAGTGTGGAATAGCAAATACTAAATATGATGACTCTTAAATTTTTTTGTAAAAGAAAAGCATGTGACTAAATACCTAGGAGAGCAGGTGACACTTTAAACTCTTTTCACAGGGAAAGAGCCAAGTCTAATTTTCACCAACCGCCGAGACATCAGGAAGATTGGCCTTGAGAGAAAAGAATACATTCAGCTTGTAGAGCAGCTAAGAAACTCTATAGCTCTAGATGCTGATATTGCTGAGCAAAAGCTTTACTGGGCAGACTTCAGCCAAAAAGCAATCTTCAGGTAAATTAGGCTTAACTTCTGAACCTTGTGTGCTTCCCTAAAACATCCCCTGTTTTACCCAAGCCATTTCTCTAGTATCTGGTGATGAAAAACAGATTCCTGGTGTCCTAAAGACAAAATGTAGTTGATGCAAGTTCCTACAGCTAGCAGCGTGTATGCCTATTGCATTTCCTAGTAACTGCTGCCACATCTGTACAAAAGGCACTCTGTGGAAAGTCCCACACTCACCTTCTGCCTGAAATCTTGTGCAGTGTTTGCTGAGCTGTGCCAAGGGATAGTATCTGCTGAGGAAGTGGTTGAAAGCAAGTCCTCCTTGTCTTCCAGTGCCTCCATTGATACCCGTGATAAAGTTGGAACACACATCAAAATCCTGGACAACATACACAGCCCTGCAGGAATTGCTGTTGACTGGGTTTATAAGAACATCTACTGGACTGACTCAACTACAAAGACTATTTCAGTGGCCAGCCTGGATGGCACAAAAAGAAAGGTTTTGTTTCGCTCTGAGCTGAGGGAGCCAGCTTCCATTGCTGTAGATCCTATCTCTGGGTGAGTATTTGTCCAGGTTCTTTTAAAAAGAGTGGACCTACCAGCTACATGTTCTGATAACTGACTTAGGTAGCCTTTGTTAGTTATTGGTCATAATTAAGAGTGATACTACACAGTACTATAGTGCATCATACAACATAAATTCTGCTTCACAGCTTTATGTACTGGTCAGACTGGGGTGAGCCAGCAAAAATTGAAAAAGCAGGAATGAATGGATTTGACAGACAGCAGCTTGTGACAACAGAAATCCAATGGCCTAATGGAATTGCTCTAGGTATGTTGAACTTGTCTCTGTGCCAGAGGTATTCTGGAGCTTTAGCAATTTTTTTGCTACAAAAAGCCAAGGTCATTCTTCAGAGAACTCTTTTCAGCTTCTGAGAAAGGGAAGGTTCTGTATGCCTGAAGGCACTGCAACAGGCATCAGCACTTCTCAGATACTGAAACATAACTTTCCCTGAACTGCTCTATATTATAGTTGAGGCACAGGCCATATAGGCACCACTGCAGCAGCCCTCAGTGTCCTGGAATGGTAAGAAATTAGGGCAACACTGCCACCATTCTCAAACCTGTGGGCGTTTCAGGTCTTGCAGCAAGCTTTGGAGGTTTCCTCCACGTGGACATTAAACTATATTTGGTGTTTTCCCCCTCCTAGATCTTGTAAAAAGCCGCCTGTACTGGCTTGATTCCAAACTGCACATGCTGTCTAGTGTGGACTTGAATGGCCAGGATCGTAGAATTGTGCTGAAATCACACATGTTCCTTCCTCATCCTCTTGCTCTAACCATTTTTGAGGTAAGGATGACTTGCTGTAGTCCTTGTCAAAGATCCTCTTCTTGCTGGTGTGTGGCAGGAATGGTGGGGCTGATGGAAATATGGAAGTAATGGGATGCAATGGCATCATTGTCTTCTAGGACCGTGTGTACTGGATTGATGGAGAGAATGAGGCAGTCTATGGTGCCAACAAATTCACCGGGACAGAGTTGGTTACCCTGGTGAACAACCTCAATGATGCACAGGACCTCATTGTGTATCACGAGCTTGTTCAGCCTTCAGGTAATTTTCAGCACAGTCCATAGTTAAGTCAGTGTACACCTGTGAGAAGCCTGCCCTGCCTGGACGGTGTCCAGTGGTATCACTTTAGTGTCCAGCTGTCCACTTCTACTTCTGCTTGGAGCTTCTAACACAGACAGCTCCATGGGGGTTGGGACGTAATTTGCAATTGCTCTTTCTTGGGCAGAGCAGATACAAATCTATAGCCATTTTGTCAGATTATAAACTTTTCTGACCCAGAGATGGGGCAACTGAGAGGGGTTTCAAAAACTTTTATTCCATTTTCAGTCTCATGTGAAGGGTGAGACAATATAGATGTTACAGTTCACACCATCACAGCTAGAAGCCAACTATTTCTTAATTACAATATATTATAAGTGTTTCTTGGCCTATCAGCTTTTACCACACAGTGCTGTTGATGCCTTAAAGGCAGTTGTCTAAAATCACTCCTTGTGGGTCCTACTACAATGCACCTTTCATAATTCTGTTTCTCCAAAGTATCTAGTCTTATTTGCAATGCCATCCTTTGAAACTTGTTTGCGGTTCCATTTCTCTCTCAACAATATCCATCCTATTTCATGGCATTTCTAAGTCAGCATTTCTTATCTCAAGGTTTGCATACAGATGCACATTATGTAAACTTTCTGTCAGACTTTGAGGATTCTCTAAAAATCCATTTCCTACACCAGCTGAGACAAGTAATTCTCCTAAAACAATTAATGAGCAAATGCTTCTGCTACACACCTGGATCATGAAGGCTCACTCTTGTTCTCTCCCTAACTGGTGTACCAACAGGTAGGAACTGGTGTGAAGAGAACGTGGCAAATGGAGGCTGTAGCTACCTGTGCCTGCCTGCTCCTCAGATAAATGAACATTCTCCAAAGTACACCTGTGCATGTCCTGCTCGGTTCTCATTGCAGGAGGATGGTCTGAGATGTACAGGTACTGTAACACAACTGAGATCTTTCCCAGGATGAATGGGGCAGGAGGAGTTAGGAGAGTATTGAACCTGTTAGTGGGAAGGAAATACAGTGGTATAGGCTAGCAGCTTTGCTAAAATTATTCTGATGTAATTAATCTTGGAGGGGAGGGTCTTAGGCATTAATGTGGATCTCAGAGTCTGCAGGTGCTGTTTAAAGTCCACGCTTTGCTTCTGCATCATCATCATCATTTGCAACAAGACCTTGTACCACATGGCTTTCTGCAGACAGCAAGCACAAGGACAAAACATACTCAGCCTCTTATAAAACAGGGGTGTAAACTAGCATGGCTGTACATATAAATACACAGTGTTCAAAAGGTGATGGGCTAATGTTGCTGTCCAAGGAAGTTTGTACCTCATTCTTGGTCCAGATGAACTTGCTGCTGTGCTACTGTTGTCAGCACTGACTGTGCAGCAAGCTGGCTTTGTCCAGTGGAGTGGAGCTAGGAACTCCAAGGTGCCACTGACTGTGTTGGGTGTTGGTTCTGACTGCCACAGAGTGCTAAGTGCAAGGATGCTGGCCTCCCTTGGCTGCTCGAAAAGGTTGCTATGGTTATCAAAGGCTGTACCTAACCAGTAAACTTGTAAAACTAAAACCTTTTTCAGAAAACCTTATGTGAGGGGTGGGATGGCTTATGACTGTTGTGACTTTAAATGCCTGTGATTCATTTCTGATTGACTGTCTGGCCTTGTTTTTGGAACTTCTTTCCATCAAGAACTCTGTGCTGAGGGCGTGCTAGTGAAATAGTTAATGTCAGTGTTCCCAGTAAAGCTAACAAAGCTGCATGATCATTTTTGCCATCTGCTAAACCTTCACTACCATGGCTCTCATAGCAAAGCCATTGCAGAACTTCAGGATTAACTGATCTATAATTAGTTCTTGATCTATAATTAGTTTCAGGTACTGGAACAACTGTGGCTTACACTGAGGCTAAAGATACCAGCACAACAGAAAAATCTCCAACTGTTGGACTAGTTCCTGGAGGTACTGGTCCCAATAACTCACACTGCTAAACATTAGAGAAATTAAATGCAAACTGACCAACTAGCCTACTTGGATGTTTTCTCCTTTGCATGCAAGTAGAGAACACAGGCCAGATCATTTGTGTGGTGTAACAGCTGGAGCATGTGTTAAACAGATTTAGTTCACATGGGACAATGTGGAACCTGTAGGTTCCATGAAATCCCAAGAGTGCTCAGAGAAGGCAAGCAATAAAAAAAAGCTTCCAACTAATACAGGATGAAGCATGTTAGGCTGTTCTAGCAGTGTGCTAGTGAGAAGCTAATCAAATAGGAGCTGTTTCTGGGTTTGGGAAATGTTTGCATATGACAATCTGCCAGCCTTGTCAGTACACAAGCTCACTGTGTCAAATTCTCATGCAGGATTCAACACTAGTGGTACAACCTCTGAAGTGACTGCAGCTGGAAGAACATCAGCAGCTTGGATTATTCTTCCTGCTGGTGAGTGCAGCATTTACTGGCCTTTTGGACCCCGTGTGGTGAGCCGAGCCACTCTTAGGAGCTTGACCTGACACTGCTCCATGTCTGCAATCTTTGTCCCCCTGCAGTGTTGCTGATGATGGCTGCAGCAGCTGGCTACTTCATGTGGCGTAACTGGCAGCACAAGAACATGAAAAGCATGAATTTTGATAATCCAGTCTACCTGAAAACCACGGAAGAGGACCTCACAATTGATATCGGGAGACACAGCGGTTCAGTAGGACACACCTACCCTGCAGTAAGTAAACCTATTTACCTGTCATGTCTGAGACTCCACGTTAATAACTGCAGTTGAAAGAGTGCCAAAGGATACCTGAGTTGAATTTAGGAGTCTTCTCTGCTTTTGAAAGCTGCTGGCTGCGGACTGGGCTGAACCAGTTGACAACTTTACCTATAATCAAGGTTAAAGTTGTGGTAGGTAACTAATGTCTGTGCCTGGGATGGAGTAATCTGTGCTGAATGTGGTCACTAGCCTGCAGAATTGCCCATGATGTGTGTTGCTTTATTGTCTTTTATTGGTGCAACTGTAGCTGACTTATACTTACCTTTTTTGCAGATATCTGTTGTCAGCACAGATGATGACATGGCGTGAGCACTGGATCAGCAATCACTTTCAGTTTACTTGTGTCTTACACTCTTTGGGGATAGTAACCAGGTTTGTGGCTGAAGGACTTCCTCCATTCTTGGAAGAAAGAAGATACTTTCTGTATTTATGGAACACTTGTGTAAATAGTTATTTTCTACGGCTCAACAACTCTGTAAATACCTGTCCACAACAATTCAGCTGTTAGTGGTTACAGTTTTATCAGTAACCTTTGGGTTGGTTAGTCAGTAACATCACTGACCAAAAATAAAGCACTTTCCATAGAAAGCCATATTCCAGCCACAACTTGTAACACCTGTACATATGTCTATAGGCCACTTGTAAATAATTATTGGAAAATCACTATCAAGCACTTTGAAATACTTCAGATGTAAATTATTGTACACTCTCTTTTTCAATGATTGGGGCAACGGCAATAGGAAAAAACGGGTTACTATGATTGCCAAAAATTTGTAAACATAAGTAATTTTATATGTATGATTGTTTCAATCTTGTCTGTTACCTCTTAGAGGTCTACAAGAATGAATGATCTATAAGAAACCACTGTAAAACTCAAATGCAGCCGAGGGGATAAAAATAAAATGAGTCAAGCAGTCGAAGTATTGTTCTTGATTATTATGTTAGTTACTCCCCATAACTTTTGTAGTATGAGATGCTACTTGACTCTTGCTAATCCTTCCCCCTTCAAGGTAAGAAAAAAATTGCTTATGGTAGGAGGGATGCAGTTTCAAGGCTAAGACATAGTTTGGAAATAGCAATAATCTCTTGGTTATGTGTTAGTGATGACATGTTAAATCACTCTCAATCAATCCTGTCTCCAAAATAGTAACAATGAAAATCATTGAGTCAACACTTGGATCAGTTCCTAGGCTTGCTTCTAATGCTTGTTCTCATTGCAGTTACAACTGGGGTCTGTTCTCTTAATGGTCTTCTTGTATTGGGGACTCCTTTACTGACAGACGAGGGCAGCTGCCAACTTGTGCAGATTTAAAATAAGTTGTTTCTAGCAAGTTCACGACTCTTTGGGGATTTGAAGCTTCAAACCAACCATCTCTGGCAACTCTTGACTGCAGGCATTTAAGATGTCTAGAAGCCATGTGGACTGAATTGTCATGCAAAGATCAGAGTGTAAGGGGGCCTCCAAAGTTTCTGGCTAGCAATACTATGTCTGTTTTACCAAGTACTTTTTGGGATAAAGTGCCTTTCAAAGCTGCCTAATATGTGAGGTTCATAAGTTATTGGGGTAGAATTCAACTTTTTCAGTTTGACTTCTAACTCTGGATACTCTGAAGTGTTTGTGTTCAAATGTGACAAAACAAAACATAGTTCTTAGTCAGATGGTTGGTTGCAAATTCATGTGGCAGCTAATTACAGGCAAAATGCTCAGCCTTCCCAGTCTTTGTCCAGAACAGCTCTGCTTTTTTGTTGAAGTTCATTGCTCCTACCAGTATCCTACCAAATGGTATAAGGAGAGAGCAGTAAAACCAATGAAGACATTTCTTCCTGAGGTTAATATTTGTTTGAAGTAGCAACTTAAGTTTATTTTGGGAACCTGAGGTAGTTTTTACAGACACTGTGGGCTCTAGGGATTTGTTTTCTGACTTTGTTCCAATGTGCTGAGCAAGGAATGGTGTCTTGACAAACAAAATTTATTTCTTTAGTCTAAAGAGGACTTAACACTTTAGCAGATAAAACTTCTATGGCTTCATATAGCAGGAGGGAGGAGAGGGGAATATAAGGCCGTAGCAGGAGATGATATAAGATGGCCTGTACTTATTTGCAAATGTTGTTTGGTTTTTAGTCTCACTAGGTTTATTCTTTCCTGCCTCTTCAATTTTGTGTTATGAAATCATTGTTTACTTCCACAGCAGGCTTGGACAGTAGTCAGGGATTCCTTCTGTAAAAATAGATCCAACTTGCATTGACAAGTACCTTCCTCCCTTTGAACAGATTTTTTCCCCCTGCCATCTGGAATCATTTGACTGTGTTGTACTCCTCATCATATGACTTTTGGCATTTAGTTGAGGTGGTGTAGCTGTGCTGAGCTCTCCTGCAGCAGCACCCTGTGGCTGAGCTGGTGTCCACTAAAGGAATTCTGAGTCATCATCCCTCTCCCTCAGGTCCTCTGCTGTTCTTGTGGAACCCCAGAGCAATGGGACATTAATAACCTCTTTGTCAGATTTCACTCTTAAGTTGACTTTATATTCCTCCTGAAGAGTTTTCTGCTTATAGATACAGAAATATTACTGTAGCTGGTTATTGAAGTAGTGTTCAAGGTAATGGTATAGCTTTTGCTTCCCAGAAGAATATATAATCCCTCTTGTTCTAAATACTGCCTATCTCTGTTCAGTGTCTGCTGGCCAGTGTGAGTGCAAAGCTAAACTTGAATCTGGCTTTTTTCTTTCCCTTAAAAACATGCAAATTTCTCTTAATACACTCCCTCTGCTCCCACATTATTTTCTGCCTCCTGTTTGATCTGCCTTTGTTATTATAGCACTGTAAATATTTTACATTATTGCTTAGAGGCAAATTAACATAAAGGGAATTGATGCTGCTCATGTGATTTTTCTTCCCCTTTTGCACCTTGTTCCTCTACAGGTAGCTACAATATACCCTTTTCCTACCCAGCTTGTATTTGCCTACATTTTTAATGGACATACCTTTTTTCCAATCAGATCTTTCCTGAAACAGCAAAGATGCACTTATCTATTTTTATGTAAACGCTGAATCTTGCTAGATAAGAGAAAAAGTACAGAAACAAAGGCTTGGGCTGGAACAACTAGTGTGAGAGCACTCGGATAAAGGAAAAAAAGCAGAAGCTCTCTTCACTTCACAATGTAGATGTAAGTGGAGACCTGCCAGTACTTTCTGTAGATATGGCACAGCATGTCTGTGAAGAAATGTGCTCCTGTTCCTTCTTTGAGCTGGCTCACAACAGTGGTTGGTATTGTCACTGACTGGAAGATGTTTGGAGACACCTGTCTGCTCTGCTGAAGTGCAAAACCCAACTTAATACAGCCAACTTGCTGGTTTTTTGCTTTTCCTCTCCTGAAAGAGCTTTGAAATTTACCTCTATCAAAAAATTCTTCAGAGCAGGGGTGGGATAGACAGGCTGTGCAATCAGTCTGCTGAATATCCAGGATGTTAAACATCTAAAATAAAGACTGCCTGTGGAAAGAATGATTGATGGTCTTAATTCTTGCACAGCCCTGGTTGGGACACTTCCACACCTCTGTCAAGTCCTGGAAAATGCTTCATATCATACATGAAACTTCCTCCCACCCCAACAACTTAAACAGGTAACTGAAGGCTAACTTCACTAAAATACTCCTTGCTATGTAATAAATTGCTCGAAGACATGAAAACACTAAGCATTAAATCAAGACAAATGATTGGGAAAAACACATTTCATAGAAATGGATTTTTGCTTTGGAGGTGTCCTCTGTAAAGATGGTTTTTAGGTAATTTTTCCTTCCTTCCTAGACATTCTTCCCTAGAGTCAAACTTCAGAATACATGGAAATATTTTATGGTACTGCCAGTGCATACATTTAAAGTTGATAGTTGGATAGCAATGTAAAAAGATCCATTCAGAACACTTGTTTCTTTCCAGTGGAAAGTATTTTTGAAAGGTCTCTTGGAAAGGCTGATCATTGAATACAGTCAAGGCCACAACCATCTAGGAACTCTGTTTCATGTTCTAATATCCCCTTTGTGGATGTGTCCAACTGAGAAGTGTGGTTAGGTTTAGACAGCTTATTTCTTTTTTTGGGCCCTTAAATATAGGAGAGCTCATGTGTGCATTTAAATTAAGACTTCCTTGAAAGTTGGATTGTGGTTTGGTAATTCCATAGTGTATTGTGGCTGCCACTGTCTAAGACAAATACTGTGAGTTTCTAACTCTTTGGCTGGTGCCTCTAGTGGTAAAATAAGTTCATCCCATTAACTTTCTACAAATAATGATCCTTAATAAAGCCTCAGTACAAAATTCAAGTTACATGTGCTATAGTCATACAGGAGCAACTTGGTAGTTCTGGTTTTACTAGAAGAAACAGTGATTATTCTTTAATTAGACAGCATTCAACACTCTGCCCCTCTTCCCCAATATTTTTTTGGTAGAAGAACAGGTCAAAGTCAGTTGGGGGCAGAGGGAGTGGGAGGATGGTGTTTGTAGAATTTATGTATAAGTTGCTGGTTGTCATCCATTCACATTATCAAATTCCTGGTGCCAGGTAAAACCTGTTGGTTTTGTAATTGTAGTATACCTGGATCTTGTCTCTGGAACAGAGTTTGAAGAATTGCTTGGACAGAAATGGGTAGCTGGCAGTTTGTAGCATATAGGAAGAGCTATTTCTTCAAAGCCCTTTGTCTTTCTGGCAGCCTCCACTGCTGGTTTAATTTATGTAAGTGAATGCGGAGAAAGAAAAGTTGTAAAACTGCTTGCTTACAGAGAGTGTAATTCAAATGGTGTCATGAGAACAGCACTCCAGTGTTTGATATAGTGCATCCAGCTGAGAGAAAAACCACTCAAAAAAAGCCATTTTTCACCGCCTTATGTTTCAGATGCAAATACCCACTGACTGCTGAAGAGTTAACATTTTGTTAGCTGTCTTTGTAATTCAAATGTCACAGGCAAGCAGTGGACATTCCCAATTATATGATACCATCTAAAGGTCTCTTGTTGACCATCAAGAATCTCTACCAGAAGGTGTTTTAGTTCTCCCTGTATAAGCAGGACAAGACATGACTTTCACTAGGAACTACCCCAACACTTTCTTTTAGTCTTTAGCAGCTAAAAGGATCCACTCCAGAGTGTGGCCTCTGCAAGTGGCTGTGACAAACAGCATTAATAATTAGACCTGACATTCATTTTGTTCTTCTCATCTGACACTTCAGTAGCAGTTAGTTAATTTAACACTAAGTGGCAGGTTTTTTACATGATACTGGAGAGGCAACTGAGAAAATGAAACTGCCTTTAAATTACCTCAGAATAGAAGGAAGTCGAGCAGCCAGCCTGGTCATTAGGAGCCTAACAATCACGTTAATGAAGTGGTGAAGAATTGAAATAATCACAACTTGTGTAAATCAATTATCTCCAGAGCCTGTTGTCCTGTAGGGAAGAAGTGAAGCTTCACACTCTGCCTCAAGAGGCAGGGCTGAGCCAGGAGTCTGCTTTGAGGAGCTCAGTCCTCATCAGAGAATATTCCAGTACCTATAGTGTGCTTAGATATGTGGCAGCTTACCCTTTGCCTGCACTTCCTCTTTTTTTTTATTTTTTTTTTTTTTTTTTTTAAGACATTTGATGCTGTAAAATAAGGTCTTTAGTGTTAGCCATAGTTCACAGGAAGGAACCTGGCCCAAATTCATCAGAATTTGGTTCATCAGAACCTGGCCCAAAGCAATCAGAAGCAACTGCCTGGGTAAATCCAAGAACAAAAGCGAGATATGCAGAAGCCCCACTGCTCAGATTGCAAAAGATGGGGCAACCAAAATAGCACACAAAGTCTGGGAGGTCTCCATTGGGCCTGCAGCAACATCCCTGGGTGCTTCTTGAAGGAGGAGTCCCTGCCAGGCAGTCTGGACCTCATGGAAAGGCTCCAGTCCTCCTCTGAGGGCAGGATTCAATGCCTCATCCATCTGTTAAAACAGAGGATCCAGGACTGATAACCAGCCAGAAGTACATCCTGTGTAATTTAAGATTTTCAGAAATTAATATTAAAAGTGGAGCAATACATAGAAGATGAGAGCATAAAATCAGTTTAAGTCAAAGGTGAAGCTGTCATATTAATTCTTCTTGCAGGGGATCCTTCTCCATACTTAATTTATGAACTGCATTAAATACCATTCCCAAATTTGACTATAAATGAAAGTCCAGAAGACCAGCTAGGCACAGTGCATCTCTTAAAATGATGAGGATTAAAAGGGCCATTACCAGGCAGTAGCAGAGAATATACATCACCATTATTTAATTTTGGTTCCTTGTATTTGTTACAAATGGGAAGGAAATCAAATCAATGTCTTTTCATCTTGGCAAATTTGTAGCTTGACTTGCTAGGTACTTACAGTTTGCTTTTAGAAGCAGTGAACAGAGAAGTGTACTGACAAAGAGCCCAGTTTACCAGAGAGAGGAAACAAAACTCAGAGAAAAACTCAGCCTGGCACAGAAGAAAATGCCTCTGTCAGCAATTTGTCTTAAGCACACAGGCTGACACAGTTGCCACAAAGAGGAATTGTCACAGGATCCCTTGGCACTCCCGAGTTTCTGTGCACCAGTCCATCACATTTGATTGTTTAAGCTTCATGGACCTTAGAAGTATGACCAGACAATGTAGTCCTGTGCTTTGTAAGGAGCTGCAGCTGCCCTCGGATTAGGTAAGTATGAAAGGCTATTTAATAGCTCACGTGGTAAATGGAGAGTGTGTTGCACTCATTCCGCTATTTGTTTCCTGTCCCATTTAAGGCAAATCTCTCCTATGCCTCAGCTTTCCTGCTTGTACCAAGTCATGGGGCTATTGCAAATATAAACCAGAGCAGAGCTTGTAAAGCTCTAGGGGAATGATGGGTACATGTGCTTAGCTGTACTCATACTCAGAAGAACATGTGTTTGAGCAGATTTCACTTAAAGATGCCCAATGCCACCATTTAACCAAATTTTAGCAAAGACCTGAGGTTAGTTGTTCTGGTGTTCTGCCTCTGTGGTTTTTCTGGTAGGCAGTGTAGGTGATTGTCCTGGTTTTGGCCAAGAACAGGGTTAATCTTTGGCAAAAGCTGAGAAGGAGAGTGGCCAGACCCTAAAGTTATACCACATCACGTCAGATCACTGCCAGGAGTAGGCGAAGGGTCTCTTTCTTCCAAGAAGAATGAGATTTCTGGTTGAAATTAATGAGATTTATGGAGAAAGCATGGTGAGGAAGACCTGGTTGGGATTCCTTGTGGGCTTTCCGTGTAAATAATTTGTCTTACACAATTCGTTATTAATTGTGTAATTAATAACAAATTGTGTAATAATTGTTGTTGTTACTGTTCCTTTTCTTATCTCATTGCTCTTTCCAGTAAATTGTTCTTACCTCAACCCAATTTTAACCTTTTGTGCCTCTGATTGTCCTCTCCATCCTGCTGGAGTGAGAAGGAGGAGGGGAAGGGGGAAGAGGGGGAGTGAAGGGCAATGTGATTTGGGAGAGTCTCAGTGGGGGTATTGAATTGGGGAGTACCATTCCTAAACCACAGATGTGCACCATAAGGATATTTACTTCTCTGTTAGTTGTAATATTTTGCATTAAACACAGTGTTCTAAAGATGAGAGAAAACAGAAATTACAGATATATGTGAAGTTTAATGCAACCACATAAATTGTGTCTATGTTCATTCTGCTAGACTTACTGCACTAGTAAGAGGAATGTTTGAAAGAAACAGAGAGAGTAAGCACAAAATGTTGTGCCATTAAATGGATTTTTTAAAATAGCCATAGAAAAATCCTTGGAGGTTGTTTTGTACAGCCTACTGCTCAGAGCAGGACTCCTCTCAAAGTTAAATCAGGTTGATTAGCTGGGCAAGCTTTGAGTTTGCAACTCAGGTCAGATTTTCTTCTCAATTTTGATTAACATATTTTTATGATGCTAGTTTCTTTTAGCAATGAGTTGACAAGGCTTTCTGGTACAAGGACACAAAACAAGCCATCATTTTTTGAAAAGAGAAATGGACTCAAATGCATATGCCATCAGAGTAAGAATGAGTTCTTTGGCACAAGTAGCCAATAGTAAAACTACATAATGGTTTTAATGAAAATAAATATATTTCAGGACCTGACTAAGTGAGCTTTATATTCTGACATTCTTAAGACTGATTTTTTTTTTTTTTTTTGGTTAAAAAAATCACAGCCTCAGTCAGTAGCTCCAAGACTCATATTGTGCATATATTCAGGTTACATGAGAAGTTCAGCAATAATTGGGATTTACTTTATGTTGTTTGGAAGTCTCATACACATGCCTACTCTACTGGTCATGCATTAACAGCATAAATACATTTTCAAAAGCATCAAGCTAATACCATGAGAAAAGGCCTTAAGGATGTAGTGTTTCCAACCTTCAAATGTTTCTATTCAGTTTCATAGGGTGATGCCACTAAGAATATTTTAAAATCAAGATTTCTCTTAAACTTAACAAAATTATGATACCTTGCTGTGATTGTGACATTTACGTTGTGATAGTTGCTAAACCATCTATGTCTCAAAGAAGTGGAGAATTTATCAAAAGTGTAAGTTAAAGGAGAGAAAAAGGGAAGTGTTTTGGGCTGATTAGCTTATTCATCCCAAAGACAAATAGTAAAAATGAACAGAGATTGTATCACTATACCATTTTGTCTTTAGGACAGAGGACTGGCAAAGAAACTGTGTGTACTGTTCCAATCTTCCCATCCTTTGCTGTGTTAAAGGAGGACAGTTGACTAAAATGTGCTATTAGAAAATGCCTGGTGGCATTAAAAAAAAAAATAATAATAAAAAAAAAAAAAAATAAAAAAAAATCAGTAACTAGTAATTTAATTTGTTATCTCTTTGATAAAGCTGTGGAACTGAACATGTAAATGGTTCCCTGACTTTGCCTGTTTTGGTTCCAATCCTGTACTGCCTTCTCCCTAGAAGCAGGCATTTTTCCACCTTAATTGGTCTTTTTTAAAACAATCACAAAGAAAAGTTTCATTTCTGTGTTAATATTGCCACATGAGGCTTTTGTTATAAATGCATATTATATAGTTGGCTTTTTACAAATATTAACATGACTACTATATGTATAATTTTACTGTATTATCTTTTATTAATAGAGTTTAGAAAGGCAATGAATGTCTATTTTCTGATTATACCAGAGGGTTAACAGTAAAAAACTGGGGTTTTTTATCTCTTCTTTGTAACATCTAAACCACCAATCCAGAAGTTATGGAAGGGTGGGGTCAACTTGTGACCCTTCATAAAAAAACTGTTGACTTTCTGTTTTCTTATCCAAATGAAAAGAACCAGAAAATTTGTACACATGTTACCAGACTGAGTGGAGCCACCCACAAATAAATCTATTAGATAAGATGGTCGGGGATACTTCAAACAGATCAAAAAAGAATGTTTAACATCTATTGAATATTCAACACAGAGATCTTTAAAGGTAAAAATCAAAAAGGGTGAAGGGGGGCGTCTGGCAGATCTTGTGCCAAGCCCCCTCGGCAGAGAAGCTTCTCTTATTCTGTCTCCTAAATTGTCCATTTTTATTTTTTATTAAACTTATAAATCTTAAAAGAGAGTGGAACTCATTTTTCACACTTTCGTTTCTGATTTCCACAGTGCTGTTCTTCCTTCTCAGCAGACTCCTGAGGTCATTAGCAAGCATGAGCTGTCCAGGATAATCAGTTACACAGGAAGCAAGACATCAGAGTCAGAAATGTAGGAAGAGGCACCTTTCTGCTGGAAGCTATGTCACCCCTCTATTCTATTGTTGATGATATCAAAGCAATCAAAGGCTTTTTTTTTTTTTTTTCTTTTATTTCTCGCAAACAGTGCTAAGCCTCTGCTAAGCCTCTAAGTTTGTGTGCTGAAGAAATAAATTTAAAACAATAAAGTTGGCAGACCACTCCCCACCTGCCTTCTATCCCCTTACCCCTCTGCAGTGACACTAAAGGAGCAGTGATGTGCCTGCAGGAGAACAGAACAAATTTGGGGTATGATGTGGCAGGAGATCACACTTAACCAGACACTGCTGCACCCTTTGGCACTGATCCTGTTCGTGGTGGGGGTTTGGAAGAGCCCTGAAGAAGCAGAGGAGCACAAAGGTTGTGCAGCTGCTCAGTTCCTTCCCTTGGAGCTGGGAGCTGTGCCCAGCACAGGCTGGGCTCTGAGGAAGTGTGCTGTCTCTCCCCCTCTTCCCTTGCAGCAGCTGTGCACTCCAGCACCCAAATAAGTCTTAATCACTCCGTGGTGGCTCTTTTGTTCAGCTGTTTTTAGATTTAGAGACCCATTTATGCAGTCAAGTTAACACAAGACTCGGGGCTTGGATCTGCATTGTTGTCTGCTTTGTGCAGTAATTTAATGGGCATGCCAAATGGTAGCTGAACAGCACTAAACCCTTGACCAGCTTTTTTTCATCTTTTGTGCACAGACAATCGATGGTACAAGAGGCAAAACAGAATGGCCTGTTTGATGTAAAACAAGCTGCAAATTCTGTCGAGTTGTCATTCGCATCCTTACTACAATTAATCAAAATTCACTCCATGGAACTAAAGAAGGAGAGGTCCAAACTGAGATAGACACCTGACTGTGACCAGGCATAGCAATCGACATTAGGTGTAGCACTGTGCACATTTAAGGCAGAACATTTTTTTTATTCATGAAAGTTTATGAAAGTCTGTCCTGTTTTCAACAAAATCAAAACAAAGTTATTAGCTTTAGATAAATGGGGAAAAGGAATGGCACAGATTACAAAAAGCAGTACCATGTATTAGGAGGGTTTTTTAAAATTGTTTACTGCTTCAGAGTTTGATATAAATTCCTTTTTAACAATATAAGAATATAATTTTCTATGTCTGAGACCAATGTGTGAGATATGACCACGTGGAGTCTGGAGCAGGATGCTTCCTCAAACATCCACAAGAACCTGAAACCCTGGAACTGTTTTCCTCAAAGCAGCAGCTTCACAGCCAAAGCAAGAGTCTGAAAGTAACAGTAAACTAAGTTCAGCAGGACACATTTTACAGAAGAAAAATCTCCAGACTCAGAATAGCCTAAATGGTATTGGTAAGGAAGATATTACTGAGAAAAACTGGTTGAATTTATGACCAGTTTTCTATCTCAGTTGTCAGGTATATTGTTGACTGCTCTGTGCAGGAAATAGCAGTCTTTGTATGAGGGGGAAATGTCTGTGATACTGTAAAGGTCTGTAGTGTATATTTATTGCAAAAGAATTTAATCTTCTTGAGTCAATAGGGTTTGCCACAATTACACCAGTTTAAGAAACTAGTGAAGCTTTAAGGACACACCCTGAGTTTAGAATATCCCTTCCCACCAAGGAAAATTTTGATCTGCCTTTAAGAAATGAAAGAGAGTTGTCTTTGGGTTTTGAGTTGAGAAATCTATTTTTACCACATGGTGTCAAATGCCAGAAGGAATTCTCTTACTTGAAATTATGCAAAGAAAACATATATGACATATTTCAATTGTGACATTCTAAAATTCAAACTGCCTTGAGTGACAAACGACATCTTCACAGGCTTAAATGGGTAGAATTATCTGTGTTACTTTAAAAAAGAAAAAAAAAAAATTATTGGAAGGAAAATTTTGTCTTCTGATGTATTCGGATGCACATGTAGGTCCAGGACTATTGTGAGACATGAACTGATTTGGGTGATATGTCTATTTAAAAAGCAGAAAGAATCGTGTTATTACAGGGCTTCAAAAAAAAGAACAACAATCTATACTTGAATATGAAGACCCATGAAACAGAGCAAATGATTGCTTTGAGAAAAGAATACAATTTAATTTTTGGTGTATAACAGCAATGTGTTTTAATGGAAGAAAATTAATAAATATAACAATGTCAGGCACCAGCAGGAGCAAAGATATTTGCACAGAGAAAAATAGCTGTTTTACAGCTTTTATTTTTTGTGTGCTGTGCATCCACCAGAGGCTAAAACTGTGACATCATGGATACTTCCCCCATGACACATTGTCGTGTCCACCGTGGAGGGCAACATGATAAATTCTCACTGAGCAGTCTGTCACCCAGCTGGCAGACACTGAAACGCTGTCAGAGGGCAAGCCAATAAAGACACAGACACAACGTTTTTCTGTCCTGTGACCACCACTTTAGTTATGCTAATCCAACGAATTAAATGCGAGAAAAGTCTGCTTAAAAGGCAATGTTACGCTCCAGCTGCCAGAAGAACAGAGGAATTGCAGTGATGCTGCTCCCAAAATGTGCCCTCTCCACGTGCACATGCACACGTACACAGAGTGGTTATGTCACACTCGAAAGTAATGCTGGATTTTCTATTTAAAAGGAGTCAAGTTGACAAGTGAGTAAATTAGTGGTGTTAGAACAGCTGGAAATAGGTTTTTCTGTCTGGCTCTTTTCAATTTGTTCTCGTATATTGCATTAATATTCTGGCTTTTTTTGCTGTAAGAAAGAGGGGAAAGAAAAGCAGCAGATAATAAATTCCTAGTTTAGCATTTCCATTGTGTTCCATCTTAATAGGCTTTTTCCCAGGCTTAGGGCTGTACCTTACACTATAGGGCAGCCTGTAATAATATTAATCTGTAGGCTTAATTCATCAGAGGATGGATCCTTGTTAGACCACTTTCTACTCCTTTTTCACCACAGATCACGTGTACAAAAATATTTTCTTTCCTGTGATTCAAATAAGCACTTGTTTCTATAGCATGGGATTCACCAAAAGTTACTTGTAATAAGGAGAAAAATTAATTTTGGTTCCTACTCTTTTAATTTTTAGATTATGTTTTAAAGATAATAAGTTACTGTTTTATTGATTTGAAATAGGACCATTGTTCCTATACTTGTAGATTCTTTTTCAAGAGCTTGTTCTGTACCTGCTCAAATCTCTGGTGATTATCTGTCTTTCTTAGACAAGCTGAAAGGGGATCATGTTACTAAACTGAGATTTTACTTTTTTAAGATAAGTGGTTGTCCTGGGTTGTAGTGTGGGATGTACACAAAGTATTTATTCTATCACCATCTTCATGAACTGTTAAACCAAGTGGAGCAGTGTTTTCCCAGGCCCCTTCCTTTGGGCTCTTCTGCTCATGGCCCATCAATGCCTGGCCCATGACTCACAGGTAACTCCCTCCAGGAGTTATCTCTGTTAATGGGCCATCAAGGACCCACTTCACAACTCCTCATCCCATTGTGAGATGCTCTGCCCAGGGGGAGGAGCCAAGCATTCTCATCTGGATAGAATCTGGGATTTGGGACAGTACAAGCAGCCCTGACCCACTGGATTCCCAGAGGACCAGAGCTCCCAGACCTTTCTACAGGATCACTGCTTCAGGAAGAGCACTTCACCTGGACTGCTTCCACCACCCTGCTCAGGTTGTATTCTGACTCTGTCAGTGGTCTTTCGTATTATTGCATTTATTTTCTTTTATTTTACCTTTTTACCTTTCTTCTTATTAAATTGTATTTCTGACTTGGAGCTTCTCACTCCTTTTGCTTTCCAAACCACGACAGTGGTTTGGGTCCTGTAGCTGGTAACTGAGGCCAAACACTTTACTGTGAAACTGAATAAAAATCAGGCTCTCCAGACAGTTTCCTGCTCAAAGATGGGAAATAGGACCTTGAAGCAGAAAATCTATGAGCTGTTTTGCTACTGCAACTCTGAATCCCTCAGGGAGGCAGTAGATGCACTTTCCTCCTCACAGAGCAGGGAGGGTATCCCCTGACAGGTGGGAAAGTGTATGAGGGCTTTCCACATACAAAACTGTTTATCCACTCAATTACAGACAGAAAGAACCAAAAAATACAGAAAGAATCCAATAACCTACCCTGAGAGAAAGATTAGAGAGGACATACAGATCTTTGGCTCATCATAGTGTGATTACACACAGCCTGTTTTGGGGCTTCAGCAGCAGCCTGGGAAAGGCCTGAAAAGGGAATTGCAACAATTATTGACCTCACCATTGGCCATAAATCTTCCAGCATTATTATTTCTTAACTACCAAGACACCTGGGAAAAAAAAATTAAAAATTGCAATTGCTGAACAACCATCCAGGCACGTCACTAAAGACACAAGGATGATGGCAGCTTTTGCTGCGTCAGCATCACACTCTGCAACTCAGTGCCCAAGAAGGTGTGAAACACAGATCCCCGTGGCTGGCTCCACACAGAAAGTGCAATTTCAAGTTACTTTTTTAGGTAAAGCAACCCTGGAATATCCAGTAGATGCAGTAAGGGCTTGGAGCTTGGCACACTCTGGGGCAGAGGCAGGAGAATGGTCCACTATGTCATCTCCCTGTGGGGTTTAGGGCTCTCCATGCTGTTCCCACCTGCAGGCAGGAGGCTGGAAATGGCACTTGGGTTTCTCTCCTCTGCTTGGAGAAAAGCAGAAGTCCCCTGAGGTTACCTGAGAAGGCACAACACAAGTGGCAAGATTTAAAACTTCTGCTGTGGCTCTTCCATTGAGACCCCAGGGAATCTTACACTTCACAGGGGGATGGATGTAAGACACCTGCCCTTGGTGTCTGTCTTTCTTTCTGGCAGGCAGTTGGCTGGGGAAAATTACACACTTGTATACCTGTTACAGTTCTAGTTTCTTTTTCTCTGCCCAGGTCAGGATTAAGACATAGGTGTTGTGGTTTGAAAGCAAAACGAATGAGAAGCTCCAAGTCAGAGATATAATTTAATAAGAGGAAAGGTAAAAAGGTAAAAATAAAATAAAATAAATGCAATAACACAAAGGATCACTGACAGAGTCAGAATACAACCTGAGCAGGGTGGTGGGAGCAGTCTAGGTGAGGTGCTCTTCCTGAAGCAGTGATCCTGTAGAAAGGTCTGGTAGCTCTGCTCCTCTGGGAATCCAGTGGGTCAGGGCTGCTTGTCCTGTCCCAAATCCCAGATTATATCCAGGTGAGAATGCTTGGCTCCTCCCCCTGGGCAGAGCATCTCACAATGGGATGAGGAGTTGTGAAGTGGGTCCTTGATGGCCCATTACACAGAGATAACCCCTGGAGGGAGTTACCTGTGAGTCATGGGCCAGGCGTTAATGGGCCATTAGCAGAAGACACCCCAAAGGTCATTAGCAGAAGAGGCAGGGGCTTGGGAAAATACTAGCCCACCTGGTTTCAACAGTTCATGAAGATGGTGATAGAATACTTTGCATACATCCTACACTGCAAACCAGGACAATAGGAAACGTGGATTTTGAGTTCAGACTTGGTTGTCTATTATATCTTATCTATTAACAGACTCACAAGCTGTGAGCTCAATCTAGCAAGTTAGAGAAACAAGGTAGAATGGAGAGTTTCTAACTCTTTCCAAGATTATTTAACAATAATCCCCCAGTAATGAGGTGACACTTACATTATTTATATTTCTGACCCAATAATAGCCACCCAAGGCCTGCAATGTGGACCTTTTTCACCCAGTTACAGAAAACCACCCAAACTCATGAAGAAGAAGGAAGAAGGTGAAGAAGAAGGAAGAAGAAGAAGGAAGAAGATGAAGAAGAAGGACTCAGACAACACCCAAAGCCCTCCATCTTGACTCACATGCATTGTTATATACTGAAACCCAAAATTCAAGTTTCCATAATTCCAACATATACCCAGGATAGCTTTAAGTAGTTTGTTCTTAATGAGTTAAACTTCCCTAGGTTACTAAGAATGAAAAACTTCTGATTTTTTTTTGGCCTACAACTACACTATGGCTTGTTCAAGGAAATCCAGGCCAGTCAGAAACCTTTTCTACCACCAATTACATCTACCATCTATTATTTCCCCCAGCCTTTCAGCCATACTTTCTATATTCTCTCATTTTCAGTCTGACTGACACAACAGTTGCTTTCAGGGAATGTAATCTTTAATTAATCAACTTACTAGCAGATGTTTTCTGCAGGCTATAATTTCTCATCTAAAAAGACATTTTTCTACCAAGAAAATATAAGGCTGGTGAAAAAAAAAAAACAACCAACAAAACTCAACAAATTTTAGCTGTAAAAAGTAGTCATTTCCTCTGCTATAAACTTCATCTCATCACTCCAGTGATGTGATTTGGCAGCCAAATCTTCAGGGTCTCTGCTGTCAGTGCCCATTATTGCACCTTCTGGTGAATGCTGGAGTGTTGAAGTACCATCACAAATAAAAGAAATTATGCTGCTGACTTGTTTTTTCACAGTGATGGTAGAACCACAAGAGTAGGAATGATAACACTTCTTATTCCACAATTTACCATCGTGAACACTGGAGCAGAAAATAGGGAAAGAGGTTCCAAAGCTTATATCAAGTAATCAAAACTGTTCATCCTCCTCTGCAAATTGTAGTTTTACAGCTATTTACATATAGAACTGAAAAGTGTTGATGTATCCCTAACCAAAGGTTCATAAATGTTAGAGAAAGCACAGTGAGCCCCTGTTCCTTAGCAGAGTTTCATGTAGCTGCTATCACAGTACAAAAGCTGATCATTAGCATTTCTTCTAGTCTTGAAATTTAATTTTATGGATACATCCCATGCAAGAACATTTAGGGTCCCAGGGAATGTTGGGGTTGAATTTTAGTCTAAGGTCACAGCCTATAACTGTCAAAGAAAACAAAGAAAGATTATATGGCATTTGTACAGACCTATTATTAAAGTTATTAAGCCATTTTGCCTGCCACATATTCATATAGCTAAAGTCAATATCTGTCTTTCTTACAAAACTCAATAAATCCAAATTTTTCTATATAGCTACCAGAGTTTTTCGTGTAGCATTGCAAGTTCAGCCTTTTGTTTCCTTGTAAATGTATTAATAAATATTATTTGGTGACTTGTGCCACATCTCCAGCACCTTTATCCTCAGACAGGCAGTGTGTGCCTTCCCACACTGTTGTCTCCTTGCAAAGGGCAGCAGAATTGGGCACCAGGAATGTGGTTTGGACTGCATGGCTCAAACTGTGGAAGCAGCAGATGTGGGAGCATCTGAGCACCAGTGGCTGCATGAAATCTTAGGTGCTAATGTCACAAGTCAGAATAGATCTGCTTTAGTGATACAACCTAAAAGAGAATTAGTGGGCTGTGAAATCTGTCTGTTTGGGGCACTGTCTAACCACTTGTTGTGGTTTGAAAGCAAAACGAGTGAGAGGCTCCAAGTCAAAGATATAATTTAATAAGAAGAAAGGTAAAAAGGTAGAAATAAAATAAAATAAATGCAATAACACAAAGGATCACTGACAGAGTCAGAATACAACCTGAGCAGGATGATGGAAGCAGTCCAGGTGAGGTGCTCTTCCTGAAGCAGTGATCCTGTAGAAAGGTCTGGGAGCTCTGCTCCTCTGGGAATCCAGTGGATAAGTGCCCCTGCACTGTCCCACATACCAGATTATATCCAGGTGAGAATGCTTGGCTCCTCCCCCTGGGCAGAGCATCTCACAATGGGATGAGGAGTTGTGAAGTGGGTCCTTGATGGCCCATTAAACAGAGATAACCCCTGGAGGGAGTTACCTGTGAGTCATGGGCCAGGCGTTAATGGGCCATTAGCAGAAGACACCCCAAAGGCCATTAGCAGAAGAGGCAGGGGGCTTGGGAAAACACTAGCCCACTTGGTTTCAACAGTTCATGAGGATGGTGATAGAATAAATACTTTGTGTGCATCCTACACTGCAACCCAGGACACCACTGAACAGCCAATAGCCACTTGCATTCCTGCTAGCAGCTAACAGAGAACTAACAGCAGCTAACAGAGAACTGGAAAACACAGGATGTACGTTTTCCTCTCATTCATTTCCCTGTCTTGCCAGTCCTTTTATGCTTTAATTAGGCTCAATAATATGTCCAAACAGCTCCTGAATGGGAGATCTCACTCGAGAAATTCACATTTGACAAAGTTGTGCAGAGGGCAAGCCAGCAGGGAACTCCTGACCAGAGTCAGAGCACTTTTACTCCCACAGCAAGTGCAGAAAATCTCAGTCTGAGCTGAGAAATCACACTGGAATTCCTCTTAACAAAATGAAGTTTTATATCACTGATATAAATTTTATAGCAGGGCACTGTTGCTTTTCCTGTTGAATTCAGCATTGACCATTAAAATCCACCTCGATAAAAATTATTGGTTTTTTTGTCACATCACTTTACATCTGAAGTCTGTAGATTTGAAGAGGCTCACTCCAAGACAGAAATCAGCAATTAGGTAGTTAGGACATGTTGAAAACTGGGTGCACAGCTTACTGCACAATAGCAGGGAAAATGAATATAAGAATATCATCTTTATTTTAATGTTATTGACATTTCAGCATAACCCAAATCCACTATAAAAGTAGGGTCTGCATTGCACTAAATAATTAATAGAAGCAGGAAAAGTGATCCTACCCTAAAGGATTTCCAGTCTATTGGGAACAGAGTGTAATATAAAAAATAACATTCAGGCAAAATATACAGTCATAACATTCCTGAAAGAAATGCTTTTTTCATTACCATAATAGTCATGTTTTCCATACTCAGGACTAGATCTATTAACTGAACTGCCTATCACAGTCCTTAGAGCCACAAAGCCTTCAGGCATCTTTCCAAACATCAGAGCCCTGAATAATATTAAAATACTTCCTCCCAAAACAGGAAGGGAGTGGGAGAGCTGGACATCCATTTTAGGATTTCCCCCAAGCTGCTTTCCCCCAAGAGAAATATGACATGATCATACAAAAAAGTATGACAACCTACAGACTCTTTAAAAATTACAGGTTTTTCAGACTTCTGGTAATTTTTAAAGAGTCTGTAGGTTATCATATTTTTTGTCAAAATGTAGCAGGCAAAATGGGAACTGAAGCAGACGCAGCATTGAAGGAAGAAACTAAAGTGGAAAAAAGCAATCTTCACCACCAGGCCAAAAGAGTCCATAGCACAACCAAATAATGGATTTTCCATGTTTGTATTGATGCAGCTGTATTTTAATGAGCAAGACTGGTAATGAGCAAATGGCTAAGAATATGTCTCACATTCATCTACTGTTCAAGCAGGGAATCCACCTGCAGGTGCAGCAAGATCCTCTCTTTCCTTTTGTGGTGGAATCTCTGTGGCTTAGAATGGATTTGCCCCTTGAGGACAGTCTGCCCACTGGTGTTAGAGTTAAGAACCTGAGATTTGCTCTTAAGCTTCCTGGGGATACACTAAGGTCACAGATTCTCTATGCCACACAGTATTTTCCTGATGGATTCTTTTTATTGCATTATTCCTCAAAAGTTTTCTGTCTTCCCTCCTACTTTCATCTGTAAAGTTCTTTTAGTCCCTTTGTCCAAAACCTTGGTTTTGGAGATACCAACTTCACTTTTTCATGCTTCAAATAAAGAACTGCCTAGTAGGAGCTCCACACTTAGGTGTGTCTTACACCCTCCTCACCCCTTTTTCAGGACTCACCTTTTCATCCACTCACAAATCTTAGCCTTCAAAACTCTTCAAAAATTAGACAACTTTTTTTTGTTGTTCCCTTAAAAAAAGTAATAAAAAAAAAGGAAAAATGAGAAAGAGAAATAGTTCTTGCTCCTCACAGCCTGAACCTTTCCTTACTCTCTTAGATAACATCCCAATACTTGGGTCATATGTATTCTATGTAACCAACACCAAGGACATGGTGGAAGAGGCTCAGTTTGTCCATTTTTTTTTTTGCCTACTTGGGGTGCCTGCTCTCCAGGTAGTATCTCCCTGTTATCACAGATGAGCAAAGCAGCAGGGACCAGCCCTTTTGGAAAGGTAAGATTTGGTACAGAATTATCAACAGCTCTGTAAGGAGCTGGTTTCTGAACCTTGGAAAGAGTGTAAGAAAAAGACAAATTTTTTGGTTGGCCAATATGTATTTATTTGCATTCTTTCACAGATGTTTAAATAGTCTACACAAAGACTTCTAAATTCCATTAAGGCTTTCTCCTTCAAGGTAGTGCTGCTGGTCTTTAAATGCAGCAGCCTCACTAAAGGCTAGAAAGTAGAAAAATTTGCTCTTTAGGATAGTAAGTAGATAGAAATGCCCTAATTCAGTAGAAATAATTGTTATTTATATAAAATTTGAATTATTCCTTGTTTCTCTTCTGTGCTAAATAACTAAATAACTAAACTCTGAAAAAGCTACAGGAGAACAAAAGGCCCAATGAGAAATTATTTCTCATTCAGCTGCAGTTTTATTATGATCCTTTGTTTCCCGTTTACAGCAGCCAAAAATACTACAATATTGCATTTTAAAATCTTTTATACTCTATGCTAAACTTCTGACAGATTTCAAAGACTGCACAAATGGACTAACATAAGATCTACACTGTCCTATAATTATGTTAGATATAGCTTTGTATTATATATAACTTAAGACCCCCTTTTACCCCATCCCCAAGCACAGTGGCTGAATTGTGAGCACCCTGACTGAAGTCCTTGTGATGTTCAGAAAATATACATGCAGCACCCAGGGCCTCAAGTTCTTATTCCTTTCCTGCTTTTCTGTGCTTTATTGTGCAGTGTTAAGGATCTGAATAGGTGCTCTTTGCCAGCTGAGATTCTGTGATGAATGAAGCAACCCCTTCTCTTGTGGGAGCCCAAGTTTACAGCATGATATCCTCAGTTAGTGTAAATTAGCTGGAGCCCTTTAAACTTAATGGGGTAGTGCTGATTTACTGCCTGGGAAAATGGAGATGTTGGTTACTGTGGAGTGTGGCTCTCAGCAGCTCATTAATGAGATCTAATGGCACCATATTTTTATACCTCACAGAAACCAGATTGCCATTTAGCTGCCCTGAGAGGAAAAGGCTGTAAAGTGTGTTGTAATTCCTGTACTAACCTCTTGCTTGTGGAACTGGTGACTCAGACTTGGATGGTGCAGATAAAGAAAACCTAGTAATGTCTAATTCTACTTATCCATCCAGTTCTCAAGTGACTTTAAAATTGTACATATTTTCCAGGACATCTGACCTGCTTTTCCCACTGACAAGGTGATGATCAGTCAAAGGTCAGATGTGACCTCAGAGGTCTTTTCCAACCTAAATGATTCTGTGACTCACAGCCAAAAAACATCCTTTCTCAAATGACAGGGTAGTTGAGACATCAGCTAAACTCCTCTGGCTGACTCATCAACATTTACTGCAATCCTTGTTCTCTTCAACCAGTTTATCATTCATCTTTAATGATTTGTCTGAAGATTGCTCAGCACTATGCCAGCCATAAAGATTCTTCAGGTTGTGTTTTGCCCTGCAGGCCCTTCATTATCCACTCTCCTGATTCCAAATTACATTGGGGACGTCACATTTTGGCCAAAGCAAATGAATTGCTCATGACACATTTTTGCCTCAAGAATTACTGCATTTGAAGCCCTGTGCCAAACAGGTAACAGCATCAGGCTATTCTGAGTACACTGCTAGGATTGTATTGTTCTCTTCTCCAAACCCTTCATGAGTGCAAACCCAAAATCTGACATACTTCCAGTGTCACAGTGAGAGTCCCTGAACAGATTGTTACTCTCAGAAGTGAAATCAAATACAGTAAATTGAAAGCACTTCTGACTCCCTCTTACCCCGAGGCACAGGGATGACAAGTGTGCACCTGCGGTGGGAGGCACTGATCACTCTACTTTTTTCAATTCTGCTTTTTGAAATGCCTTCTGCCTTTCCTCCTGTATCTCATCAGCCAAAAAATCAGAACCTTATTTTGCTCTTTAATAGCATTCAGTGGATGGAGATGACCTTATGCAGGAAGGAAGTCTGATAAATTGTCTCGTTCCAAAAGTGAAAATTTCTTTCCTGAAGAGTGGCCTCTGTTACTTTTAAGGTGGAAAGTGATAAAGGCACATCCTCCTATGAATTAATTATTTCATACCATGAGACATGCTGAAATAAAACCTTTTTTTTTTTTTTTTTTTTTTTTTTTTTGGGAGAGAGAGAGAGAGAGAGAGAGAGAACCTGGAGTTCAGAAGGGAACATTATGCAAAAATCCCCAAATTGCCTTTTGTTCCAGCAGCAACTGTGTCACTCTAGTAACAGATTCTCAGTGTGATGCTGAATGAGTTGTTACATATTTAGGTTATGTGCTGCAAGAAGGAGGAAGGGCCATATGGAGTCTCAGGACAGCCAGCTCCTAGGAGGGTACTTCAGCTTGGCTGTTGAATTGGTGGTACACATAGCAGCTGACAGGATGGCACAGTAGGATAATGCAAGATATTATGCTTCATTTTTCTGGACTGCTGCGTGGTTTAGATTTTACACACCTGGAGATGTTTTACTCAGTCACTTAAGTGTTTCAGAGCCATTTGGGAGAACTGTGTTCTAAATGCAACAAGTGAAAAGTGCCATAAGAGGGACAAGTTCCATTATCACAATTACATTCTGTACTTCTGGTTCCAGATGTGCCTGCAAAACATCCCCTCTGAGCCAGGGAGCAACCCTTAGGTATAAATCAGCTTCATCAGGTAAAGGGTTTCCCTTACCATTTCCCAACCAGCACCAGTTGCACCAGCAGATTACCATCCCTAGGGAAAAAAATTATATTGTGCAGGCTTAGAAGAGGAATGTGCTTTGCTTTCTGTTTAAAACTAACCCTTTAAAACACTTCATGCCCAGTTACTGAGTATGGCACCACAGTGGCCTACTGTACATTCAAAAATCATTTAGCAGAAATGGAACTTGCACTACTATATGAGCACCAGCTACAGGTCTGTGCTGCCACACTGACCCATTTATCATTTATCCCAGCACTGCTATTTGTATTGTCTCGTGGCTAGAAATACCAAACACTTAATCAAATTCCCTTGATTTTATTAACACAGAATACCAAGGCTCTGCTGCCCTCACGACCTCCTGTCAGTGGGCACATTACAAACACCAGTGACAGCAGATGGACAAGGTCATCACACGAGGAGAAAGTACCAGTTGTGCCAGGGCATGTCAGAGATCCATCTCACCCACTGTCTGCTCCCTGGCAGGAGCCATCTGTGGGTGCCCAGGGAGAATTTAAGGACATCATACAGTGATACTTTGACAGAATACTTTGTCACTTAAATGCAGTTGTCTTCCTTCACAACTGTCCCTCATGTTTTATTCTAAGAATTCATCTAAGTCTCATTTGTGACCCATGAAAACTAGCACACAGTGTCTTTGGGTGAGGGGCTTCACAGATGATCTGGTTTGGGCTGGAGTGGAGTTGCTTTTCTTCACAGCAGCCAGCATGGGCCTGTGCTTCAGATTTTTGCTGAAAACAGAGAGCAGGCTCGACATGCAGGGGGACAGCTGACCCCAAATGACCACAGGGACAGGCCATGCCATATGGTGCCATGCTCAGCATGCAAAGCTGCAGGAAGGTGAGCCAGGGAAGGCCACAGTGCATTTCTCCACAGAGGCTGGCAGGAGGGGATTAGCAGCAGAACAGTTTGGATTTCTGAGCTCAGCAGGCTGGGACACCTTCAGCCTTGCACCTGGTGACCTGGCTCAGCCTCTGCTCAGCTGCACCACCAGCACGCAGACCTGTCCACAGCCAAACCCTGCCAGGTCATGTCCAAAGCTGTCAGTTTCCTACCTGTCCACAGCTACAGCTGTGCTTGCACACACTGCTCTCAGCTGAAAGGTCTTTCATTTTAATCTTCTTGCTGAATTCACTAAGGCAGGGAGAAAGGCTGTGTCTGGTCTCATCAGCATACTGAATACTGCACTTATCACACAGAGAGCAGCAATAACTCCAGGGTAATTAACTACTTAAGGTACTCCAGCTCCTCCAGCTCCCAGAAACACAGTAAACAATTAATATAAATTAACTTTACAGCTAACATAAGAAAGTAAAATAGAGAAAAATAGAGATTTTTTTTTAAAAAAAGTTTTTCTTTTAAGGTTTTTTTTTTGTTCATTAGATAGGACATGAACTCTCCTGTGAACAGGCCTGATAAATGGAATTTCCCTTTAGGGCATTACTGATGAAAAATGACAAGTGTAATATTTCTATCTAGCACTTTGCTGAGATTCTGTCAGCAAATTCCCCAAATCTTGAAGTTCCAAACTACTCTAAGGAAGATTTTATCCCTGAAGTCTTTTAGGACATCCTTCCTTCCCAAAATATGTTGGTGTTCTGACATTATGGTGCTGTCCCTGGAAATGCTTTAAAACCCAAAAATATTCCTTCTCCTCAGGAGACCAAGTCTGATTCGTAAAAAATAAAATTTTGATCTCATAGGTAGATAAATGCACTGTGCAAGCATTATGCTGAAGTGCAGAGAGTTTTTCAGCTAAACTAATACTTCATGCCATAAAGAGCCAACGTTTCTATCCATCTAAACCATCTGTTTATTTATACTTCCAATCACCATGGCATTCAGTCACAACAAATGGGAAAAAAAAAACCCACAAAACCCCCTCTCCTTTTGTTAGTCATCATTATCAGCATGTAGGAGCCATCAGACCCTGTTTTCATTGCTCATTGCTCACCCTCTACAGCTCCCAGGGTGCTGCATCTGCAGTCTGAACATGTAGTACTCACTTCAAACCAGAGACAATGTGCAGTGCTGAATGCTTAAATGCTTTCTCCACTGGAAATTGTTTTTTGATCATTAGCTTTTGAGGTGGAATGCCACTGGAAGCTTGCAAGTCTAAAAAGGGATTTCTCTGTCAGTTACCTATTAACATCTATTAGTGCATGTCTCAGTATGCATGTCTTATGTCTTACACTGTCTTGAAGGCATCAGTTCAGCTCAAATGGACTAAAAATCCATCATCCCAGATTCTGCATCACTTTAACTTGTTAGAACTGCAGCTAAAGCAGCATTCCCTTCAGGTATGCACAGTATCACAATGATTTACATTGATTTCCTCAGACAGATAATCAACCTTGCAGAAGACTTGCTTCTTCTACCGCAGCTGAGCTTGTGTGGGTGCAGACTTAGCTTCCTCAATCAAATCAAGGATGGACTCCATGCTCCTGAAATTCAACTGAGGTTTGTAGTCCAGTTTTAACCCACCTGGATTCCATTACAACCTAACAGAGCATCTAAATTACTTGGCTCATTCTACCATTCTAACCAGGGTCATGCTTCTGTGGTCCTCCCCTGGCACCAAGCTGGGGATCAAACTATTCCTGCCCACCTTGAGTGATGCCTTGGGAGGGCTGACCTGAAACAGACTGGACAGAGGTAGAGAGTAAAGTAGACACTTATTGAAAGGCCTCCAGGACACACCTCGGGCAGGACAGGGCCTGACCAGGGCTACACACAAGGTGGAATAAAAATGGTCACAAAATTACTGACAGGTCACGAGGTCTCACATTCTTATAAATTTTGGTCCATTTGCATATTGGGGTTTAATTGTCCAAATGCAGCTCCAGGTTGTGAGGTCTCATCCTTCTTGTTCCTCCCTTCAGTCCACCCTTGTTTGTGCTTTTGGGCCTGAAAGTTGTCCTTGGTCTTCAGCAGGAAAAGGATTTATTTTGTCTCAAAAGGATTTGTTTTGTCTTCCTGCTCTGTGAAGAGCTGACCAGCACTTAATGTGAGGCTCAGAACCGCACCCCTGGGCAGCTCAGAATCTGAAAAACATGAGAGCTAAAACTTAAGGCATCACTTAAGGGATACCTTGGGGTACAGGCACCCAGGACAGGCCATGGCCCCCCAGGGAAACCTGTCAGCAGCATTCCAGGCAGGCTGTGGGTTGGTGACACTGTGGAGCTGCTCCCTGGGAAGCAGAAGGTTGTAGTCCTGTGTTGCTGCTGCTGGAGGGAAATAGTGGTGGCTGAGTGAGGCAGGTTCCCCTCTGTCCATGCCACAGCCCCTAGTGTCCCTCACTCCCCCCTTAACTCCCCTCCCTGTAACTTGGACATTTAAATTAAATGGACTGATTTATGCCATCTGTAATTAAATGTATTATGTGTGTGTGTTTCTTCAACTTATCAGACTGTAATAAAGTAAATGATATTCCTTGTGTGTTGCTTCACTTACCAAATTGTCTATAATGTCTTTGCTGTGCTCATTACAATTTACCCACCAGCCTAGGATGGGTAAGCAATTGCTCACATTTGAGGAGAAAAAGAAAATCAGAGAAAAAATAAGAATAAAAAGAGAGAGTACAAGGAATCTGTGAGCCAAAGACACATTGCTGGGTTAATTTAAGCTCAAGATTTAGCTTAAAGCATAGTTCATGGCAAAACATAACTAACTGCAGTTCATAATTCTGAGCAGCAGAAAAAGCCAGGACATTGCAGTGTGTGCCAGGATCCCTCCTACTGCTAGGGTAGCCAAGGGGTAACAAATATTCCCCCAAAATATATGCAAATCACTGTTTGCAATGGAGCACCACAGGCTTTCAGGACAGGCTGTGGTCACCAGCAGCAGACAGGAGGAAGGAGGTTGGAGTGGGGCAAGGTAGTGGGAACATCCGAACTGCCAGCACCTCAACCTACAGCTCTAAACGGTGATCTAATGCCAAGAAAAACACTTTACATGAAGTCCCATGCATATGTGGCAAGTTCAGAGCTGCCCTGTGATGCTTCACCACTGCCATGCACTGTCTTGCCTCCAGCAGACTCTGTGTGAACATGTTGGGTCATCTCAGTGGGGAGACATGGAGGAGGAGCCAGGAACAATAAAAAACCAGCTCTGGCAGCCACCTGTGTGGAGGTTCAGAAGAAAAAACACTAGGGAAACAGTTCAGAGAGCAACTTGCTCTTCACACATCTCTCATCTTTTAAAAATTAGGCTTTCTCCTCAAGGTCTACAAAACCCACCACAGACCCAGAAAAGGTGAGGTAATTGATGAGGTGTGACTAATGGTTATCACAGGCTCAGGACAATTTCACTCCCACTCTAGGCCTTCTCCTACATGTGCATTACTTCACCTCTTTCTGTAAACTCCAGTCTTAATTAATTTTGCATGAACCATGTTGCTTTTTGTATTTTGTGGAGTCCTTCAGTGAGGATGGGTTTTGATGCTTCTTCATCTTCTTCCTTCTATTTCAATGTTGAGTATTTCAGTATCCCTTGTCCATAAACTATCATTCCTGTGCCCCTCATGCACAGAGCAGAGCAGCTCCTTGTCACAAGGTGCAGGATTTCTTATTGTTTCCAACCAGGAAAGAGCAATCCAAGGTTTCTTCCTAGTCTTTTTCTCCACTTCAGAGATACTGAAGATGCCACTGGTGGTGATGTGCTTGTGTTAGTGGTGGTGGGCTTGCTTACATTGTCCCCAGCAGTAGCTAAAATCCTCAGTGCAATTTGTTGCCTTTACACCCTAGAGCACTAAAGTGTCACCAAATGGATTATTTCTTTTTTCACTGCAATAGGGAAAGTGTAAGGAAGAGAATTCCCTCTTTAAACATCCTCTTTATCACTCTCTGGAGTCTTAGACCAATTTGGTATGATGTGTCCCTGTCTACTTGCCTGCCTGACTTCCTATTAAATCTTTAAATAGGAATATCCCTGCATGTGTTGCTTTATATTGTCTCCTTCTTTCTTTGTGTCCTCTGGTCCTTCTGATCTGCAACCACTGCTCCCTCCCATTTTGCCCTCACACTTATCTTCCTCTACAATGGAATCCCACAATTTTCATAGCTAAATTATGTCTGGCCGATTATTCAACCCCTTGACCCCACACAGACAAGTTTTGCTGTGAAGATACACATAAAAATTACAGTGATGACCCAGTGGAGAATTAAACTATCAACAAAGTAAAACATTGGCTGGAGGACAGCTAATGAAGTAAGACATAACCTAATGCAGTTAGTGAAGCAGAATGGTGACAGAGAATTGTCCTTCAGGACCTACTTGTCCTAGTGGAGGATTTTAGGAAGAAAGTTACTGAGAAAGAAATTTGTATTGAACATATTAAGGAAATCACTGAGTGACAGGATATGAAAATGACTATTGGACCATATGGTCTCTGAGGCAGCAAAATATCACACAAGCATGTGTGCCTGACCCATCACAAATGACTGACTAATCATAAGCCAAGGATTATGCTGGAAGGAACCTCTTGGCCATGAACTACATACCTTTGGTCCTATAAGTTGTACCAAAACCCACACACAAAAAAAAATTAACATGCAGTGTAATTACACTTGTACTGTGCTTTCCAGCTCCTCAAATGAATTTCAAACAGGGTGCTGACAATTTAGGCAAATCCCTGTTTGCTACACTGCTGAGAATCTACATTAGATATTATCAGTTAGTTATGTATGGATTGTTCCTCCCAAATCTCCTTCATTTGTGAATGAACTGTATATTTCCCTGACTGCATTTCTTATTCCTCTTATTGCTGCCTGGGGTCACCCAGTGCCAAATGATTCTAGGAAATGTTTTCCTTCCTTCCTTCCTTCCTTCCTTCCTTCCTTCCTTCCTTCCTTCCTTCCTTCCTTCCTTCCTTCCTTCCTTCCTTCCTTCCTTCCTTCCTTCCTTCCTTCCTTCCTTCCTTCCTTCCTTCCTTCCTTCCTTCCTTCCTTCCTTCCTTCCTTCCTTCCTTCCTTCCTTCCTTCCTTCCTTCCTTCCTTCCTTCCTTCCTTCCTTCCTCCCTCCCTCCCTCCCTCCCTCCCTCCCTTCCTTCCTTCCTTTTGACAGGAAGCATCTTGCAATTGACCTGTCCTTACAGCAAAATTAATATTCACATTTACAAAATAGGGATTTGTGACTTTTTTTTTTTTTAACAGTAGAGCACAGTGTATTTTCTAAAAGAACCAATTTTCAGGATGATTTTAAAGCAGAATTTGACAAAGGTAGTGATTAGCTTAAACAGGGACTTGTTACTCTGTCACATTTCAAAACCTGCAGTTTTGCAGCTTTACCTATTTCTTTCTCTTGTCAGCCTTTGAGGGTAGGGTGAGGAATTAACTTGTTTTTTACTAGAAGCCAAAATCAAAGGAATATTTTCAAAGGTATGTTCATTATTTCTTCAGAGACAATATCAGCAAAAGATCTTTTCTCAATCTTGTTCACTCTCCAAGCAATGACAGTTTCTGAGAACAAAAAATAAATTAAGTTTTGGGTATTGCATTGCATTGAGCAAAAAAAGTACAGAGTTGAGAATTGAATTCTTCTTTAGAAAAGTTTAGCCTGTAAATCAAGCCAGTGCAGTAGTGTATGGCCACAGCAGGAAAAAAAAAGATAACCTATTCAAATCACTAAACTATATCTTCATGATAGGCCCAAAATGCTCACTGCATCAAAGTGGTTTGCAAATGGCACATGGTTAGGATGAGGATAGCAATATTGCTGACAGATTTGCACACATATGTGTGAAATACATATGTATGCAAACATCCATACAAAAATCTGGCCAGAATCCAGGCTTGCAAAAGCTTTTTTTGCCCCTGAACTCATTTGTTCTTTGGTATGCAGCTTTATAGATATAGAGCTTTTTTATAAATCTGTTAGAGTTTGGAAAATATCCCTCAGAATTTAAGATCACAATTAGCTCTGAATTAAGCATCTCAGTAATGACTGAAACCTTTTCTCCCATTGCACAAAATTATCTAATTTCCTCTGAAGAGTTCAAGGAGCAGCTAGTTTATTTTTAGCCAATCTTTCTCATGTGTAAGGAAACTAAAAATTTTGCAGCATTTCAATTGGTATGCTAAAATCATAGGACCTTGTATTCTTTGAACTTCATCGTGACAGAGTATATTAAGCTCTCATAACACAGCTGAGAGATGAGCCCTCGAGCATGCTGTGGATAGAGAAGTCTTCATGAGGAATATAAACACCTGACTCAGAGGAATGAATGTGCCACTAATTTTGTAGGGAGAGGTGCTGCTGTAGGACAGGCAGGTAGCTGGGACTGAGTCAATACAGCACAGATGCAACAGGGGAAGGAAACAAGAAATAAATGTCAGAAGAGCAGAGGACGTGCAGCTGCACTCCCAAACTCACAGGGAGAGGGAGAGGCGTGACATGCACATGCATGGAGCAAACAAAATTTCACAACAGCACAGCCTTAAAAAACTCACTGTGGATCAAGGTATTTAAAGTTTGGGGTTAGAAAATTCACTTCAGGGAGTGTGGCACCCCTTTTCCCCTCCTTAAAGTAATGCTGGTGTGAAGCTGGACGGAGGATCTGGCAGATGCCAAGCTGTTCTTTCAGATTTGGGATGTAGCACAGTATTAGACCTGCACATGAGGGCAATTCAGCTGCAAAGCAGTAAGAAAATTTTCAGGAGACAGGTTGATGCCTTAAGTTTTAGTTTTCATGCTTTTCAGATTCTGTGCTGCCCAGGGGTGCAGTTCTGAGTCTCACATTAAGTGCTGGTCAGCTCTCTTCACAGAGTAGGGAGACAAAACAAACTCTTTTCCTGCTGAAGACCAAGGACAACTTTCAGGCCCAAAAGCACAAACAAGGGTGGGCTGAAGGGAGGAACAAGAAGAATGGGACCTCACAACCTGAAGCTGCAATTGGACAATTAAACCCCAATATGTAAATGGACCAAAACTTATAAAAATGTGAGACCTCATGACTGGTCAACTATTCTGTGACCATTTTTTGTCCACCTTGGGTATAGGCCTGATCAGGCTCCTGTCCTGCCCAAAGTGTATCCTAAAGGCCTTTCAATAAATACCTACTTTATTCTCTAGCTCTGTCCAGTCTCTTTTTCAGGTCAGACTGCCTAAGGCATCAAGGTAAGCTGTGCTAATTAACAATCACTGGCAAGCTGGTATAAGAAAAGCTCAGGAGGGACAGTTACACCCAAGGAAACAAGAAGAAACAATGGGAAAATGATGACAATGGATATGTTTGTTAAGGGACAGAACTTGGAAAAGGCTATTCCTGGATATATACCTTGGATTAAGTCCTTTTTAAGTATGTGTGATCCTGTTACAAGGAAAGTGCATAAATGATTTTTTTTTTTCCTTTTACTAGCTGGTTTCAGTGAAGCCTAAGTGAAGAATCAGCAGTTTTCAGTTTTCAGTGTGTGACAGAATGCATAAATCAAAACAAAATTCTATCCAGAGGCCGTGACACCTGTATCTATCATATTGTTCTGTAACTGAGTTCAACACAACTCACCATTATGCCACCAAAAGGAATCCAAAGTAAATGTACCTCTTTATTTTGCACCTTTTTTTTTTTTTTTTCTGGGCAAGGTGGGGTGGGACAGAGGGGAGCTGGTTGGTTGGTTGGAGATTTTGTTTGTTTGTTTGTTGTTTTTCAAGATCTTTGATTTTTGGATCACCATAAACTCTGTCACATTGAGATTTGTGTTCCTGGTGGCTGGGGTGGGTGTTCCCCTTGCCAGGGGTGGGCTGTGAAGAGGGTAAAAAAGAGGAAGTGGTGACTGGAACAGCACCAGAATGGTGAAGTTTGCAGACTCAGTAGGCTCTTTGTAATTCATAGGACAGATTGATGTCCAGCCCACCAGTGATCCTGAAATCTGAAAATGGAATGCATATCATGCTGCTTAGTGTGGCAGGAAGGGCTGTTTGATGCTGTTTTTCACACCTTCATCTGTGGCTTCCGTTTTGTGACTTATTGCTGTTGACTTTTCAATTGTTTTTTTTCTCTTTGTATAGTGGCATTATTGTTTTGTAGGGTCCTCTCACACTAAAAAGAAAAAAAAAAGCATTGTATTGCTACATCCTGCCAGTCAAAAGTCCCTCTATCATGCATAAGGAAACAGCAAAACAAATAAAAAAGCCCACAACTGTAAATTCCTGGGAGAGAGAGGAAGTGGAAGAGTGGAAACACTGAATAAATACCTCAATACTTCCTCCCTTTCAGTGACATGAAAAATATCCTCAAAGCAAAACTGGCAACTCTGTCAGCAAGAGAAATGTTTATTCCCATAAATCTGTAATACTACTAATAATAGAAAGCATAAAGCCTGTTGAATTGCACAAATCACTCCTCCCATACCTTTGGCAATGGGCAACTGCCATGACTTGGTCTCTACTTCCAGCATATTTTCTATTTCTTTACATACAGTTCATATTCATTCCCACTCATTTAGCAATTTTTTTCTTCTTGCTGCTGCTGTTTTGTGCTTTTTCTCTTTGTTTGTGTTCACTGCAGGGCTGGCACCAGTTGCCTGTGTCTGAAGCGCTGCTAATGTTTATGAATGAGCCACCACATACAGAAAGCAAGGCCCAGTGGAAAGCCCAGCAATATGAAATGCAGAATATACTGTTTTATTCTTCTCCTGCTTGTTTTCAGGTTAAATTACCTTGTCCTTCAGCACCCTATCTGTAAAAAAGGATTATAAACTCACTAAGACAGGGAATATTGTTCTGTTGCTCGTGTGTCATATTTTCATGTGTGTTTGCTTCTGTAACGCATTGACTTGCTGAAGCACCTAAACACTGTGGGTTTACCTGTTTTTAAAAAACATTTGTAATTTACAACAATTAGTAGAGGTTCACTGGGAGATGAAAGTGATACCCTAGAGCAGCTGAGGAGGAAATAGATACTGACAAGGACACATTAAAGGAAGGAGTTGACTAGATTATCCCCTCAATTACCCTTCCTTCCCACTTATTCATCTTTTCCAAGCATTGTGTGGCTGGCTGCTGCAGCAGGGTTGATAAGTGGGGGGAAACAAAAACGAAACAAGCAGAAATAGAGAATGCAACAAGCAGGCAAGCATTTGTTCAGCAACAACATGGCATTCTGATGGCTGAGAAGGTCTGCCAGGGTGCAAAGATACCTGAAATTGTAGAGCAGAACAGATCCTCTTGCTTACCTGCTTGCATTTGAATCCAAATAATTGAACTGAGTGAAGACAAAGCGTAGAGTGAATGTTGCATCAGCTCTGCACAGGTCCGGTATTTTGGAAAAGCTCTAGTTTAGGATTAAAAAAAAAATTCAATTTTCATCTTTTGTTTATGATCCCTCTTCAAAAAGTACTGGCACATGGAGAGGCAGACAGAACAGAATCTTAATTCTTTTACTTGCCAAGTCACCCCTCACAGTTTTAGCAGACACTGCACTCAGTCTACCTTCAGCCCTGTTACACAGGTCCTTGAGTGCCCTAAAATGATAAACAGGACATCATTAATTATTACATTGTTGATAATCACCATTAGTGTTTTTTTTCCACATGATCAATGTAGCTTCAGAAGTCACTGGAAAGAGCTTGGTTGAACCCCTTTGGAACATGCAAAATAGCAAAACTACTGAGTGAAATTATGGGGTCATTGTTCAAGCAGGTCAGAAAAAATGATCTTAATAGGCCTCTCCCAACCTTAAAAAACTACTAATCTATGAAAAGTTCCTCAGGAGGCACAAACTAATCAACTGAGGCCTTTATAGGATTATATAAATTCTTTAAAGCAGTTTTAATTTTAAAATTCTCTCCTTTTTAAACCAAGAAAAAGCACACATATCAATTCTGAAGCTGATTTGCTCAGTGAAAGAGCATTACAACTACAGTTGTATTACTACAACAGTACCCTATCCTGGAAAAGTCAGGACTCCAAAAAATGAAGGTTTGCAAAGATTCATCTGTTTACAACTGTCTCCCATTTTAATTATAGTTTTCTGTTGTTGAAATCTTGTTCTGAGGAAGCTGGTACCCAGAGCACTGTCAGGCTGACTGGACAGCATTTTCCAGTGTTACTGACTGCTAAGTTTTCACATTTCTTGTTCTATGCATAGAATCAGAGGGTCATACAATATCTCAAGTTGGGAAGGATTCATAAGAATCACTGAATCCAAATCCCCACTCCGTGCAGGACTGCCTGAAATCAAACCATATGACTAAAATAAAATCACATCATCCCATTTGGGAGATGCTCCACCCAGGGGGAGGAGCCCAGCATTCCTACCTGGAAAAAACCTGAGAGTCAGAACACCAGCACAGGCTGTTTGCACTGGATTCCCAGAGTAGGACTGGACTCATCTCACCACCACAGGACCCTTCTACAGGGTCATCTCTGCTCCAACAGAACCACATCTGCCACTGCAGGAGGACTTAACTGGACTGCTCCCAACACCCTGACCAACAGGGTGTCAGGTGGTGTTCTGACTCTGTCAGTGTTTTCTTTCTGTTTGGTTGGGGTTTTTTGTAGTCCTACATTTTTATTTTAATTTTCCTAGTAAAAAACTATTATTCCTATTCCCATATCTTTGCCTGAAAGCCCCTTAATTTCAAACTTAGAATGATTTGGAGAGAGGGGGTTTACATTCTCCATTCCAAGGGAGAGTCCTGTCTTCCTTAGCAGACACCTGTCTTTCCAAACCAGGACATGACCCATGTTCAACTTGCCATTGACCAAACCCCCAGATCTCTTCTCCCAAGCCTCTCATCCTCAAATCTGCATGTACATCCAAGATTACCCTATCTCAGGTGGAGAATCCTGCCACCAATCTTTAATTTCTAATGGCTGGTAGTTGCCCAAATCTCTAACCTACCCATATCTCTCTGCTGAGCCTTTCTACCCTCAAGGGAGTCCACAACTTTTCCTAGTGTAGTACCATCACCACACCTACTTAATGTGCATTTGATCCCTGCTTCCAGATCTTTTATTAAAAAAAACATTATAGAGCACTGGTGCTAAAATGGAGCCCTGAGGAATCTCTGGTCCCTGGCTGCCAGTCTGATTTAATATTTACCAAAATCCTTTGAGCCTGACCCACCAGCCAGGTGCTCACATAATATATTATGGATTTAAACAGCAGTACCAAAAGTTCTGCTAAAATGAGAGACAGTCCACATCTACTGGCTTCCCTTGGTCACCTAGCTATGTTACTTTGACATAAAAGAAAATTAAATTGGTCAAACATTGTTCTTTGTGAACCTGTCCTGGCAGTGACCAATGACTGCATTTTCTCCCAAACATTTTTCAGTAACTCCCAGAAAATTTTTCCCTATAATTTTACCATGTGCTGCAGTGAAAATGACAGGCCTATAACTTCCACAGTTTTCTTTTTATCCTTCTCAAAATCTGGGACAAATTTCCAGGTTCCAGCAGACAGGGACATCTCCAGACTCAAAAGACAAATGAAATACAATGGAGAGAGGTCCCGCCAAGTGCATCAGCCAGTTCTTCCATGGAAAGAATCCTATCCAGTGTCATATACCTGTGTGCATCCAACTGAAACAGCAAGTCTCAAACAATTTCAGGATTGCCTGGGAATCTATCATTCCCCAAGTGACACAGCATTCCAAGAATGGAGTCCAAGGACCCCAGCCCATCACTGGTCTTGAAGACAGATGGCAAAGGTGGCATCATTTTCTGCTGCATCTTTTTCTTTTTCTTTGTTCTTTTTCTTTTTTTCTTTTTCTTTTTTTCTTTTTCTTTCTTTTCTCTTATCAAGCAATGGACCAATGTTATCTCTAATCCTTTTTTTGCTGTTAACATATAGAAACAAAAAAAGCCCTTTTTCCTTTTCTTCACAGCCAGTCCTGGACAGCTTGAATACTATCTAAGCTTTGGTCACATAAATTTTCTCTCCACAGAGATGATGAGCATCTGTCATCTTCCCACGTCACCTTGTTTCCAGGGTTCATGTGCTTTCCTTCTCCATCTCAGTTCACTGCTCAGCTAATCCAACCTTCTGCCCCATTGGCTTGGCTTTCAACATGTTGTGTTTGGCTGCTCCTGCACTCTTAAAAGAGAGCTCTTGAAAAGGGACAAGCATAACTCAAATAACTTAAAAAAAAAAAAAATAAAAGATTCTCAAGAGACTTTACTAACTAGTTCTTTGAGCAGCCCATGGTCTGCTCTTCCTCATACAAGAAGATGAGCAATTCTTATTATGATGTTCATGAAGAAAAACAGCACACTGAATAAGATAGATAAGGGAAAAAAGTGGGTCTTTTTTAGTCACTTCATTTTATTATGTACCTAGAGTGAGAATCTAGCACTTCAGAACCAACTCCCACCCAAAAATAAGGAACATATATGAAACAATTTTATTTTAGCTATTTTGTCAATTAGAGACAAGTTTGGGCAGAGTGCAGCAGGTACCCCAGAGCTCTGTTCCCAGGAATAATTAGATCAAAGAGATTAGTCTGAGCAGACCAAAGCTAGTGATCTTCCTTACTTTGCCTAGTAATGTCCAAAACCTTAGTCAATGTGCATGAGGAGCTGGTGCCTGACAGTCAGGAAGTTCACCCTGTAGAAGCTCCTGCTGCAGCATTATGGTACAAGAAATGATCTCTTGAATAGTGAGCAATAAACCTTACTGGATACTTCTCAGAAGTGAGGCCAGGGAGCCTGAAAAAAAGAAAAATTAAATGCTACAACAGGTACTGGCATGAAGAATAGGGTTACAGTCTACCCTGGATCTTGATTAAGAAATATTCAAGAATTTTTGGTACTAAAATCATGGCATTGTGAACTACCCTTTTTCTTACGTCTGAATTAGTTTGCTTAGGACAAAGAAACAACCTTGAAACTTGACATGAATTTGCATTAAGGTTGATATACAAAGGATTCACAATGGTATGATTTAATGCTCAAAGCAAACTGCAAAGCAGGTTGGTATCTCTAAAGAGGCACTGACAATCCCTATTAATAGGGGCCTTACCTCTTTTCTATCAAGAAAAAAAAATCAGGAAGGGAAGACAAATTCACTTTCAGTCAGAGTTAAATACAAATAACTCAGGCCTTAAACAGTGTGACTCACAGTTTAGTGTGACCCATTCACTAGAATACAGACTGAGAACAAAAGTATTGCAAAATGCTCAGCTCTGGCATCCTCCATTTCGTCAAGAACTAGTAAATATAAATATAAAAGCTACAGCTGGAGGTAAGGAAAATGGAAAAAAGGAGGAGGCATCCTCATAGCAATATCAATTGCTTCACATAGGACACCACCAAAACAACAGTATGGGGTCTGGAGATGCAAGAACATGAGACCAGTGCAGGAGAACAGGAGGCTGAGGACAACAAAGTGAAGACACTGATGTAGTGTTTGGCAATAGCAAAGCCAGTGGTTTTCCAGTGCCTTGTCCCTTCCTGCACCAGCCTGGATACAGGTGGAATAATTAGCTGCTGCTTAGGAGTTCTAAGTCAGGTGCTAAGAGCACACAAAAGGAACCAGCATTTTGTTGTGTGCACCCCCTGCTTTGCAGGACCTCCAGTTCAGTGAAGCTCCCACTGAAGTTCTCCCAGTGACAAGGGGAATGAACCTGGTTTTTGGGATACTCATTCTCACAGGAATTGCTGGTGACAGCTCAGCCAGAGCTGAAGATGGAACCTCCATCCAAACACAGGGAAAGCATCTCTCCTCTCCTGCTAGTTACCCACTGCAGCTTTACACTACTCTAACACAATCTGCAAGAGAAACAAGTGTGGCTTTATGCTGTTTCTCAGCAGCTCATGAAGAGTTTGAAGCTGAAAACCCCTTCACACCCCTGACCTTTGTTTCCACTGACCCCAGCAGAGCATTAGACCTGCACTTCCAGAGTACATCCAAAGCTTCAGGCACAGACCAAAATATTCCTCAGCTCTTAAGCAAAGGGAGGTATTCTAACTGGGAATAAAATGAAATTACTTTTATTTGCTCACCTTTTGAAAACATTCTTAGAGCTACTCCAGTGAGTTCCTACCCTTTATCTGCATATCAATTATTAATTATTTTCATTAAAGAAAACCAAGCCATGCTATGCTCATGAGGATGAAAGAAATCTGTAATGCTCTCTTTCTCTCTGCCCCTCATACATTTTTATTTGAGATTATTTTTAATCCACATATACTTGAAATAGGAAAATGTGTGGGTTTTATTAGCAATAAAACTTTAGGGGATTTTCCCCCCTACTGATTTTTTCATAGATTTATGGATCCATAATCATTCACGTCACAGCCTAAGGGAAACGAGGCTTGAACAGGATAATAGCCCTTAAATCCCCTCCTCTAAGCACTCAGATCTTTGCTGTCAGCAAGATTAAAACGGTCAACAGCAGTCTTCATGTATCTATATCCCACACAGAGCTTTCACAACAACTGGAGTGGTGGCTGGCAGGGAGGAATATGCAGAACCACTGCTGTGCATGATACCTCTGAGATAAAAAAGAAGCAAACCAGGTTGTCAGCTTTTGCAGTGTTGAAAAGGACTGGTGTTAACCGCTTGATTGGGTGAATGCAAAGAGGGGAGAAGAGTAAGGAATAATATTACGTTGCAGTTTAACAGGCAGCAAGAGTTTCCTTTAGCAAAAAATAAAGGCAGAGAGATGGAAGAACCAAACATCCTCCCACAGGCCAGCAAGGGGAAGGAAAAGGAAGCCATTCATGTAGACAAGCAGAGTGCCACCACTCCCTTCAATGCCCAGCCCCAACTGCAACCTGAGGGGAATTACAACTATTATGTGGATGATGAAGACGAGGAAGACGAAGAGAAAGAACAAGATGCACTCAGGGGAGAAAACAAGTCCTCATCCTTCATTCCTTGCTCCCCTGCCTTTTCCTCAGGACCCCAGCCCACAGCATCTGCTCCCTCCATGCTGAACATCAACGTTGGTGGCCAGAGCTACCGCCTGACCTACCAAGCAGTGGCCACCTACCCCAAGACCCGGCTGGGGCGCCTGGCCACCTCCACGGACCGCCGGCGTCAGCTGGGGCTGTGCGACGACTACGCTGCCCAGGTGGACGAGTACTTCTTTGACAGGGACCCAGCTGTCTTCCAGCTGGTCTACAACTTCTACTCCTCGGGGGTGCTGCGTGTGAGGGACGAGCTGTGCCCCCGCAGCTTCCTGGAGGAGCTGAGCTACTGGGGCGTGCGCCTCAAGTACACGCCGCGCTGCTGCCGCATCTGCTTTGAGGAGCGGCGGGACGAGCTGAGTGAGCAGCTGAAGGTGCAGAGGGAGCTGCGTTCCCAGGCTGAGGCCGAGGAGAATGAGCAGCTCTTCCACCACATGCGTTACTACGGCCCCCAACGCTGGCGCCTCTGGAACCTCATGGAGAAGCCTTTCTCCTCTGTCACCGCCAAGGTGATGGCAGTGGCCTCCAGCTTCTTCGTGCTCATCTCCGTGGTGGCCCTGGCGCTCAACACGGTGGAGGAGATGCAGCAGGTGGATTGGAAGAGCGGGGACAGCCGGCCCGTCCTGGAGCATGTGGAGACTTTGTGTATTGCTTTCTTCACCCTGGAGTACCTGCTGCGCCTGGTCTCCACCCCGGACCTGCGGCGCTTCGCCAGCAGCGCCCTCAACGCCGTGGACCTCATTGCCATCCTGCCCCTCTACCTGCAGCTGCTGCTGGAGTGTTTCACCGATGACGACCAGCCCCGGGGCCGGGGCTCCCAGCACGAGCACGACATCGAGAAGGTGGGCAGGGTGAGCAAGGTGGGGCAGGTGCTCCGCATCATGCGCCTGATGCGCATCTTCCGCATCCTGAAGCTGGCCCGGCACTCCACGGGGCTGCGTGCCTTCGGCTTCACCCTGCGACAGTGCTACCAGCAGGTGGGCTGCCTTCTGCTCTTCATTGCCATGGGCATCTTTGCCTTCTCTGCCATGGTCTACACCGTGGAACATGATGTCTCCAGTACCAATTTCACCAGCATTCCCCATGCCTGGTGGTGGGCTGCTGTAAGTAAACCTGTCTTACCTTGTTTGGTAGCCTCCCTTCCTTCCCCTCCCCTTCCTTGCTGGAGTTGCTGGCAGTCTTGAAAACAACAAGCTCGGATCAGTGAACATCTGCTCTGAATTCTGAGCTTACAGGACATATGCGTGCACACACACACACACACAGATGCGCTCATTCATCTCTCTGTAAGCTTAAATCAAGGCTTGACCAGGCAGGCAGCATTGAAATTCCTGTATCTCCAAACGCAGAGAGTATTTTCACTTTTAAAGAAGTGGGCAAAGGCACAGGGGAAAAAAAAGTGTTTCCCAATTTAGTGGTGTTGTCAGTGTTGCCAAAACAATAGAGAAAAAAAAATTGCATGCATTAGGCTATCTAGTTACAAGGTTTTCATTCTTATTTTATGTGTGTGAATCTTCTGTGACCCGCCATAAAACTGCAAGATGATAAGATGTTGTTTATTAACTACAGACAGATCACTCAGACTTTAAAAGTGAAAGCTGTCCCAGAACTCTGGCTGTTAAAACCCCATTAGGACCAACAGTTGTTTTACACAACCGATTGTGTTCTGCTGTGCTGCAGAAGATTGTGTGCATTTATAGCACCCCAGATGAAACCAGGGGGTAGCTAGAAATCCTTTAGCAAGGGAAGGCACAGGACCCACATCCTGGCCACCCATAACCCTAAGGCTTAGTCCATTGTCACACACATTTTGTTTTGCAGCAAAAATTGATTTCAGCCTGTATAGTCCATTTTTACGTGGAAGGAGGTTTTCTGACCCCTGGGCATGGCTATGGGTCTGGCTCTTCCCCAGCCACTTCCCTGGAGAAAGAAGCCCATGCAAATAGACTGGGTAGGAGTTAGAATATCTCTGGTTGATCAGCATAGACACTAGAAGCACCAAGAAGCACCACTGGACAGTAATTCCAACATATTCAAGGTCACTTCTCCTTGTCAGCCATCCTGGAGCCCAAGCTCTGCACTCCTGGCTCAGCCATGGACAATGAGAAGTGGTGGTTTACCACATGTTTGCAGTGACCCATCACACATGGCAGAAAAAAGGCTTGCAGACAAGCATAGAAGCACACATTTATAAGTGCTCATGCGTATGTGTAACTGTGCTGAATATCCTGCAAGCTGGGCCATGGAAGGATTGAAAAGATCAGTGAATAAAGGAAATGGTTGTGGAATGTGACCTTCACAGATCATCTGTAAGTGATGTACAAAGGCTGTGAAAACATTGGTGATTCATACATTGCTAAAATATTTTGTTTTCTGAACATGCAGGTTATAAACAAAATCTTTAGGGCTCATTTTTGCAAACTGGTGACACCATAATCGTTTAGATATTCCTAATAAACTTATATGGCTACATGAAAAAGGCCTGTTTAGCTGAGCAAATGTCTTCAAAACACAGGGTGTGTCATGCACATTGCAATTCCAAAGCATAAAATGCTTTTTAAAGGCTATTCATTCTTTAAGGCTGTAAATTAAAATATCTAGATTATTCAAATTTTATAAAAATGCAAGAGCATTCGCCATCTTACACATGCAGGGGAAGAAGCATCCTCCTAAATTGTCACAGGCAATGTATAAGACTATGCCAGTGGTACAGACCCTTATCACAGGATAACATTTTTGTCCTGGCTGATAGAGATAAACATCTTGCCTTCATCTCAGTATTTATTTTTGGCAATATTTATCCTGTATTATCATCCAAATCCAGTGACTTAATTTCCATTAAACCAAACCACTAATCCTTTTTATTCCACAGGAAGCACCAGGTGCATCCTAAAAATGTGCTCACCCAGTGCTGTCTCCTGTACTCTAAAGCTTTTTTCATTTAAAATATCATTCTATTTACCATTTTAGAGGATGACAAACTCTACACAGTGACCTTCTGAAGACCTATTTCAGTGCGAAAGCCACAGGGACATTACAGTGAAAGTCCTACTGTCTGTGGCTTATTTTTGTCAGAGTTTAAGGTTACTTTTTAACAGATACTAACAGTGTGTTGAGACACGATGGAAAAAATTAAATAAAATTCACTGGCTGAAAAAGATCCCTTGCACAGACTAGAAAGTGAGACATGACAGAAACATGCAAGTTTTACCTGCCAGAAAAAAAAGTAAGTCATATTCACTAAGTGTAAAAAGTTATAAAAAATAAAGGTGTCTGCAGTGAAACTATCTAAATTAGGAGTTATCTTATGCTGACTATTTGACAGTACATCTTTCAAATGTAGCATCTCCATAATCAAACATCCATTAATTTTTGTTCTGAATTTTACAACGGAAATATTTCAGTGCTTGTTGTAACACTGGACCCATAACACAATTCCTTCACAAATCCATAGGCTAGAAAGAGAAAATTATATTTTCTGAGAAGAAAAATGTGAAGGTATGTACATAATGAGCTGGCAAAATGTTCAGATTCATATAAAACAAATACACTAAACACCATCACTCTCAAAAACCCCAAAACGAATCCAACAACCAAAGCTGAAATATTTTAAATAATCTTCAAATCCTTCTTCAAAAGGAAATTCAGCAAAAATTATCCACCTGTGTACTTATTTAACACTGTAACTATACATGTTGCAACCATACACTGCAAGCAAAAACTTCCAGGCTACAGTTCTTTGTAGGTATGTAATCATTAAAAGGGATTTTATCTATAACCTTTGAAGTCCTGGATCATTTCTTCCTATAATGCAAACAGGAAAATTCATTTCATAATTAATTGAAGGTTTTCATGTGTTTTTCACTAGTTCCTAAAATACATATGACAAACAAAGGCAAAACTCAAAATACAACCCACGGAATAAGTCCCAAATACAGGGTTTTATCAGCGCAGTGGATTTAGAAACAGGACATCTGTTCCAAGTGACATGATGAGGGAGCAGGATTGCAGCTATCAGTGGATTTGAATGGTCAGGGAGTCGCATCTCTCCTTTCCCTACAACCAAGCACACTCACCTTCTGGGCAAGCTGGCGTGGAAATTCTCTGAGAATTCCCTCTGCAGGGCAAAAAATTTGAAAAATCCTCCTGAATGGTGTCAAACCATTGTCTTTCTTTACTTCATGGGAGGGAATTTTTTTTGTGTGTTTTTTGTTGTTGTTGTTGTTGTTGTTGTTGTTGTTGTTGTTGTTGTTGTTTTAATTAGGGATACCTTCCATAAGATAGCTAGTATACAAAAGAGAGAGAGAGAGAGAGAGAGAGAGAGAGAGAGAAAGAAAGAAAGAAAGAAAGAAAGAAAGAAAGAAAGAAAGAAAGAAAGAAAGAAAGAAAGAAAGAAAGAAAGAAAGAAAGAAAGAAAGAAAGAAGTATTTCAGACTTATTATGCAAAGTACAAAAGAGCTAACTAATCTTAACATTGTCCCAGATCAGTGAACATACCTGTCTATGTGTTTCTTCTCAGCTAATAAGCTGTGTGTTGGTTTTCCTGCAGGTCAGCATCTCCACAGTGGGTTATGGAGATATGTGTCCAGAAACTCACCTCGGACGCCTGTTTGCTTTCCTCTGCATTGCTTTTGGGATAATCCTGAATGGCATGCCCATCTCTATCCTCTACAATAAGTTCTCAGACTACTACAGCAAGCTGAAGGCCTACGAGTACACGGCTCTCAAGAAGGAGAGAGGGAAGGTAGACTTCAGACGGAGAGCCATGAGGAAAATATCCGAGTGCTGTGGAGAAGGTGCATCCCAGCCTTTGTCACAGCAATGATGCTTTGTGCTCTGGATGTTGGGAGGCAAAGGGGATCAAATCAGCCAAAAAAAAAAACCAAAACAAAACACCAAATCAGCCAAAAGATAAACTAAAAAGGCCAAAAGTAATGAAAGTAGATGGTGAAATCTGTTTTGAATCTGTTTTTGAAACTAAAAAGGCTCAGATTAAAATAACAAATTGTTTTGAAGTCTGATAGCCTGTGAACAGCACTTAAGTGCTCATTAACTCTCTGAAATTACTTCCTTCAGATTACATCCTCTGAATAAGTCCCACATGAAGATCTAACCCCCTGCTACTGATTAGATTGATAATAAAGACCCAACATAATTGTACAAGCAGAAAACAAATTGCTGTCATTAAGGGTCAGCCACCTTACTTCTGCTAAGGCAATGTCAAAAATTAAACAAATAGAATACCCAACATATTGACTGCATTACTTAAATTGGTTTTGCATCAGCTTTCAAATAGAGGAAAATGGCCTAGAGCACTTACCTAAATATTAGCAGCAGCTATACTCCTTAAAATGTCAGCCTCCTTTTCCATTGCCAGATAGCTATGCTTCATTGTTCCAATTTTATTTTTCAAATGCAGCCCTGCAAATGAGCCCTCCTATTTTCATGCCTAGTCAAGCAATGCACTGCTTTTAGCATTTCCCACCACCCCACCCTATAATCATCTTTCAGTATGACAAGTACTAGTGAAGACTTCTGGAGTTGGTAAATATTATTCATCAAATCTGAAAACATTTCCAAACCCAATCTTTTTTAGGTATAGGGTTAAGTGATAATTCATTTTGCAGTATTTAATGTATCAACTTATTGGATTGTTAGAATAATAGACTTCTCAAGGAATGTAAGTATTAAAACAGTATTTTATAAATAATCAAAGGAAATATGTAATAGGTAGTAACTCTTAAAGACTATTCATACAAAGGATTTTATCAGCACTTAACTGTAACTAATTTTAAATATAATTTAAAATCAAGATAATTTGTCTGGTACATATAACCATTAGAGACACAATCCTGACACCTTAGCTCACCCCCAGGAGTACCTCATGTCCTAAGATTACTGTGTCTTCTTGCACAGCTGGATGGGATTTCTCATGTGTCTAAACTCATCCCAAAACTTAAATAACAAATAAAACCAAGAATAATCAAATGGAACTGCAGTTTTATGTATTACTTCAGAGACCATCAAGAATTCTTTTTTACATAAGAGCAGTCACACCAATTCAGAAACAGTAATCTGAATAACAGATCTGAAAGAAAAAAATATTTTATTGATAATCAGATGCAAAGACCTTAAGGAAAAAAAAAAGTGTAATGAAAAGGATCAACAGTGCATTGATATGACCCAAGGCTGTTACTCAGCAGCACTCCTGCTGCAAAGCATCTCGATGACAGAGATGCATTTCAAAACTCCTCAACTCTCACGTTGTGTCTGTGCTGCCCTGATGAATGCAAATTTCTGCATTAAGATCTCAGGGCCACATGGGACACAATGGTGTGGAGCCCACCCTGGGACAGCTGAGGGTGAAAATGTTCATTAATTTTGACATGTCCATGCAAATTGTGTCAAGCACGGGGACATTCCTCCTTTCAGTGGTGGGAAGGTAATTAGTAACCAACCTGCTCTTCTCATTCTCTACCTCCAGACAAACCTATCATAAGCCCATCTGTCATTTTGTTCTTTAGGAATGACAGTCAGAACACTGTGTGCTGATCAGCTCTGTTAAAAGCTAAACCATGTCTTTAAGGCACAGCTGAGCCCTGGGAGTCCAGTGTGATAGATGTTTGCTGTTCTGGGCTGCACACAATGCAGCAGGCACAATCCTGGCACTCACTGAGAAGAATAGCTGCTTTGCTTTGGCTTTAGGGGATTTGCATAGCCCTTCTGCACAGCAACAACAGGACAAGAGGCTTCCAGGAACCACAGGAAACCTCTTGCTGCACTTCAGTGAGGTGACAAGTTACAAGCATGCAAAAAACACAACAATGCTTTATTTTCAACATGCGAATTGAGTTAGACCCATTAAAAGCATTTAAAATCTGGTGATTACTGAATCTTCCAAAAACATGGGACACTGTAAATCAGTTTCTTTGCTGGAGGAATTCATACTTGCATGGCCATGCAGATGTGATGCAGATGCTCAGCCTTGCATGGCAGGCTCAGCTGCTTCTTGCCACCTACAGAAATCCAGAGCCTGAGCACTAACTCTGCTAAAACTGGACTTTGTCACAGCCTCAGACCTGAAAAAGATAATTAGTCTTGTTTTCCACCCCATTTGCCTCACCTGCAGGACCTATTCAAGTAGACATTTTTGAAGACCTGTAATGAAATAGATTTTCCACACCAAACACCAGCAGAAGAAAAAGGAGTCTTATCTCTTAATCAGGAGTCAGAATTGAGTGTTCTAGGTGAACACTTTACCTGTTCAGTCAGATTTCAATGCACAGATCAGTACTGCTCTAACTGTTCAAATGCAGCTTGAAGAGGGTCTCTTGCACCCCTCCAGTGAATCTGTTCCACTTTGCACCAGGCAAATAATGGCCCACAAGGTGATAATAACAGGAAGACCACACAGCTTGGTGTTTCCAGTGCTTAGCTGGGTGGAAAAGAGTGTATCACAGGCCTTGCTTCAACAAAGAGCTATGAAAGACCAAGCAGAAAAGCCTTCCCAAACACCCATTCTCCTCTGGCCCAAGCCATCTTTAGTTAAGGGCTTTAGTTTTGAAGGAATCCAGAGTCTCCACACACAAGTCACATGAATGTAAAATTCTTACTTAGAGCACCTCACAGGCTGGTCTGTGGGCCAAAACACTGCCAGACACAGAGGAGGGTGATTTCTGTCCCTTTAGAAGCACAAGACATGGTGATCACCAGGTCTTTCTTTCCCTGAGCACCAAGGCCATCATACTTTGGAAAGCTCAGCTTACTCAGCAGCTGCTCCCCTCTCTTTTTCCTCAACCCATTTTTTTCCCCCTCAATCCCCCCCATCCAGCCCCACCATCTCACAGATGGCAGCTTTGGTACCACCTTGTCTCTCCTCTGTGCACTGGCTGAGCACACAGATGTGACTTTCTGGGGGAGTGGGGATAGATTCTCACTTATCTCATGACTAAGCTCAGTGCCAAGAGCTCTGACTAGCAGCAGAGCTGGCACAAGGTGCATATTACAAGTGTGCAGTGCAGAGGACACGCCTCTGGCAGTGAAACACTAAGCACAAGGCTGCACAAAGCTGCTGTTTTGTTTTGCAATACCTGTCACCCCTGCTCTGCTGAACTGAGGAGGCCAACTGGAGCTTAGTGCACTAAAGAACTTGCCAGAAAATTAGAAGTTATTGCTTGGTACGTTAATTTCCCAAAGATTTGTCATTTTCGTCTCTGGGTTATTTTATTCAGTTTTCTGCCTTTGGTTTAACTATTCCTATTTTAGGGGTGACAAGCATAAGTCTGTGCATTTCAATAGGAAAGATTATGCCTAAATTGGAGGTACCATTATAGGAGCCAGACAGTGCCTGGATTGCTCAAGGCTCTGTCAGTGCCACCACTTTCTACACTACCTGTGCAGGCAGCAATTAGCAAGATCCTTCCTCAAATTCTCTCCTGCTCCTACCACACAAAGCGGACTTCCAGCCAGCTCAGAAGAAGGAACAAGTTCATACTCCCACAGAACAGACTTTAGAGAACTTGCAGAAGGCTGCACAAACCTGCATCAGCTGGTTTTGAAAGAGGATTAAGCATTTTTGCCTTTTTTTTTTTGACACAATGTTTCCTGCAGAAGGCTCAGTTAATTCGTTGTGCCACATCCATGAAGGCTTTTAATGGCATCACTGTCCCTTAATTACTCGAAGGAAACAGTGAAGTGGTAGATGATGACATCCAGAAACAATGCTGGAGAGTCATGATTGTCTTGGTTTACTTGCATTCCACAGGCTTTGGCAATCAAAAGGTTTCAAAATAACAGATCAAGGGGAAACATGCTTAAACACAACAAAGATGGGCAACCCTATTAAAGATGAAGTAGACAGTCTTGTTTTATGAGATGCTAATTTGGCATAACTAAGGTTTTGGGGAAACAGGGTGGAGAATTCTCAAGCCACTGAGAAATTGGAAATCTCCCTAAATATGGCCATGCTAAAGTCTTCTGTTTTAACTAATTGCAGATATTAATGAGACCCAGAGGGAGAAGGAAAATATATTCTATCATTATGTTTCACTGCAGACTTAGCAAACACGGTGTCCCTGTAAGACAAAGAAATGGTTTATCTGAATTGCTTGGCTTGATTTTAGGAAAATCAAGAATTATTTCTTTTACTTAATTTAGTCCTGGGAATTACTGGGGAGGAAAGGGAAAGGGAAAGGGAAAGAGGAAGGGAAAGAGGAAGGGAAGGGAAGGGAAGGGAAGGGAAGGGAAGGGAAGGGAAGGGAAGGGAAGGGAAGGGAAGGGAAGGGAAGGGAAGGGAAGGGAAGGGAAGGGAAGGGGAAAAAAATTAGAAAGAAAGGACAAAAAATCTTTAAAAATATAGGTGGGGGTAGTGCAAAGGTAGACTATCCCTACATGAGTGGAAAGAATTCCAGTTAGAATATGCTCCTGCACAAATCCTGTCTTAGAAGAACATCACTTTTTCAGTGCAGTTCAGGAGCTGTTTGCTTTTCTCATTCAGAAAGATAGCACTTAAAGGGGTAGCTACAGTACACCACAGAGTAATAGGCATCTGGTACTATTCCCAGGTTTCTAAGGCAAATAGCAGTATTCAGTCTTTAAATATTGTAAGTAAACTAAGTGATTTTTTTAAAGTATCAACTAGGAATACTTCAAGGTTTATGCTGAAATATAATTACTATCAATAAGACTAAGAAATAAAAATCATCACCTTGCTTAAAAAATAGCTTCAACTGTTTAGAACATTCTGGTTTTATGTCATGAAAAGATATGCTTATCTACTATTACAAAACTTTTATTGACTTCCTTATTTGGCAGTAAATAAAAATTACACGCCTTTTGATTGTAATCTAGTCCTTTATCTAGGACTAAAATAGGGAAAGGTCAGAGGTAGAAATTTTACATGTGCTTAGTTAATTTAATGAAAATATGCTGAGAAAAATTAAAGCTTTCTACAAGTAAATCCTGTGATAATCATGGTTTTTAAATAAAACTTGTCAGAGCCTAGTTCTACTCTAAAAAACTACTCTGTACTGTCATTCAAACTCCTTAAGTGGATTTGCTCAATTTATAAGCAGAAGAATTTGATGTCACTGATAACCAGATAAGCAAGTACCATACTTTAAAGCCAGTCTTTTGCCATCACTTAAAAACTGTTCTTCAGTCCACCATGTTCACTTTTTCCTTCACCGGTTTTGGAAGAGGCTGCTGGGGGGAGACAGGGACAACAATGGCAACACATGACAAAGAACAGAACAGAACAAAGAAGAAAACAAACAAACAAACAAACAAAAAAACCCCACCCAAAAAACCCCAAATCCACCACATTCCAGAAGTTCAGGAAAATTCAGGAAATTGCTGGCAGGTTGTGACAGCACCTTCTGCAATTTATAAGCAGAAGAATTTGACATCATTGATACCCAGAGAAGCAAATATCATACTTTAAAGCCAGTCTTTTGCCACCATTTAATAACTCTTCTTCAGTCCACCATGTTCACATTTTCCTTCACCAATTTTGGAAGAGGCTGGTGGGGGGAGACAGGGACAACAATGGCAACACACGACAAAGAACAGCAAAGAACAAAGAAGAAAAAAAAAGAAAAAAAAAACCACACAAACAAACCAAAAAACCCCAAAACCCCAAATCCAGCGCGTTCCAGAAGTTCAGGAAAATTCAGGAAATCACAGGCAGGTTGCGACAGCACCTTCCAGGCTGCGATGGGGAGGGCTCTTTAGGGCAGGACAAAGTAACTGGGTGGGACTCCTTGTGGGAAGAGCAGCTCCTGGCATGGAACATTGTTCGCTGCTGCCACTCAGAGGTTACAGGCTGCCAGATTCTCCTTTTCATGAATTATCTGGTGCCTGCTGCCTGCCACGTTAGCCCAGCTGGGCTGCACCTTCCTCAGGTAGTCTCTACCAAAAGCCTGAAGTCTTGTGACTCCAAGGGTGGAGTGTTCGCAGTGATGTAAATGTTCAGCCATTTTATAATTCATTTGAAGAGAAATAATGCAGGCATATCTTGAATATCTTTAATTGGTACTGCCTATTTTTTTCACTGTCTGCTATCAATAGATACAGAATTTGAAGGAGGCTATAAATCTTTTTGTCTTTTTAGATAAACAGAGGGAAAAAACCCCATAAGAATTGAAAATGCCTTCATAGAAAAACGGGTGGCATCAATTTGTAAAACAGCCTTTGAAAGCATTTCAACTGTAAGGACAACTGCCTTGAAAACTGGTGCTGTCACCACGCTGTGAAGATGACTTCATAGCAAGTGCTGTGGCAGCTGATGTTCTTCATCTCATCACAGCCTCGGAGCAGAAACTCTAACAACCACAACATACTGAAGCAATTCTCATATTATCCTATTATTCTTCTCCCAAAAAAAAGTTTTTCTCAGAGATGGTTGTAATTTAGTCTATCCTAAATTTTGTTTAGGTTTATTTTTTTTTGTTTTTGTTTTGTTTTGGTTTTGGTTTTTTTGGTTGTTGTGGGTTTTGGAGGGTTTTTTTGTGGTTGGCTGTTTTGGATCCATTTTCTTTTTTTCCCCACAAGTATCTTATTTGTATCTGTTTTGCAAACTGATACAAAACTTTCTGATGACTTCTTAATTCAATGCTTATAGCACTTGCTTGTCCATGCCTGTATGCCCAGAGGTCCTTTAGGCTCCCTCCTCTATGTGTTTTAGTTTTGGTTTTAAATTCTAATTAAAGATGTAATCCATGTAAACACACTCTAGTTAGAGCACAGACTGACAAAATATCTGAATGGAAGGCAGAACCATCTGTGGGGAGGACAGTGGAAATCAGAGAATCAGTCAGATTATTGCATTGTGTACAGGATAAGTGTACTTGTAAGACACATTCTGATTGAAAGATATAAAAATCCAGCAATTAAGATCATATTCTATAGCAGCAGATGCCAAGATGGTTAAGTCCACTTCAGCTACTATGGCCCTTGACAAAACCTCAATACAACTACTGCAAGAGGAAAATCACAAAGGTGATCTTTAGTTGGGCATATGCAAGGAATTACTGCTGATAACCGAGTTTAACTCACATATATTCCCCTTTTCCAGCCATCAATGACTTTCTCTTTCCTCAATCCCTTCATGCAGAACAGTGTGTAACACCCTGCTGGCTACTTTGATGCTACAGTAAAATGGGTTAGACCTTCTGTATACATTTACAGGAAAATCATCATGTCAAGGAAAACCCAAAATGTTGAAATTTAGTGTTGAAAGGATGAGGGAAAAGGTGGAGGACCCACTATGACCCATTAGTGTTTCTTAAACAGCAATGACTTCCAGGAATACTCAGTAATTCCTCTTTTACTAGATGGTTAACACAAGGTATTTACTATTTATAGATTTTTTAAAAGGTTTCAGATTTTGAAAGTATGGGATTTTAAGACACACAAAACCACAGAATAGTCTAAACAACAAAAAAATTTTGGAAGAGGAAAAATGCAATTTACATAATGGTGAATGTAAAGGAGCAGCTCAGTGCAAGAGTTTTAAACTCCCAGCAGAAAACAAGGTAACTGATGGAAGAATACTATGGTTTAGGGTAAATTAATTCCGGTGTTTTCACAAAGCAGCTGAGCAATGCAAAACATACTGAGGAAAAATGGTTTTGGCAATGATCTTGATTTTGAAAATGCCAAATGTTAAATGGGCAGCACAGATTTCTTTCAAGAACTCAGAAGGAAAGATGTCTTGATGAATGCAATGAACTCTCACATTAATCTGTTTTAAAGGTATAAGAAATTAAAAAGCCTCTACTTTTAATACTTGATTATTACAATTTAATTTTTTAGATGTAGCACAGGAATAAAGAGAACACATAGCAGAACTCTGTAAGTACCAAGTCATGTGGTGCACATGTGGATATGGCTTTGTGTCCATTCTGACAGACTACAACCCAACTAGACAAGAGTTGGACAGGACTAAGGAAAAAAGTCTCATAGTTTATGGGTCACAGTCTGCAAATGTCCCCAAACATTCCTCCTTTATTTCCACCTAAGTCAATCAACTCTGCATTTTCTGTTGATCCCACTTTTTCCTCAGTTCTGCAGCCAGAAATAAACTCAAAATCATTGTGTACTTTCTTTTTGCTTGTGAAGAAAAGGTAAGTTGTTGGAGTCAGTGGGAAAGCAAAAACTCTGTGTGCTCTTGGTAGATCCTGCTGTCAGCAGCAAAGGGGGAGGCTGATTCTTCTGTGCCTTAAACCAAGAGCTACCAAGGTTCAGCTACACCCACCTGCATGCCCTTATTCCCAAGGAAATGGAAAATACACTCTTACACAGTAATATACATCAATACTGAGGAAATGGGTCTTCTAAGAACAAAAAAAAATAAAGCAATCATTACCATCTTTTCTGTCCTAGCACTGACAATGTTTGTTCACCCTCCAACTTCTGCTAAGTTAAGGTGAGAGGTGTTGGCTGGTCTCAAGGGACAGGCATTTCACCTGGGGAAAATGGCTTTGAAACAAATGCCCCAAATTTGCTGGCACAGTCTTTCTTCTGAGGAAGCAGCAGACAAAGAAATTTAATTGCAGCCCGTGCACTTCCATCGTTTTCTTGGCAATAAAAAAATTACTCAAAGCTGTATTAGGATGTTGGCAATAATTTGAGCACTTTGAATTACCTAAAGTAGGCAAAAAAGTACATATCAAAAAAAAAAAAAAGCATACACTTTAAAAAAAATCAAAAAAACCCCACTATTATTTCAGAATCTTTCAAAAATTCACTTCACAAAGCCAGAGAGAACCCTGGCAGATTGGGACAGACACAGCACTGCATCCAACCCTTTTCCTCACTGGGAAAATGTAGCTTAAGCCATTGAAACAATCTTTCATACACCACATAACCTGATTTCTTCCCCTTCCATTTTTAGGTTATTCCAGAATTTTCACTGTTAGGAAAACAGTGGCAACTATAGCATAACCTTAACTGATATCTACTTAATGGAGAGGTGTTTCTCAGCTTGTGGTAAGGAAAACTAACACCTTGTCACTGCAGATTACTACACATAACTTAAAATAAATGATGTATGCAGATTCAAAAATGCAAATAAACTGCCTGGTACAGATCCAGCTAAAACAACCGTAATTAAAGCACACAATCAAAGCATCAGATCAGATCCATGTAAGCATATTCTTACATGGCTTTTTTTCTGTTTGGTTTATTAGCATCTTCTCTAGCTATGAATTATTTTCATCACTCCCTGTAATCCTCTTGACTGGAAGTATGTCTGTGCCAGATTCTAAGCATTAGTTCCCCTTAATAACCCAAAAATTGAGAAGGGTTGTACCAGCTTTTTTTTTTCCTCTCTCCCTGTTTTTTTTTTGCCATTAATTATTCAATCACAAATCTGTTGCATATTTCATTCAGGTTGGGTTTTTGGCAGTAACTGAGACTTCTTTAGAAACAGTTCACTACAGTTTAAATTCATTATCTGCTGCTAATTAAACCGATCTGTTTTATTGTCACAAAAGAAAATCCTGTTAGAGAAACTAATGAGCTCCAATCTTCAGTAACTGAGAGGATGTGTTTACAAGCAGGAACACTTAATGTCACTGCCAATCAGATGCTGCAATTAAGTACATTTCTATATATGTGTGTTTAAGTCTTAATAGTTTAAAGCAGTGAAATGCCCTGTTTCACCTTAATAAATAATATCTTGCTTCTCACTGGTCCTGCTGGAGGCAGTATTTTAGTTCACAAAAAATTGTAAGATACTCAAGTAGGTGAATTCATAAAAACAAATAAATCATAAACCCAACTGTAATTTGTAGTTTACTTAGGATACTTTGGGCAGCACATAAATGTTATAGTTATGAAAATGGTTCCTAACACTGTTTATTTGCATCTGTCGATTTACTGATACTTTGCTGACTGTGCTCCCCTCTAATTCCAGCTCAGTTTTTGAGTAGGTGTAAAATACTTAAAGGTTAATCTCAATTAGACCTGCTTGGCCCTGGCATTAAGTGCTTCTGCTTGAAAACACATCCTCTCAGTTACTGAAGACTGCAGCTCACTAGTGTCTGTAACACGATTTTCCTTCGTGACAATAAACCAGATTGTTTTAATTAGAACAGACAGTGAATTTAAAAAGCAGTGAACTGTTATTAAGAAGTCTAAGTTACTGCCAAAAAAAGCCAACCTGAACGAAACATCCAACAGATTTGTGTTGAATATTTATGGAAGTACAGAATCACAGAATGGATCAGTTTTGAAGGGACCACAGTGGGTCATTTCATCCAACCTTCCTGCTCAAGCAAGGTCATCCTAAAGTAGTTAGTTTCCTAGCAACTTATGGGAAAAAATTCTGTAAGTAAAGAAGAAACAAATCTAACCTCTAACACTCTTACAGCTGGAGACTTAATCAGTCTGGTTCTCTGCTTGGATCAGTCCTTGAGCACCAGCAGGGTGGGTGTTCTATGAATGCCTGATGAAGGAACCTTTGGAATTTTTTTCTAAATGGAGAAAATAAAATATTGGCTTTGTTTTTCTAGATCAAAATAGGGTACAGGAAAAATCAATAAGATACTGATTTGGTGTCATGTGGAAGTTAATTCACCCCTCCCTCATTACCACCAAAAACCAAAAAAACCCCCCTAGATCTCTTGTGTTTATTAAGGCTTAAAAGTGCGTAGTTAGACGATCTGAGTGAAACCAAACTGTGGTCCACTGAAACAGACAGCTGTTCCTTCAGGACCTTCTCTGAAAAAAGTCAGAGACACTATTTTCAATCTATTCTTGTCAGTTCCTAGGGAAAACAGCCTCCATCACAGGGTAAGAATGGGACCTAAGTAGTCTTCCTGGTGGTTGGGGTTGTTTGTGGATTTTTTGGGGTTTGTTTTTTGCTTTGTTGTTTTTGCTGTTCTCTTTTTTGTTTTGTTTTTCTGGAAACCAGGAGGGAAAGGGATTAAAACAAATACAGTTGCCCATAGACAGTATGTCCAGAACAGACACTTTTGTTTCTATGGTAACCATGACACCATACATGCAAATCTTAACAACGCTTAAAACATTTTTGTTCCAGTTATCAGGAAAGATTGAAGCCTTGATTATGCTTTCAGAAGTTGCCATTAGCTCTTAAATCTTGAGATTTCAATCTCTGAGAACAATCTTCTATTGTGTGCAACAGAATGAGTACAATGACAAGTAGTTTTAGAAATTATTTAATATACAAATGCATACACTGCTTCTTAAAACCATGGTACAAAATCTTACCAAATCTCATTGATGTAAATAATAATTTCAGGTTCATTTACACTAGGAAGTCAATTTCTCCAATAATGCTTCTATTCCTTTTGTGCTTTTATTCTGCTTCAGCTTTGGGACGAGCTTTATTAGTCCTTTTTTGACTGTGCTTGCCACCTTTTCATCAGGGCTTCGGAGAAGGCTGCAAGACACAGGAGAAAAATGAAGGATATCAAAGCTCAGCATGGAGGTTATAGAAAAAGTTCTCCATGACAGGAAACAGTAACTACTTAAGAAGAATATAGTTCAAGCCAGATGCTATCACCTCCTACTATAAAAAAGATGTAAAACATTCCATAAAATGTGAAGCACCAAGTCAGAGCACAGCCAGTAGAGGATAAATCAGACTGCAAGGAACTGCTGACCCTTATTCAAAGTGTGTTCAAATATTGGGTCAGACCAGGTTGTTCAAGGTTTCACCCAGCCTGGGCTTCAAACCTGCCAGGCTGGGGACAGCCAAAACTCCCTGGGCCCCAGTGCTGCACCATCCTCATGGGGAAAAGGTTTTTCCTTATCTCCAGACTAAGCCTCTTGTGTTTCAGCTTGTGCCTCTTGCTCTCTACTCGTACATTGCTGTGAAGGGAACAGCTCTCCATCCATCCTGTTGGTGCCAGGGATGCTCACAAGCTGCCCCTTCTCCCAGCTGGAACAGATTTGGCCCCACAGCCTCTCCTTCCAGGCCAAGGGACCCAGCCCATGACTGTGCCAGTCATCCTTCATTGAATTCACTCCAGTTGTTGATGTCTTTCTTGTAATGGGGGCCCTAAAACTGGATGTAATGAAGTGTATCTAATATACATCAAGCACCTTCACTATTGCACTTTCATGCTGCAGCTAGTGAAGAACAATGAAGTTACCAGTTCTTGTTCCCCTTTTAGATACTATTTTTGGAAAACAAAACAGATTTCCCAGATAAATTACCGTTCTCAGAAACAAAGAAATTCATCATAAGCTGTAAAAAACTATCATCCTAGTAGTCACTGCCCTTTTCCCTTTCTTCCGTTAGCAGTGAAATGTTCTTGGATTGAAATACAGGATCTGCTGAGTTAATGGCACTCCAAATTTGCTACTTCAAAATGATGAGTGAACCCTGCCCAGAAAAATGCCTTCTACAGCCAATTTGTAAAAAACATATCAGAACTACAAGTCTGACATACAAATAAACTAAGACTGGAAACAAACTGTAACACCCACGTGCTGGTAACAACACTGGCTGCACAGTACTGCAAGTCCTTACACGTCTCTAGGGTTCTTCCAAGTGGCTCCCAGATTTGCATCAACTTCAAGCTTGTTTCTTGCCTACATTTTGAATAATGATTAGACATGGCAGACTGAACTGAATAAGACATAAGGGAATTAAGGTAGCTTAAATGAGATTTAAATTTTGTCTCCTTTAGGGCACCAAATCCTGTGCTGGGAGGCAACACTATGGCAGAAAAGCACTGGATGTCCATCTGACAATGTCACAACTTTCAGCTGCTTAATTCCCAGATTTATTTCTATGACTATGAACAACTATTACAACAACCCTTAGCAGCAAACTGTGTTACACTTTTACCTGTAATAATACCATTTAATCAAGAGGCCTTCTTTAAAATTGAATTCAACACAGCTGAGAGTGATATTTTCTCATTTCTTCTATGAGCCCTGTACCCCTGATAAAAGCAATAAAGTCCAGAATCCTGGAAAAGGACATGCTGAACACATTGGTAATTAACATGGTGAGGTATATATGCTTTACTCACCATAAGAGACAAGGACCACACAAAGCAGCAAGCCCCCCTGGACAGCATTTCTCTTATCCCTAAAAATGGATGTCAGCTTCTGGCAGTTATACATGTAAAGCTGCTTTCAAACCCATAGTAACCACAGGTATGTCAAGACTGTGTTCTTAATACAGAACATCTGCATGTTTGATAACACAGCCAAAAGTCCAACATAGTGACATGGTGGGATATTTTTAAATTACTATTCTCTAACCTCTTACAAGGTCTAGAAAGGTGGCACCTATGTATTTTGTGGATGTAAAACATAACTTCCACAGATTACAGAAATAAAGGAAGTCAGCAACACATTCGGTGAAGTACATTCTTATCCATTTTCTACCCTGATGCTACACATCATTTACAAATTTAAAAATACACAGAAAAGTCATATATAGGAATTTAAATAGGCAAGCATCTACGATATTCATGTATGTACAATACTGAAAACACATGTGAGCATTTTTATAAAATACTTTTGTAAAAATCAGATATTTTTATAAAAGTCAAAAGCAAGTAGGGCAAGGAAAGGAGAAGGTCTAGAAGATAGCAGGTTACTGAGAAATGCACATGCAGTGACTACTTATAGTCAAATAAGCTTATAGACAAATAAGCTTAAAGGACCAGATTGCCAAAAATCTTCAAATGGACTCACTGAGTAATTCTGAGTTTCAGACCTGCACATATGTGACAGATTGCTTTCAAAAGCCAACAACAAACCAAAAATCAAGCATGGCTTTAGGAGGAACTAGCATTGTCTGAAAATTACCTCCGTATGAGCATTTGAGATTCTTCATGACAAAAGAAGTGTATGGGTTTTGCATGGCCTGTTTTTTGGGAGTGGAGGAAGGTCAGAGAGGTGGCTGCTGTAAGAAGCTGCCACAAGCTCCCCACCATGTGTGGCAGAACCAGTCTCTGATGGCTCTGAGGATGGACGTGCCACTGGCCAAAACTGGGCCAAAGAGAGATGATGGTAATGCCTCTGTGATGACATATTTAAGAAGAAATTCAAAACAAAATAGATACACAGCTTTTTCCTACCCAGAGAAGAGGAGATGAGAACATGTGAGGGAAACAACATGGAGACACCAAAGTCAGAGGAGAAGGAGGGGCAGGAGGTGCTCCAGGCTGTGGAGCTAAAATTCTTCTGTAGGCCCTGGTGAGATCATGGTGAAGGAGCTGTGCCCCTGCAGCCCCTGGGGATCCCTGGGGGATGCAGAGATCCACCCACAGCCCCTGGGAATCCACAGGGATGCAGAGATCCACCCACAGCCCCTGGGGATCCATGGGAGATGCAGAGATCCACCCACAGCCCCTGGGGATCCACAGGGATGCAGAGATCCATCCACAGCCCCTGGGGGAAGTGCCCAGGCTGGAGGTGGGTCCCTGGAAGAGGAGGATCCCTGTGCTCCTGTGGAGACTCGATGGAGAGAGGGGGCCCTGCTCCCAGGCTGGAGCAGCCTGTCCTTGCAGGGCTGCACCCCGTGGAAGAGTGACCCACCCCACAGCAGTTTTGGGGGGACTCTGTGCCTGTGGGAGGGCTCAGGTTGCAGCAGTTTTGGGAGGACTGCTGCTCATGAGACTAGAACCATCCTGGGGAAGTTCATGGAGAACTGTCTCCTGTGGGAAGGGTCCCCATGGTCCCACAGGGGAAGGATTCCTCTCCCTGGGCAGTGGAAGAAAACCTCGGGTGATGAACTGACCAAAACTCCCATATCCTGTCTCCCTGAACTGTTGGTGGGAAGGAGGGAAGTGCTGGGGGAGAAAAAGGTGGGGTTTTTTTAAGGGCTTATTTTGCTTCTCATTATCCTCCTCTGATTCTGTTAGTAATAAATTCACATTCTACCTTAAACTTTGTTTCGCATTTCAAATGTATTCTCCTAGTCCTTATCTCAACTCATGAACCCTTTCATAATTTTCTTTTTTTCTTTTCTCCTCTGCCCAGCTGTGGCAGGGGAGGGTGAGTGAGTGGCTTTCATTTGCCTGGCATTTGGCCATTGTCAAACCACTACAAGAAGTATCTGGGTTTTTTAAATGAAAAGGTTTTCAAACATTAAACATTTTTTAATGTTAAAAAAAACCCTACTGTTGTTACTTTACACCAGACTAAACTTATCACTGGTGTACAATTTAGGTAATCCCTTGATTTAGTGCATGCAGTTAAACAAATATGTGATTAATTGCTATGTGACAGTGAGGTAAGCAAGTGTCACATGAAATGGAACAAAAGGAGATGGTTATGTTTGTGTGCTCTCAGCTGCCTAAACAAAAACACATCATGCCTAAAAAGTCATCAAGTGAAGTTTAGTCTACAAAGGATTTAGTTTTAGGTGAAATAAACCAAAGACCACCAACAAAATTCCATCAAACAAACAAAGAGTCCTACAAGATGCTTTTTTCTCTCGCTCCTGTTAGTTAAGTTTCAATATGGGTGAAAATACTGCCAGTCTGGGAGGTGAGATTCCTGTCTTGGTAACAAAGGAAACTTGTCAAGGCTCCACCTGTAGTGACATGAGTAAAGCAGAGAAGGGCAAAGACAGCCATTCCTCACAGACTTTTCCACAAAATACACCATTCCTCTGCTAGTTTCTTTAATGACCAATTACCAGTCTCCTGTTTTATCTCTAAGTCTTCAATGTTTATTAAAAAATTATTGTCACACTGATGGTCAAACCGTTTAGTAAAGTCTTAAATATGGGGAAAAACATCTATTAATTTACTTTACAACTTTATTTGGACAATCTCAACAGCTTAATACATACACCAGCTATGTCACATGTTAAATGAATCTGTTCAGCCTTGACTTTAAGGAAAAACATCCAAGCACTAATACAGCATCAGTGAATAAGCCTTTCTAACAAAACTTCACTGAACATCTGTGCACAGGATCAGAAAACTTAAAGGCATTAGGTGCATTTGTTGAATTCTTAAGGCCTGTTATAAGAGGCAAAGAAAGAGCATTATCATTTGGGCAGCTGAACAATCTCAACAGCCACATACACACAACTAGTATGTATGCAAGAAGTGTGAGCTGGTTTTGTACCTGGATTGCAACTACTCTTCTTCTCACTAGTGATCAGAGTGATAACGACTAAAAAACCTTAGAATTAAACTCAGATTAGTTAACAGAAGTGAAAATGACTTTTGATTCACCTTGCAAAAGAGCACAAACATTGAAGTAGCCCCGTTCTAAAGATAAACACCAGAGATGGAAAGCAATCAGCAAGGAATCTAAAGTAACTTTAGGAGAGAGAAAAGTGGAGCAGAAGAAAGAGATCAAGGGACTTAATGCTCAAAATCATGCTGTCTGTTTGAATTGTTTGCTGACTTGGGTTCAGTGAAAGTCTTTATGAGGTGCCAAAAGGGAGGGCAAGGCTGATAAACAAATTGCAGAATACAGACCACACAGTTCAGGCTACAGGACAAAGCCTTGGGTTTCTATGACCTGAAACTGACAGGTAGCTACAAAGTGAAAGCAGCAATGCTTAACACTGCAGTTCACTCCTGATAAAACAAAATGTTAAGGTTAATCTGATCCCTGTGGGGTGCCTTTGATCTCACTAGGTGCATGGTCCACTGCTTCAAACTTGTGAGGCAGTTAGCTCATCACAGGGCTTTGCATAGTCTGTTCTTATACATGGTCTCTTCCAAACACTGCTCTGCTTCAGTATGAGAGCTTTTTAGGCTTTGCAATTAAGGCACCAACACAAAGCAACAGTTTACCAAAACAAACAAAACAATTTCCAGGTTTTTGTATGCTGCCACCAGTCATAAGTATTCTAAAGTTAATTATTTTAATGTAGCTATCTGTGGACTGCTCTTTGGAGAGTTTTGTGCTTGTAAAACAAGACATGGTAGGTAAAATTTTGAAAAAGATTTTGTTTTAAATCTTCAGATTTTCTGATATTGAGCTGATTCCTAGTACTACAAAAGATGGAACTTGAAGTATAACCTATGGAAACTCTGGTTTGAATTTTTCTAATCCCTGTTTCATTCAAGACTTGCCAGTTGCATTCAGGATAGCACACCCTGAATGTCATTTTGGTGGTAGAAACTTCAATTGGTGTTCTGTCAGCTGTTACAGAAATTAACAACGTAATCTAATCAGAAGCAGTCATATGTCTGTCTTACTTACCAACAAAGAACAATGGCACCTCGATTTACTTCCGCCCAGGTCTTCAGATTCTCAACACCAACACGTTCCACCAGTGTTCTCCCAAAGCAAACTGCAAAATGTGGGAGAGAAAAAAAATGAGAGAATATTCTTTCCACAAAAAAGCCTGTTTAAAGTTCTCTGTAGCTTCTATTTAATCAAATTATTTCCACTTCCCCAAGTATTCACAAAGTTCGGCTCCCTCAAAATAATTGACAATGCAATGCAATGCTGACCTTTATAGATATTTGACTACTTCCAAGTACTGCATGGAGTTTGTTAGACAACACCAGCATTGTGTGACAGTTTACTATTATAAAGTATGCAAATTCGTTTGTTTTTTGAAAAGGGTGTGAAAGGCCATTAATATCTTAGAGAAGGCATCCAGTCCAAAGAGAGAACTTGGCAAGAATCACAGAATTATTCTGGTTCAACAGATCATTGTATGCAATATACCAAATACAAAAACACCTCTGTTGAAAAATGCTACACTGTCAAGCATCTGTCTCCACAACTGAAGGAAAAGAATTTGAACAGGAGTTACTTAACACCTCAGAGCAAATCCTTTATTGATGCCAAAACTTTTTCTTTTTCAGCTGCACTGAAAAAGAAACAATGCAGAAAATCCCACCCAACCCCAACCAACACCAGCCTCCAAACACTGAAGATATTTTTCACTCTCACTTTAGATTCCAATTCCACCTCAAGACAGGTCAGATTTTATACAACTTGTTCCCCATGTGATAACAATTTGCTTGGAGTTTAATGACAATTGAATAATCTCAGAGCAACAATTCTGAATGGTACTTGTTGGAAGAAACTGAAGGGAACAGCATGTGATTACACTGGAAATTGTACAATTTCTGCAGAAATAAATCCAGATTACTGTCATCATTTCAGATAGGCAAGTCTCTGAAAGACACTCATTAAACTTTCTGCACATTTTCACTGATCTGCTTGAGAAGTGGGACAACAGTCTACTTTCAGAAACATTTGATAAAACACAACTAACATTTTTAAGGAAAATACAAGCTACCTGAATGTAGCAAGAGGAAAAGAAATAATAAGTTTAACAAGATCTGATAGTTCTTAATAGAAAATAAAACTATTATACATAGAGAAGTTCCCTCAGATTACACTTTGCCAACCATTTACTTTCATTTTTTGAGCTTTTGTATGAGAAAAAGTAATCACTATTAGGACAGAGTGATACATACAGAAGATTTTACAGTTATGTAATGACATAAGTTTAAAAGCTAAATTAAGATGAGAACATCTGTGCCCAATATCTGCCTTATGGAACTCAAACTAGCAAAGATGTCCTATTTTTGGGCACAAATCATTTTAGTAACAGTTACAAAGCATTAACCCAGCAGCACTAATGAAGACAGTAAAGATCACAGCCTGGCTTACAGGCACTAATGAAACAGGGGTTCCTGTAAGAAAGACTTTACTGTTTCTACTATTATCCTTAGCCTACTATGTAATTTAGCAAAGCTATCAAGACATTATAAGCAGAGAAATTAACTCATCCCCAAATACACAATGAAGTCTTGAGAAAAAAAACCCAACCATTGCTTGCATTGCAAAAAAAAAAAAAGCAAACATATCCTTGGCATTCTGTTTGTACAGCAGCTCACAACAGCAAAAAGAAACAATAACGTTAAATTTTCCATATACTAGTATACTCAAAGAAATAACTGTAACTATCTTATTTGAGGTCAGACAGCAAATTACTCTGAGCAAGTCAATCTGAGCAAATAAAGCTGTATTTCCAACATACCTTCTTTTCCACTCTCTTTCATTTTTTCATCCTGCTCTAGCAACCATTTCAAAACTAGATGGCCTGCTGGATGTTCTGCGATGTGAAGCTTTAAGGGGAATAGACAAAACAAAACAAAACAGAATTATTTAGTGATGTCGGTTCAAAATTCAGTTACCTATCTGGCCATCATTATTTCTGCTTGATTTATTCACTATGTCATCACACTGATTCACTGAGTCATGACCTATCCTAATATCAACAAGTTTGATGTAAGTTTCTGGCTGCTCATTCAAATTGACCATTTTATAAACGATATCAACCAACATTTCATCCACCCTTCCAAGGACTTTGTTCTCATTAAACAGAACTTCCTGGTCAAACTGCCTCTGTCAGAATTTCCAAACCTTTCACATTTTCACACTTGAAAATCAGTATGGTTCACAGGAAGTCACAGAAAACACATGCAGTTCACATAAAATTTCATAAAACGTTTATCAAAGAAGGCCAAACACAGAGCTAAAACACCTCAGCTATGGAAATCTGGAGGATAGCTATCTTAAATATAGCATACATTGTATGTTTTTTGTTTTCCAGTCTATGGACACATATCCGACTTGAGTTTAACAAAGAAGGGGAGGGCCATTCTTTGAAGAGAAGGTCATACTGTGAAGACAAACAGCTCTTATCTAAGATCTTTCCTTGCATGGAGCTAAGCAAACCTAAGAGATCCTGTCCCTCTCAGTGTAAACAGTCAAATGACCTATAAAAAGGAAAAACTTTGCAAAGTGCTTGATTGCACAGTGACAACATTAAAAGAGAGGCTATTGCTTCTCAGCAACCCTCCCAGCAAGTGTTCAAAGCACTTCTGAAGATTGAAGACCATGAAGCACCTTGCCCTACAACTCACAGGAAACACTGGCTCAAGCCACCATCACTCCAGATGGACAAATAATAAACCATGAAATCAACAAGTCACAAAACAGGATCACATCTAATGTACAAGTGCTATCAGGGCAGTACACTGATGTCTTACATAAGGGAAAACAAGATCAGACTTCATTTTAGGATCTGCAACACCTCAGAACCTTGTCTTCTGTACGTTACCTCTCCATCTCGGCCCCCTGGAACCAGCTCTTCTGCTGCCAACTTGGCAATGGCATCTAGTGCAGGCTGGATGTCACCAAGAGCTGTTCCTAAAATATCAGCAACCAAGACAAAAGTAGCTCTGTCTATCACTACTTCTTGGGTGTGTTCTTGCAAATATTCCAGCAGAGGTGAGGAAATGGCTTCCAGGAGCTCACGGCGACGGAGTTCAGTGTTCTTCTTGCTGATGAAAGAGACAGGACGTTACTGCAGAAGATTTGCACTCTATGCACATCAAAGAACAAGAAATTTCAGAAGGTATGTGATATTTGAGACATTTTAGGTTCAAATAAATACAAGCATTATTGTTCCCTTTGTTTCACGTACAATTAAATGCATGTTGGACACAGAATTTAAGAATGCATGGAGTGAAAAAGTGTTTAAAGCTGTCTCAAAACCTCATATAACATTTATTATTTCTTTTCATTTTGTTATCTCAGCTATGGAGATGTATTTTTCACACAGCTTATCAGTCATCTAGAATTGCTCCTTCTTCAAAAGCTGGTAAACATCAATGTCAATACCAGAGACTAAAATTAAATTAACAATTTCCATTTTTATTGCCAGATTTTGAGATATACCTTTATGCTACCCTGAGCACCAGTAATGCGTATTACAGATTTTCTTCTACGCTAAATTTGATACATGAGCTTACACACAAAACATATCACAATATTTGCCCTTTACAAAAGGGGCAAATGTATTATTTATATATCATTACATTACTTAGATTTATTACAAAGAAAAGTTGAAATTAAATAATGAGAAGAAGTTGCATGACTTCTGGCTAAGAAAAACACATGTAACTTTCACATCTGAGTTACCTATAGGCATTTCCATCTCCCTGCTGCAGAAGTGTGATGATTTCTGGAACAAAATGTGCAGGATCTCTAGGACTTAGCAAGTACAACAAGACCTTCTTTCCATATTTGTTGTTTATGATATCGGGCAAAGAAGCCTTTATTTCCTGTGAGAGAAAACAAACCACAACAAAACATCATTTAGGTAACAGTTCTTGGTCAGTATCAGTGTCAGAACTGTGAAAAAGCACCAGGAGAAACTAAATGAGAGAGACATGCTATCTCTTGTTGGTAATGTCTCCATCTTTTGGGAGTCCTCACAAAAGACAGGGATTTTGCACTAAAATCTTCCCAAATCCTTACATATGCTGAGTGCTCAATGCACAGTTCCAATCACACACAAAAGTTCAAATCACCACACACAGACTTTGGTCCACGGTTAAGATTCTGTGGACCTGAGAGATGATGATAAAAGACTTTCCTCAAGAGGATTTAAAGAGCTTAAAACCCTCTTTTACCTACAAATTCTCAGTCAAACTGCAAACCCACATAAATTATGAATTTTGCAATACTACCAAAAAAACCCCTCCAGACCAACAAAAACACCCCCAAAACAACAAAACTACAAAAAACCCTTTGTTTTTTCTCCTCCTCAAGTCTTACTAGATTTTTACCTTCCTAAAGCTAAATTTTTTTGATGGACAGAATGACAATCTCTATAAGGTATTTTTGAAGTCTAACTGCTCTTTGAGGTAATTTTAAAGATCAGTTTCCACCTCACCATCTACTAGTAATTTTCATTCACTCTCTGAAGAGCTGGTTTCAATCCTAATTTTTTTTTCCTTTTCCTGCCATCCTTTCCCCATTCTTGACCTCACATAAGCCCTGATGGGCCAATTGTGTATGTGCAAAGGCCACATCTTGTTCTCTATTTTCTGTCCAGACTGGTGTGGCAGGATGACCAAACAGAAAACATTCCATCACCTCTGCATGGCAACTGAGGTGGGATGGATAATACCTTATTCCCAGGTGGCTTTTGCAGAAACCATAAACCTGAGACCTATGAAAAATAGGAAAAAACCCTATTTTTCAAAACAAGCCTCATCAGAACCACCTTCTCCTTATATTCCTTCTCCACACACAGATTTGCCTCATTTTTATCTCCCTGTCAACTCCCCTAAACCAGCCAGCCCTTACAGCTATAGCATGAGTACTATTATTAACAGGATGTACACCAATGTTAATTTCTCTGCTGAGAACATGCAAATAGCTCTGCTTGTAAAATCAATAAGGTAACATCATCATTTTGAAGTTTTTCCACCAATTTAATCTCTAGAAATACCAGCAGAGCTCAAACTTCTGTGATAAAAGACAGTGACTTTAAAGAGACTCCAGTCACCCCTTATCCAGAATGAATGTGTACTAAAAGGAAAAAAATCAGCAAGCACTGAACCTAGCTTAAAAATTAATTCAAATGAATAATTAAAACGATGTATGAAAGTGCTAAGGTATGCTAGGAGAAGAAAAAACTAAGTATGACACATAAATATAATGAAAATTAATCATCATACATACATATAATGAAAGAGAAAAGATGGGAAGTATTTAAACAGTCTAAAAAAAAGCAGATGGATTCCTACTTTCATCCTCCTATACACTGACAAACACACTGACACTATTTAATATACTATCTCAGGAGAAATTCAATTACTTACTGATATAATCAACTGCTTCACAAGTTTGGTGTCATCAATGCAATCAAATGCTGCCAGTAAGACCAGATGAGAAAATTCACCCTGCAAAGATGAGACATCAGAAACCACATGCAGTAATTTTTTTTATGAATATACTGACTTAGAATCAGGCTCTCTGAGGGTTTGTCTCAAACATAAGACACCATGAAGCACAAGCAAATTCTGACTACTGTCATAGAATGAGAGAATTCCAACATTGAGGTTTCTTTAAAAGCAAGGCTTGCTAAGAGAAATATGTTGTTAAAACAAAGCTGGATCTTCCACTTCAAGTGGATATACTGTTTTATCACATTCAAATTATTAACCTAATCCTACTGTATTATCAGCATTTGAAATTGTAGTATTTTCCCTACACTACATTACATATAGACTTTATTTCTGCTGTAGATTTGCTTAAAACTGAACTAAGTCACATACAATGCTTCTGGAGATTGTATCTCTGTTAGAGTCTATACTGCACTGCTGGAGATGAACTCTCCACTCTAAAGGGCACAACCAAATTCACTTTTATGTCACTTTTATGTCTACATCAAAGTGCAGCCAGATCTTCTGTGCTCCAGTGTTGTGTCAGCTGTTATTTACCCACTGTCTCATATTTCCATATAATACATAATCTATAAAATGAAACAAATAATTTATTCTAGTGGAAAATTTTGGAGAGAATCATTACCTAGACCAGTGGCCCTCAAAGTGGGTTGCACAAGACAATCCATTGTGGTGCAGAAAGAAAATTTTTGGCACCATTAATAAAAAAAATAAAAATAGCCTCTGGTTATTTTTATCTCACCCTTTCAAATGTTCTATTTCTGTGTATGTTTTATAATGTGCACCATGTAATTTATACATAAATATATGTATTGGGGATGCACACCTAGGATTTTATCAAAATGCTTGAAGGCTACTGATTGACACCACAATAATTATTAGCAAATAAAAAACCCCACAGCAACCAGGAAGGGAAGTTTAAAAAGCTCTTCTTTACAGCTGTAGTTTTGCCCAACTCCAGTGAATCTGGCTTCTACTGTTACTCTGCTGGTGCTGCAGTCTCCAAACACAAGTTATTAATTAAAAAATAAAACAGAATTCTTCCATTGTATGCCAATGTATTTTGAAGCTTCCTGACTTGGAAAAAATATTGAGCATCTTCAAAGAAATACTCATGTTGAAAGAGCCTTTTCAATGACATCTCCAACACATCTTGATTTTTCTTCCTTTTCTTTATACAACTTTTTTTATTCCCAATCCGAGAGAATTAACCAATGAGTCACATAAACTTGCAATATAAAGTTGGGATCAACAAAATAAAAAGTATAAAGAAAACTGTGGAATAACAATGAACTCAGCCATAACAAAGCACAGTACTACATGTAGTGCCCACAATGAATCTTCTTGGCATGTCTCTAAATATTTCATACAGTTAAATTATTTTGTATCATCTAATACATCACTGCTATTTTAAGACTAGTTTTATCAACATCTCAGAGTTGTTCCCAGTACCAAAGAAGATTCAAGCTAGCCTCTATTAAATCCCTAGTTTCAGAGACTATGAAATAAATGCTTAATGAGCACTCACCGTGGCTATTTTTTCAATATACGTCTTCATAGTTTTCACAATGACTTTTCTGTCCTATCCAAAAGGAAAGAGGAAACTCAAATGAGCCTGGAATACCAGTGATTCTGAGTACCTAAACTGCTATTTACACCCTTCAAAAAAATAATCTTCAATTTGCTTTCTAAAGCAAAGGCTTCCACCAAAGCCTCACATCATCAACGGGAGAGGTCAAGAAAACTTGGAAAACAACACAGCAAACAAAAACCCCAAGCCACCACTTATGGTCACTCATATTTTGTCCATTAATCAAAGAAGTATGCAATTATCTCTTCATTTGGAAAGAAACATATTCAACAGGACCTGAAACTAGCTTGGTTTAAACCCCTATTACTAGTAAGAATATTTTGTCACGAAGTTCCCTCCCTGTATTTTTGGCTCTTGGAATCACTGCTCAATCTTCTTTAGATCCATTACTATGCCTAGTCCTAGGAACTTAATGTTTTTTCTGCATTCTTTAACAAGTGGACTATTTTAATAAGTTTTTTTATTTTTTAATATAGAAAAAACATAGGAGGCATTACAGTATTTCTAAGATGTGATGACATACATTACACCAAAAGTATTTCTGGGTACTGTATCAGCAGATGAAACCAAAACACACTTCCTATAACATTTTGTAAGTCTTGGCATTCCAAAGCCAAGGAAGGCTTTCATATAAGGTTTCACATTAAGACTTTGCTGTTCTCTCCCTACTGTCAATTTCACTTATATCAAAAATCCATGGGACAAATGAAATGCCAATAACCTTACAACAAAAAAATGGGCCCATGTGTCAATGCCAAAACCTCTGCTAAAAATAAAATGAGACACTTCCACTATAAAAATTCCAATGAAAGCATTCGATTCACAAAAAAACACTGCTTAAGTTTGCCAATAGCTAAAGAGAGGCCAGTTTTCAACCTTGCTCTCTAATTTTTAACTGCATGAAGATGTGTACAAGCAGAAGGACCTGTGTGGGCAGCCAGAGAGGACAAACTGGAGGGAAACCAAATGTTACCTTGGGGGTGCCGTGCCACAAACAGTGCATTGCCACTCGGGCTCCATCGTGAGTGTGTGCCAGGTAGATCACAGCCTCTCTGATGGCTTCTATCATTTCCTAAGGAAAGAAAAGGTGATAAAGCAAAAAAAAGATGAAAGGAAAGGCTTGAGGAGCTCAGGGGAGGTGAGCAAAGACCTGGAAGAATAATTTTGTCTGCCCACACTACACTGCATCACTGGCTCTACAGAACCACTCTTATTTCCTTGAGCTATGAAAAACTGCCTCAAGAGGAGTCCAAAAGACTGTAAACGACACAAGTTTTTTCCCTTTAAAACTACACTGTTCATCATATTCATGCCATGAAATCACAACTGTATTGAAGCTTGTCAGCTGCCCTACTACAAAAAAAATCAAGAAAGGGTGCTCAGAACTGAGACAGAAATTAGAGAAATAGACAACCATTAATTTAGGAAGGAATCTTTGAAGCTGATGCATATTCATACATACAGAGTACTGGCCAGCAAGTATGAAGAACTAAAAAGTCATTTACTCACCAGATTATGTTATAAATCAGATATTACAAGACACAGCCAAAAGTTGTGTCTTCATATCAAAGGAATTAGGTTTTCTGAAGCTATCTGACAATACCATCAACAAAAAAAAAATCACAGCTACTTGGGTAAATACTACTTCTGTTACTATCCAACAGATTTCCTTCAAGTGCAGCTCCCACCTATGCCCCTTTCTATCCCTGGTTGTTCTTGCTCTGTAGCCAAAGGCTCCAAGCATTTTACCAATCACTCACAAACTGCTCAGTCACAACACAATTTGTGTCACTAGCTGTAAGCACAGGCAGAAGAGATTTGCTGAAGAGGTCCCCAAACCCCAAAAAGCATGTCCATATACCAGCACATTTGCACAGAAAGCCAAGCAAGGAGATAGTCCCTTATTCCCCTGATTCCTGCAAGCCTGAGAATCCAAAAGCATTCTCAGAAATAGCATTGCATGAAACCATGCAGAATGTTCTGGGCTCTGAAGATTTGGACTCAGAATAGGCCACTAATAGTCCAGTTCCCTACCCTTAGCTTTGGGTTTATTAACAGTGACAAAGAAGAATTCAGGAGTCTGGTCTGGCAGAAACAGGCATGAGACAGCAGGTTTAGAAGGCTCTGCCTGACTTAAAGTGAGATGGTTCTGAGCTGCAGAACCAAGGTGAGGCTGACGGACACACCCTGAAGACAGGTAAAGCCAAATAGGACAGTAGCTTAATGTCACATCACACAGATGGATTTAGGCCTAAATACAAAAATGTCTGATGTAATTTTCAACCTGCAATTTAATACAGATACAGCAGACAAAAGTTTGGTTGCTGACAGAAGGGCCAATCTCATTGTATTTTGGTCAAGAGATTTTTGGACAATCAGTGCAAGTGGTTAAGAAACTACACACTGGACAGCTGGACTACTGCAAGCAATGGTCCTCACTTTAATTATTCCCCAGTTACTGAGAAGGATCACTTAGCAGAAAGAGAGGAAACATCATAGCCATCTAATTTTTTTAAAAGAAATTCAAGTATCACCAACAGTATTGTGAAAGTTCACTGTGACTATAAATCTCCATACAACACTACTCTCCAATCATCTATCTAGAATCACCAGATGTGTAGAACTCTCATCAATGAAAGATCTTCATTTTTTTCTAGTTTACTTATTACATTTTCACAAGATTAAAAAAAAAAAACCAAAACATTCTAGGGAAAGGCAAAAGAAAACAAAAAGCAAAATAAAGATACTTACAGATCTTTGCTTTGGAAGAGCGTGAGTGAAAAAGTCCAAAAATACTTTATGTACCAGGGAGTGCTTTATCACCGCCTCTCTGTATTTAGAGAAATGAAAATAAACAACAAGTTCCCCACAAACAATAATTTTAAACTTTGGTAGCAATACCCCATTTGTTTTTGAAAAAATTTAGGCAG